>NC_134361.1:122246143-122846143 GCF_048569485.1 Anomaloglossus baeobatrachus
CACCGATGAGCGATTTTGCAAGTTTTTGCAACGATGCAAAATCGCTCAAAGGTGTCACACGCAACGGCATCGCTAAAGCGACCGGATGTGCGTCACAAATTCCGTGACCCCAACGAGTTCGCTTGAGCGATGTCGCAGCATGTAAAGCGGCCTTAAGGATCAAAAAATACCCAAAATGACACCTTTCTAAAAACTGCACCCCTCAAAGTACTCACAACCACCTCCAAGAAATATTTTAGCCCTTTAGATGATTCATATGAACTAAAAATGTGGAAGGGAAAATTAAAAATTAACTTTTTCCCACACAAATGTTACTGTAGCCCCAAATTTTGCATTTTCACAAGCACTTCCCCACAAGTGACCCCATTTTGGAAACTAGACCCTCAAGGAATTTATGTAGATGTTTGGTGAGAAACTTGAACCACCAGGTGTTTCACAGAATTTTATAACATTGAGCCATAAAAATGAAAAAAAGACATTTTTAACCACAAAAATATTGCTTTAGCACCAAATTTTTCATTTTCACTAGGGCAACAGGAGATAACGGACCATACATTTTGTTGTGCAATTTCTCTTCAATATTCCAAAACCCCATATGTGGTTCAAAACTACTTTTGAGGCACAGTGCAAAGTGAAGAAGGGAAGGAGCACCATATTTGAGTTCAGATTTAGTTGGAATGGTTTGCGGGTGCCATGTCACATTGGCAGACCCCTGAGGTGCTATAACAGCAGAAACCCCTCACTAAATGACCCCACTCTGCAAACTGCACCCCTCTTTTAATTCATCTAGGAGTGCAGTGAAGATACTGACACTTCAGGTGTGTCAGAAAATTATATAATAATGGGAGTTGAATAAAAAAAAAAGACATATTTACCTCTAAGATGTTGTTTCAAGAACAAAAATTTCCAATTTTTACAATGGGAATATGTAAAAAAAGCCCCTTAGTTTGTTACACAATTTCTCCTGAATGTGGCAATACCCAACCTGTGACTGTACAGTACTGTTTGGCCGCACTGCAGGGCTTAGGAGGGAAGGGGCGGCAATTGATTTTTGGAGCACAGATTTTCCAATAATAGTTTGTGTACTCAATTTGCGAGCTCCAAAGTGCCAGAACCGCAGAGATCGTTTCAAGTGACCAAATTTTGGAAATTACATCCCCCTGGGAATTAACCTATGGGTGTAGTAATGATTTAGTCTCTGGAAAACACCCATGGAGACAAACACAGTGAATGCTCAGAATTAAAAATTGCAAATAAGTCATTGAAAATATTTTTACCATTTGTTTTGAACTTTTCTTTAACTTTTTTACTTAGTCTATTTATGGGACATTAGTTTTTATCCCTCTGATCACTGATATAATCCACTGCAATGCTCGATAATGGTGTGTTAGGTTTTCCATAGCTGGGTAACCCAAGGGTCATCATAACCCTGGGTTAGCATGGTAGAGATCGGGTCACTGTGATCACAACACAGGGGCCTGATCACTCAAGAGAGGAGCGTCATCGTCTCCCAGCCTAGTAAATGCTGCCATCAGTATTGATCGCAGCATTCAGGGGGTTAAAGTAATATAAGCCGGAGGCCTGGTGGAGATTGCATGGCCACAGCTCCTGTGCTTACAAAATTTCCAGGATGTACTGAGTATGTCCTTGATTGTTAAGTCACTGACAGCCAGGACATACTTAGTATGCCCAAAGTCAGTAAGGGGTTAAAAAATGACATACCAAGAGACAAAAAAGCAGTGTTAAAAATGCTATAAAAACATATCTAACCAAATATACCTAATAATATACTTAATAGATACAGACATGCTGTAAAAAATCTGCAACATCAAAAACTCCCCAAATACTCATTGTGAGAACATAGCCTTTTATGAAATAGGAGTTTATGGACAGAAGAGCCTCCAGCAATGCAGCTGTCATTTAATCCTTCACTGCTGCTTATTCTTTCCACTATATACAAAGCTGACAATCCTTTGCCTGATGAAACAAATGTGTGTACATGTATGTTTTCATATAGCACTTAAATGGATGTAATTTGAAAACAGAGACTTAGGTACACATTGCATATACAATTAAGGGGGCTTTACACGCTATGATAGCGCTAATGCAGAGTCGTTGGGGTCACGGAATTTGTGACGCACATTCGCCCGCATTAGCGATGTTGTTGCGTGTGACACCGGTGAGCGATTTTGCATCGTCGCAAAAACGTGCAAAATCGCTCATCGGTGACATGGGGGTCCATTCTCAAAAATCGTTACTGCAGCAGTAATGAAGTTGTTCCTCGTTCCTGCGGCAGCACACATCGCTCCGTGTGACACCACAGGAACGAGGAAGCTCTCCTTACCTGCCTCCCGGCCACTATGCGGAAGGAAGGAGGTGGGCGGGATGTTACGTCTCGCTCATCTCCGCCCCTCCGCTTCTATTGGGCGGCCACACAGTGACGTCGCTGTGACGCCACACGGACCGCCCCCTTAGAAAGGAGGCGGTTTGCCGGTCACAGCGACGTCGCCGGGCAGGTAAGTATGTGTGACGGGTCTGGGCGATGTTGTGCGGCACGGGCAGCGATTTGCCCGTGTTGCACAACAGATGGGGGCGGGTACCCACGCTAGCGATATCGGGACCGATATCACAGTGTGTAAAGCAGCCTTTACTGTGCAAATGTTTTAAGCAGCTGTGGAAAAATGCTGCAAAGTAAGACTTTTTTTATCAATTACCAAATTGTAAAGTGAATGCACAAAGTGAAATGTAAATCAAATCAATATATGGTTTGACCGCACTTTGCCTTCAAAACAGCATCACTTCTCAACATACTTACACACAATTTTTGAAGGAACTCGGTAGGAAGGTTGTTCCAAATATGTTGGAAAACTTGTTGGTATATGCAACAGACAAGGACTTCTTTGTATGTGTGAAGGAGGACTTTACGCTGATCTCACAGTAGATGGTGATGTTGTGTAAAGTTTCCTTACTCACTGTAATTGTAAAAGGTCTTTTGTTTTTCCTCCTGGTTTTGCTTTCTCTTCCTGATGCACTGCTGTATGACTGTGCATATTATTACCTCATGTTCCAAGGAGTAAAGAGCTTGTTATCGCATGTAATCTGCTCTGTGAACTTTCTTCTACTACTGGGAAGCTAGAAGCTGTGTAACAAGTTATGGGCCCAGGCACACAAAGATCCAAGGCACCCCAAGATTCCCAGGAACTCCAAGATCCCAGGATCCCAGACACCCAAGATTCCCAGGCACTTAAAGATCCCAGACACCAAAGATCCCAGACACCCAGGACACCAGAAAGCTCAGCAAGACCCTGGTGAATGCAGAAGAATTTTTCAGAACAATTCTCTCCAAACAAGTAAGAGAAGTTCAAGATAATGAATAGCACAGAGCTAAAACTCACGGTAGCTAAGCTGAATCATGAGAACTATCAGTTATGGAAGTTCAAATTAGATATGTTATTGTCTAAAGATGATTTATGGAACGTAATCACTACAGATAGACCCAATGATAATTATCAGATATGGGATAAGAAAAATAGACAAGCAAGAGCTACTATCAGTCTATTAGTGGAAGATTCTCAATTAATCCACATAAGGAATGAGGATACCGCACAGGGAATGTGGGAAGCATTAAGAAAGCTACATGAAAGACCCAGCTTAAATCACAAGTTATTTTTGCTAAGAAAGCTTTACAGTATGAGACTGAGTGCAGACAATGACATGCAAAAGCATATATTCTCTATGATGGAAGTAATATCACAGCTGAGATCAATTGGTGAAGATATTAAGGACAGCCATATACCAGCAATATTATTGTGCAGTTTACCGGATTCACACACTGCTTTAATACATGCACTAGAGACAAGACCTGAAACATACATCACATTAGAGTTTGTGAAGATCAGACTCATAGATGAATACCAAAGAAGAAAGGAGCAAACAAATGATCCTACTAAAAAAGATGGTGGAAATGCTCTTAAAGCTTCAGAATCAAAGAGACCCTATAATAAAGAGATAAGAGAATGTTTCAGATGTAAGGTAAAGACACATTTAAAGAAAGACTGTACTATATGGAAAGCAGAACAACAGAAATTACACCATAAAGAGAATACATAGAAGGTGAAAAACACAATCTCTGATTCATGTGTAAATAATTGGAATGGCACATTTAAAGTAAGTGATAAGAAATAATCATCAGGTTGGTTTATTGACTCAGGAGCAACAAGTCATATGACAAGTAATAATAGTTTCTTTACTGAACTTGATTTATATCTTGCAGATGGGAGCAAAATAACTGCGGAAGGTATTGGACAAGGTATGCTAAACTGTTCTAATAAGTTTGGACATGATTCAAAAATACTTGTACAGGATGTGTTAAATGTTCCAGGATTAGAAGGAGGATTGTTATCTGTAAAACGTCTAACAGCTAAAGGACTTACTGTAAAATTCAAAAATGATGAATGTACCATCCTAGATGGAAATAAGATAATAACCAATGTCAAGGCAGATGAACAATTATATCATCTAGACACATTAAAGGAACAGATGAAGTTGTGTACACATGATCACAAAAATTGTATTCACATGTGGCATAGACGTCTAGGACACAGACATCCTGAAAGTATAATGGAGCTACAAAAGAAAGAAATGACAAAGGATCTATTGATATCTGATTACTCAATTACCATAAGAGGTAAATGTTGTATAAAATCTAAAGCTACAAGAATATCTATACCTAAAGAAAGAGAGACAAAAAGCACAAGACCACTTGATTTGGTGCATACTGATGTTTGTGGACCCATAAAAGTGACTACATCAGGAGGCAATAGATATATAGTGACTTTTATAGATGACTACTCAAGATACACAGTCACATACTTGATCAAGCACAAAAGTGAAGTTTTCAATAAATTAGTAGACTACGTGACAAAGTCGAGTAACAAGTTTCAGAGGAAGCCAATTGTCATTAGAAGTGATAATGGAGTTCAAGGGACATGAAATAGAAAACTACTTAAGACAAAATGGCATAGAGCATCAAAAGACTGTTACATTCACACCTGAACAAAATGGAGTAGCAGAAAGAAAAAAACAGAACTCTGACTGAAATGATAAGATGTATGCTAACAGATTCCAAACTACCAGAGAAATATTGGGGTGAAGCAGCAATGACAGCTACTTATCTACAAAATCGAGTTTTTTCTAGAAAAAAAACCCATATGAACTATGGCAGGGTAAGAAACCAAGTGTGAATCATTTAAGAGTTTATGGATGTTAAGTATTTGTATTTATTCCAACAGTAAAACGTTCCAAACTTCAAAACAGATCCATAGAAGGAATATTTGAAGGATACAGTGAAAATGGCAACGGATATAGAATCCTATATCCCAAAACAGACAGAGTTATGGTGAGTAACAATGTGACATTGAGGTTCTAAATGAAGACACTATGATTTCACTAGAAACAAAATATGAGAAAAACAGCAGTGATATAACTGAAAGAACATCTGATGAAAAAGAAGTTGATACAAGTAAAATATATCTTTGTACCGTGTTAGCCAGCAGAGATAAAAAAATTGTTTAAAATTGTTTAAAATTGTTTAAAAGAACAGAGAGTCCTCAGTGGAAAAAGAAGTTGAAATTGATGAAAAACAGAATACTGAAAATGAAGAGATACAACTACAAACAGACACAGAACGAAGACGATCAATAAGAGAAAACAAAGGAAACCCCCAATACGTCTTTCACATAAGGCAAGTACAAGCAACATTTATGAACCTACCTCTTGGGAAGACATATCTCGACCTCCTGAATAAGAAGCTAATAAATGGATAAAGGCAACAGAAATAAAATCCATGCATGACTCAAAGACATGGATACTGACAGAATTCTCAGAAGGAAGAAAAGCAGTAGGATGTAAATGAGTTTTTAAAATAAAATACCAAACAGATGGCAAAGCTGAACGATACCGAGCAAGACTCGTAGCTAAAGGGTATTCTCAAAAATATGGAGAAGACTATGATGAAACATTTGCTCCAGTTGTCAAACAAACTACAATAAGAACTTTGTATGCAGTTGCAGCAATGAAACAAATGGAGTTGAAACATCTGGACGTAAAGACAGCATTTTTGAATAAAGATTTAACAGAAGATATTTACATGTAATAACCTCCAGGATTCAAAGATAAATTGATGATTGATGATATTTTAGTTTGTTTTGAAAAGAAAGGGACAAAGAGGACATGCTAAGAATTCTGAATCAACATTCCGAAATCAAAGACTTGGGAAATGTGAAACTGTACCTAGGAATACAGATAGAAAGAGAAGAAGATGGAAGTTTCCTACTTAATCAAAATCACATGATTCAAGAGATAATCAAAACATTTGGATTAAAGGATGCAAAAACGGTAAAGTCTCCAATAGAGACCAAGTATTTTAAAGAGATGAATAGCGAGCAAAATGTTTTACCAAATAATGAAGAGTACAGAACAGCAATGGGAAAATGACTGTATCTAGCAACTGTTACAAGGCCAGACATCGCAGTAGCAGTAGGAATTCTGAGTAGAAAAGTGTCAAAGCCAAATAAAAAGGATTGGAATGCCGTGAAGAGAGTAATATGTTTTTTGAAAGGAACTAGGAACGTTAAACTGAAACTACCTACAAGTGATAAATGCACTTTAACTGAATATGTTGATGCAAATTGGGCTGGAGATCCAACTGACAAGAAATCTACCAGTGGCTATCTGTTCTTTCTCTCAGGCAGACCAATTAGTTGGACTAGTAAAAAGCAATCTATAGTAACAGTGTCATCAACAGAAGCAGAATATGTTGCAGCAGCACATGCGAGTCAAGAAGTTCTATGGTTAAGACAATTGTTAACAGACCAACACAGTTGGAACCAACAAAAATAAATGAGGACAATCAAGTATGCCTTGTTCTTGCTCAGATGGAAAGTGTTAAACCAAGAACCAAACACATTGATGTGAAGTATCATTTCTTGAGGGATCACCATGAACAAGGAATCCTGAAATTAAAATATTTTCCAACTGAAGATATGGCAGCAGATATTTTTTACAAAGGCATTAAATGCTGAAAGACATCAGAGACTAATGAAGAAAATAGGCTTAACTGAATAAGTCCTTACTGTTGAGAAAAGGTGTTGGTATATGCAACAGACAAGGACTTCTTTGTATGTGTGAAGGAGGACTTTATGCTGATCTAACAGTAGATGGCGATGTTGTGTAAAATTTCCTTACTCACTGAAATTGTAAAAAGTCTTTTGTTTTTATTCCTAGTTTTGCTTTCTCTTCCTGATGAACTGCTGTATGACTGTGCATATTATTACCTCATGTTCCAAGGAGTAAAGAGCTTGTTATCCCATGTAATCTGCTCTGTGAACTTTCTTCTACAACTGGGAAGCTAGAAGCTGTGCAACAGAACTGACCCCAGATCTTCTGTGGATGTCGTCATGTGCAAATCCTTCTCTCTTTTCATGTAATCCCAGACAGACTCAATGATGTTGTGATCGGTGCTCTGTGGTTACCAGGTCATCACTTCCAGAACTCCTTGCACATTTTTACTCTGAAGATAATTGTTAATGACATTGGCTGTATGTTTTGGCTCTTTGTTCTGCTTCAGAATAAGGTTGAAGAAAATCAGATACATCCCTGATGGCATTTACCATGTTTCCCCGAAAATAAGACCTCCCCCAAAAATAAGACCTAGCAGGATTTTTCAGGGAGGCTTAAATATAAGACATCCCCTGAAAATAAGACCTAGCTGTAGTCAATAATGAAGTGTCCATGCAGCGGTAAAAAAGTTAAAGAACACTTCATTATAGACCGCAGACACCCCCAAAAGAGAGATGAAAGAAGACCCCGCAATCATACTCATCAGACGCCGACCAGGAGAATTTGAGCGCATCAAGGTCCTGCGGCAGAACACATACACACACAAATCAGATCACACACACACATACATGAGAACCCACGCGTGCACACACACACTACAGATCACATCCACACAGTCACCAAATCGAGCGATATCACTTGCTGTGCAGTGGATCTTCCAGGACCTGTGTGATGATCACATGGCCAGAAGCACGTGGTATCACTGGATGTGGTGTGTGTGCACACGCGATTGTATTTGTATGTGCTATTTCATGAGTGTGTGTGAGTGTATGCAATCGCATGTGTATGTGTTCTGATGTGTGAGTGTGTTTTGATGTGTGAGTGTCAGCCTGACACAGGGGAGGACGGCCACTGGATCACAGGGAGGCATGATGTGGAATCTCATGTATGTGTGTGTGTGTGTGTGTGTGTGTGCGTTGGTATGTGTGAGTGTGTGTGTGTGTCTATATGAGTGTATGTGTGTCGGCCAGATGCAAGGGAGGATGGCGTGCAGCACAGAGATCCCAGGGAGGAATGATATGGAATCTGATGTGTGTGTGAGTGTGTGTCTATATGAATGTATGCTATCTGATGTGTGTGTGTGCGTGTGTGTGTGTGTGTTTGTGTGTGTATATGCGTGTGTCATATGAGTGTATGCTATCTGTTGTGTGTGTGTGTGTGTGTCTATGTGAGTGTATGCTATCTGATGTGTGTGTATGATATGATATTTGATGTGTGAGTGTGTGATCTGATGTATGGGTGTCGGCCAGACGCAGGAGAGGGCGACGTGCTGTGAGATCTGGGAGCCACACAGAAGCCAAGAGCTGGTAAGTATGATGATCCTGGGAAGTGGGGTTCTGCTTTTTGTGGAGGGTAAACTTATCCCAAGCCATTGCTCTTCGATAATAAGACACCCCCTGAAAATAATAAAATAACCTAGTGCTTTTTTCGAGGCAAAAAAATATATAAGACAATGTCTTATTTTCAGGGAAACCGGGTATGTATGCTTAGAAATACACGGGAGGCAATAAACTGGAAAGAGAGAGCGCAAATAGGATCTTTTCTGAGGATAGTGGATAACGTGGAGAGACAAAAAAGGGCTCGCCTGGGATAGTTGTGAAAGCCACAACTACTAATAAGGTAAAGACAGCTGTTGCACACAGATTATATGTAGAGATGAGCCACCCCCCTAGAGTTCGAGTTCGGTTCGGTTCGTCGAACGGTGCCCCGTTCGACAAACCTCTCGAACCCCATTGAAAACAATGGGAGGCAATCACAAACACCTAAAAGTACCCTCAAAGGTGTCCAAAAGGTGACAAACAACTCAAAAGACAACACAAACACATGGGAAAGTGACAAGTACATATACTCATGCGAAAACAAAACCGCTGGACGAGGAAAAAGAGGAGGAGACACAGATATATGAATATATGCAAGGGAACATCGATGCCATTACTGAGCAACTTGAGCCTGGCTCATTTTAGGTTTCCAATCTGGATAAATTGCCTGAGCTCGGCACGTACGCCTTGGGGATCTTGTAGTGTCCCGCAGCCAGCGTTCTCTCGGAAAGTGTCTTCAGTGCTGCTGGGGGTGTGCTGACAGATAAGCACACGCGTCTGTCCACTGACAATGTGGACATACTAACGTTCACCAAGATGAGGAAGTCATGGATCACAGAGGACTTTTCTTCCCCTGTGTCAGCTAGGGGAGGCGAAAGGCACGTGTATTTTTGAGAGTGTTTCATGCAAAGCATCTTTTTCATTTTGAAAATGAGGGTCAACTGATGCCAGTCAAGTGGGGTGTGTGTCTTCCAATTAGTGGAAACAAGGGAGACTGTGGTTGGAGTCCCCTCGCTGTGTTTAAAAGAACCAAGATGAACAAGTCATGCCTCACAGAGGACTTTTCTTCCCCTGGGTCATTCAGGGGAGGAGAAAAGCATGTGTATTTTTGAGAGTGTCTCATGCAAAGCATCTTTTTCATTTTGAAAATGGGGGTCAACTGATGCCAGTCAAGTGGGGTGTGTGTGGCCCAATTAGTGGAAACGAGGGAGACTGTGGTTGGAGTCCCCTCGCTGTGTTTAAATGAACCAAGATGAACAAGTCATGGCTCACAGAGGACTTTTCTTCCCCTGGGTCATCCAGGGGAGGCGAAAGGCACGTGTATTTTTGAGAGTGCTTCATGAAAAGCATCTTTTTCATTTTGAAAATGGGGGTCAACTGATGCCAGTCAAGTGGGGTGTGTGTGGCCCAATTAGTGGAAACGAGGGAGACTGTGGTTGGAGTCCCCTCACTGTGTTTAAAAGAACCAAGATGAACAAGTCATGCCTCACAGAGGATTTTTCTTCCCCTGGGTCATCCAGGGGAGGCGAAAGGCATGTGTATTTTTGAGAGTGCTTCATGCAAAGCATCTTTTTCATTTTGAAAATGGGGGTCAACTGATGCCAGTCAAGTGGGGTGTGTGTGGCCCAATTAGTGGAAACGAGGGAGACTGTGGTTGGAGTCCCCTCGCTGTGTTGTACATGATTTTCGAAGGGCATGACATGCCTAAGAGGTTGAGTTTCAGCATCTGCAACTTGTTAGCTACAGAAAGGCTGCCTTTACACCCGTTTGAGAACTTATGCCCATCGCAGTGCCCCAAGAGCCGATGCCCAGTCACCATTCCTTTTCCAAGAAAGGCATGCCCGCGCTATCACAGCAGGTCGCACACAACATCACCGCTTCCTTGAGAAACTCTGTGTATGACAGGGTGCATTTCACCCCAGATACTTGGACCAGTAAGCATGGACAGGGGAGTTACATGTCGCTGACTGGGCATTGGGGAACTATGGTGAGAGATGGAGAAGGCTCTGCTGTACAAGTCTTGCCGTCCCCGCGAGTTGTGTGTCAATCCTTCCTCTGTGTGTAGAAGTTCCTCCACTGCTTCTGCCTCCTCAACCTCGTGTGGGTCCTCCACCTCAGCCCAAACCCTGTGTGGTCAGGCTACCCGCGTTGTAACTGCATACAAGGAATCCTACACACCTCCTTACTATGCTGCCAGCAGAGCTCAACAGCATTAGGCGGTCGACTCTTTTCTTTAAAATGTCTGTGAATTGTGAGTCACACCGCTGAAGAGTTGTGGACGGTAAGCTCTGGAGAGTGAGACCGAGTTTCATCAATGGTTGTCTCCACTCAACCAGCAGCCAGGGAAGACCGGGTGCGACAATGATGCAAACCTGGGTGCTGCCCTTCGCCGTGACAATGTGACACATGTGCCTTGTGTGGCTCACGTGTTGAACCTGGTTGTCCAGCAATTTTTAAAGCACTATCCTGGCCTACATGGCCTTCTGCAGAGAGCACGGTGTAACGCCTTCCTTGATCAACACATTCAGACGGGCTGTAAAGGATAGGCTAGAGGGAAGCCACTCACCAAGCAGGACCCCCAGAACCCTGAAACCCTTTAACCCCTATACAGGGATTTGGAATTACACAGGGCCCAAGGTGATAAATTCCTGTGGAAGGCTGCAATTCCAGAGAATAGTAGTCAGGCAGGGTCAAAACATTAATTGAGGAAGAGGAACAGAATGGGATGGCCAGGACTTAATCAGAAAACAAGCAGAGGTGAAATGCGGATCGGCCAACGAGGTACATAAACAGCAAGCAGGAAAAGTAGTCAGGTAACAAGCACACAAAATCATAAAACTGAACTGGGGGTAACAGTAACAAGAGGTTCATAGCTTTGTCTGGCAGTGGTCTTCAGTCAGGAGGGGCCTAAAAAAGGGTGTGGTGTCTTCCCATTGGTTGTAGCTGAATGATGGTACTTCATCTGTGAGACACCCACCACCTACATTTAGCCAGTGGTTCTGCATCTGTCAAGGTAACGCAGCCCAGTTGGTGAGCATAATCTGCGTCCACCTGCGCCGCTGGCATCGACTCCTCTCCCATCATCAGCACTATACACAAAAGGAACACGTTGTCACCTGGCGACCGGAGTACAAATTGATGGAGCGGACTCCGGTGGTGACTTAACAGCCGTGTGAGGCAATGATGCAAACCTGGCTGCGGGCCTTCGTCAGGGCAATGTGACACACGTGGCTTGTATGGCTCACGTGTTGAATCTGATTCTCCAGCAATTTTTAAACCACCATCCCGGCCTACATGGCCTTGTGCAGCGGGCACGCTCGCTATGTGCTCACCTCCATCATTCGCACCCAGCAGCTCAACAACTTTCATCGCTCCAGAAGTCTTTTGGTCTGGCGGTTCAACGCCTGAAATGCGATGTGCCGACACGCGGAAATTTGAATCTGCACATGTTGCAGCGTCTGTGGCAGCACCGCCGAGCCCTGCTGAAATACGTTCTGTTGTATACCCTGGGCTAACTTGATCCAGAGGTGGTGCAGATCACGCGGCTGGAGTGGTGTCAGATCAGCAAAACTGTTGAGGAAGGTGCAGGAGCCCATGAAGAAATGGAGGACGAACTGGCGATGGGCATGGAAGACTCAGCAGATAAGTGAGAGCTTGCTCACATTTCAGTTATGCGAGGTTGGGGGGAGAGGGCAGAGCAAGGAGGCACGATTCTCACCTCTCCGCCACCAACACACCAAGGATTTGGTCCTCCTGGATGCACAAGACACATGAGCGCCTTCTTGCTGCACTACCTACAACATGACCCTCCGATTGTACGAATTCGAAGTAATGCTAACTACTGGGTTGCCACACTGTTAGATCCCCGGTACAAGACAAAGTTTGGCGAAATAATTCCTGCCATAGAAAGGGACGCACGTATGCAGGAATATCAGCAGAAGGTGGTATACAATCTTAGATCTGCTTTTCCACTAAACACCTGTGCTGCACAGAGTGAATCTCAACGCTTTGTCATGGATAGGAGGAAATGGTATTTTACTTGTCCACATCTGAGGGACCGAGGGCTGGCTGCTGTGCTGAGACGGCGTTGAGTACGGTGTCCCTGCAGAGTTGCACTTTTGGTCATATACAAAATTAGTTGAAAAAGGACAGATGCTGGTGGAAAGGGGAACAGGTGTGTTGGAAAGGGGACAAAAGTTTGTGTCCATGGGTTTGGTCGTTAAGCAACAGTAACATTTGCTGATGTAATGACATCTGTTATGGTGGGACTGGCAGATTTGGATAAGTTGGTATGTACTATGTTACCGCTATATAAAAAAAACTAAGAAGAAAAGAAAGAGAAAGGTATATATCCCCATCGCCAGTCGGTGTCCACCGTGCTACCAGATGGAAAAGGATAGGTTGGCAACTGGAATGTTAGGTGGAGGATACAGAGCTGGGTGGCTCTGAAACTAATAGTAGCCTGAACCGAGTTATGATCCGGAACAATGGAAGACCACCATAAATCATTGGTAAAAGGAGACAAGAGCATTGTCAACTAATCTGGCCGCCATCCCCTTACTAACCATCAACACTAGAAGTAGCCGAGGGGTGAACTAACATCCTGTGCACCGCGAACCCAGATGGAGAAGCTAGCTATCCTATAGGAAGGAAAGATGAATAACTCTCTGCCTCAGAAAATAGATAAAGAATAGCAAGCCCCCCACATTCAAAGACTGCGGTGATATAGGAAAACACAATACACAGATAGATGATAGGATTAGCAAAAGGTGAGGCCCTACTGACTAAATAGGACAGGACAGGAAAGGGACTGATGGTCGCCAGAGAAAAATCCTGCAAAAATCCAAATACCTGAAAGTACAAAAAGGCCCTCCGATCACTAGATATGAACTCCGTCCTATACCAGGCACTCTTGTCATATCAATGAATAGAAAGCAGGACTCATTACAAATTCAAGAAGAAACAAACACATGGACTTATAGAAGCAATATTCCAAACATAGCTGTAGGGAGCTTCCCAGCTAAGCAACTGAATGCAAATAAACTGACAATAACCACAGCAAATGACAAACTCAGATAAGAGCCAAAAGAACCAAACAACAAATAAAGAGCAAAGCACTTATCTGAGGTAGATGTGGTCTGGAGCAGGATGAAGCAGGCTGGTGAACAAGGAACAACTGACATCCGGCATAGCCTGCTATCAGATCAGGGTTTAAATAGGCAGAGAGTTAGCAATGGAAATGCCCATTGCTGAACACACCTGGTCTCTGACCAAACCATTCCTGGCCACAAGAGGGAGCCTCACAGCAGCCAAAGCATAACTGACATTCACAACAAGGAGCCCTGTTAGCGTCACAGGGTCCACACGCCCACCCAGCCCAGGAACTCCCTGTTAACAACACAGGGGCCATTGGGTACGCTGTCCGTGTGCGTAGGAGCTACACCTGTGGACAGCAGGCGCATCAGCAGCAGAAGGCCTGTTAATGCCATTGGACTGCACTAGCAGGACTGGTAGGACAGGAGGTGGTCTTAACCGTTCTGCGTTACCAACTGTGGTGGTGGCCTGCATCGACGCCCTATCCCTGCCTACCTCTGGCCTAAAGCCGCAATGGGTTGAACACATGGAGGTGTGCTCTTTCGGAGCATAATAGAAGACTGCGCACCTCCTTGTTGGCTCCAGCCCCTTTTATAACCTGGGTCCGCTCCAAACTAGGGTGGACGACAATGCATCTCCTGGAGACAAAAGCAGAGTGACACGTCATGAGTGGCATAACTAGCGTCCTATTCGGAACCGCCACTTCAATGATGACCTCATGGCAGCCACGACCCAAACACCTCACCAGTCATCGTCTGACCAACAATAATGAGGTGACAAGTCATAGGGCCGGGCCTCTGCAAGCCAGTTGGGAGTGGCCTGGCCACATCGTCAGGACACCTGATGCCCTGTGGTCTATACGGGCCCCCCACATCAGGGGCAAGGCCAAAGAGTTCATTACCGGAACTAGCCTCTGATGCAGTAAGTGCCTGAGCATGCTCAGTAGCATGAAATACAGTCTCCGAAAAAAGACTATCAGCTTCAGCATGCTGTCTAGGCACAACACAGGACTTAGACCCTGCACGGAGTGCAAGTACCTGTGCAAAGAGGCTTTTCACACTAAGTGTGGGAGCATGCGCTTTATCCCGAAATGAAGAATTAGTCTCAGGAATGGCACAGTCAGGCTGAGCATACTCAGTAGGCGAAACACTGGAGTTAGGCTGCGGCTGGGGTAAATCGGCACACGCATGCACACTAGCTGCCTCTCCACACTTAGACGTGGAGGAGAAAGAAGCCAGCTGGACAACCCGAGGCATAGCCCTAAATGGCAGCTGACGTCTGGGCGCAACTTGAACCGCAGCAGGTTGCTTGCGTTTACGGCGGCACCGATTCGTAACCATGAATAACAGCCAAAATAACATGTATGCTTCTTCCCGTGGATAATCTGATATGATCCTTTTTTCACGGACACGACCAATGCTAACAAATGTAGATGAGGCACCAAAACAGCAACTGCATCAATGGATCTCAAGTGCTCAATAAAGTGGCCTCTCCTCCACCTCAAGTTCAATATCACAAATACTCCATTCCACTGTGGTGTAAACCCAATCGCACTTGCTTCCTAACAGCTCTCAAGTGTCCACCAGCCCTGCTGAGTATGGGGTAACAGATGGTTGAGTCTGCAGAGCTGTTCAGTCACACTATAGCCTGGGAATCAGAGGTTTGCTCCAAAGCTGCAGTGAGTACAGACAAAGAAGTTATTATTATTATTATTTATTTATAGAGCACCATTGATTCCATGGTGCTGTACATGAGAAGGGGGTTACATACAGAATACATATACAAGTAACAATAGACAGACTGGTACAGAGGGAAGAGAGCACTGCCATTGCGGGATTACTTTCTAAAGTATTTTGGAAAGGAGACAGTAGGTGGGGTGTAGGTTGGGCGGCAGCTCCGCACGGTGGTGGGGTCATTGAAGGTTATAGTCATTTCTAAACAGATGAGTTTTCAGGTTCTGTTTGAAGCTTGCGGGTGTAGCAGATAATCTGACGTGTTGAGGCAGCGAATTCCAGGAGACAGGGGAAATGATCTGCACAGATGGCCAGAGGCTTTGTGTGTCGGATCCAGGCCCCGATGAAGAAGGTGCTGAGCATAATGTACACCCTCATTTAAAACCGTACATCATCCTGGTGGAGACAATGGGGAACATGAAGAGGAGACTGAGATACCTGATCGTAACGACAACTTTGCTATTCGGTCAGGGGAGGAAGAGGTTGTCACGGAGGACTCAGGACGAGGAGAATGAAAACACACGGGTAATGATGAGGTTTGAGACCCCACTTACTGTCAAACCAAAGTCAGCCAGTCGATGACACCAGCAGAGGAGGTGGAGGAGGATGCTACTGACGACGAGTTTACATTGTGTCTTCCTGGTCAGAGACAAAGTACTGGAAGCACGTCAACAACTGAATCCTCGGCCACAACTCTGCCTCTGAGCATAAGTCATGTTGGCTATGCAGGTCGCATGGGCTGTAAGCCTTGCCTAGCCTGGGATTTTTTGGACATCGCAAAGGATCACCCAAGTCATGGAATCTATAAGATTTGTCAACAATCTCTAAGTAGAAGGCAAAAACTCACAACTTTGAGTACTTCCTCCATGAAGTGTCACAAGGATATAAATTGATAGCGTGAGGGTGTATTGCTCAGCTTTAGCCACTGTCAATGCAACATGCTTATTTGCCGTTCATTGCATGCATTGTTGCAGACTTCACACAAGGGGCTGCTGTTTTTTTGGATCTGCCTTTGTCTGTTTGGTCACTATAGCAATAGCAAATTGGTCTTTGGGTGTGGACTTGGAGATGCTGTCTATGAACAGAAGGAAAAGCTAAAGGTGTGTGTTACAGCAAGGAGCCACCGCGGAAACACTTCGTTCAATTGTGAGGGGAGTCGTGTTGGAGTTTGGTGAGGAGCACCGTAACGCCAGTGAGCAGCATCCTGTGCCACAGACAGACATTCTTCTGGTGCTGTCTATACTGTTTACCGTGAGAGGAGCTTAAAGTCTGTATTTCTGGCAACTAGACATCACAGTACTCGGGTATGGTAGGCTGTGCCCAGACAGTAATGCGTGCACGCAACACTTTGTTTTATTAGCAAAACACATATCTATTCTGGGTGGGTCGACAATATAGACAATAAGACTTGCTGCTTCTGCACTGTCAAATTGTCACGTACAGTTTAAATCATAGAGGGACAGCGACACATATTTGCATTGACTGTTGCTTTTCAAGATTTCCATGACTGTGTTGCAGAGCTGTGTGGTTCGCATTCACACTGTTATCATCTGCCTTATCTGTGAAGCTTCAGCTAACAAGGGTATTCAGGGGGGGTAATGTGTTTTGTCTATGTTTAGGTAGATAACTTGGAAGCTCTTGTGATGCACCACTGGTAAGTCGTGTTCGCACACACATACACACACGCACAAACACACAATTACTGCTGCTACGCAGCGTGATTAGCAGGTAGTAGGCAACTGAATAGATTGTTCTATTATTTCAATTTTATGCATGGTTCTTATTGTTTGTTTTGGGAAAGTTAAACAATCATTTATCAACCCAACTGCCTAGAGTCCTTTTCCTGTTGCGTGGTTTTGCTGCATACTGGGGAGCCCACCCTGTACACGACTTAAAATGAAGCATAAGTCGCAATGGGAATATCACTGTGCTACAATGCGGCCTAGCAGGGCTGTGCAACCACCGCCTGCCCCATCAAGTGCATCTGCATGCTCTTCATCCTCTGTGACTGTGGGGACTGCAGTCACACATGCTTTTTCACGCTGAACTTCCACCCCTTTACCCGTAAGCAGGAGTGTGATTGGCAGGTCGTCACTTGTTTTGGAAGTGGAAACAGATGGTATTGTTGAGCTGTCAGACATCGACAGAACCACCATTGGATGAAGGCAACATTATATCCACGCCTGCACCTTCGTCAAAGATTGGCTGGACTACCTGCAGTTAATAATTGCGTTCCAGAAAAGGAAAAGAGTGTAGAATGCACATATGTTGTACCTTGCTTGGCAGCAAAGGAACACTAACTTAGTATTCCAGACAATTTTAGGATGGCAAAAAAAGTGTCAGCTCTTTGGGCAAATTAAATAGCGTGGCAAAAGTGGGCAGGTGGGTACAGTGGCCGTGTTCTGTGGGTACCAGGACAGTAAAGAAAGCCCCACTTTCTATCCCTCCTAATGATGAAATGCAGCAGGGAATTCCCTGAGTTTGCTATAAAAATAGCGTAGCAAAATGTGCATGAGGGTAGAATGCAGAGGTGGTGGGACTTGCTTGGCACAAGTGGGACACTAAATTAGTATAGCAGACGCTTTGTGGATGCCACTAATTTTCAGTACTGTTTGCTATAAAAATAGTGTAGCAAAATGTGCATGAGGGTAGAATGCAGAGGTGGTGGGACTTGCTTGGCACAACTGAGACACTAAATTAGTATAGCAGACACTTTGTGGATGCAACTAAGTTTCAGCACTGTTTGCTATTAAAATAGCTTAGCAAACATGGGCAGGAGGGTAGAATGCAGAGGTGCTGGAAATTGCTTGGCACCAGTGGGACAACAATGGAGTATAGCAGCCACTTTTTGGATGCCACTAAGTTTCAGCACTGTTTGCTATAAAAATAGCGTGGAAAATGTGGGCAGGTGGGTACAGTGGCAGGGTTCTGTGGGTCAGTGGACAGGAAAGGAAGCCTCACTTTCTATCCCTCCTAATGATGAAATGCAGCAAGGAATTCCCTGAGCTTAGGTACACTGACGCTATCTAAAGCTGTATACAGCATTTCCACAGACCTGCCTGTCAGCTATGGCTCTGAGCCCCAGGAAATCGGCCCTGAAAAGGGGTGAAATAAACTTCTGTCCCTAATCTGTACAGCGCTGTGTGTGTAGCGTACACAGCAGGAGCAGCGACAGGAGCTGCGTGAGCGGTGACTGTCACCCACACGTACAAAGGAGATAATGGCGGCGACAGGGGAAATGGCCGTATTTTATAAGGCAAGGACATGTGACATTAACAGCCTATGACACATGCCCTTGCTTGTCTGGCAAAAAGTCCACTTAGCTGTGTGTGTGTCTGTGATTGGCTGACATGCTGGCCCACACCACTGCACGCGTGCTTAGGAAAAAAACAAAAAAGGCGATCGCCATTCTCCCAGCAGCACAGATCTAAACGCGCCCCCCCTGCACACTATACGCTGAAATTTGATAATAGTGTGAATCAGAGTGACTCACACTATTACAGTGAAAAGCCAGCTAGTAACTAGCTAGGCTTTTTGCTGATCGAACCGTTATCGAACGTAACTTGAGCTGTCGAGCTTTTAGCAAAAAGCTCGCTTTCGAGTTCGATCTCGAGCACCCCCAAAATCACTCGAACATGAAATTGGCGAACCTCGAACCTCGCTAATCTCTAGTTATATGTGATTTTTGTCCTGAAGAAGGAGAAATTGCTCTTATAAACATGTCAGACAATAAAAATCACCATCTTATCTTGTCTGGATTTTTCCACAGTCGTGCAGCAAAATCCCATATTTGTTTCTTTAAAGAATTCTGCTGAGAAATACAGGCAGATTTAAAGCCATCATGCAATACCATCAGGGATGTTTCTGGTCTCCTCCCTCTTTATTTGGCAACAGGACAATGACCCTAAACATACAGCCAATGTCATTAAAAATTACCATATTTTTCGGACTATAAGACACACTGGACCCTGGTTTTAGAGGAGGAAAATAGGAAAATAAAATTGTAAGCAAAAAATGTGGTCATGACACACTTATGGGGCGAGGATCTGCTGCTAACACTGTTATGGGGGTAATGTCCCCAAATTCTCTACTAAGGTACCCCATCCTGGTAATGATCTTCCTGCCTTGTATATTATCCCCATCCTTGTATATATATGTCCCTCATCCTGGTATGTGCTCCCATTCTTATTAATTATTAATAATAATAATAATAATAATACGAGCCCACAAGGGCTCACAGTCTACGAGGGATGGGTGAGTATACAGTAGGTGAGGGTAAAGCTGGTCGTACAGTGCTGCTATATACCCCATCCAGGTATATGGCCGCATCCTGCTATATACCTCATCCTGGCATATGGCTGCATCCTGCTATATACCCCCATCCTGGCATATGGCCGCACCCTGCTATATACCCCATCCTGGTATATGGCCACATCCTGTGGCACACAAAGATAAACGTTTATACTCGCCTTTCCTCACTCCACGCAGCATCGCTCGTCCTCCTGTCTGTGCCAGCAACAGCACCGCTGACCTGTTTGGAGACGGCCACGATCCCTGCAGCTTCGCAATGTCCTCCTGTCTGCCGGCCGCAGCTTTGTGTGGACACGTGCGCACTGTGATGACGTCATCAGTGTGCGTACTGCAAGTCTCCCCACACAGCCGCAGCCGGCAGACAGGAGGACATAGCGTTGCTGCAGGGATCGTGGCTGGAGAGTATACTGATTCACTGCAACCCACGCTGATGATGACATGTGGGGGGCAGTGAATAAAACCGCATATGATCACTCCAGGCTGTAGTTGCCAGGGGTGATCACGCGGGCTGGCTGTTTAGTATGTGCGCATCCCCCGCCCATCATCCTGCCCACCTCTCAGCGCCGGCTTCAGCGCTGACAGACGATGGGTGGGATGATGGGCGTGCATATGAAATGATCGGGCCCACGTGGTCACGGTAGGCGCTGCTACAGCCTGCTCGTGCCACCGATGACCCACTTCGCGGCAGCACCCTCATTCACCGCAGCCATGCCCTACATTCAGACTATAAGACGCACCCCCCACTTTCCCCCAACATTTAGGGGAAAAAAAATGCGTCTTATAGTCCGAAAAATATGGTATCTTCAGCCTAAACAAGAACAAAGAGTCCTGGAATTGATGATCCGGCCCCTGATCTCATCACCATCAACTTTCTCTTGGATTACATGAAGACATGGAAGGATTTGCACAAGCCTCGTACACAGAAGATCTGTGGTTAATTGATATGTTTGGAAGACCTCCTTGATGAGTTCCTTCAGACACTTAGTACAAGTGACAAGTGTACCTAGAAGAATTGATGCTGCTTTGAAGACAAATATTGTTTGTTTTGTATTTCTCTATTGTTTATTCACTTTGCATTTTGTTAATTAAAAAAAATAATTGGTGATTGGTGGTGGGCAGTGGACACCCAGCAATTGACATCTTATCACCTATCCAGTGGATAGTTAGGCTGAGTCCACTTGTCCAATCATCATCCCTTTAAAATCTAGTAAATCTACAATCTAGTAAAATATAATTAAAAAAAAACGTGATCAGTTTCAAACTGAACAAAAACGATGAACTTTAAATCTGATCCATTCACATTGTTAAATCATTGTCAAACAATGACTGCACATTTTTTTTGTGCGGCTGAAAAAACTGAATAGACATGGATCTGTTTCTTAAGTTATTGAAGTACTGTACTTGTGAAAAGAAGTAGTAATTGTGGGATAATCTATTTAAACCCTTCAGGCTTCATAAAATATGTATCCATCATGATACTGGTCAGGATGTGTGGTTTGGACTTCGGAGGTGTCAGAATGAATCTGCCTTTAATCGCAATGACCGGGGCTACTTAACTTTTGCTTCTTTAATGCTGCAGTCAATCCCAAGCCTTATTGTCTTCATTTAAGACCGTAATTTGTCCTTTTTACTGCAATACTGAAGTTCTGCAGTATGTAGAATAAGCAAGTCTTAAAGTATTGGGACCTAAAAATCTAGTGTAATGTAAGAAAAATCTTTAAAAATATTAAAATAAAAAAACACAAAAATTCAAATCATCCTATTTTCCATAGTTAAAAGTAAAAAATAAAAAAAATGTAACAAGTAATTATAATTGTTACTGCTGCATCTGTAAAAGTCCAATCAATGAAAGTGCAAAATCATTTAACCCATATGTAAATAATGTTAAGAAAAAAAATCAAAACAGAATAATTAACTTTTTTGGTCACAGCATCTCCTCAGCGTGTGGAAACTTATTGATGTAAATAGGGGAATCCGCTCTAATTGAGCAATACCCTGCTAAGGCCTTTTTTTCCTTCTTTAAGGGACTGCAGTTTGTTATGTGAGGAATGGTTTGTAGGGTAAAAAGGAGCATCCTATGCATTCGTATTACACTCCGGTGTTGAGATGCCCCTGACACACAATGACACCTATTACAATTCAGAGTCATTTCTTCAAATAAAGACATTGAAATGTCAAGAATAGACTTCTGGTAGATATGTATCAGATCTTCAGTGTTCAGCGATACTCGACAGCAGCACTTAAGCTTTAGGGAAGTGAATAGTAATTTAGAGAGAACAGTTCACTTATAGTCAGGATACTTTCAGCTGAAGTTTAGTTTTAGAATAAGAAACATTAATATTTATGTAACATTGATAACGCGAGAGCTTCTGTTTTGGATGTCGTGCAAAAGGGAGCTGTTCCCGAGCAGCTTCACGAAACCTACAAATAAATGTAATATATAAAGTTGAGTGTATGTGTGTGTGTGTGTGTATGTGTGTGTGTATATATGTCCGCTAAAGGAATCCACACCATTGCATTTACAAACCCAAACTTTTGCACAGGCACCCCATTTGAATCAGGGAACATCATAGACTATGTTTTGAGGGCAAATTTTAACCCCACACTTTGTTATTCACCAAAAAACCTGCTTATATTAAAGAAGTGGTTCACCCATATTTATTGTTGGCCACAACGATATTATGTTGAGAAACAAGGTTTCTCTCAAATACCTTGTGTTGCCAATAGTGCCTGTGTGTGGCGCTATTGCAGTCCGCTCTTACCCATCGCCTGACCCCTGGGCTCCCTGAGTTTAGAGATCCCGTGATGTCACATCAATTTCCTGCTCACATGACATCACCGCGGCCGGCCCCAGTCTCTGTGACTGACTGGGCTTTAGGCGGAGTTTCACCGCTCATCACAGCCCAGTGTGTCTCCAGCTTGTGTGCTCTGCAGCAAAGGAGGAGTGAGCAGTGCTGTGTAGTGACGCTGGGCTGTGATGACCGGGGGAAACTCCGCACACAGCCCAGTCACTCAAGGAGACTGGGGTCGGCTGCAGTGATGTCAGGTAAGCAGGATGTTAACGTGACATCACTGTATCCCTGAGGTCACAGAGCCTGGGGTCAGGCAATAAGGAAAAGTGGTCCGCAATAGCGCTGCTCACAGGTACTATTGGCAACACAAGGTATTTGAGAGAAACCTTGTTCTCAACATAATATCATTGTGGCCAATAATGAATATGGGTGATCCACCCCTTTAAAGTCAATGGAGCTGGGAATGGATCTGTTGTTAAAGATTACTATTATGGACAGAAAAAGAGACACACAGAGAGACCCACACACACAGAGACACACACATAAAGAGACACACAAACACACACAGAGACAAACACAGAAAAAGACACACACAAAGAGACACACAGAGAGAGACGCACACACATAGAGACACACACAGAAAGAGAAACACAGAAAGAGAAACACAGACAGAAAGAGACACATCGAAATACACACACACACACACAGCAAGACACACAGACACACACACACATACACACACATACACACACACACACACACACACACACACACACATAAAACACACACACACACAAAAAGAGACACACAAACTGTTTGGATGTAGGAGGTAATATATTTCCTTGTTTTGACAGTTAGCCTGGATGTTTATCAGGTCAGCTATGGCAACCAATCACAGCTCTGCTTCTATTTTATTAGATGTCAAGGGGCTCTGATTGGTTGCTATAGGTAACAAAGTACATTGTTTGTTAGTATAGGATAGCTTACATGTGAGTTAATATGATTTCGGTCGTGACAATTAGCCAACGCTGTTGTAGAGGCTGATGTAAGTCACATGACCTTACCTGTATACTAATTGTGTGGGGTTGTATACACTGTCAATTACAGACAATAATACCCTGTACAAAAAGTAATTGATTGTCGTAAAAGCTGTATTACACCTCAATAATCTAACGCATTATATTTTGTTATAGTTAAGAATAGTTAGTTACTATCCCGGGCAACGTTGGGTAATACCGCTAGTACATTATATTATGGAAATCTGTAATATCGATAATAGCTACCTAGAATTGTCTTTTGTCCCTTACAAAGTTGTTTTAAGGAATTCTTGAAATAATTGAAGGCATGATGCAGCATTAAATTAATAGAGGGTAAGGAGAAAAAATCCAGCATCCAGGTCCAAATAGTAAAAACTTCGCTTTTATTTAATTCATGTTAAAAACATGATAGTAAAAAGTCCATCAAACAAGCATGATCATGAAAGGAAGACGTGTTTCGGACGCATAACATCCTTAGTAATCTAATACAATGAATACATGGAGAGTATAAAAAGACATTCGACCGGAAATGACATGAGAACAAAGCGTATCACCTGGACACCTGGACATGACATTTGCATGATAAGAATCATATCAATAATGAATATACAGCTTCAACAAGAAAATACAAAAAAGAAACATCAATAAATGTTGTTCAATTCATTTCTCAAATTCAATCCTGATGGTATTCTAGTATTTTGATCAAAAATCCATTTTGTTTCTTTCATATGTAAATATATATACCGTATTTTTCGGACCATAGGACGCACTTTTCCCCCCCAAATGTTGGGGGATAGTGGGGGGTGCGTCTTATGGTCTGACTATAGGGCTGCGGCCGGGAATGTGGGTGCTGCGGTGGAGCGGGCCATCGGGGGCACGAACAGGCTGCAGCAGCGCCTGCCATGACCACTAGGGCCCGCTCATTACATATGCACGCCCATCCTCCCGCCCATCATCTCTCAGCGAAATCAGCGCTGACAGGTGGGTGACGTGATGGGCGGCATAATTAACAGCCGGACGTGATCACCCCTGGCAACTACAGCCTGGAGTGATCATGTGCGGCTGTATTCACTGCCCCCCATGCATCATTATCAGCGCGGGGAGCAGTGAATCAGTGTACTCACTCGTCACCGCGTGTGGAGCCGCCCCCCTGCAGCATCGCGCGATGTCTTCCTGTCTGTGCCGGTCAGCTGATCTGGACACTAGCGGCGCGCACAGCGATGACGTCATCGCTGTGCGCGCCGCTAGTGTCCACCAACTCAGCTGACCGGCACAGACAGGAAGACATCGATTCGCGATGCTGCAGACAACGGTGACGGCTCCACACACGGTGACGGCTCCACACAGCGGCGCTGCAGCTGAGACAGAGATCGGTGCTTCAGGGAGTGAGGAAAGGTGAGTATAAACGTTTATTTTTTTTTCTGTGCCACAGGCCATATACCAGGATGGGGGTATATCATGAGCAGGATGGATGGGGGTATATCATGAGCAGGATGGATGGGGGTATATCATGAGCAGGATGGATGGGGGTATATCATGAGCAGGATGGATGGGGGTATATCATGAGCAGGATGGATGGGGGTATATCATGAGCAGGATGGATGGGGTTATATCATGAGCAGGATGGATGGGGTTATATCATTAGCAGGATGGATGGGGGTATATTATGAGCAGGATGGATGGGGGGTATATTATGAGCAGGATGGGGGTATATGAGCAGGATCATATACAAGGCAGGAGGATCCTTACCAGAATGGGGTACCTTAGTAGAGAATTTGGGGACATTACCCCCATAACAGTGTCAGCAGCAGATCCTCGCCCCATAACAGTGTGTCATGACCATATTTTTTGGTTAAAATTTTATTTTCCTATTTTCCTCCTCTAAAACCAGGGTGCGTCTTATGGTCAGGTGCGTCTTATAGTCCGAAAAATACGGTGTATATATATATATTATGTAATGTACGGTTACCTCCCCTCTTAAGCCTGCTTTACACGTTACAATTCTGCATACGATATCGTATGCGATCGTTACCGCCCTCATCGTATGTTCGGCACGTTCAATTTGTTGAATGTGCCACACAAACGATTAACCCCCGTCACACGTACTTACCCGTCCATACGACCTCGATGTGGGCGGTGAACGTCCACTTCCTGGAGTGGGGGGGACGTTCGGCGTCACATCGAAGTCACACGGCAGCTGGCCAATAGAAGCAGAGGGGCGGAGATGAGCGGGACATAAACATCCCACCCACCACTTTTGTTCCGCATTGTCAGCGAGAGCAGCGGACGGAGTTAAGCTATTGTTCAATGTTCCCGGGGTGTCACACACTGCGATGTGTGCTGCCTTGGGAACATTGCACAACCGCACCTTCAATTTTTGAGAAATGAACGACGTGCATGCGATGAACGGATTTTCGTTCAATCGCAATTGCACAGAGGTTTTACACGCTACAATCATACTTACAATGGCGGATGTGCGTCACTTATGACGTGACCCCGCCGACACAACGTAAGATTTATTGTAGCGTGTAAAGCGCCCTTTAGGTAAGCTAATTTGTTCAATGTCATTGACTCTGAAAGAGTCAGTGTTACCTTTCTGCACATTGATGAAATGCCGGGAAGCAGCTGATGGGCTTTTGCTGTTAGTGTTATTAATGTCATAAAGGTGTTCAGAGATTCTGCGTCTTAAAGTTCGGCCTATGCTCCCAACATACTGTAAATTGCATGAAGTACAAGTAATTAAATAAATTACTCCACTAGATCCACAGTTAATAAAAGATCTTTATATTAAACTCCTTTTTGGAAACGCTAGAAATTTTTTTTTTTATATTATGCATGTGTTTGCACAGACCGCACAATTTATGACCGCACCTAAATGAACCCACCGTAGCAAGCTAGGTTTTCTTGTTATTTTTTTTAAAGGAACCTTTGTTAGAGTGATCACTAGGAGAGATTATTGAATCTATGGTGTGGTTTCTTTTTGAAACAAACTTAAACCCATCCTTCAAAATATCTTTTAGAATCCTATCTGTGGTTAAAATTGGCAAAACATTTTTTTAACTATGTTGATCACAGAAAAATAATCCCTACTAAATTTGGTAGAGAAAACCACAGAGTTGTTAATTATGGGAACCAATTTAAGTTTGTTTGACAAGTATTGATCTCTGCTTTTTTCATTAGTTTTAAAAAACGGTTTGTAAAACTGAACTGGAATAGCCCCTATTCATAAATCTGTTCTCAATCTCACATTGCACACCAAAAGCACCCTCCATTGTGCAACGTTTAGCTCTAATAAATTCACCCATAGGAAAATTATTAATGACGTGTTTTGGGTGGCAGCTTTTGGCGTGCAGGAGTGAATTGCCAGCAGAGGATTTTCTGAAGATATTGCAATCAATTTTATGAGTGAGTAAATTAGAAGAAAAAAAGACATCTAAGAAAGAGATGGTTTTTTTCATCATAATCAAAGGTGAACTTGAGATTAAACGGGTTGCTTCTAATATAGAAAATAAATCCATCAATATCTCCATCATCTCTATCCCAAATTATGATGAAATCATCAATATATCTTAAGAAGATGGCGATGTTTGCAATGAATGGATATTTAACCAAAAAAATGTATTTCTCCTCCCACCAAGTAAGAAAAATGTTTGCAAGGGACTGAGAAAATCTCTCACCCATTGTGCAGCTGCGCAATTGGATGTAAACTTCACCCAAAAACATAAAAAATTATTCTCACCTAGGGGTCTAGAGAACCCAGGGCAGGAAAAGAGGAGTTTCTGGTTTCTAGCAGAGTTGGTAGATTGGAGTTGAGAACGATGGAGTCTGAGAGAGAAAAGGCATTGGGGTTGGAGCCCCGGCATACTGGCTAGGTGGCAGACGGTGGTCCGTGTCTGTCAGGAGACGGGAAGACGACTGCTGGAGATCCGAGGTGGACCGGGACAGGGTAGGAGCCTGCCGGTACCGACACCAGAGAACCGACCTGGAAAGCGTGCACAGAGGAGGTACGTGGACCCTGAAGCAGAGACTGGAACCACCGGCTTTGTTAATTTACCAGTTGAGGACAGGATTACAGGTCCTTTCCCACCCAAAGTCCTAAAAGAGCAGACCAGCAGCCCACCGCAGGGAATAGGGCATCTGCCAGGGCCCCTTGAGATCCCATGGGTCAGCGTCTGCGGGCAAGGCTCCCACCCATAGTTCTGGGAGCGGACTCCCATGTTCCATACCGAGAGGTCCAAAACAGAACTAAAATAGTGCAGAGGAAAGTGACACAGACCATCACCCCGGGTGAGGGATCAGAACACACCCGGCCGTGGCGGACGGCCACTTGCACCTTGGTTTACCGTTGGACTTGTGTGATTCATTTGACTGTGAGTACACCAGCATCCCCCGGTCTGACCGGGTGCGCCGGCCCCTGCAACCACCATCCTCAGCACAGAGACACTGGGTCCCGGGGCATCCATCCCTACCCATGGAGGGGTTAATATCCAGCTGCTATCCCATCGCCCCCGGGTGCTCCCCAACAGCAGCGGTGGTGCTACATCTCGCCACATACTGTGGATGGCGTCACAAAGTGCTTACAGCAATCCTCGTATATATACGTCCCCTTTTATTTGAAGTGCCCGCGCGACCCCCGGGTCTGGAGAATCCCTCGAGCCACATTGCAGATCCGGATCCGAGTAGCCCGACTGCTGACGTGGGGGTGGCACACACTGTACTTACAGAGGCTCCGTCACAGCTGTACGCTGCTCCCAAGCCTCGCATTCACTTCCTGGACCGCTAATTACTGCTCATCCTTATGCACTGCTTTCCTCACCCACCGGCGCCTGTGATTGGTTTCAGTCAGACTCGCCTCCACTATGAGTGTCAGCATGTCAGCTGACTGCAACCAATCACAGGTGTCAGGACGTCCGAGGTGCGAGCAAAGCAGTGTAACTGTCTCCAGGTCAGTATCGTAGTATAAAAATAAATGAATAAAACATTTGGCGTAGGGTTACCCCATATTATTATACCCAGCACACATAAAGCCCACAGCTACATGCTGCAGCCCCCAGCCACTTGCTTATTTCGGCTGTGTAGCAAAATAAGAGGAACCGCATGCGTTTTTTTTAATTATTTAGCATGGAGAGATCAGACATGTTTTCGGGCCTCTCCAGGCTCAGATGTAGCAGAGCCAGTACTGTCGTGGGACGTCGTCTGGATTACGACGGAACATCCAAGGGTCTTTTTGAGATTAATAAAGAAGATGCTGTATTTTATTTCAAATAAAGGATTTTTCTCTGTGTTTGTGTTTTTCTTTTTACTTACAGGGTTAGTGATAGAGATTAATTCTGGGCTTGATGACAGTTGTGCACTGACAGTTGTGCTTCATGCGGATCTTTTTGTTTTGATACACAGCTAAGTTAAGCGCATGGCTGGGGGCTGCACCCTGTAGCAATATGCTTTATATGTGCTGGTATCATAATATCGGGGGACCCTACGCCAATTGTTTTATTTATTTATTTTGATACCACGATGCTGTCCCACAGACAGTTGCACTGCTTTCCCCACCTACCGGCAGTCCTGGCCCCTGTGATTGGTTGCAATTTATAAATCACATGTTATTTTTTGGAAAATAAAAAAACATAATTATCTTAAAAAATTCTTTTGCCTTTTATGATTGTGCTGTATTGAACTATTGTGATTGGTTGCAGTCAGACACTTTCACACACAGGCTGGGGGCACGTCTGACTGCAACCAATCACAGAGGCCAGGACAGCCGGTGGGTGGGGAAAGCAGTGCATATGGATGAGCAATGATGAGCAGCCCAAGAAGTGAAGGAAAGGTCGCAGAAGCAGCATACAGCCGCGACGGAGCCTCAGTAAGTATGAAACGCTTGCTTCATTCTTATTTTATTTATTTTTCCTTTATTTTTTTTAATATACTGAGTGCCGGATCTGGATCAATATCTTGAATCCCGGGTCCAGCACCCGGGCACCTTTGAAACCACGCAGATCTGGACTTTTACAGTCCAGGTCCGCCCATCACTACTTACCATCAAACTTATCAGAAAATAGAGATCACTTGTCCCAAAGTTTAATATAGAACCATAAGGAGGACAGCAGTAACAAGCAACAGGGCACCTCTTTAAAAAGTACTCTTGTTTGCTGGTTTTTGTGATGATACATCAATGCCATGTCAGATGTCCTGTGCACTCATTTAACTCCTTAGGTACTAGGCCAAATTTGTCAAATCTTAAATGTCACTTTATGTGGCAATAATTTTACAATGTTTCAACATATTCCATTGATTTTCAGATTGTTTGTTTTCTTGTGACTCATATTTTATGATAATAGTAAATTTAGGTCAATATGTTTTAAGCTCCTTTCACATTGTGTTTGTCTCTACATCCACAGGTCCCGTCGGAGGATCCGTCCGAACCGCCCCTCCCCCACTCTGCAAAGCGTGTTCCAGAAGCATGTGCCCGGCAGGGCCATTCACTGTAATGGAGCTTAGCGTGTACTCTGTTTTGTACCATTTTTTGCACATATACATTTTCTGCAGACGGACACCCGGACTTAGTGGACGTACGTTCGGGTGTCCGTCTGCAGAAAACGTATATGTGCAAAAATGGCACAAAACAGAGCACACGCTAACACAGTGCACTCCATTACAGTGAATGGCCCTGCCGGGCGCATGCGTCTGGAACACGCTTTGCAGAGTGGGGGAGGGGCGGTTCGGACGGATCCTTTTACGGGACCTGTGGACGTAGAGAAAAACGCAATGTGAAAGGAGGCTTATTTATAAAATTGTCAGAAATTTGACAAAAATGTCTAAAACGTAGCATTTTCAAACTTTGAATGCTTTTTTCCTTTAATTCAGATAGTCACAGCACACAATGTAGTTAATAAACAACATTTCCCTCATGTCGCCTTTACATCAGTGCCATCTGCAAAATGTTCTTTTATTTTGTTAGGATGTTAGAAGCTTTAAAAATGTAGCAGTAATTTTTAATTTTTTCAAGGAGATTTACAAAACTTATTGTTTTAGAGATCTATTTAGTTTTAAAGTGCAGCATTTTGGATGCATTTTGAATGCATTTTGGATGCATTTTTGACAGTGCGGTCCCACTCAGGTCTGCTACATCCCCATAGAATATGGCTGGCTGCGAGACAGAGCCGCGTGATCAGAATGAACTCGGATGAACTTCACCTGACTTCATTGTCATTGCACGCCTGTCTATGTGCTGCGGCCTGATTTGCGATCACAGGTGAAGGACTCACTGATGACTGCTAATCCTCTGAGTGACTGAAGTGAGCCACGCGATCAGCGGTGCTGTCACTCAGGTTACCCGCGGCCAGCTGGAGTCCTCAACCTGAGAGCGGTGGCCGTGGGTAACCTGAGTGACGTCACCGCTGATCGCGTGGCTCACTTCAGTTGCTGCGTGGAGCTCACAGAGAGCAGCCGTGGTCTTTGGCCGCTCCTGTCAGCTTCATGTAGCAGAGTTGGATGCGTCGACCTCGTATAGATTACGCCGGACCTGGAGGGGTATTTGGGGATTTTAATAAAGTGGTGAAAAAGGGTGTATTTTTTTTGTCTTTTATTCCAAATAAAGGATTTTTTTCAGGTGTATGTGTTTATTTATTTTCATTTACAGGTTAATCATTGGAGGTGTCTCATAGATGCCTGTCATGATTAACCTAGGACTTAGTGGCAGCTATGGGCGACCATTAACTCCTTATTACTCCGATTGCCACTGCACCAGGGCAATTCTGGATGAGCTGGGTAAAGTCCCGGGACTGTCGCATCTAATGGATGCGTCAATTCCGAGCAGCTGTTGGCTGATATTTTTAGGCTGGGGACTCCCCATAACGTGGGGCTGAGAATACCAGTCTTCAGCCGTGTGGATTTACTTTTGCTGGTAACAAAATTCGGGGGGACCGCACGCCGTTTTTTTTTTTTTTTTTTAAATTATTTATTTATTTTACTGCACTACATAGACCCGCCCACCAGCGGCTGTGATTGGTTTCAGTAAAACAGCTGTCACTCAGCGTGGGGGCGCGTCTGAATGCAACCAATCATATGCGCCGGTGGGTGGGGGAAGCAAGGAATACGAGATGAAATAATGAGTGGCCGGTATTTTCAAAACCTGGAGAAGCCGCCAGAGCAGTGTGACAGCCGTGCAACGTTGTGCCGGTGATCAGTCACTGATCGGTGAGTATGAGAGTGGGGGAGAGGGAGAGTCCGACAGAGAGAGAGACCGAAAGACCTCTGCTCTGTTTGTCAAAAAAGCAATTTGGTATGAGAGCTGTTCTGGTGACTACGTAAAAGTCGCGTGCTGATCTGAGCCCGTTATTCCAGGACACCAGAAATGCAGTCACGCACCTTCTACAGGCTATGCCTATACTGTTTCTCCCTTTTCCCATCCATTTCCGCCTTTTCCTCAGTCACCACAGCTCACTGTTAGGTCCAACGTGAAATTATTCGGGTTTCACATAGACTTAAATTGGGCGTCGAATATTCATGAATACGCGAATAGCAGCGACCTATTCGTTGGATATTCATCGAAGCAGATATTTTGGTATTCGATCATCCCTATTTATTAACCATTCAGCTACTTTTCAGGAATTAATTAAAACGTGGCGTGACAGGAAAGAAAAATGTTAGTTATTGTTACCACCTAAAAGTTGGTAACTTCTGAACTGGTAAATATAGCTGACAGGCTCTTATTCCATTATTTGGTCATGAATTGCCATGGCAACCATCAGGAGCCCACAATCATGGTCTCTCAATGCCAATAGTGCTAAAGAGGAGCCACCACACTCTGTTAACCATCTGGATGCCTTAAGGCTCGGTTACACGCAATGACATCGCTAACGAGATGTTGCTGGGGTCACGGATTTCGTGACGCACATCAGGCGTCGTCAGCGACGTCGTTGCATGTGACACCTACGAGCGACCGCTAACGATCCCAAAAACTGCAGAAATCGTTGATTGTTGACACGTCGTTCATTTCACAAATATCGTTGCTCGTTTGGGATGCAGGTTATTCGTCGTTCCTGAGGCAGCATACATCCCATACTTGTGACACCCCGGGAACAACTAACAACAGTGTTCCTGCATCCTCCGGCAACGAGGTGGGAGTGACGTTAATGCGGCTGCCCTCCGCCCCTCCGCTTCTATTGGTGGCCCGCTGTGTGACGTCGCTGTGATGCCGCACGAACCTCCCCCTTAAAATAGAGTTTGTTTGGCGGCCACCGCGACGTCGTTAGGAAGTGTGACGCGTACTAACGATATTGTTCGCCATGGGTAGCAATTTGCCCGTGACGCACGAACAACGGGGCGGGTGCGATCGCTAGCGACATCGCTAGCGACCTCTATGTCGTGTAAAGCGGCCTTTAGTCACTATTGACAGCAGCATCTAAGGAGTTAAACTGTCATAGACAGTGGCAGCACCAGTCATAACTGATGTAGCAGAATGTCCATTATAGCGGACATCTGACAACTGCTTCATTTTTGCCCATCGGGGGATGATATTCACTTATATATATACTCTTCCATGACTACATCACGGAGCTGGTTTATGTTAGAAACTAGGGCTGATCGAATACCCTATTATTTGCTTCGATGGATATCCGACGAATACCTCGCCGCTATTCGAGTATTCGCGAATATTCGACCCCCAATGTAAATCTATTGGAAACCAGAATAATTTTATGTCGGACCTGTCGGTGACCTGCGGTGGCTGAGGGAAAGGCTGAAATGGATGGGAAAAAGCTGAAACAGTATGGGCACAGCCTGTAGAAGGTGCCTGACTGTATTTCTGGTGTCTTTGAATAACATGGTCAGAGCAGCACGCGACGTTTACGTAGTCTCCAGAACAGCTCTCAAACCAAAGTAAAAGAAGGGAGATTGCTAAGAAACAGTTTCTAGTGCCTAATCACTGTAATAAAACGTCAAATCAAGCCCCGACCTCCCCAAAAAAACCACTTTAGCATATGTTCACAACTTTATAGTTTTTTACATTTTTCCTTCTTTTTCTATTAGAAAGTGCTGTAACTTCTACATTATATTGGTGTCTGTCTCACACCTCCTTTTTTGGGACATAGTTGACAGCACTTTAAAAGGTCAGCTACAATGTGCCCGTTGGGATGTTGACCTTGCCATCCTCCTCCTCCACCAGCACTACCGGCTCCAGTGGCCCTCTACTCAAATGTAAGAAGGGCCACTCTCTGTCCTCAAATCTCAGACTTCTTAGGGCTCTCAGGTGGGCCCTGTAACATGCATTGGAGAGGGATGGCAGTCATTTGTAGTTTTCTGCGCCCCCTATATCATTAGTGTGAAAGTTGGAATATGTACTCCATAACACTTTACAGTGCTATTGCCAATGTGGCTATTTGGGTGTTGGCCTTGCCCTCCTCCGCCTCCTCCTCAACCAACAGCATCGACTCCAGTGGCCCTCTATTCAAATTCTATTCAAATGATTCAGAAATGTATGTTTTATGGATAAACGAATGTGACTCGCCCACCCCAGGGCTATGGGACACCCGGTGCCGGGCCGGACTAGTCCGGTGGTAGTCAGTGGTGGCTGGGCCCGGCTCCGTGGCCCTGGTGGGTGTCAGTAGAATATGTGACTTGATGAATAAAGTTTGTGTTCGTGACGCCACCTGTGGTATGCGGCTATTAAGCCGCCGCTGCTGTGTGAGGCCTCCGGGGTGATGATATAGCAGCAATGGTGGTACTGCTCCCCACAGGTGGAGCGGAGCCCCGGGGACACTGTTAGTGCTCGTGAAAGTCTATGGTGTTGTGTGGCTAACACGGTGCAGGGCCGACAGGCAATGAAAGAACCAGGCACAAACAACAGTCTCTTTACCTTTTCCTCTTTTACTTTGGGAACAGTCCAGTCCTGGGAGACCGTTACAGGTGGTGATGGGGATCCGGTCGGCCTGGAAGTACTTGGGGTGATCTTTCTGACCAGCTGAGTATGAGGCCTACTCCTGTGCTTTTCTTTGTTATGATAGGACCCTGCTTCTCTGAATCCAGCAATGGCCCTCTTTGCTGCTGGGACCGATGGTACGTCCCTTTCCCTCTGCAGCAGGCTGCGCAGGCCCTCTCTGGTGCTTCTCTGCTGGAGTCCACACCGGGCCCTGATGCTGCAGCTGTGTGTTCGGGATGTATATGGGCCAGGTGCTTGCAGCTCTCCTGCCCTTCGGATTCGGCTACCAAGGGTATTTTAAGCCCTGGTGGCCACAGACTCCGATGTCCGAGTCTCTTCTGTGCCTCTCTGCTGCTCCTGCTTCCCTGGGCCAAACTACTCTAGCTCTAGGCCCCAGATCCACAGGACAGCTCACTCTGCGTCTGCTCACTAGCACCTCTCTCTACAGACTGACTACTACTTCCTCCCTCTGGTCAGACTTGAGGAAGGCTCCCTGGAATTCCAGGTTCAGAGCTCCCCCTGCTGGCCGGAGGGAGAACTGCGTTGGATGTTAAACTTGCTGGCCAATGGACCTCCCAATTACCTCCAGGCTCAGCATTAACCCTTTTGGAAGGGCAATGCTGTTGTGGCGACCAGGTCCTGGGGCGCCACAAATGCCACACTGGGACATTGAAGCTGATGTCGTTGATGATGATTGCATCTGACCATAAGCAGGTTGGGAGGAGGAGGCATCATCGCCTGCTGCCTAGACCGCAGTTTGTGAAGCATACAGCACCGTTGATGTAGCAGTTGTTTCACTCTGGAACTCAGGCTTTATTCCACTAGCTAACACCGAGGATTTCAAAAAATTCAGTTTCCCCAGGGGGAAATGTTTCAAAGACCAGGTAACATAGCATCAGAAGTTACTCCCAACAGCTTATTTAAAAAAAATTGGTAGGATAAGCAACAGGGCATAACATGCCAAGAAGTTTAATAAACTCATTTTCTAACACCGCCAAAAGGTTGTGGAAAGCCTCTGTTCCCACAAGCCGAAACGGCAACATCTCAAGGGCTATCAATCGTGCAGTTATAGTTTCTGCCCTTGGGTGCGTAACGGGGTATTTTCGCTTCTTTTCAAAGGTCTGTGGTATGGACAACTGAACAGAACGCTTCGACACCGAAGCTGATGTCGTTGATGATTGAGTTTGGCCAACATCAGGTTGGGAGAAGGAGGCATCAGCGCCACCTTCTTGCACACCAGATTGGGAAGCAGGCAGCCCAGGGGAAGTGGCAGAGTTTTGAGTCTGGAAATCGTGTTTTTCACCTAGAGCTGTCAACCACCTAGTGGTAAGCTTGGCTAACATATGGTTTCTCATGCTGGAGATGCCCAAGCTGGATTTTTTTTGCCTCTGCTAAGCTTGGTCTGACAGATTTGACAAATGGCAACCGTTTGGTCCGAAGGACTCTTGGGAAAAAAACTCCCACACAATCGCACGACGGACCCTTGGACTCTGAGGTGGTACACGGATCCTTGGACTCTGAGATGGCTGAGGTGGTGGTGTCATGTGCACAGTTGATTGACCTCTGGCAGTGGTCGAAACCCTATGTCTTACAGCCTTTTTGCAGACCATGGGCATATGCTCCTCTGCACTGCTGCTCTCGCAATCCATGCCACCCGTCCATGTTGGATCAGTCACCTCATCATCAACCAGGTTGTTTTTAAATTCTTGAAGGTCAATATCTTCAGGAATGAATGTTTCAGGCTGACTGAGGGCAACTGTGTCTCATCATCCTCCAACACTTCCACCTGATTGTCCAGCATGTCACGGCAAACAACATGGCTTTCTTCTGGCCTTGGGTGCTCAAAGATCTGTGCATCACTGCACACCACGGCCTCACCTGCATTAGTGGTGTTGTGCGGTGAGAGGCAAGAAAGGTCAAAGGGTCCCGTAAACAGCTCCTCAGAGTAACCTGCTTTGGTGTCATATGTTTCCTTAGAATACTGATGTTGTGAGGAAGGAGGACCAGGCTGAGGATTCGATGGGCCACCCTGTGGGCTACTCAAGTCTGTCTGTGTCGACCCTTGGGATTTGCTACTCGACAAGTAACTGGAGTAATTTTCTGCTAGCCAACTCGTTACCTGTTTGCACTGTTCAGGGTGCAAGAGTGCTTTCCCACGTGGACAAGAAAATTGGGATAGGAAGGCAGAGGTAGATAATGCAGCAACCTTTTTCTTCGGCTCGATCACACTGCTTGGGCGACCACCACTGTCACTACCACCTCGTCCACGGCCCTTACCACCTCTTTTTCACATTTTTTTTTGTTTGATTATTGAAGGTGAATACTTTAACATGATTTTTTCTACAGGCAATGGGACAACACTTATGCTGGGTTGTTAAACTTCTGTTAATAATTTCTCATGATAGCTGTTTCTGTAAGTCTAAAAACCAAAAGGTACCTTTATTGGACAAACTACAACTTGGAGGAGTCGACAAAGAAGTTGTGAATGTCTTTCAGCCCCAAAAGAAAACAGGGTTTGACAACACTTTTATTTTAGTTTTGTTTTTTGGCACTCAGACTGTGTTTTAGTAAGAGCAAGCCACTAGGTAGGTTCTGTAAAATATGAAGCCCCCAAAATTACACTAGGCGGCTGATAGGAAGGTACTGCCCTTGAGGCACAAGTAGTGCCTGTGACACTAGTATTAATAAAAATTGGGTAACACTAAAGGGGGCTTTACACGCTGCGATATCATTAGTGAATTATCGTCAGGGTCACGGTGTTTGTGACACACATCCGGCTTCATTAAGGAGATCGCAGTGTGTGATACCTACGAGCGACCTTAAACGATCGCAAAAGAGGTCAAAATCGTTTGCCGCGGAGAGGTCGTCCTGAAACCAAAGATCGTTGTCTGCTTATTAGCGATGTTGTTCCTCGTTCCTGCGGCACCACACATCGCTGTGTGTGACACCGCAGGAGCGACGAACATCTCCTTACCTGCATCCCGCCGGCAATGCGGAAGGAAGGAAGTGGGCGGGATGTTACATCCTGCTCATCTCCGCCCCTCCGCTTCTAATGGACGCCTGTCGTGTGACGCCGCATGAACTGCCCCCTTAGAAAGGATGTGGTTCACTGGCCAGAGTGACTTCGCAGGGAGAGATAAGTCCGTGTGACGGGGACTAACGAGGTTGTGCGCCACGGGCAGCGATTTGCCCGTTTCGCACAACTGACAGGGGTGGGTACGATCGCTTTAGATCTCGCTAGCGAGATTGCAGCATGTAAAGTACCCTTTAGGCCCCCTTCACACGTCCGTGAAACACGTGCGTGTTTGGTCCGTTTCCGTATATACCGGAGACACGGCCAAATGTGCACCAATGTTAATCTATGATGTGCTAGATCCAGCGGTGGCCGCGAGTTACCTGACTGACAGCAGCTGATCGCGCTACTCACCTCATTAGCTGCGTGGAGGTGACCGGAGCGGCGGTGTATTCTGCTGCTCCTGTCACCTCCATGCAGCAGCGCTGGATGCGACGCTGGAGGTCCGTGGAGTACGCCGGACATGGAGGGTTTGTCGGGGTTAATAAATTGGTAATGAGGGAATTTGTGTGTGTTTTTTATTTCTAATAAAGGATTTTTTCTGGTGTGTGTGTTTTTTTACTGTCACTTACAGATTAATCATGGAAGGTGTCTCATAGACGCCTGACATGATTAATCTAGGACTTATTGGCAGCTATGGGCTGCCAATAACTCCTTATTACCCCGATTTGCCAACGCAACAGGGTAAATCGGGAAGAGCCGGGTACAGCCCCAGAACTGTCGCATATAATGTATGCGGCAATTCTGGGCGGCTGCTGACTGATATTGTTAGGGTGGGGGGCTCCCCATAACGTGGAGCTCCCCATCCAGAGAATACCAGCCTTCAGCCGTATGGCTGTATCTGGCTGGCATTAAAATTGGGGGGGACCGCACGCCGTTTTTTTTTAATTATTTATTTATTTATTTTACTGCACAGTATAGACACGCCCACCGGCTGCTGTGATTGGGTGCAGTGTGACACCTGTGACTCAGTGTGGGGGCGTGTCTCACTGCAACCAATCATAGGCGCCGGTGGGCGGGGAAAGCAGGGAATAGGAGATTGTTTAATGAGCGGCCGGCTTTTTCAAAATAGTAAAAGCCGCCGCAGCAGTGTGAATGCCGTGCAGCGCGGCGCCGGGGATCGAGGAACAGTGAGTATGAGAGAGGGGGGGACACTTCAGTCACTCGGGGGATTAGCGGTCACCAGTGAATCCTTCACAGGTGACCGCTAATCAGTACTCGACACAGACAGAGCCGCGGTATGAGGATGAAGTCTGGTGAAGTTCACCCGAGTTCATTCTCATCGCGCAACTCTGTCTGCTGTCAGCCGACATTTATAAACGACATTGTGCATCACACACACGGACATTCCACACGGACATTCCACACGGACATTCCACGTACACATACACGTTAATTCCACACGCACACACGGACGTTCTGCACACAAACACGGCTAGCATACGGAATTCACACAGGTGCCACACGGACCATAAAAACGGACACAAAAACAGGACACGGACCCGAAAAACGGCCCGTAACACACGTGCGTGTTTTTCACGGACGTGTGAAGGGGGCCTTAGACTGTGTGTTAGGTGCAGCAAGCCACGAACTAGGTTCTGTAAGATATGAAACCCCCCAAAGTATGCTATGTTGTTACTAGGAAGGTACTGGCCTTGTGGCACAAGTAGTGACCCTGACACCAAGTATTAATAAAAATTGGGTAACATTGAGACTGTGTTTTAATAAGAGCAAGCCACTATGTAGGTTCTGTAAGATATGATACCCTCCAAAGTATGCTAGTTCGTTGCTAGGAAGCTACTGGCCTTGAGGCACAAGTAGTGCCACTGACACCAAGTATTAATAAAAATTGGGTAACATTGAGACTATGTTTTAATAAGAGCAAGCCACTATGTAGGTTCTGTAAGATATGATGCCCTCCAAAGTATGCTAGTTTGTTGCTAGGAAGGTACTGGCCTTGAGGCACAAGTAGTGCCACTGACACCAAGTATTAATAAAAATTGGGTAACACTAAGGGGCACTTTGCACACTACGACATCGCAGGTGCGATGTCGGTGGGGTCAAATTGAAAGTGACGCATATCCGGCGTCGCAGGCGATATCGTAGTGTGTAAAGCCTTTTTGATACGATTTACGAGCACAAAATCTTTGTAATCGTATCATCGGTGTAGCGTCTGTCATTTCCATCATTTGGAAATGACCGATGTTACGATGTTGTTCCTCGTTCCAGCGGCAGCACACATCGCTGTGTATGAAGCCGCAGGAGCGAGGAACATCTCCTACCTGCGTCCTGGGGCTCACGCCAGCTATGCGGAAGGAAGGAGGTGGGCGGGATGTTTACGTCCCGCTCATCTCCGCCCCTCCGCTTCTATTGGCTGCCTGCCGTGTGACGTTGCTATGACGCTGCACGACCCACCCCCTTAATAAGGAGGCGGGTCGCCGGCCAGAGGAACGTCGCAGGGCAGGTGAGTGCATGTGAAGCTGGCGTAGCGATAATGTTTGCTACGCCAGTTATCACCATGATATCGCAGCTGCGACGGGGGCGGGGACTATCACGCTTGGCATCGCAAGCATCGGCTTGCGATGTCGTAGTGTGCAAACTGACCCTTAGACTGTGTGTTAGTTGCAGCAAGCCACTATGTAGGTTCTGTAAGATATGAATCCCCCAAAACTATGCAGGGTTGTTGCTAGGAAGGTACTGGCCTTGAGGCACAAGTAGTGACCCTGACACGAAGTATTAATAAAATTGGGAGACTGTGTGTTAGTTGCAGCAAGCCACTATCTAGGTTCTGTAAGATATGAAGCCCCCCCCCAAAGTATGATAGGTTGCTGATAGGAAGGTACTGTAGGTTGCTGATAGGAAGGTACTGGCCTTGAGGCAGAAGTAGTGCCGCTGACACCTAGTATTAATAAAAATTGGGTAACACTCAGACTGTGAATTGAGATGGTGGCTGACAGGCACTACACTACACCTGAACACGTTGTTTTTACTATTTTGGGACCTTTTTTGCAAGTTGTAATACCTATTGCTAGTATAACAGACACAAGGGATGTAGCAGTGCTGAGATTGTTGATTATTAGTAGCAGATGTCAGGACAGCTTTAAATCTGCCCCTGCCTGTAAATAAGTTGTCCCTATATCACACACTCCAGTAACAGACCGTATGCACCACTAATAAAAGAATTTTTTTTTTTTGCAGCTTTAAAACAGGAACGGCTGTCACCTGACTAAACAATTCAATAACACTGTCCCTATACCTTGTTCTATGATTTACACAGCTGCTAGCACACAGTGGACACACAGTCTTCCGCCCTTATAAGGACTATTTTGGATTCTGCAGCAGGAACACTATCTCATAGAACACACTGCACTGTCCCTATACTTGTTTCTATGATTTACACAGTCGCTAGCAGCTAATGCTAAATAGTTTCAGCCCTTAGAAGGACTAGTATTAGTTGGCTGGAAAAATCTTGTACCGCACACAGTACAGTCTAGCTACACCGGCAGCTCCGGAATGAATGCGTGCACACAAAATGGCGGCAGCATTATATAGCCCCTATGGCAATGTGCGGCCAAGCACAGTATCACCAACACAAAGATGGCTGCAGCGTTACTGTGAGGGTAAGCGATGTCAGATGTGTTCATTGGCTGGAAAAAGCCTCCAGGAAGTCCAGAAATGAAAATGAAAGTATTGGAGCGAATACCATATTAGCCATCGGATACTGAATACCTCGACTACCCCATTATCCTCCAGATATTGAATAGTGGCGAATACATTCGCTCATCCCTATTAGAAACCTTTCGCTCTTTCACCTTCCAGTAGGGTTTAGGTCTGGAGACATTCTTGGTTAGTCCAACACCAGCTGGTAACTAGCATCTTATTTGTATCATATATATATATATATATATATATATATATATATATATATATATATACACAGTACAGACCAAAAGTTTGGACACCCCTTCTCATTCAAAGAGTTTTCTTTATTTTCAGGACTCTGAAAATTTTAGATTCACATTGAAGGAGTCACAACTATGAATTAAAACATGTGGAATGAAATACTTAAAGTGTGAAACAACTGAAAATATGTCTTATATTCTAGGTTCTTCAAAGTAGCCACCTTTTGCTTTGATTACTACTTTGCATTCTTGGCATTCTCTTGATGAGCTTCAAGAGGTAGTTACCGGAAATGGTTTTCCAACAGTCTTGAAGTAGTTCCCAGAGATGCTTAGCACTTGTTGGCCCTTTTGCCTTCACTCTGCGGTCCAGCTCACCCCAAACCATCTCGATTGGGTTCAGGTCTGGTGACTGTGGAGACCATGTCATCTGGCGTAGCACCCCATCACTCTCCTTCTTAGTCAAATAGCCCTTACACAGCCTTGAGGTGTGTTTGGGGTCATTGTCCTGTTGAAAAATAAATGATGGTCCAACTAAACGCAAACCGGATGGAATAGCATGCCGCTGCATGATGCTGTGGTAGGCATGCTGGTTCTGTATGCCTTCAATTTTGAATAAATCCCCAACAGTGTCACCAACAAAGCACCCCTACTCCATCATACCTCCTCCTCCATGCTTCACGGTGGGAACCAGCCATGTAGAGTCCATGCGTTCACCTTTTCTACAAAGACACGGTGGTTGGATCCAAAGATCTCAAATTTTGACTCATCAGACCAAAGCACAGATTTCCACTGGTCTAATGTCCATTCCTTGTGTTTTTTAGCCCAAACAAGCCTCTTTTTCTTGTTGCCTGTCCTTAGCAGTTGTTTCCTAGCAGCTATTTTACCCAGTTGTTGTAAAGATGAGAAGGTGTCCAAACATTTGGTCTGTACTGTGTATGTATGTATGTATATATATATATATATATATATATATATATATATATATATATATATATATATATGTATAAAAGGCTTTGTGAGCCACACACTGTGTATTTTGCCCTTGAGAAAGCCACATACTTTGATGGTGATACGCTTGGGAATTTTCCCACCATCCATCTATCACATTCAACATGGGTACCTCTTCATTACTATTATCTCTGATTATCTTACAGGTTTGCATTGGCAATTTATGGCTTACACTATTTCTTTTTATTGCAGAGGTAAACGTTTCTTACTGCTTAAATACTGCCTTTATCACCGCCTTGTTATCAAATACATTGTCACATACCTTATTGTATGGTTCTTTATTTTATATTTCTCATCTCTGACCAATGGTGGTGCGAGCAGTAGTTTAGTCGAATGTATGATTGCTTTAGGCTGAATTAATAATTATCCATTCTCAACAAAACTATTCTATGAGTACTTAGTAGTGACGAGCTAGTGTGCTCGCCACTTCACATTACTTGATGGAGCATCGAGTTTTAACTACATGACTCGAGTACAGAGTATAATGTAAGTCAATAGGAAACTCAAACATTTTCAAACTCAGATGCTTGAGGCATTTTGAGTAACGAGGAGTGGTGAGCACACTCGCTCATCACTAGTACTTAGTGTTGTAACTCATGTATATCACCTTATTAAAATTGAATTTCATTCAGGGGCACTTACAATCACAGAAGAAAAATACTCCTAAAATGTCAAAATTTTATTGATACAAAAATTTTTTGTATCAATAAAATTTTGACATTTTAGGAGTATTTCTCTTCTGTGATTGTAAATTCAAACCCTAGTTGAAATATACATTTTTATTGATATTCATTAAAAATCCCAAATTTACCACATAAACACAAAAATATCAAACTGGATCAGATAAACCTTGTAATTACTCAATATTTTAGAGAAACAAGGAAATAGAGGGGAGGGAGGGGTGCTGGTTGACCCTAGATGGAGAGGATATATCCCTACCTGCCAACGGAGGGTATGACACCATAAATTACCAAGCGCCCCCATTCCACGTCGACGTTCCCTCTCCCTGACCCTGATATAAGAGTTGATAGGGGAGGGACCTCCCCTATCAGGGACCTCCTCTCTCAACTTTTATATCAGGGCCAGGGAGAGGGAAAGTGGACGTAGAACGGGGGCGCCCGGTAACTTATGGTGTCATTCCCTCCGTTGGCCGGTAGGGATATATCCTCTCTGAAGGAAAAAAGATGATCCAGCTCAGCTGTGGTAAGGTCCGGCATCCAATGATAACACTCTAGCAGTGCAGGGATCCAATGAAAGAAAAAAAAACAATCCAGCCTCCGGAATAATATAAAATCTTGCGCAAGCATTTTATACGTAAAAATTATAATTACAAGGGACAAAATAGGGAGCCAATGTGCGGCTACGCGTTTCGAAAGCTGCCTGCGTTCTTTGTGCTTGACAAAGAGCGCAGGCAACATTCGAAACACGTAGTCGCACATGGCCTGCCTATTTTGTCCCTTGTAATTATAATTCTTACGTCCTTTAAAATAAAGCTTGCAAAAGAATTTATATTATTCCAGAAGCTGGACTGTTTTTTTTTTCTTTCATATATCCTCTCCATCTAGGGTCAACCAGCACCTCTCCCTCACCTCTATTTCCTTGTTGCTCTAAAAAATTAAGTAATTACAAAGTTTCTCTGATCCAGTTTGTTATTTTTGTGTTTTTTGTGGTAAATTTTGGATTTTTAATGAATATCAATAAAAATGTACATTTTAACTAGGGTTTGAGGTTATATGTTAGCCCTCCAAGTACTCTACCCTTTACATATATTTTGTTAGATTTTGTGATTGTAAATTCCCCTTTTTGGTTACTCCAATATAATTTTTTTCTGTGAATCATTTCATTCAGGGGCCCCATGTAGACGTGGATATACAGTATATTGTGTAATCAGTACTCTATTATGAGCACTTCTGATAGGCGTATTATAGCCATTTGGCTTTTTAAGTGTTTATAATAGTTTTTTTGGCTCCTATTTACATAATAAAATTCATATTTTTAAGATGCACTTGTGCAAACAACTATTATGGAAACTCCACTTGGAATCACTAGTCATATATTCTACTGATAAGTATATTTTTTCACATTTTTTGCACTAGCTTTGCACTTTATTCATTGTGCAATAATCCCCCATATTTTTTTATTTTTTCATATTTTTTCTACACTTATACCTTTTGTACACTTTTTTCTATAATATATTCTTATCCATTTTGTACAAATAGTGCTATGCCCTGCCACTTGGCATATATTTATATTTTTTTCTTGGGCTTTATATATATATATATATATATATATATATATATATATATATATATATATATATATATATATATATATATATATAAAAAATTCTGTCCTCTATATATACTGTGGAGTAATTCATATTTATGCTTATATGTACCTTTGTCCCTAATTTTTGTCCTCTGTCGTGCTGTTCTTGTGCTTTTGCACTTTTAATATTTTATTCATTAATAAAACCTGAATTCTATTATTACTATTTGTGTATTGGCTGTATTTTTATAGGTTTATATGGTTTTGTCTACAGCCTATCCATTTATTATACCCAGGGGTGTTGGTGCATTGTCACCACCAGACATTGTGTTTTCCCTGTTATGTGACATATCTTTGGTAATCAGTATATTGTGTAATCAGTACTCTATTATGAGCACTTCTGATAGGCGTATTAAGCCATTTGGCTTTTTAAGTGTTTATAATAGTGTTTTTTGGCTCCTATTTATATTTACATAATAAAATTCATATTTTTAAGATGATCCCTTTTGTTTGAGCATATTTCTTTTCTCTATATACTATGTACTGTTGATATGCCTAAGACTGATACCTTTACCGGTGGTGTTTTCTTTCCAATTTGATGTTCATTCATGAAAAGGTGCACACGTGTTCATGACTCAGGATTGTCTGATGAGTGGTGTGTGCTCCACTAGAACTCTGACTCCAGTCAGGTTCTGGACTGGGATTTCTGGTGCATAGAACACCACAGCACGTCATGAATTAGATCCTGCCCACACTGTTCCTCAGTCCTTCCCAATTCCACCTATTTTGCTGAAGCTGGGAGAAACTGGTGGGAAAATTCCAAAAGTTTAAAAATATAGTTCCAACTCTGAGTTGCACCTACATTTTGCGGCTTTTCAAAACTTTTAAGTCAGAATTGTGGTGTGAAAGTGGTGATGAATTGGGTACTGTCTATAAGGAATGCTCTGAAGATGTAGACAACTACATTAGTGTGTGGGAATAGGAGCAATGGCTGTGGCGCAGGGTTTTCCTTTTGACCCTCTATTCACCATGTACTACTAACAGCCACATAAGAGAAAAATTAGAACTTATAAATATATAAGTATATATATATATATATATATATATATATATACTGTACTTTTCAACACTGAAATTGTAGCACCAAAAAAAAAAAAGTTGTGCCTATATGAAAATCACAGGATAGATAGACATGTTAATGATATGCAAATAATGGAAAAATCATAAAAAAACCTAGTATTATTCAGTATCGAATATGAGAGCCACTCACAGAAATAATATATATGTATTTTTTTTTTATTTGCAGCACGTAAACTGAAGAAATTAGGGAACCTCAAAGCTCAGGAGGAGTTGGAGGGATCTTCTGGACAGGGTGAAGGCAGAGAGATGACACCCAATATGTCTCTTACGCAGCTTGAAGGGTATAGCTGCCAACCAATCTTCCTCAATGTTCTGGAGGCCATAGAGCCAGTTGTGGTTTGTGCCGGCCATGACAACAATCAGCCAGACAGCTTTGCTGTGCTCCTCAGCAGCCTGAATGAACTAGGAGAGAGGCAATTGGTTCATGTGGTAAAGTGGGCAAAGGCATTACCAGGTGGGTGTTTGTATCTTTAGTGAAATTCTTGTCTGTTGAAACCTACATATAAAGAACTACAAAACTGTTCAGAATCATGCTCCCTAATTGTATTCAATGTGAGAGAATTACTAATGTAAAAGCATCAGAATTCTGGTGCAATTTGGGATAAAAAGCGTACAAGCCTTCCACCGCATTTTTTATGTGCTGTAGACACTTTTTACCTGGCATGAGAACCTGCCTTCTCTTGGAAAGGGGTAACGTCCTCCTGACAGAGATGTAGCTCATAATGTTTCGATTGTACAAGAACATTTTAACGCCAATTTCTGGCACAAAGTAAGACAATTACTATACCAGGTGGTGTAAAGTCAGACTTGGCATTTTAAAGGTGCCCTCAAGTTATCAAACAACATGAGGCACTATGATAACTTTCATGAATTTTAAGACTGTCTAGTCTACATAATTTACAGTGCCTATCAGTAAGATTATTAAGTGCCAAAAACTTAAATAAAATATTTTAACCCCTTTACCCCAGGCAATTTTCCGTTTTTCATTTTCGTTTTCTTCTTCCGAGAGCCATAACTTTTTTTATTTTTCTGTTAATATTGCCATATCGGGACTTATTTTTTTTTTTATGGGATGATTTGTACTTTTGAATGAAACCATTAGTTTTACCATATACAGTTGTGTACTGGAAAATGGGAAAAAAAATTCCAAGTGCGGTGAAATTGCATAATAAGAACAATTGCAAAATTGTTTTGGGGGTCTTGTATTTACACATTCACTATATGGTAAAACTGATGTGTTGGTATGATGCATGAGGTTAGTATGAGTTCATAGATACCAAACATGTATAATTTTACTTTTTCCTAAGTGGTGAAAAAAAATTCAGAACTTCGTGCAAAAAAAGAATAGCACTTTTGTCGCCATTTTCTGAGACCCATAGTGTTCTAATTTTTCGATATCTGGTGATCAGTGATGGGTTATTTTTTGCGCCTTGAGCTGGCATTTTTAATGATATCATTTTTGTGTAGATGCGATGTTTTGATTGCCTGTTATTGCATTTAACAAAAATGTTGCAGCAACCAAAAAAACGTAATTTTGGTGTTTGGAATTTTTTATCACAACGCCGTGCACCAACCAGATTAATTGATTTTATATTCTGATAGATTGGGCATTTCTGAACTTGGTGATATCAAATATGTGTATTTTTTTAATGGGGCAAACTTTTTTTTTTATATTTTTTACTACTTTTTTTTACATTTTATTTATTTTACTAGTCCCCTAGGAGACTTTATCGCTGCAGTGTCCAATTGCCTGTGCATTTCTGCTGATTAGAGCAGATTAGAAATGCTCATCTCCTGTTAGTGACGGCGCTCTGTCGGCTTTCACAGGAAGTGAGTCATAGCAGCATCAGGGGACATTAGCTGACCCAGCCCTAGCACGGCAACACAATGGCACCCCGTGATTGTGTGTGGAACTGCGCAATCCCCGCTCCAGCCATTTAAATTACACTGTTACTGTTTGACAGCGGGGATAAGGGGATAACAGGCGCAAGTGGATCTCCGATCCACCTGCGCGTGTCAGCCATACATGTCTGCTGATCAGATCAGTAGACACACATGTTCAGAGAATACCATGGGCTCTCTGTCGGAGTCTGCAATAACCGGAAGGAGGCGACCAAGGGGGTCGTAAAGGGGTTAAAGTGTAACCATCACTTTAATTTTTATTTCATAAATCAATAAAAATAAGAAACTCTGTAATATACAGTATTTTATCAGACAAATGTAATTCTTTCTCTGTCAGAACAGATAATTTGTTTTTAAAACTCTAAATTGACAGGTAATATCAGTAGGAAGCTAATCTTCATATTCCCAGTGCATTCTGGGAAGAAAGAAGAGTCTACTTAACCTGATCGATTTCTGGGATTAGCTGGGCCTCGCTGCTTTGAGGACATTGCAAAACTAGGGATTGGAGCATGAGGAAGCTAATATGCATATTCCTAGTGCATTCTGGGAAGAATGAAGAGTCTCCTCAAGCTGAACGATTGCTGAGATTAGCCGGGTCTGGCTGGCTAAGATGGTGGTGCAGACAGCAAGGAGTCAGATTTTTGGACCATGGTGTAAATTACCTCTGCGATGGACTCCTTGCTAGAGACGGTTACACATCACAATTTTTTTGTGACAGATTATACCTATTTCTAAAATTGCATTTTATTAGAATATATGTTTAAAATCACAAACTCAACAAAAAACTACAAAACTTTACACCTAATAAGGGTTGACACTAATAAAAATCTCAAAAAGTGACTTATTCATTCAGTTTATCCTATATAGGGGAGAATTGGACTTTAGGGTGAATGTATATAGGCTATCAGGGGTGTCCTTAGTGATTTTAAAGATAACCTCTTATTCTTGTCCCTAAACAGCTTATTCCTGCCTGTCAATGGAGTGCACCCTTATTTTCACGGTGCCCCGATTCCTCGACGGCTATCCCTTCTCTCACCCTATTGCTCCCTATTTGGACACACAATTTTTGCTCTCCATTGACAGGCAGGAATAAGCTGTTTAGGGACAAGAATAAGAGGTTATCTTTAAAATCACTAAGGACACCCCTGATAGCCTATATACATTCACCCTAAAGTCCAATTCTCCCTCATATAGGATAAACTGAATGAATAAGTCATTTTTTGAGATTTTTATTAGTGTCAAAACTTTTTAGGTGTGAAGTTTTGTAGTTTTTAGTTGAGTTTGTGATTTTAAACATATATTCTAATAAAATGAAATTTTAGAAATAGGTATAATCTGTCACAAAAAGTATTTTTGTATACCTATAATAAAAATAGTTTCGTCTGAAAAACCTTACACATCACAAAACCTGGAAAACACACATTTGCCAGCAGACTTGCACACTCATCAGGAGGGCTTTAAACTAGAAGAGAAAGGGATGGGAAGAAAAATGCCTGACAAAAACATGCAGCTAAAGAATGAACTAACCAAGGATACTAGATGTGGTAAAGAGAACAGGAGACTCAAAAGGAATCTAAGAAAAGGGGAGCAAAAGAGCACAATCTACAATGTTTTTACTAGAGCTGATCGAACGACCAAAAATCCGGTACCGGCGGAACACTGCCAGATTTTAAAAAGAGTCCGATCCGCTCCGGAATCCGGTGCCCATATAAGTCAATGGGGACCGAAATTCGGAGGTTAAAAACGCTTGTGGAGGGGATAGGGGGGTAGGAGCGAGTGCGGCATTCTCACCGAGGCGCTGTCATGGCGGCACACTCCTTTCGGGTCATGCTATTCCTTTCCGGAGCCGACAAGTCAATATTAATTATTTTCCCCGCCCACCGGCGCGTGTAATTGGTTGCAGCTAGACGCGCCCCAACTCTGAGTCGCAGCGTGTCAGCTGACTGCAACCAATCACAGGAACCAGGATGGCCGGTGAGCGGGGAAAGCAGTGTGTCTGCTGGTCAGCATGCTGGTAAAAAATATGCAATCGGCAGTAGAGTTGAGCGATGTTCAATGGTTGCCAAATTCATGTTTGAGTGATTTTTGGGGGGTGTTCGAGCTCGAACTTCAGCTTTTTGCTAAAAGCTCGACAGTTCGAGTTAGGTTCGAGAACGGTTCGATCAACAAAAACGTGGCTTTTCACAGTAAGGCTATGTGCACACGTTGCTATCTGCATGCGTCCTGTGTCCCCAGCACAATCCCTCTCTCTTTCCTACTTACCGATCACAGGTGTCTCGCTGCACGGCTGTCAGAAATCTGCGGCGTCTTTTACTCTTTGAATAATGAAGCGGCAGCCATTTTCTAATCAGTTATTCCATGCTTTTCCCGCCCACCGGCGCCCATGATTGGTTGCAGTCAGACACACCCCCACGATGAGTGACAGCTGTCTCACTGCAACCAATCACAGCCGCCAGCAGGTGGGTCTATATCGTGCAGTAAAATAAATAAGTAAATAATAATAAAAAAAAATGCGTTTTCCCCATATTTGATACCAGCCAGGATAAAGCCACATGGCTGGAGGCTGGTATTGTCAGGATGGAGAGCACCACGTTATCAGGAGCCCATCACCCTAACAATATCACCCAGCAGCCGCCCGGAATTGCCGCATCCATTAGATGCGACAGTCCCGGGACTCCACCCAGCTCATCCCGAATTGCCCTGGTGCGGTGGCAATCGGGATAATAAGAGGTTAATCATGACAAGCGTCTCCCTGAGACACCTTCCATGATCAACCTGAAAGTAAAAGTAAATAAACACACACAGCGAAAAATCCTTTATTTGGAATAAAAGACAAAAAAACACCCTCTTTTACCAGTTTATTAATCCCCAAATACACATCCAGGTCCGAAGTAATCCACATGACACTGTCAGCTCTGCTACAGAACATGAGTGCTCTGTATCAGCTCCACGTAGCAATGAAGTGAATCGTGTGGTCAGCAGAGACTTCAGCTCTGCAGACATCAAGATTACCAAATCTGCCTATCTTTATCATTAGAGGCAGTAGCTAAGTGGATAGAGCGCTCGCCTATGAAGCATAACTTCAGGAGTTCTAGTCCCGGTCCCGGTAACGAATTTACTTTAATTACGCACTGAGGGGAGGAGCCGGACATCAGCTGTGAGCCGCGGGACACACCTCTAAAATCGGAGCAGTTCACGGAATGAGGCTGCATTGCTCTCTCTCTCTGTCTCTTTTTCGCTCTCTTTTTCTCTTTCTCTCTCTCCCCCCCTCTCTTTCTCCTCTCTATCTCTCTCTCCTCTCTCTTTTTCTCTTTTTCGCTCTCTTTTTCTCAGTCTCTCTTTTTCTCTTTTTCCCTCTCTCTCGTCTCTCTTTTCTCTCTCCTCTCTCCTCTCCTCTTCTCTCCTCTTCTCTCTCTTCTCTCTCCTCTCTCTCTTCTCTATCCTCTCTCTCTTCTCTCTCTCTTCTTTCTCTCTCACTCTTTCTCAGACATGGCGATGATCAGCTGATGCGGTCACCTGATGGCATCAGCTGACACTATAAGTCGAGCGGTGTGGCCGGCTTTTACCGCCCGGCCGGCTAAACTATCAGCTGATGCTGTCGGACAGGAGTCTGCACTGAAGTGTGTAGTTTGGTTGGCTTTTTTTGCACTAATGCATCAGCTGATTGTATAAAAGCCGTTTATACAATCAGCTGCTGTGTCAGGTGATTCAGGCCCTTGAACCTGACACATCATCTGATCGCTTTGCCTTCCAGCAAACCGATCAGATGATATTGGATCCGGATTGGACGGCGCGGGACCCTTGACCCAGGATTACTGTGGAGGGGGGTTCTTTATTTCAATAAAGATGGAGTCACTAATTGTATTGTGTTTTATTTGTAATAAAAATAATTTTCTGTGTGTTGTGTTTTTTTTATCTGTACTAGAAATTCATGGTGGCCATGTCTAATATTGGCGTGACACCATGAATTTCGGGCTTAGGGCCAGTTGATAATATACAGCTAGCCCTAACCACATTATTACCCAGCGAGCCACCCGTCCCCAGGGCAGCTGGAAGAGTTGGATACAGCGCCAGAAGATGGCGCATCTATGAAAGCGCCATTTTCTGGGGTTGCTGCAGACTGCAATTCTCAGCATGGGTGCCCAGAAAGCTTGGGCACCCTGAGCTGTGGATTCCAATCCCCAGCTGCCTAGTTGAACCTGGCTGGACACAAAAATATCGCGAAGCCCACGTCATTTTTTTTAAAATTATTTCATGAAATTCATGAAATAATTAAAAAAAAAAAATGGCTTCCCTATATTTTTGGTTCCCAGCTGGGTACAAATAGGCAGCTGGGGGTTGGGGGCAGCCCGTAGCTGCCTGTTGTATCTGGCTAGCATACAAAAACATGGCGAAGCCCACATAACTTTTTTGGGGGGCAAAAAACTCCTGCATACAGTCCTGGATGGAGTATGCTGAGTCTTGTAGTTCTGCAGCTGCTGTCTGTATAGAGGAGAGCAGACAGCAGCTGCAGAACGACAAAGCTCAGCATGCTCCTTACACTAGTGTATGCAGGAGAGCAGACAGCAGCTGCAGAACTACAAGGCTCAGCATACTCCATCTAGGACTGTATGCAGGAGTTTTTTGTCCACCAAAAAAATGACATGGGCTTCGCCATATTTTTGTATGCTTGCCAGGTACAGCAGGCAGGTACGGCTGCCCCCAACCCCCAGCTGCCTATTTGTACCCGGCTTGGAACTAAAAAAAAGGAAGCCCTTTTTTTCAATTATATCATGAAATAATTAAAAGAAAAATCGACATGAGCTTCGCCCCATTTTTGTGTTCAGCCGGGTACAACTAGGCAGCTGGGGATTGAAATCCGTAGGACAGGTTAGCTCAAGCTTTCTGGGCCCCTCTGCTACGAATTGCAGTCCGCAGCCGCCCCAGAAAATGGCGCTTTCATAGAAGCGCCATCATCTGGCGCTGTATCCAACTCTTCCAGCTGCCCTGGTGACGGGTGGCATGCTGGGTAATTATGAGTTAATACTAGCTTTGTTTTACTAGCTAGTATTAAGTCAGAGATTCTTAATGTCAGTCAAGTTTGACCTGGCCATTAAGAATCTCCAATAAAGGGTTAAAAAAAAGACACCACACAAAGAAAAAATACTTTAATAGAAATAAATACACAGACACAGAGACTCCATGTTTATTACTCCCTGTCAGCCCTCCACGATCCATGGTCTTCTGTCTTCTTTCTCCTTCAACCCATGCAGCTCTGCTACATCAGACAGCGCTGCATGGGAGGAAGAACGCTGCTGCTTCCCGTGCAGTAATCACTCAGTGTGTGACCAGAGGCTGCCGGCTGTAAGCGGTGACGTCACCGCTGACAAGCGGGTTACCATAGCAATGGTGCTCCGATCACGTGACTCCCGGTGCCGCTGCGGGCTGTAAGCGGTGACGTCACCGCTGACAGGCGGGTTGCTATAGCAACGGTGATGTCCGTTATTGACAGTCTGTGGCAGCCGGTGAATAACGGAACGGGGAAGCCGATCATGTGCCAGAGCATTTCGCCGGTATACGGAGATGCTGGAACGATCACCGCGTACCGGAGAGATGCAGGATCTAGCATGACGTCATAGCCATGTGACCAGTCTGTAGCCAATGAGATAATAGACATGTGACTGGTCACATGCTTTTTTTGACGTCACGGAAGGTCCTATCATCAGTGCTGGTTACTGGGAGGACGCAGCGATTGTCGGAAGGAAAAGCGGCGGGAGACAGAGTGCAGGACGAGTCGCTGGGACCTGTAAGTGTAATGGCAATGTTAATTGACTGTATGTGCACATTTATAATGTGTTTTTATGTGTTTGTGTTTGCCTCCCATTGTTTTCAATGGGATTCGAGAGGTTCGTCGAACGGTTCACCGAACTCGAACGGGGCCTCCGTTCGACGAACCAAACTGAACTCGAGCCTTTAGAGGCTGGCTCATCTCTAATCAGCAGCACAGATACAGCGCGCTGCTGCAGCCCCAGCTGTTGGGCTGTATCTGTGCTGTGTATCCAGTCACACGTGCGAGGCTGCCGGGTGATGCCATGGCAGACTTGCGCGAGTGCCTCGCATGTGTGAGTCCGGTGAAACCGCATGCAGCTTTTTTTTTATTTAAATAAATAATTTTAAAAAACGTGCGGTTCCCCCTAATCGTCATCCCCAGCCAAGATAACGCCGGATGGGAGTTGATATTCCAGCCCGCAGCCGCCCGGTATTACCGCATCTATTAGATGTGACAATCCCGGTGTGATACCGGCTCTTCCCGGTGGCGTGATGCGGTGCCAATCGAGGTAATAGCAGGGGTTAATAGCGGCACACAGCTGCTACTAAACCCAAGGTTGTGATTATACAGGCGTCTATCAGATTCCTGCATCACACAAACCTGTAAGTGAATGTAAATAAACACAGACACAGAGAAAAATCCTTTATTTGAAATAAAATACAAACACCGCCTGCTTCACCTCTTTATTAACCCCCCAACACCCTGCAGCTCCGACGTAATCCACATGACGTCCCACGCTGCTTCAGCTCTGCTACATCTGAATATCACAGAGCGATGCAATAGAGCACGACCGCTCTCTGTGAAATTAGAGAATGAATGAGCTGCGCATTGAGCGGTGACGTCACTCAGGTCATTTGCGGTCACAGCTGGAGGTTCCCACGGTCCTTCATCTGTGATTGCAGGTAACCTGACCTCAGGTGGAGGTCACTGAGTTCACAGACCTCCATCTCCTAGCAGAAAAATCGTAGTTTTTTTGGCCAAGAGATGCAAATTTGGTGCTGAAATTTTTACACCATATTCCTGCATCCAATCTACACCTCCTGGCAAAAAAAGCGCAGTGTTTTGACACATTTTTTTTTGCTGCGGTTTTGGCACGGCTATTTTTCTGCGATTTTTGCCACGGGTTTTTGCTAGGAAGTGCACATTTGGTGCTGGAGTCATCTGCACCAGCTATCAGCACCAAATTTTCACTTGCTGGCAGAATTTTCTTTTTCTTTGGCCCAAAAGATGCAAATTTGGTGCTGACATTTTTACACCATATTCCTGCATCTAATCTACACCTCTTGGCAAAAAAACGCGGTGTTTTGACACATTTTCTTCCACGCGGATTTTGCCGCGGTTATTTTTCTGTGATTTTTGCCGCGTTTTTTTGCTAGGAAGTGCACATTCGGTGCTGGAGTCAATTGCACCAGGTTTCAGCACCAAATTTCCACTTGCTGGCAGAATTTTCTTTTTTTTTTAGGCCAAGGGATGCAAAGTTGGTGCTGAAATTTTTACACCATATTCCTGCATCCAATCTACACCTCCTGGCAAAAAAACGCTGTGTTTTGACACATTTTTTGCTGCGGTTATTTTTCCGCGATGCCAGGAGGTGCACATTTGGTGCTGAAATCGTCTGCACCAGATTTCAGCACCAATTTTCCACCTGCTGGCACAATTTTTTTTTCTTTTTACAGCCTGCCATTCTCTGAACATGAACGTGCATGTACCTAGAAACACATGCACGCTCCTGTCAGAAGAGTGCTGCTGTGCCGGTGATATCAGATTTGTGTGGGTCTGCCAAGCATGACATCACCCGGCACAGCCTGCCGTTCTCTGAGCATGAGCGTGCATGTACCTAGAAACACATGCACGCTCCTGTCAGAAGTGTGCGGCAGTGCTGTGATGTCAGACTCGTGGGAGTCCCTCACAAGTGTGATGCGGTCACATCAGTTTTTTTCCATCAGGCACAATCCAGAAAAAACGGATAAAACAGATCCGGCGCCGGATCAGTTTTATCCCCATTGATTTGTATTAGCCCCGGATTGTGCTGGATGGCATTGCGTTGCATCCGGCTTTTGCCCGATCCGACGTAATTGGCCACTGCGGTGGCCAGATGGAACGTCTCTTGTAATGTTTTTTGTCTCTGACAAAAAAACGCATCACGGTGGATCCAAGCTGTACGGCTTTTTTTTTATAATGGAAGCCTATGGGCGCCGGATTTGTCGTCATCTGTCATATGGTGGAAACCAGCGCTGGTTTCCATTTTTTGTTTCTGGGTATGTTCAGATGTTGTGTAAATAGTCTCTCTCTCCCTGTCGATGTGTGTGTCGGTCGCTCCTTCGGTCTCTCTCTCTGTCGGTCTCTCCCTCCTTTATACTCACTGATCATGGGCACGGCGCTGCACAGCTGTCACACTGTTCTGGCGGCTTCTCTTTTGAAAATGCCGGCCGCTCATTATTCCATCTCGTATTCCCTACTTCCCCCGCCCACCGGCGCCTATGATTGGTTGCAGTCAGACATGCCCCCATGCTGAGTGACCGCTGTCTGGGTTATTTGTGATAGATTTTCTAAGATGGTCCATTTGGTACCATTGCCTAAGTTGCTGTCTTAATCAGTCAGAGCCCCTGTTTTTTCAACAGGTGGTTCATTTACATGGTATTCCTGAGAATATTGTGTCAGACGATAGATGAGCGAGCCTCTAAAGGCTCGAGTTCGGTTCGGTCCGTCGAACGGAGGCCGCGTTTGAGTTCGGCTCGACGAACCGTTCGACGAACCTCTCGAACCCCATTGAAAACAATAGGAGGCAAACACAAACACATAAAAACACATAGAAAACACCTTCAAAGGTGTCCAAAAGATGACAAACAACTCCCAAGACACCACAAACACATGGGAAAGTGACAAGGACATATACTCATGCGAAAACAAAACAGCTGGACGAGTTAAAAGCGCAGGAAAAACAGATATAGGCATGTCATGCCCTTCTAAAATCATGTAAAACACAGCAAGGGGACTCCAAGTAGAGTCTCCCTTTTTTCCAAAAATTGGGCCCCACAGACACCCCTTCGGTGGCATCACTTGTGTCCCAGTTGCAAACTTGACAGGTAGATTTGCATGAAGCACATTCCAAAGTACGCCAGCCTTAACTGTCCCCAGGATGACACCGGGGTAGGTAGCAAAGTCTTTGCTGAACCATGACTTGTTCATCTTGGCTCGTTTTTAAAAACTCAGCAAGGGGACTCCAAGCAGAGTCTCTCTTTTTTCCAAAAATTGGGCCCCACACACACCCCTTCAGTGGCATCACTTGTGCTCCAGTTGCAAACTGGATGTGTTGATTAGCATCAAGCACATTCAAAAATACGCCACCCTTAACTGTCCCCAGGATGACACCGGGGTAGGTAGCAAAGTCTATGCTGAACCATGACTTGTTCATCTTGGCTCATTTTTAAAAACACCGCAAGGAGACTGCAAGCAGAGTCTCCCTTTTTTTACAAAGATTGGACCACACACACCACTTCAGTGGCATCACTTGTGCCCCAGTTGTAAACTTGACAGGTTGATTTGCATGAAGCACATTCCAAAATACGCCAGCCTTTAATCTCCCCAGGATGACACAGGGGTAGTAAAGTCCTTGCGGATCCATGACTTGTTCATCTTGATGAACGTTAGCCTGTCCACATTGTCACTGGACAGACGCGTGCTCTTATCTGTCAGCACACACCCAGTAGCACTGAAGACAGGTTCAGAGACAACGCTGGCTGCGGAACGCGACAAGATCTCCAAGGTATAAGTGGCGAGCTCAGGCCATTTTTCAAGATTTGAAGCCCAAAATGAGCAAGGCTCCAGTTGCAAAGTCATGGCATTGATGTTCATTTGGAGAAAATCCTGTATCATCCTCTCCAGCCGTTGACTATGTGTCAGACTTCCTGTCTCTTGTGGCCTTGCATTGGATGGTCTAATAAATTTATGAAACGATTCCATAAAATTGCTGTTACCAGCACCAGATACAGTGTTGCTGTTACGGTTTGACTGATAATGACGAGACAGTCCCATGTTTGGCAAGTTACAACTGGGAGATTCACTCCGTGCACCACTGGTGTTTGGTGGAAAAGCCGAGCTAAGAATGAGTAACAACTTCTGCTGATACTCCTGCATACGTGCGTCCCTTTCTATGGCTAGAATTATTTCTGCAAATTTGGACTTGTACCGGGGATCTAATAGTGTGGCAACCCAGTAGTCATCATCACTTCTAATTCGGACAATCCGAGGGTCATGTTGTAGGTAGTGCAGAAAGAAGGCGCTCATGTGTCTTGCGCATCCATGTGGACCAAGTCCTCGTTGGGTTTGTGGCGGCGAGGTGATAACCGTGCTTTCTTCCTCTGACATCTCCCCCCAACCTCGTTCAACCGAAATTTGACCAAGGTTTCCCATCTGCTGAGTCTTCCATGTCCATCGGGAGTTCGTCCTCCATTTCTTCCTGGGCTCCTGCACCTTCCTCAACATTTCAACTGCTACCATGCGCCCTTGTTAATACCTTTCCCCCACCGTCCCATGCCTGCTGCCTTGGTGATGCTGAACGTCTGGACCTTGTAGATGTTGGTATCCCTTGCGCATATGAATCCTCCCGTACTTCCTCCCCTTTCTCTTGTCCCACCCCCTGACTCCGAATACTGTTTAGCGTGTGCTGCAGCATATAAATGACTGGAATTGTCATGCTGATAATGCCATTTTCAGCGCTAAACATATTTGTCGCCATGTCAAAACTGTGCAGAAGGGTGCATAGGTCCTTGATCTGAGACCACTCTAGCAGTGTGATCTTCCCCACCTCTGCATCTTGTTGGGCCAGGCTATACATCATAACGTATTGCACCAGGGCTCGGCGGTGCTGCCACAGCCGCTCCAATATGTGGAGAGTTGAATTCCAGCGTGTCGGCACATCGCATTTCAGGCGATGAACCGGCAGGCTGAAGACTTCTGGAGCGATGCAAGTCGGTCAGCTGCGGCGGTTGAATGGTGGAAGTGAGCAGAGAGTGACCGTGCCCTGTGCAGAAGCCCATCTAGGCTGGGATAGTGGGTTAAAAATTGTTGGACAACAAGGTTTAACACGTAAGCCATACAAGGCACATGTGTCACCTTGCCCCAGCGAAGGGCTGCACCCAGGTTTGCAGCATTGTCGCACACGGCCTTCCCTGGCTGCAGGTTGAGTGGAGACAACCATTTACGAAACTCGCTCGCAAGAGCTGACCACAACTCATCTGCTGTGTGACTCTTATTTCCAAGACATTTCAAGGTAAAGTTCGCCTGATGTCGTTGAGCTCTGCTGCCAGCATAGTAAGGAGGTGTGCGGGATTCCTTGTGTGCAGTTACAGCGCGGGTACCAGGCAGGCTTGGCGTAGAGGTGGAAGACCCAGACGAGGTTGAGGAGGCAGAAGCAGTGGAGGAACTTCTACATACAGAGGATTGACGCACAAGTCGTGGGGACAGCAAGACTTGTTCAGCAGACCCTTCTCCATCTCTCACCATAGTTACCCAGTGCCCAGTAAGCAACATGTAACGCCCCTGTCCATGCTTACTGGTCCAAGTATCGGTGGTGAAATGCATCCTGTCACACTCTGAGTTTCTCAAGGAAGCGGTGATGTTCTGTGCGACATGCTGGTGTAGCGCAGGCACACCTTTCTTGGAGAAGTAGTGGCGACTGGGCATCTGGTACTGGGGCACTGCGACTGACATAAGGTCTCGAAATCCCTCTGTGTCCACCAGGCGGAAAGGCAGCATTTTGGTAGCCAAGAGTTTACAGAGGGTGAAAGTCAACCTCTTAGCTTTGTCATAGCTTGGAGAAAATGGCCTTTTATTGGTCCAAATCTGAGGAACCAAGATCTGGCTGGTGTTTGGAGACGGTGTTGAGTAGGGTGTCCCTGGAAAACTGCAGGTCTGTGAGGAAAGTGCAGGCGGAGACATGATGTTGCCTTCATCCAAACTTGGTGCTCTTGATGTCTGAGAGAGCTCTACACCAGAACTTGTTTCCCCTTCCAAAACAACTGATGACCTGCCAAGCAAACTGCCTGTTGTGGTTAAAGAGGTGGAAAATCTGCGTGGAAAAACATGTGTGACAGCTGTCCCCACAGTCTTGGAGGATGAAGAGCGCACGGATGCACTTTAAGGAGCAGACGGTGGCTGGCCCGCTCCGCTAGCCCGCATTGTATCACGGTGAGCTTCCCCCTGGGACTTATGCTTGTTATTCATGTGACGATTCATGGAAGAAGTTGTCAAACTGGTGAGGTTTTGGCCTCTACTTATAGATTGACGACAAATCTTACAGATCACATGATTTGGGAGATCCTTTGTGATGTCAAAAAAGGACCAGGCTAGACAAGGCTTAGAGCCCATGCGACCTGCAGAGCCACCCCGACTTGTGCTCAGAGGCAGAGTTATGGCTGAGGATACAGTTGTTGATGTGCTTCCAGTACTCCGACTCTGTCCAGGAAGGCGCAAGGTTACTTCATCGTCAGTCACATCCTCCTCCACTGCCTCTGGTGACCTCCTCGAGTGCCTGACTGTGGGTTGACAGTAAGTGGGATCTAGAACTTCATCATCAAGCGTTGTGTTTGCACTTCCTTCGCCCTCAGACCTAGCCTCTTCCTGCCCTGACCAAATATTTTAGTTGTCATCTCAATCAGGTATCTGCGTCTCGTCGTCATCAGTATGTTCCTCATTGTCTCCACCAACAGGTGTTACAGTTTGGCAATGAGGGTCTACATTATGCTCAGAAACTTGGTCATCAGGGCCTGAATCTGACTCACAAAGCTTCTGGGCATCACTGCAGACCATTTCCTGGTCTGTACTCACTGTAGCATGGGAACAGACCTCTGATTCCCAGGGTATAGTGTGACTGAACAGCTCTGCAGACTCAGCCATCTCTGTTACACCATACTCTGCAGGGCACGTGGAGACTTCAGAGCTGGGAGAAAGCAAGTGCGATTGGGGTGACAACTCAGAGGACTGTTGTTTTTTGGATGTTGAAGTTGAGGTGGAGGAGAGGGCTCTTGTTGGAGCACTTGAGATCCATTCTAGCATGTTCTTTTTTTGTGCATCATCTACCTTTGTTACAGTTGTTCGGTTCCGTAAAAAAGGTAGCACATCCGATTGTCCACGGAAAGTAGTAGACATCTTACTTTTGCAGGAAGATGGCCTTTCTTCAGCAGATGTTAATGTAGCTTTCCCACCTACCCCACGGACACAAACTTTTTTTCCTTTTCCAACACGCATGTTCCCCTTTCCACCAGCATCTGTCCTTTTGCCACTCATTTTGTTAGCAACAAGATTGGACACTTAAAATGTGGTAGCAAAAATAAAGAGGTGGTGTAGAATGCAGAGGTGGTCTAGCTTTATTGACAGCTGAAGAACCAACACTGAGTATCCCAGTAAATTTTAGTATGCCCCTAACAATGGCAGCACAGTTTTGCAATTAGAATTGCGTAGCAAAAATGGACAGGTGTGTACAATGCAGAGGTGGTCTAGCTTTATTGACAGCTGAATAACCAACACTGAGTATCCCAGTCAATTTTAGTGTGCCCCTAATACTGGCAGCACAGTTTGCAATTAGAATTGCGTAGCAAAAATGGACAGGTGTGTACCATGCACAGGTGCTGTACCGTGATTGCCAGCAAAGGAACACTAAGGTAGTATTCCAGTAAATTTTAGTATGCCCCTAACAGTGGCAGCACAGTTTGCAATTAGAATAACGTGGCAAATATGGGCAGGTGGGTAGAATGCACAGGTGCTGTGGGTCAATGGACAGCAAAGGAACACCAAGTTAGTATTCCAGACACTTTTAGGATGGCACAAAAAGTGTCAGCTCTTTGGGGAAATAAAATAGCGTGGCAAAAATTGGCAGGTGGGTAGAATGCACGGGTGCTGTGGGTCAGTGGACAGCAAAGGAACACCAAGTTAGTATTCCAGACACTTTTAGGATGGCACAAAAAGTGTCAGCTCTTTGGGGAAATAAAATAGCGTGGCAAAAATGGGCAGGTGGGTAGAATGCACGGGTGCTGTGGGTCAGTGGAAAGCAAAGGAACACTAAGTTAGTATTCCAGACAATTTTAGGATGGCACAAAAGGTGTCAACTCTTTGGGGAAATAAAATAGTGTGGCAAAAATGGGCAGGTGGGTAGAATGCACGGGTGCTGTGGGTCAGTGGACAGCAAAGGAAGCCTCACTTTCTATCCCTGATAATGAAAAAATGCAGCAAAGAATTGCCTGAGCTGAGGTAGTCAGACGCTGTTATCTAATGCCCTACACAGCGTTTGCACGGACCTGCCTAGCAGCTATGGCTATGAACGCATGTAAATCAGCCCTGAAAAGGGCTGAAATAACCAGTAGTCCCTATTCTCTAAAGCGCTGTGTAGATTGCACTGTATCTCTATAGCGCACACAGCAGCAGCAGGGGGAGCGGCGACTGTCACCCACACGCAGCAGACAGATAATGGCGGCGACGTGGAAAATGGCTGTGTCTTATAAGGCAAGGACATGTGACATGCACAGCCTATGACACATGCCCTTGCTTGTCTGGCAAAAATCCACTTTGTAGTGTGTGTCTCTGTGATTTGCTGACAGCCTGGCCCGCCCCACTGTATGCGCGGTTAGGGAATAAAAAAAAACAAAAATGGCAATCGGCATTATCTCAGCACTCAGCAGCAGTACTGATCTAAACCCCGTCCCCTCCGCACACTATACGCTGAATTTTGATAATAGTGTGATTCACAGTGACTCATACTATTACAGTGAAAAGCCAGCTACTAACTAGCTAGGCTTTTTGTTGATCGAACCGTTCTCGAACGCTACTCGAACTGTCAAGCTTTTAGCAAAAGGCTCAAGTTCGTCGAGCCTCTCGAACATCCCCCAAAATCACTTGAACATGAAATTGGCGAATCTCGAGCCTCGAACATCGCTCATCTCTATGTCAGACAGAGGAGTTCAGTTTATGTCCAGATTTTGGGAGAATTTTGTTCTAAATTAGGAATTGAGCTGTCTTTTTCTTCTGCTTTTCATCCTCAGACCAATGGTCAGACTGAGAGAGCAAACCAGACCTTGGAAACCTATTTGAGGTGTTTTGTATCTGCGGATCAGAATGACAGGGTTTCATTTTTGCCATTGGCAGAGTTTTCTCTCCATAATAGGGCTAGCTCTGCTACTTTGAAGTATCCTTTTTTCTGCATTTTTGGGTTTCATCCCAGGTTTTCTTCAGGGCAGGTTGAGGCTTCGGCCTTTCCGGGAGTTGATTCTGAGGTGGAGAGAATGCAGCAGATTTGGGGTCAAGTAGTGGACAAACTGTTATAGTCCCAGGAGAATATAGAATAGCAATTTTAAGAGGCTAAAATATAACTTTTAATCTTGTTCACAATAAAATCCTAGATCAGGTACATGAGTAACCCAAAGCTCTTTGGATTGCTGACAGTTTCAGCCTAGAATGTATATCCAGGGAGCCACTAAACATATAACAAAATTAACAGAAAAATAAAACACACATAACAAAAAATTGAGTAGATAATTTCGCTCAGAAAAGGACAGTGGTCCAATATATGAGTAAAACAAATTATCAAAAATAACTCAATATAATCAAACCATAAAGTGTATAGTGGTCCTCATAGACGAATCCACCTGTATCACGGTTTTAGAATGAGTTGTCAACGATCTTACCCAATTCTTGCAGCTTGGGGTGTAGTAGGGTTTCCTCTGCACGCGTCCTTGCAGTCACAGCTTCAGACTGACCCTATCATATCCCTAAGGAAACTCTTAGTACCTGTTACCCCAATGACTTCCACCCTAATAAGGGCAGACCACATCTAACCCTCTCTTAGTGCCCCTATAATGTTCCTGGCCCTTAACCCGACGCGTTTCATCTCTTTAGACTCATCAGGGGACTCCGGTATCACATCATAGGTCAGAGGTCCTGTGCCCAAGCTCACATAAAATACACTAAGGAGTGAGCTTGTGCACAGGATGAGCTTGGGTACAGGACCTCTGACCTCTGATGTGATACCGGAGTCCCCTCACCCATTTCTTACACCCCAAGCTCCAAGAAATGGGTGAGATCGTTGACAACTCATTCTAAAACCTTGACACAGGTGGATTCCTCTATGAGGACCACTATACACTTTATGGTTTGATTATATTGAGTTATTTTTGATAATTTTTTGTACTCATATATTGGACCACTGTCCTTTTCTGAGCGAAATTATCTACTCAGTTTTTTGTTATGTATGTTTTGTTTTTCTGTTAACTTTGTTATATGTTTAGTAGCTCCCTGTATATACATTCTAGGCTGAAACTGTCAGCAATCCAAGGAGCTTTGGGTTACTCATGTACCTGATTTAGGCTTTTATTGTGAACAGGATTAAAAGTTATATTTTAGTCTCTTAAATAATAATATAGAATAGCAATTTTAAGTGGCCTCCCTCGATATTGAGGACTGCTGTGTGAAGTCCCAGGAGAATGTCCAAAGGTTTGACAACCGGCGCAGGACTGTTGGTCCCGGGTTTAAAGTGGGGTACATGGTTTGGTTGTCCTCCAAAAATATTCCTATGAGAGTTTCTTCTCCTAAATTTAAGCCAAGATTTATTGGGCCTTATAAGATTTTGGAGATTATTAATCCCGTATCTTTTCGTTTGGCTCTTCCTGAGTCTTTTAAAATTCACAATGTTTTTCATAAGTCTTTGTTAAAGAAACTTGTAGAACCAGCAGTTTCCACGGCGGCACCTCCTGATCCTGTGTTGGTTGACTGGGATCTAGAGTATGAAGTAGAGAAAATTTTTGATTCCCGTCTTAATAGACGAAAGCTTCAGTACCTTGTTAAGAGGAAGGGTTATGGTCAGGAGGACAATTTCTTGGGTTTTTGTTTCTGACATTCATGCTGACAGATTGGTTTGTGCCTTTCATCATGCCCATCCTGAAAGACTCGGTGGCTCTGGCGAGGGTTTGGTGACCCCTCCTCAAGGGGGGATACTGTTGTGAATATCATTCTAGTGGGTGCTGGTGTGGCGCTCCCTCTGGTGGCCGGGAATGGTAATGAAGCTGAGTCTGAATCTGTGACTCAAACAGGTGTTGGAATTAATTTGGAATCCAGGAAGTCCTATTACAGACCTGCCTGGTGTATTTAAGTGAACAGTGTCTGCTTGGCTGGTGTCGGTGATAAATGTTTGCTTCTGCCTCTGAAGATGGTTTGGAGTTTGTCCTTCAGTTTCCTCTATTTATGCTGCACCAGAATTCACTCCAGATAAGTCTGCATGTTTTCTTTTCCTAATTGCTGGTTTTGCACCTATGGGTGTTTGTGTTTTTGTTTCAATTTTGTTCTGTGTTTGTTCTCTTGTATGTGAGGATCTGGCTCTCAGCTATTTTTGAGAGGGCAGTTCCTTCAGCAAGAAAGGGAGTTTCTCCATGTTCTGATTTTGATTATATGCACTTTTGAATTATATTTGTTCTGTAATTTTTTTTTCCTTTCCATTATATCTGCAGTTCTGTTTAAAGTGTCTGGCACAAGAGTACCTGATATAGTGGGGGAAAGACCGTGTGGTCTTCCTCCTTTTTTCTGTCAGAAGTTTGGTATTTTTTGCAGGATTTTTTGTTGTCCGCAATCAGTTTTCTTTCCTGTCCTGTTATATCTTGTAATTCGGTCCTCACCTTTGCTAACCTATATTTTCTACGTATTGTGTTTTCTTACTTCACCACCGTTAAATGTTGGGGGTTTGCTATTCCTTTGGGGACTGCTCCAATGCACGTTAGGATTCCTCATTTCTATATTTCAGGTGTAGCAAGTTTCTCCGGCAGTGATGAGGTGTCTAGGTGTGTTAGTAACATCCCACTGCTACTTCTAGTGTTGTCCGATTGATAGGTGATTGCAGTCAACTTAGTTTCCAACTACTCTTGTGGTTTTTATTTTTTCCTGATTAATGGGATTTTTTGTGATCGTCCACGGTTACCAGTTCATAACAGGAAATCCTGCACACACAGGGGGTTGGACCCGATGGCCCTTGAGGTCCCTTCTAACTCTACTATGTTATGATTCTATCATTCTATCACATTACAGAGATAAGGGATGGTAGTTGGTCCTTATAAGATTCTATGTCGCTAGGGGGAGGGGTGTAGCTCTGCCTCTAGCTCATCCCTCTGCTTCTACTGTGTTACGAACCGGCGCCGCCATAGCCGCAAGCAGCCTGCTGCGGTTCCTGTTGCGCCCAGGCGCCGGCTGCCGTTCTTGGCCGTGCCTCGGGTCGTCCAGTTGGCTGTTCCTTCCACCACGTCTAAGTGTGGAGAGGCGGCTAGTGCGCATGTGTGCGCCGATTTACCCCAGCCAGAGTTTAAGCCCGGTGTTTTGCCTAGTGAGCATGCTCAGCCTGATTGTGTTATGTCTGAGACTAAGTCCTCAGTTCAGGCTACTGAGCATGCTCCCACAATTAACCCTAACAGCCTCTTTGCACAGGTACTTGGACTTCGTGCTGTGTCTAAGTTCTGGGATGTGCCTACTGAGCATGCTCAAACTGATAGTCTGCTTTCTGAGCCTGTTGCTCAGGCTACTGGGCATGCTCAGACACTTAGTGCATCAGAGGCTAGGTCCGGTAAGGACCTCACTGAGCATGTCCGTGAGGTGGCAGGCCCTGATAGGGCAGAGGGTGTCAGGTGTCCTGATGACGTGGCAACTCCGGACTGGCTCGCAGAGGCCCGCCCCTATGATCTGGCACCTCAGTATTGGTCGTCAGACGATGACTGGTGAAGTGTTTGGGGCGTGGCTGCCATGAGGTCATCAATGACGTGGCGGTTCCGGATAGGTCGCATGTGACGTCACTGATGACATGGCACTCTGCTATTGGACCTTGGTGGTTCCACCCTGGGTTTGGGGCGGACCCAGGTTATAAAAGGGGCTGGAGACAACATGGAGGTGCGCAGTCTTCACTTTTGCTCAGTCAGAGCACACCTCCATGTTAGAGCCTCATTGCGGCATAAGCCTATGTTGGGAAGCGGTAGGTAGGGTTAGGCGAACGGTGCCTGTCACGCCAAGATTCGTGGCTCGGCACATCAGGGTCAGGCGCCGTGCTTCCCTCCTGCCGTTCCAGTCTTGCTATAGCAGCCCAGTGGCGTTAACTGGGCTGCGGCTGCTGTGCTTCCTGTTCGATTGTGCCCCCTACGCACACGGACAACGCACCTGCTGCGCCACCTGTCCGATTGTGCCTCCTACGCACACGGACAACGCACCTGCTGCGCCACCTGTCCGATTGTGCCCCCTACGCACACGGACAACGCACCTGCTGCGCCACCTGTCCAGTTGTGCCCCCTACGCGCACAGACAGCGTACTCCAGGACCCCTGTGGAGTTAACAGGGTGTTCCTTATTTTCCTCGGCTTCCCGGTCAACGCTACTGGTGTACCCATCTGGCCTGACGTGTCCTACACACACGTGGCCAGTCGAAAGGTGGCCAGAAACGCTAATCGGAGGACCGCTCGGCCTGACGTGTCCTACACACGTGGCCGACAGGGCGCTTTCGTGGCGGTCTTCCGGTCAATGCTACCTGGTTACCACCTGGCCTGACGTGTTTCCTGCACACGTGGTTGGTGTAGCGCTAAGTGCACCAAAACGCTAATCGGGTTGTCGTCCGGTCTGACGTGTCCCAACACACGTGACCGGTTCCCAGAATTCCTGGGTTATCTCAGAGCCATCCAGCTCTATAGTCTCCGCCTAACCCTCAGGTGCCAGCAGCTCCTTTGTCATCTGGAGCACGGTGGGCCCCGACTGGCGATTAGGATATATACCCCCTGGTCCTAATCTGCCGGTCCCCCCGTAACAGTAAGACTGCGCCAGGGTCTGGCTGGCATGGCGGAGATGGAGCAGCTACGTCAGTTCATGCTGCAGCTTGATGCTAGAGTGAGGTCTCTGGAGAAGTCTGCTCTTGCTGCTGATATGGATGATGTGGTGGCTCAAGCGGCTGCAATGGTGTCAGTCACCAAGCCTACTCCAACCCTCCCTCACCTCTCGCTGCCCAACAAGTTTACGGGGAACAGCAAGGCATGTAGGGGATTCGTGAACCAGTGCTCAGTCCATCTAGAGCTGTTGGCTGCACGGTTTCCTACAGAGAGGTCGAAGGTGGGGTTTATCATCTCCTTGCTCTCTGATAGAGCACTGGAGTGGGCTACACCATTGTGGGAGAGGAATGACCCCGTAGTACAGGACTCTAAGGAGTTTTTGGAGTCCTTGCGACAAGTGTTCCTGGGGCCTCAGGTCACTCACGACTCGGCCCTACAGCTACTGACTTTGGAGCAGGGGCGTACCTCCTCAAGTCAATATGCTGTGAGTTTCAGGACACTTGCTGCAGAACTGGGGTGGTCAGAGAGGACTCTCATTCCACTGTTCTGGAGGGGATTAGCCTCGCACGTGAAGGACGCATTAGCGTCGCGTGAGGTACCAACTACCCTTGAGGGCCTCATGACTCTGGCTACCCGCATTGACCTGCGGACCTCCGAACGTCAGCTGGAGCGCAGGTCAGAGGGTCGTTCAGCCACTGTAGTGGTCTCTCCTACTGCACCTCCCTTAGAGGACATCTCTGTCCCTATGGACATCTCTAGGGTTGGTGTTGCTAGGTCTTCGAGTCGCAAGGGCATTTGCTGTTTCGCTTGTGGGCAGTATGGTCATTATGCCAACCGTTGCCCAAAGCGTCAGGATAAGCGACCACGATTGGTGACCATAGCTGGAAGTAGACTGGACTCTGCGTCATCCATTAGGGTGACGTTTCCCGCGTCCATTTCCTTTAAGGGGTCAACATGGTCCACAAGGGCAAGTGTGGACACAGGTGCTGGGGATAGTTTCATCTCCTCCTCTTTTGCCTGGCGGCATGCCATCCCACTGGTGCAAATGCCAAGGCCAGTGAGAGTCCGTGTATTGGATGGGTCCTTGTTGCCCAAGGTAATTCACCAGCGCACAGTGCCCATTACCCTTGCCATGTCATCTGGGCATAGGGAGACCATTTCATTTCTGGTTCTCCCTAAGGGTGCAGATGATATTTTGCTGGGTATTCCTTGGTTGAAGCAACATTCCCCACATATCGACTGGTCGTCTGGGGTGATTACACGGTGGAGCGAGTCTTGTAGCTCCCACTGCATGTCTCCATCTTCTGCCCGTCGCTCAGTGGTATCTGTGGCGACTATAGACCATTCGAGTGGGAGGGCCGCTAGAGGGGGGGGTACTGTTACGAACCGGCGCCGCCATAGCCGCAAGCAGCCTGCTGCGGTTCCTGTTGCGCCCAGGCGCCGGCTGCCGTTCTTGGCCGTGCCTCGGGTCGTCCAGTTGGCTGTTCCTTCCACCACGTCTAAGTGTGGAGAGGCGGCTAGTGCGCATGTGTGCGCCGATTTACCCCAGCCAGAGTTTAAGCCCGGTGTTTTGCCTAGTGAGCATGCTCAGCCTGATTGTGTTATGTCTGAGACTAAGTCCTCAGTTCAGGCTACTGAGCATGCTCCCACAATTAACCCTAACAGCCTCTTTGCACAGGTACTTGGACTTCGTGCTGTGTCTAAGTTCTGGGATGTGCCTACTGAGCATGCTCAAACTGATAGTCTGCTTTCTGAGCCTGTTGCTCAGGCTACTGGGCATGCTCAGACACTTAGTGCATCAGAGGCTAGGTCCGGTAAGGACCTCACTGAGCATGTCCGTGAGGTGGCAGGCCCTGATAGGGCAGAGGGTGTCAGGTGTCCTGATGACGTGGCAACTCCGGACTGGCTCGCAGAGGCCCGCCCCTATGATCTGGCACCTCAGTATTGGTCGTCAGACGATGACTGGTGAAGTGTTTGGGGCGTGGCTGCCATGAGGTCATCAATGACGTGGCGGTTCCGGATAGGTCGCATGTGACGTCACTGATGACATGGCACTCTGCTATTGGACCTTGGTGGTTCCACCCTGGGTTTGGGGCGGACCCAGGTTATAAAAGGGGCTGGAGACAACATGGAGGTGCGCAGTCTTCACTTTTGCTCAGTCAGAGCACACCTCCATGTTAGAGCCTCATTGCGGCATAAGCCTATGTTGGGAAGCGGTAGGTAGGGTTAGGCGAACGGTGCCTGTCACGCCAAGATTCGTGGCTCGGCACATCAGGGTCAGGCGCCGTGCTTCCCTCCTGCCGTTCCAGTCTTGCTATAGCAGCCCAGTGGCGTTAACTGGGCTGCGGCTGCTGTGCTTCCTGTTCGATTGTGCCCCCTACGCACACGGACAACGCACCTGCTGCGCCACCTGTCCGATTGTGCCTCCTACGCACACGGACAACGCACCTGCTGCGCCACCTGTCCGATTGTGCCCCCTACGCACACGGACAACGCACCTGCTGCGCCACCTGTCCAGTTGTGCCCCCTACGCGCACGGACAGCGTACTCCAGGACCCCTGTGGAGTTAACAGGGTGTTCCTTATTTTCCTCGGCTTCCCGGTCAACGCTACTGGTGTACCCATCTGGCCTGACGTGTCCTACACACACGTGGCCAGTCGAAAGGTGGCCAGAAACGCTAATCGGAGGACCGCTCGGCCTGACGTGTCCTACACACGTGGCCGACAGGGCGCTTTCGTGGCGGTCTTCCGGTCAATGCTACCTGGTTACCACCTGGCCTGACGTGTTTCCTGCACACGTGGTTGGTGTAGCGCTAAGTGCACCAAAACGCTAATCGGGTTGTCGTCCGGTCTGACGTGTCCCAACACACGTGACCGGTTCCCAGAATTCCTGGGTTATCTCAGAGCCATCCAGCTCTATAGTCTCCGCCTAACCCTCAGGTGCCAGCAGCTCCTTTGTCATCTGGAGCACGGTGGGCCCCGACTGGCGATTAGGATATATACCCCCTGGTCCTAATCTGCCGGTCCCCCCGTAACATACTGCCTCTCACTAGGTTATCCCTCTGCCTCTAGCTCCTTCCTCTTCCCATCGTCATAGAATCTCATCAGTAACCATTGCCATCTCCTACCTCAATAATGGAAAAATCTTCACTGAACATAGATTTTACTTCCAGAATTCAGAACTTTGAACACAAATGATCAGTTCTGGTGGAGAAAGAAGTAGATTTCTCTGATAAGATATATTGCAAAGTTTTTTATTTTTATGTATAATTTCATTTCTGAATAAAACTTTTACATGACGGTTACTCTTTAAAGTAATATGTACCATTTAAGTCATTCATGCGCCTTCAGAATTGCCATTTTTTCCTTGTCAGGCAAAAGTGTTAAAAACACAAATATTTGTAGTGTAAGACATGATAGATGCTTGAATTTTGAAGTGGCAAAAATTGCACCAGACTTTTGTCCCATTTAGCATGATTACTCTCCCCAATATACTGTATCTGATCCATCATGTTACCAAATAAAGGATCCTTCTGAATTTACATAATCAAACAAATTTGTAAAAAGTATTGTCAGAGGCCTGTCTGTAATCAGCTTGCAGTAGTTGCACTAAATCATTATTGACTGTCCTGGTGTATGTAACGGCCATGACGAGGGTAGATAGATTTGCTTTCATGGAGTTAGTTGCTCCTAGCTATATGGCATTAAGAAAATGGCTTGACCATTAGAAGGTGTGCTCACATCTTCAGAATCTGGGTGCTAGGTTTATATTCACACAAGCACAATATATTGCATTTTAAGAGATAGTAAGGAAGCTTTTTTTCCTTGAGTAATTTCTATTTATAACAACTGTTCCTTGACAATGACCGGATTACAAAGTGACCCCTGCTCTAGTCAGTTGTGGGGAAACCTGACAGCATTCAATTTCAGGATCCTCACAGGATTAAAATTAAAAGGTTGTTGTGTAATTCAGCACATTTCCTACAGAGGCGCTCTTTTTAACTTTGAAGCACTCGGACCACTACCTGAAAACTTAACTAAGATACATGAAATTAGGGAACCTGTCATCAGATTCATGCTTCTCGAACCATGGGCAGCATGAAATCAGACTTTGTGCAATCCCAGCTATTTGTGTGTTATTACATATTTCAGATAGTCCCCGGACAGTTAAAGCCATCTTCTATGTCTCTCGTCTGACTTGTCTGATGCCGACTTCTCTCCACCCAGCCTAAGTAGACAGTAAGACAGTACATAGGGGATGCACATAGAGAAACCAGTCAGTCATGTGGATCAGGGTGGGGAGGAACCGGAGAATGAATGGGACTAGTCAGGACACATTCCCTGGACAGATTTTCAGTCTATGTGTTCTGTGAAATGCTGCTGATTGACACACTCAGACTCTGATTCCTGCTGCTGGTTTGAGCAGCATGAATCTTTTGCCAGATTACTTTTCGACTTGTGGTCTGTAACTTGTGGCTTGCAGTTGTAATTCAAGAAGAACTGAAAGGCCCTGGTGTGCACTGCTTGATCATTCTCTAAAATGGTCATTACTAAAGATGCCTATATCTCGTAGATAGCCGTCCTTTCCGCTGCTTGCTGCTTCTTCAATCTTCCCCATATACATGGATGCTTGACTGAGCATTCACATGTTCTCAATGAGGAGAGAGGAGAAAGCCTTTGTCAGACATTTTTGCAGAAACTAAAGGATCAGAAGTTTAAACAGTGTTTATTTCCCCAGGCCTCATCTGTGTACAAGGGCCTTAAGGGGGTTTCCCACAAAAAACACACATTCATTTTAAAGTTGAAATCATTCAATAGATATTAGAATGATAATTATAATTTATAGATTTGAATGTATTTTAAAAAAAAAATGTTCCTGTGCTGAGATAATCTTATATACAGTTGGAACCAGAAGGTTACACATAACTCCCAACATTTAAAGATGAGAAAGAGGGACAAAGTCTGCGGCGTGCTATGCGCGCCGCGGCAATTTTAGGACATGCCCCCTAACCACGCCCATTTGCAGTCTGTCACGCCCACATCCAATCCTTTTCAGCACTGCTGATCACATTGTTTAAGGCTACGTGCCCACGATCAATGTTTGCAGCATTTTGGATGTAGCGTGTTTTTGCTGTGTCCAAAACGCTGCGTTGTACAGTACAAGCACAGTGGAAGGATTTCTAGAAATCCCGTGCCCACTGTGCTTGTTTTTTCTGCAGCAAACACTGACTGCAGAATATCAATTGTTTGCTGCAGTTGCATGTGTCCTCTGTAGGGAGAACACAGCAAAAGACCGCAGCGCACTGAACCCTGATCGTGGGCACAGGCAGCTGCGTTCTCCTGCAGAGAAGACTTGCAGCCCCGCAGGTCAGGACCCGCTGCCTCCAGGACACAGCGAGTCCTGATCATGGGCACAGGCAGCTGCGGTCTCCTGCGGAGGAGACGTGCAGCCCCGCAGGTCAGGACCCGCTGCCTCCAGGACACAGCGAGTCCTGATCATGGGCATAGGCAGCTGCAGTCTCCTGTGTTCTCCTGTGGAGGAGACTTGCAGCCCCGCAGGTCAGGACCTACTACCTCCAGGACACAGTGAGTCCTGATCGTGGGTATAGGCATACGCACATATATGGTACATATTTGAAGACAAATTCCCTAAAATACATATAAACAGACACATCTATACACAGTCATCTACACTGACATACATAGATATATAATCATACATATACACACATTGGAGGTAATAATATGGGGAAGCCGACAGCAGCCGCACTCACCTACCCCGCTTGTCTCTGTCCAGCTCCTCCTCGGCATGTGATCACTTGGCATCACTTTAACAGACCTAGCCACGCACAGTGCACACTGACACCGCTGTGTATGTATCACAAGGGAGGATGGGGGTTTTATATACTAATATATATATATATATATATATATATATATATATATATATATATATATATATATATAATATGTATACACTGTATATATACTGTATATATCACAGGAAGGGCTGGGGGCTACAGTTTATACAGCACAGGAGGGGCTGGGGGCTACAGTATATACAGCACAGGAGGGGCTGGGGTTATAGTATATACATCACAGGAGGGCCTTGGAGCATAGACAGTACTTGAGGGGACATACATATTAGGCCTGTTTCAGATGTCAATGATTCTGGTATGTATGTGCTAGTTTTTATACGTACCAGAATCACTGACCTATGCAGACACATTATAATCAATGGGTCTGTACACACATCAGTGATTTTTCACTGACTGTGTCTCCGTGCGGCGTACATGCGTATCCGTGATTGCCGCACAGAAACATGTCCATTTTTTTCTGGCATCACTGATGTCCCACGGACCACACTATGGTGTGATCCGTGAAACACGTACCAGAAAAACATGGACATTTAAAATAAAAAGCTTTTTCAACTCACCTTCTCCAGCGATGCGGAGTTCGGCAGCTGCTCTCTGCTTCTTCCTGCCTGGTTCATTATGGCATGTATATTGATTTATGCAGCCAGAGCCGACCCGGAAGTAGCTGCAGAGGTAAGAGAGCGGTGGCTGGATGCTGAATCGCAGGACTCTTCAGGACCACGGAGAGCAGGAGCGGGGGCAGGTGAGTATATGTCCATGTGCAATCACGGAGTATGGATCACGTATCACGGATTGCACATGGACAACCACTGTGTGCCGTGAATCACGGAGTATGAAGGGACATATGCGTGTTTAACACGTCAGTGAAGAACGTCTGTGTTTTTCACTGAGGGGCATACATGTTACTAAGGGGTATACACATTACTGAGGGAAATACACTTTATTGTGGGGCATACAAATTACTGGTAGCATAGATATTACTAAGGGGCATATAGCTCTGGTGTTGGGGCTTATACAGCTCTGGGGGCACATACAGCTCTGATGGGGGGTGCTGGGGGCATACAGATCTGGTGGGAGGGGGCTGAGGGCATACAGATCTGGTGGGAGGGGGCTGGGGTATACAGTTCTGGTGAGGGGGCTGGGGGGCATACAGATCTGGTGAGGGGGGATGTGGCTGGAGGCATATAGCTCTGGTGTGGTGAGGAGAGGGCTGGGGCATACAGATCTGGTGAGGGGGGCTGGGGGATACAGATCTGGTGGGAGGGGGCTGGAGGCATACAGATCTGGTGGGAGGGGGCTGGAGGCATACAGATCTGGTGAGGGGGCTAGGGGGCATAAAGATCTGGTGAGGGGGCTAGGGGCATACAGATCTGGTGAGGGGGCTGGGGGCATACAGATCTGGTGTGGGGTTAGGGGGGCATACAAATCTGGTGTGGGGCTGGGGGGCATACAGATCTGGTGAGGGGGGTGGCTGGAGGCATATAGCTCTGGTGAGGAGAGGGCTGGGGCATACAGATCTGGTGATGGGGGCTTGGGGATACAGATCTGATGGGAGGGGGCTGGAAGCATTCAGAGCTGGGGGGTGCTGGGGGGCATACAAATCTGGTGTGGGGGCTGGGGGGCATACAAATCTGGTGAGGGGGCATACAAATCTGTTGAGGGGGCCATACAGATCTGGTGAGGGGGTGACTGGAGGCATATAGCTCTGGTGAGGAGCGGGCTGGGGCATACAGCTCTGGGTAGGTGGGGGGATCACATACTGTGTTCCTTGGTGCTGCAGCTCCTTTCCCTCCAGTCTCTTCATCTGTGGACCGAGCTCAGCTTGTCACGTGGTAGCTCCGCCCACAGATGCACTTCCGTACACAAGCAGCCCAGCAGTGAGCAGTGCACTGGGCTGCAGGTGTCGGATTTAAAGCGCCAGCAGCCAGGAAAGTGCTGCCGCCCACCCATAACAGCGGCAGCACACAGAGCCAGAGCAGTGAAGTAGCGCTTGGCTCTGCTCATGTGGATAGGAGGGGGAGAAAGTCAGACGGAGAGAGAGCGGGTGGGCGGAGCCACGGGACACATGGCTCACGATCATGACACCGGGACACCCGCTCAAATCTGGTACAGTCCCGCTGTATCCGGGACGGTTGGGAGGTATGGTTACATACACTATCTAAAAATACACATATGCATGTTTTTCTCTCTATCTGACATCGAATCAGAAAAAACCTTTCCCGTGTTAGGTCAATTAGGTTGACCAAAATTATTTATATTTGCCAAATGCCAGAATAATGTGATAATGTGAGAGAAAGAGAGAGAGATAGAGAGAGATAATGTGTTAAGGCATATTTATTACATTCTACAAAGTCAAAAGCTTACATTCACTAAGAGTACTATGCCTTTAAATAATAAGGGAGAGTGATAGAAGAAGGGTCTTATTTCCGCGCCAAGGACTCCATGGATCCAGGAAGAGATTAATGCTTCTTTAATAACATGCACAAGTCTACGCGTTTCTGGAGACACAGCTCCCTTCATCAGGACATTGGCAAGAGAACATCAAATCTGGTTTCAAGTGAGATGGTGAAGTATAAAAGCATGCAATGATGTCATAGGAAACACCCATCCTGAAAAAAACTTTGAAAGCGGGCGGGATCCTGATCATTCTAGAAATCTGTATGTTCCAACAGTTCCCTGAATATTGAATTATGATCAAAAACAGTTATATACACTTCTACTAACATACAGTAAACATGTACAATAATCCTGACAAAGGAAAAACAAAATAGATATATAATAGATATACTGAACGACATACACGGGGTTAGAACCTGGTGTAAAAGGAAGAAAAACAGCACAATGTCATGGAGGAGCAGAGACATCAACCACAGGACTACCGCCCCAAGTCGTAATTTATCATAGTCCTAAGGTGGTTTCCTATTAGGCAGGCAGCCTAAGGGTATAATGATGGAGCTCAAATTGCTGTCAAGGAATTGCTAGAAGAGAGCGGATGGCCGAGGGCTATGTGTGGAGTATATTGTGGAACCTTCAATGAAATGCAGTATGGAGCTAGTGTCAGAGAGGTGAACAAAGTTCAGAGGCGTGGGGAAAAAAAACACAACCAAAGTACGCCTGCGCAGACTGGTGCTCAGAAAAAACAGGCAAAAATCAGAGAGACACAGTGTCTAACATATAGAAACTCGGGGGATATATATTCACTGGGGGAAAAAACTTTATATTGGATGGACCACGGTCAAAAAACAGCTCATCTATAATAAAAAATGGAGCAAGTTTTTTTATATATATATATTTTTATATTTATTTGGAAGTGTGTGTCCGATGTAATAGTATATAAGAATACATCACAAATATAGATCTTATTACTATTTAAATTATGTGGTTGGGGGGGTGAAAAATGACAAGGGGCAAACTAAGCGGTATCCAGGTAATAAATGTAGGACAAACAGGAACTGGTGCAAACAGGTAACAAAGTTCAGCGGTGTAGGAAGAATACCCCTACGCCTTGGCGAACAGAAAACTGCAAAAGGGGAGGGATAAAATGAGTGGTACGGGAACAAGTTTCAAAGAACTAGAAACCTCGTTCAAACTATAATAAGTTCAATTACTGGAGGAGGGGGGATGATCAGAATGTAAAAGACTGGATAAGGGAAACAAAAAAAAAGAAAAATTCCTCATAGTGTAAGAAGGAAAAGTGGTTAAAAAAATATATATTAATTTTTATTACGACATTAAAAAACTAGGAAGCATCTATCTCTGTATTTAAAAGCAAATTACCCTAAAAAATTATTGAAAAAAATGTATATAAATATTTAAAAAATTCTGGTTTAAGACATATATAAAAATATGTTGTGGAATCATTAATAAATAAGTGAAAATTGAGAAAAATTATTATTACGGGTATATATAACCTAAAATCAATAGAATAGATCAGTGACCTCATTGAGACCCGACGGTTTAAGTGTACGTAGTCTATAGATCCAATAGGTCTCCTTTTTGTTGAGCATTTCCATACGGTTCGGGATAAAAGGAGGGATCTGTTCAATAGGGGTGACCCTAAGCTTAGATTTCCTATTGTGTGCTATAGTGACATGCCTAGACAATCCGTGTAGGAGAAAGCCTTTTTTAATGTTGTGACGATGTGAATTCAATCTATTGTGTAGTGGTTGTATCGTTCTGCCCACATACTGCTTATTACATTCACATTCGATCAAATAAATGACATAGTCAGATTGGCATGTTAGGTGGGTTTTGATAGGAAAAAATTCCTCCCCTGAACCAGAACAGAATTGTGTCCTCCTATGTTGTATCGAGTAACAACAAAGGCAGTTCCTCATAAGGCATTTATAAGCACCAGAGGGTTTGACAGAAGACTGGGAGATGGGAACCTCCCTAAGTCTACTGGGGGCTAGCATATTCTTTAAGCTAGAGGCTCTCCTGAAGGTCACCCCGGGTTGTGCCGGTAAGCACCCCCCTAGGACCGGGTCATTTAGGAGAACCCCCCAATGTTTGGAAAGAATCCTCCTGATCCTCTCACCATCATTACTGAAAGTGGTGAGGAAGTTTGAGGAAAAGTCACAGGGCTTTGTGTCCCCAATCCCTGTTACTTTTTGTCTGATCAAATCCGTCTGGGTCAGGGTACTCATAGCTTTATACGCTCCCTTGACAAGGTTAAGGGGGTATTCTTTCTCAAGGAACCTCTCCTTTAAAATGTCAGCCTGTTGTTTAAAATCAATGTTGAGCGAACAATTCTTACGGATTCTTTTGTATTGGTTCTTTGGTATATTAATAAGCCACTTGCTGTAGTGACTGCTGGAATAATGAATATACCTGTTGCTGTCAACCTTCTTGAAATAGGTTTTTGTCGAAATCTGCCCATTGTTGTGCCAGAGGGTCAGATCCAGAAAATCAATACTGTCCTTCTGTATATTGGGTGAGAAGGACAGACCCCAATTGTTACTCAACAGGTGTTCCAGAAACAACCCCACATTATTACTGGTATTATCCCATATGACGAACAGGTCATCGATATAACGTTTTTACAAAATGATGTGTTTAAAAAAATTAGAATTATAAATATATAAAAGCTCAAAGGCCCCCATAAATAAATAAATTTGCGAACGTCGGTGCGACCTTTGAGCCCATCGTGGTCCCGCAGTGCTGATGGTATATTTTATCTTGGAAAGAGAAGAAATTATTAGTTAAAATGAACTCCATCCCTTTCAGGATGAAGTCTTTCTGACCCATTGGTAGGCGATCATCTACCATTAAAAATTGTTTAAAACACTCCAGCCCAAGGTCATGTGCAATATTGGTATAAAGAGACGTAATATCTAGAGAAATGAAAAGATAGGATTCCTTCCATTCAATATTTTTAGTTAGAGTGATGAGCTGTGTGGAATCACAAAGGTAACTCTTCAAATTTAGTACATGGACCCTCATAATACAGTCTATATAGGCGGCTAAATTAACCGTGAGGGAATCTATCCCTGAGATAATAGGTCGCCCTGGGGGATCCACCAAGCTCTTGTGAATTTTTGGTAAATGATAGTAAAAAGCCATTCTTGGATTATCAATCTCCAAGAAGGCTTTCTCATTTTTATTGAGTATCCTCATGTCCACAGCTGTTTGTATGAATATACGGTAATTGGCCACTGCATTATCATATTCTTCAATCCCTACTATTTTATAGTGTGATGGATTGGATAAATTCCTCAATGCTTCTTTTATGTATGTCTCTTTATCCTGCAATACTATGCCACCTCCCTTGTCAGCATTCCTGATAACAAGTTCATGATTATTTTTGAGGGACCGGAGACCTTTTTTCTCTTCTGAACTCAGATTGGGTTTATGGGGGTAACTGGAACAGGTCAATCTCTTGAAATCCTCCAGCACGAGATCGCTGAAGGTTTTCAGATGGTGACCTTTGCTCTGCAAGGGGTAAAACCTAGACTTTGGTCTTAGGTCTGTATGTAAAAATCTCTCAGTATCTCCCGATGATTCCATGGGGTTATATTTATTCAACTGGAAGTGTCTGGTCAACGTCAACTTCCTGATGAACTTCTGCAAATCCAGATAGATGTCAAAATCATTGGCATGAGCGGAGGGGCAAAAGGAGAGACCTTTGCTCAGTACTTGGTCTTCCCCTTTAGTCAGAATATGGCTGGATAAATTAAAAATACTGGATTTTTGATTAATTACTTTAGACTTTTTTTGTCTTTCTTGCTGGGTCCTGCGGCCAGCCCGTCGCCCTCTCCGTAATCTTTTCTCTTCCCTGATCTGGGGGTGAGAAAATCCGTCATCTGCACCTGCGTCGTTTTCAGGGCTGTGTTCTTGGCCATGGCTAAAAAAGGGACGCACATATTGTTTTTTTATTGTGTTGTCTATTGTGATGATATTCTGTGTGGGATTACTCCGGACCAACTCTTGAGATGGGAGGGGGTTGAATTCTTCCACTCCAGGTAGGGTCTCTGGGAGGGGAGTGTACTCATCATAAATGGAAAGATCTAAGAGATCCATATCTTCCTGGACTGTGGGGACAGTACCTGGAAGACTGGGGGTATTGTTCTCAGAGATCTCCATTGACTCTCTTTCCTTACGAATCTTCTCAATCTGGAGTCTGATCATGGCCAGCTGTTCCCTGTTTTTTTCAAAATCTCTGGGCAGGGTATTAACCTTTTGGATGTTACTCGGGGCCTTTACACCTAGATCAGGAATGAAAACTTCATGTGCAAGAGTGGGATTGGGAGCTACATGGGCAGGAACAGGGGGTTCACTAGTATTGGAGTGCTGTTCTTTGGTGTTATTAGAATTATCTTTATTAGTCGTGTTCTTATGAAATTTGCTATTAAAGAGATTTCTTTTGAAACTGGTGGACCTAGTCCTTTTGTATGTCTCCTTTTGGAACCCTCTAGGGCCCCCATCCCTAGGTGGATTCTTCCCAGGGGGAGTGGGTTTTTATCTGAGATGTTATCCTGCCTGTCTCTCTGCAGTTATTCAAAATCCTAAACTCGGCATGCAGTTCAAAGCGGCTGAGTTCCTCGTACACCTCAGCTATATTAGCAGTGGCTTCCTTTGCCAAAATGGATCTTTTTTTGTGAAGGCACTGAAGCATGCCCTGCATACAGTTGTTTAAAATGTTTCCCCATTCAGCAGAGAAGATGGGATCTGAGGGAAAAGGAGAGTCATGTTTTATCCTAAGACCTCTAGGACACAGTTTCTCTTCAAGGTATATGGAAAGAAACCTTGCATCAAGGCTAAAATGCATTTCTTCTTTAAGAAGATCCTCCAGTCTTAAAAATAATTTCCTCATGGTTACAGTGTCCTCCTCAGAGTACACATTGGGCAGATCCACATCAATGTCTATGTCATATAGCTCGGGTAAACCAACAGTCTGTAAAATTAGCCTCTCTCTGGAGGACAAACAATTATTAAAATATTCCATTGTTCAAAGAATAAATACGACCCTCTACTGCTGTATCCACAGATAAGAAGAGCCGGTCACGCCGGGTCCCAATTAAAGTAGATGAGAAACTGTGGAAAGAAAAGCGCAATAGGGTCTTACCCCAAAAGGGGAGAAAGATAGGTAATAAAAACACACTCACCTATAATGGTTGTGCCAGTCACAACCACTATACAGGCATATATAAGATCCAGGTCCAGGCAGCAGTCCCAAAGTTGGCTGATAACAGAGAGTGATAGAAGAAGGGTCTTATTTCCGCGCCAAGGACTCCATGGATCCAGGAAGAGATTAATGCTTCTTTAATAACATGCACAAGTCTACGCGTTTCTGGAGACACAGCTCCCTTCATCAGGACATTGGCAAGAGAACATCAAATCTGGTTTCAAGTGAGATGGTGAAGTATAAAAGCATGCAATGATGTCATAGGAAACACCCATCCTGAAAAAAAACTTTGAAAGCGGGCGAGATCCTGATCATTCTAGAAATCTGTATGTTCCAACAGTTCCCTGAATATTGAATTATGATCAAAAATAGTTATATACACTTCAACTAACATACAGTAAATATGTACAATAATCCTGACAAAAGAAAAAACAAAATAGATATATAATAGATATACTGAACGACATACACGGGAATAGAACATGGCGTAAAAGAAAGAAAAACAGCACAATGTCATGGAGGAGCAGAGACGTCAACCACAGGACTACCGCCCGAGTCGTAATTTATCATAGTCCTAAGGTGGTTTCCTATTAGGCAGGCAGCCTAAGGGTATAATGATGGAGCTCAAATTGCTGTCAAGGAATTGCTAGAAGAGAGCGGATGGCAGAGGGCTATGTGTGGAGTATATTGTGGAACCTTCAATGAAATGCAGTACGGAGCTAGTGTCAGAGAGGTGAACAAAGTTCAGAGGCGTGGGGAAAAAAACACAACCAAAGTACGCCTGCGCAGACTGGTGCTTAAATAATAAGGACAGACCATATGATAATGTCATGTCTTTGGAAGCTTCTGATTTATTTTACGTTTATTGGCAACATCTGAGTTAATTAGAGACACACCTTTAATGCACACCTGAAACGCACTGCTTCTATGTGTAACATCATGGGAAAGTTAAAAGAAATCAGCCAAGCTCTCATTAAGAGAATTGTGGACTTGCACAATTCTTGTTTATATTTTCCAGATACCTGAAGGTGCCTTGCTCATCTTTACAAACAATTATATGCAAATACAAATAAGATGGGAATGCCCAGCCATCATACCAGTCAGGAAGGAGACGGGTTCTGTCTACCAGAGATGAAGACGCTTTAGCCAAACATGTGTATATCAACCCAAGAACAAACGCAAAAACCTTGTGAAAATGCTGGCAGAAGCTAGTAAAATTGTGTCATTATTAGTGATGAGCGAGTGTATTCGTTACTGTTCGCAGAATAGTACAGTACTCTGGCTATTCGTTATACTGCGAGTAATAGTGTATTCGTCTTGCTATATTCGGAAGTCCCTCCCAGCCGTTTTGGCCCCTGATTTGCAGCCAATAAACATGCTGGGCTTCTTAACTAATCATAGTAATGCCGCAGCTATCTTGGTTGTGGCGTTACTGTGATTGGCTGGCCGCTCAGCGTCATAGGATCTATAAAAAACCTTCTGCCGCCATTTTGCACACATTGCGTCCAAAGCCTGTATTGTATCCGCATAGGGATAGAGCGAGAAGCTGCTAGAGAGAGTGTAGGCCTCTTAATAACACAAAAAGCCCTTTTCAGGGATGCTTGCATCATAGGTCAGTGTAGCATTCAGAGGGACAGATTTCAGGGTACGGAGAGTGTTTAAAGCAGTGTGTCACTACCTCCATCATACCATCCAGAAATCAGAATACAATAGCTCTTTTAAGAGCAGATAGCACTGAACAAAGTCACAGCAGGGAGGCAGAAATTGTGGATTAGATAGGGAATCTGGACCTATTTCCACAATAGTCAGGGTTTCACAGCCTGACTTCTGCTGTCTGTCCACTATGGCCACATTCATACATTACTGGCATTAGTGGCTTTTGCAGATACAAAGCAGGACTCTACCATTTTCTGGTGCCTGATGCAGTAAAGCACCATTCCTGTTTCACAATAGTCAGGGTTTCACAACCTGACTTGTGCCGTCCGTCCACTATAGCCACAGTCATACTTTACAAGTGACTTTTGCAAATACAAAGCAGGACTCTACCATTTTGTGGTGCCTATCAACATCTGCAAATATGTCAGCAAAACCCAAAATGACAAAAAAGGCAGTTGTTATGGGACATGGACGTGGGCGTGGTGTTGTCAGTGGTGGGCGACAAGGCTTTGAGTCTGTGTCAGGTCTGAGGAAGCTTGATGCGTCCACTATGTTCCTTGCCAAATTTCCCAGTCTGGAATGTAAACGTGTGTGGAAGCCAGAGGAGCGAGAGCAGATCCTGTCTTGGATGGCAGGCAAGGCCTCTTTGCTTTTGTCAAGCAGCAACAAATCTTCCATGACCACACAGTCTACTGTGAATGCACATAAAGCTGGCCCATCCAATCCTCAACCTCGTCCTCCTTCCTCCCCCCTTCATCAGTCACAGGAGACATATGACCCAAATTTGGCCACTCTGAGGATCTGTTTTGTTCATATGCATTAGTTGGCTTTGGCCTCTCGCCGTGCAGCATGAAAGAGGGAGGTGAGGAGGTGGCATGCGTTGATGTGCAAGTATTTGAGGACCTACGGCCAGAAGAAAGCCATTTTGAGGAACCTGATTTACTTTCTCCAAAGGTGGAGGCTGATGATGATGAGACACAGTTGCCATCAGGTCAGCTTACAATCTCAAGTAGGAGGGAGGATGAGATGGAAGACTACGTGGTGGATGATGAGTCCACTGATCCTACCTGGACCGTTAACATGCATAGCCAGCACAGCAACACAGAGGGAGATGGATATGGAGCACCAGCATAGGCACCAAGGAGTAGGGTTTGGCCAGAGTGAGAACTAGGTTAAGTGTTCCGAAGAGCACCCCCACTGTGGTCCAAGTTAGAGCAAGGGGGCGTTCAGCCGCTGTCTGGAAGTTTTTTTCTGAAAGTCCTTCAGAGAAAAACATTGTAATCTGTAGCATCTGCCATACCAAGTTGAGCAGAGGCCAAGGCAAAGGCAACCTGAGCACAACCAGTATGCAGAACCACATGGCAGCCAAGCACCCCAGTAAGTGGGCCGAACAACAGGGTACCAAATTTGTGTTTGCTGGTCAAACCACTGCTATGTCGCCTGTGCTACGTCTTTCACAATCTACTGTCCAGGAAGCAGGCTTTCATACATCTTGCCCAAAAGGTGCAATTGCACAAACACAGGAAACATCAACCACATCCACTTGCTTGTCCTAGGGAAGCGTACAATTGTCCGTGCCTGAGATCTTGGAAAGGAAGTGTAAATACCCAGCCACGCACTCACAGGCACAAAACCTAAACTCGCACATTGCTAAATTGCTAGCCATGGAGATGTTGCAGTTTAGGCTTGTGGGAACACAGTGTTTCTGTGATTTCTTGGCTGTGACTGCCCCACAATACAGTGTTCCCAGCCGCCACTATTTTGCCCGTTGTGCCGTCCCCGTATTACACAAGCATGTGTTAAACAATATCAACCGTGCTCTAACCAACGCTGTAACCGGGAAGGTCTACCTAGTAACAGACACGTCGACAAGTTTTTGTGGACAGGGATGATACATACCTGTCACAGTACACTGGGTGAACCTGGTGGAGGCTAGGACAAACTCGCAAACTGTAACATCACACATCCTACTCACGCCAAGAATAGTGTGCCCAACTTCTACCAGGGTTTCCGCCTCATCATATGCCATTTCCTGTCTCCCCTCCTCTTCCTCCTTCTACTCATCCTCTGCTGAATTACCCTCCCCATCACTGCCAAGCTGGGAGCTGTGCAGCAGCCAAAAGGCAACGTGGCAGCATGCTCTGCTGAAGCTGATCTGTTTAGGTCACAAACCACCGACTGCAGTAGAGCTGTGGCAAAGTATAAAAGAGCAGACCGATCAGTGGTTCTTCCCACTGCACCTCCAACTCGGCTTGGTTGTTTGCGACAATAGGCATAACCTGGTGGCAGCTTTAAAGGTGGTCGAGAAGCTGGTATACGTGCCATGCATGCTCACGTGCTGAACATAGTTGTTTAGAAATTAGTGAATACATGCCCTAAATTGCGATACCTACTTAAGAAGGTGCGCCGTATTAGTGCCCATTTCCACCATTCCTCTACCGCATTTGCTGGTCTTACAGCGTTGCAAAAGTGCTTTAATTTGCCAAGTCACCGACTCATATGCGACCTGCCCACGCGGTGGAACTCAACATTCTATATGTTGGCAAGGATTACTGAGCAGCAGTTGGCAGTAGCTGAATACCAGGTCCAACATGCCCATCAGACTTTGAGTCAGCCACTACACATAACTGTTGAGTGGGTATGGATCGCTGACATTTGTGAGGTTCTTGACACTTTGAGAACTGCATCAAGCTTGTGAGCGGTGATCAAGCTATTATCAGCTTAACCATCCCTCTGCTGTTGCTGTGTCTGTTGAAACAATCACTGCATATTCTCAAAGAAGAAGCTTTGAGTGCCAGAATGTGGCTATGGAGCCAGATTTCCTCATGGGTGATACTACCCAGCCCAGCCAGTATTCTGAGGCAACACTGGGTGATGATGAGGAGGATGGGGAGGATGAGGAGGAAGACGACTTTTTTTCTCTGTTCTATGCAGGAGAGTACCAATGCTACACAGGGGCTCTCAACCCCAGCTTTATGTCTGTCCAGCATGGATGGGCTGGAGATGATGAGGTGGAGGAGGAGGAGAGTCAGCGTGAGGAGAGGATGGGTATTATTGATCCTCCTGGTGTTGATACAGAACCTTTGCCTGTTTGCAGCTTTGCCAATATGGCACAGTTCATGTGTAAGTGTCTGTGGCAAGACCCACGTGTATTTTACATTTTATCCAACAACCTTTACTGGTTGGCCATCTTTCTGAATCCACGGTACAAGGAGAAATTTCCTTCTCTCCTTTTGGAGTAACTAAAGGGTTGCACAATGGAATCCTTCAAGAGGTGTAGATCAGTTGATGAAAACATCACTCTCAAGCAACGCTGGCGGCAGAGTTACCGGCTCTTTTCAACACCAAAGATTAATAGGGAGAGACACCAACACCAGGTCCAACAGAGGTGGGGGGAAAATGTGCGCAAACTGTGCATTTTAAATAAACTAGGTTATTAGCAAGGGCTATCTGTGCCTGTAACAATGCCAAGAAGGGAGAAGTTGCACAACATGGTCAAGGGGTATTTAAATGATCATACTTGCGTCCTTTCTGATGCTTCAGCTCCATTTAATTATTGGGTATCTAAGCTGAACACTTGGCCCGACCTCTCCTTATACGCCTTGGAGGTGCTGGCCTGCCCGGCTGCTAGTGTGATGTCAGAGCCTGTTTTCAGTTCTGCTGGGGCAATCATAACTGATAGGCACTCACACCTCTCCACAGATAATGCAGACAGACTTACTCTGATTAAATTCAATAAGGACTGGGTTTCTCCAGTTTGCAATCCCTCCAGATGAGAGCAAGCCAATCTAAATTCCCCCAAATTGTTCATTTTGGCTACTGCTGTTAATGATCACCCCTTGCCACATAAAGCTGTTTCTTTCCTGCGTCAGCCATGACTCAGGCCATAGGGCAAATTTTTGTAAATACTATGCACATTGTGCAGTAGACAAACCAGGACAGTACTCCTACTCCAGCCTAACTACTCTTTGTCATTGGAGGCCCTTGTGATGGGGACTTCCTGCGTCAACCATGAATCAGGCCATAGGGCTAATTTTTGTAAACACTATGCACATTGTGCAGTGGCGGACAAAGTAGGACAGTACTACTCCAGCCTAACTACTATTTGATATTGGAGGTCCTTGTGATGGAGACTTTCTGCATCAACCATGACTCAGGACATAGGGCCAATTTTTTAAACAATGCACATCCGTGTAACAACCGCATTCTTTCCGTTCTGTATATGGTCCGTTTTACATCCGTGTGCCTTCCGTTGTTTTTTTAGCGGACCGCCAAAAAAAACAAAAAACGGAAGGGGGGTTACATACAGTCAAAATCTGGAACACTAGATAGCTGGATATATAGATAGCTGGAAAGATGGCTAGATGTAATGTCCCACTCCCCTACATTTTGTAATCTTGCACCCTTTGGTGCCTTTTCATGTGGCACTAAAGGGTGCTTAGCCTTGTATTTAGCCAAAAAATACCGTATTTTTCGGACTATAAGACGCATTTTTTTCGCCCCAAATGTTGGGGGAAAGTGGGGGGTGCGTCTTATGGTCTGAATATAGGGCTGCGGGGAATGAGGGTGCTGTGGTGGAGCGGGTCATCGGGGGCACGAGCAGGCTGTAGCAGCCTGCCGTGACCACGTGGACCCGCTCATTTAATATGCACGCCCATCCTCCCGCCCATCATCTCTCAGCGCTGAAGCCGGCACTGACAGGTGGGCGGGGTGATGGGCGAGGGATAAACAGCCGGCCCGCATGATTCCCCCTGGCAACTGCAGCCTGGAGTGATCATGTGCGGCTGTATTCACTGCCCCCCGAACATCATCATAAGTGGCAGTGAATCAGTACACATTACTCACCATTCCCCTGCAGCACCGCGATCTCCTCCTGTCTCCTCTGGTCAGCTGACTTGCGTGGAGACTAGCGGGGCGCACAGCGATGACGTCATCGCTGTGCGCACGTGTCTACACGCAGCCGCCGGCACAGACAGGAGGAGATCGCAATGCTGCAGGGGAACGGGGACGGCTCCACTCAGCGGCGCTGCCACTAACATAGACTGTAAGAGGAGCGGTGCTGCAGGGAGTGAGGTGAGGTAAGGTGAGTATGAACGTTATTTTTTTTTTTTAGGTGCCACAGGATGCAGCCATACCCCAGGATGATGGGGGTATATGAGCAGGATAGGGGTTTATTATGAGCAGCATGGGGAGTATATGAGCAGGCTGGGGAGTATATGAGCAGGCTGGAGAGTATATGAGCAGGACATTACCCCATAACAGGGTCAGCAGCAGATACTCGCCCCATAAGTGTGTCATGACCACATTTTTTGCTTAAAATTTTATTTTCCTATTTTCCTCCTCTAAAACCAGGGTGCGTCTTATGGTCCGGTGCGTCTTATAGTCCGAAAAATACGGTAAATAATTAAGAAAACAACATGTAGTCCCCCTCTTTTTTTCTAGCCAGCTCGGGTAAAGCAGATGGCTGCAGCCTGCAGACCACAGCTGTCAGCTTCACCTTGGCTGGTAATCCAAAATAGAGGGCACCCCACGCTGTTATTTTAAAGTAAATGAATTATTTAAAACAAAAAACGTGGGGCGCCCCCCAAATTTTATCACCACCACCATCCAAAGGAAAGCGGACAGCTGTGGTCTGGTATTCTGAGACTAGTGAGGTCCATGGTTATTGGACCCTCCCCAGCCTAAAAATAGGCCGCAGCCACCCCAGAAGTGGTGCATCCATTAGATGCGCCAATTATGGTGCTTCGTCCCAGCTCATCCCGTTGCCCTGGTGTGGTGGCAAACAAAGTAATATATGGGGTTGATACAGCTGTGTAATATCACCTGGCATCAAGTCCTGGCATTAGTTATGTCACGGCATCTATCAGATACCCGACATCACTAACCAAGTCAGTAATAAAAAAAATAAACAACAAAAAAATCCAATAATGGTATCCCACGACGATCCATACCATACTCACTGTCCCAATCATTGAAGAACAGAATGTTCCCCATTGGCTGGGATAGCAGTGCAGTGACCTGAGCTAACATCATTAGGTGTAACGCCTGCCTAGATCAACAGACTCAGATAGGATGTAATGGACAGGCTAGAGGGAAGCCACTCACCAAACAGGACCCTCAGAACCCTGTAACCCTTTAACCACTATACAGGGATTTGCAATTACACAGGGCCCTGGAGATCACTACCTGTGGAAGGCTGCAGTCCGATGAGAGTAGTCGTCAGGCAGGGTCAAACCAGGAATAGCAGAACAGGGACAGAATCGGCAGGCAAGGACGTAATCAGAAAACATAGCAGAGGTCAAATCCGGATCGGGCAGCGAGGTACAAAAACAGCAGGCAGAAGGGTAGTCAGAAAACACGCAGAAGTCAGCACACTGGAATCACAAAACAAAATAGGGCGGATCAGGAGCCAGGAAATCAGAACTATCTTTGGCAGAGGTCAGCAGACAGGAGGGGAACTAAGAAGGGTGTGGTGTCTTCCCATTGGCTGTAGCTGAACGCTGGCAACTTCAGCTGGAAGACACACGCCACCCACAGTCAGCCAGTGGTACTGCAGATCCGAAGATAACCCAGCCCAGTAGCCCAGTGGATGATCGGAGCCTGCGCTCACCGGTGCCGCTGGCATCGACTCCTCTTCCATCACCAGCACCATCTACGGCAGGAACACGGCGTCGCCTGGCGATCGGAGCAGAAGTCGCTGGAGCGGACTCCGGTGGTGACGTAACATTAGGTCAGGCCAGGTCACTGCAGGGAATAACAAGCTCCGACATCATGAACTTATGAGGTCAGCGGCGCTTGTCACTGAGTTCCATGGCCGCCGCGTTCACAACTGTCCAATGAGCCCATGACATCACCGCTAGTCAAAGTCTCGGCCCGCCCACAATACTTGATGTGAGAATGCGGCGTCATAGAAGTTAGTGATGAGTGCTGATGTCGAGCGCTGACGTCACGAGTTCAGCGGAGATCATCACAGCTGGTAATGATCTGAGCTAACCTCCTGATGTCGGCGCTCGTCATCCCGCAGCTGCTTGCACACTGCTGTGTCAGTCACTGCAGGGCTGGCCAAGGCAGTGCGACGGAACTTCTTTTGTGTGGCTTCAGGGAATTCCAGAAACCACTTGTGAGTCAGAAATACATGCAGTCATATTATTCAGGCTCTCCTCATTCAGTTTCATCACTTTCCTATGCATTTCAGCCTTTTCCTCAGGCCCCCAGACCTCTCTGTTGAGGCCAGCGAAGATTATTCGCATTTCCCATTGACTTGCATTGTACTCGGTAATCGGAATGAATACGCGAGTATTACAAAGTACTCGTTATGAGTTTAGTGATTATGAATATTATGGTACTCGCTCATCTCTAGTCACTATCCACAGTGAAACTAATACTATATCAACATGGTCTTAATGGCCACTATGCCTAGAAGGAGCCATTAAACAGTGAGAGATAGAATATCCAAAATAAAATCCAGAAAATTACTTTGTATAAATAATTTCAATTTATTTGCATTTTGGAGAGAGAAATAAGTATTTGATCACCTACAAACCATTAAGAGTTCTGGCTCCTACAGACCACTTAGATGCTCCTAATCAACTTGTTACCTACATTAAAGACAGCTGTCTTAAATTATCACCTGTATAAAAGACTCCTATCCACAGACTCATTTAATCAGTCAGACTCTAACCTCTACAACATGGGCAGGATAAAAGACCTTTCTAAGGCTTTGTGCGCACTAGAACTGAGAAGTTTCTCAAGAAAATGTCTTGAGAAACTACTGGGAGCTGAAGATTCTTGCATCTGCACAAAAAATCCGCAGCAAATGCGCGGCAAAAACGCATGCGGATTTGCCGCGGATTTGCCGGGATTTACCCGCGGATGTTTCCCTGCGGATTTTTATGAATGGATAAGTGCAAATCCGGGGGTAATCCGCAGGAAATAATGAACATGCTCATTTTCTCAAGAAAGTTTCTCGAGAACATTTTCTCAAGAAACTTTCCTTGAGAAAAATCCGCAGTGTGCGCACAGCTATTTTTTTTCCTCATAAGATTTGCTGGGAAATGTCTGCACAAAGATTGCAGACATTTCTCAAGAAATTTCCGCAGCAAATCCGCAGGTAAATCCACGGGCAAAACGGCCTAGTGCGCACAGAGCCTTAGGATGTCAGGGACAAGATCATAGATCTGCACAAGGCTGGAATGGACTTCAAAACCATAAGTAAGACTCTGGGTGAGAAGGAGACAACTGTTGGTGCAATAGTAAGAAAATGCAAGAAATACAAAATGAGTGTCAATCGGCATCGATCTGGAGCACCATGCAAAATCTCATCTCATGGGGTATCCAGGATCATGAATAAGGTGGAAGATCAGCTTAAGACTACATTGCGGGAACTTGTTAATGAACTCAAGGCAGGTGGGACCACTGTCACTAAGAAAACCATTGGTAACACATTACGCCATAATGGCTTAAAATCCAGAAGTGCCAGCAGAGTTCCACTGCTCAAGAAGGCACATGTGCAGGCCCATCTAAAATTTGCGGATGAACACCTGGATAATTCTGAGAGTGATTTGGAAAAGGTGCTGTGGTCAGATGAGGCACAAATTGAGCTCTTTGGCCTTAAGCCAACTTGCCGTGTTTGGAGGAAGGGCAATGCTGCCTATGACCCAAAGAACATCATCCCCACTGTCATGCATGGTGGTGTGTAAACATTACGTTTTGGGAGTGTTTCTCTGCTAAGGGCACAGGAATACTTCACCGCATCAATGGGACAATAGATGGAGCCATTTACTGTAAAATCCTGAGTGACATCTTCCCTCTCCCCACCAGGACATTAAAAAGGGGTTGTTGCTGGGTCTTCCAGCACGACAATGATCCAGAGCATACAGCCAAGGCAACAAAGGAGTGGCTCAAAAAGAATACTTCACCGCATCAATGGGACAATAGATGGAGCCATTTACTGTAAAATCCTGAGTGATATCTTCCCTCTCCCCACCAGGACATTAAAAAGGGGTTGTTGCTGGGTCTTCCAGCACGACAATGATCCAGAGCATACAGCCAAGGCAACAAAGGAGTGGCTCAAAAAGAAGCATATTAAGGTCATGGAGTGGCCTAGCCAGTCTCCAGACTTTAATCCCATAGAAAACTGATGGAGGGAGCTGAAGTTCCAAGTTGCTAAGTGACAGCCTCAAAATCTTAATGATTTAGAGATGATTTGCAAAGAGAACTAAACCAAAATTTCTTCTGACATGTATGAAAACCTCATCATCAGCTACAAAAAATATCTGACCGCTGTGCTTGCCAACAAGGATTTTGCCACCAAGTATTGTCTTGTTTGCCAGAGGGATCAAATACTTATTTCTCTCTGCAAAATGCAAATACATTTCTATAATTGATACAATGTGATTTTCTGGATTTTATTTTTGATATTCTATTGCTCACTGTTAAAATTAACCTGCCTTTAAAATTATGGACTGTTCATGTCTTTGTCAATGGGCAAACTTACAAAATCAGCAAGGGATCAAATAATTATTTTGTTTGTAGGTTTACTTGTGCAATAGGCTATTAATTTACATGTGACGCCCTGGCCTATCAGGTCATCACAGGGTGTTGCACAATTTTCCTTTCCGTGCAGCATACATCTCTCTCCCTAGGTTCCAGGTGCCCCCCAGTGATGTGCTAAGACCAGCATGCAAATCCCACACACACACACCAGGGGGCAGGTTCAGTGAGGAAAGGGCCGCCCACTGAAGGGTTAAGCAGACTGGTGGGAGGTGACTAGGCAGTTGTCAGCTGGGGAGCAAAGAGAACAGAGGGCTCTCACGTAGCTCTCAGGGTGAAGAGCAGGCTGGGGAGTTGGAGCTCCCAGACAGCGTGATAGAAGCCTCAGAGAGTGAGGGGCTGTGGAAGTGGAGGCTCCCGGAGGGTCAGACTAGACCTATGTACACTAGCAACATCACTGGGAACGGTCACCTGAACGTGCTTCCCCTCAGCGGCAGCGGTACTGAAGGACGTTTGGTTGAATCACTGCCTGTGTGTTCATTGACCTCACAAGTCAGCACAGCCTCATCCAGCACCACGACAACCACTGTGCGTTTCTCTGCTCCCTGTCTCCCAGGCTATAGCTCACGGTTCCCCCTTCCCATCACCGGGCCCCGGGGCACAAACCCCCTACCCATGGAGGGGTTAAACATCCTGCTGCTATACCACCGCCACCGGGCTCCCCAACAGCAGTGGTGGTATTCCACATTACCACGCACCGTGGGAGGTGTCACGAACTTTCTAAGTCCCCTGTACATATCCCCCCTTTATTGAGTGGCCGCACGACCCCCGGGTCCAGAGACCCCTCGTGCCACCGCGGTTCCGGATCCGAGCAGCCAGGCTGCTTGCACGGGGGCTGCACATACACGCTTACAGCTATCTCAGTCATGAAGTACACAGCACGGAAACCAGCTACAACCATTACATTTACTGACATTGTAAGAAATCAAAATGTAGAATTTTACTTGTAAGCTCTTCATACCATTACTCTAAATGAAGCTGAATGAAATCTATCTTGTTAAGTAGCCTTGTGGCTGGCAGGATGCCACAGCCCAAAAGATATGAATCTGCTGTTCTCCCTCATAGAGCTATTGGTTGAAAGTAGCGCACAAGATCAACCGCATTTCTTCTAATTTCTTAAAAGGAATTTCCAGAAGCTTAATGTGTATACAAATGTTATTTTATAACAGACTGTAATAAATTAATATGAAATAAAAGAAAAACGAAGTTATTTAGTACCGGACACTAATACTTTTTCCATATGGTTGAGTCAGTCAGACTGCACTGTGATTGACAACGCTGTTTGGAAACGAGACAGTCAGGTCATGACACATAGTCAGATGCTTAAACCTCCAGGCCCTGTAGATGGTTTGCGGACAAGATAACAGGTCTACGCATCTGTATTTTGTCTTTCATCAGTCATGTCTTCTAAGGTAAACAATAAAAAAAGTTTGTTTAAAAGAACTGAGAGTCCTCAGTAGGTGATACCTTTTAATGGCTAACTGAAAAGGTGGTAATAATAGCAAGCTTTCCAGACTACTCAGGTCTGTTCATCAGGCATGGTATAACACAAAATCTGAAGAGTCACATATTTATACATGGCCCTGGAGCACCCAAATGCAAACTTTGTTGTTGTTCTCAAAGACCATGCCATTAAAGCCTTGCAGCCCCCTGAGAACATAGACTCTGATCCACTGTCCTGGCAAGCCAGTGCCTCCCTTGTGCGGGCGGAACCCCCTTCTTTAACTGTGACAAAGACTGTACCCCAGGTGGCGCCCTCATGTGCTCCTGATGACCTGCGTTCCCAAGTACAGCAGCTGAGCAAAGATGTTTCCAGAATCCTAGAGGTGAGGTGATGCAGCTCCAGCCAGAGATCAAGCCGGCGGAGAAGATCCTGCTAGCTGACTGTCCCAAGGATGTCCCCTGAATGCGCGGAAGGAGTACCTCACCACTTCAAGGGAGGAGCAGCGAGAGGTGACCATAGAGGTGGGATGGGTAGAGTTACCAAAACAAGGACTAATTGTTGTAGAAAATGATGCTAGTGATAAAAAACGCTTGGGAGAAGTCTTGTTTTTGCTCCAACAGATTGCTGAGACTGCAGGTGCTGGACAGCAGAGGGTTCTGCAAAGAGAGATTTCAGCCCTCCTGCAGAGGCAATAGGTAAGCTTGTCTGGTGGTGAAATTGGCAGTGTAAGGGTCATAGATGCTGGTCATCTTGTAATACCCCCGAGAAGTGAAATAATAATATGGTGCCGGGCGGCCATAGGCCTTAGTGGACAGGACTACCAGGAGGTAGTGGAACCACTACATTCTGAGCATTGGTCCACTGTTTTGACAGGTAGGGGGGTAGTGGATGTCTGTAAGAGGATAGTGCCCGTGCGGGTGTTGAACTATGGGGATGAAGAGACCAAATTGCCCAGGTATGCCACCATTGCCAAATTTTTCATTGTCACTGAAGAGTCCATCCAGGCAGCAGAATCCACAACCGCACGGGAGCAAACAGAACATGACAAGCCCCAGGGTCAATTAGAGGGTTGGTGTCAAGAACTGCATGAGAGAACTGACTCTACACACTCACATCATAAACAGGGAGTCCACCGGGTAGTGCAAGAGTTTGATCAGGTCTTCAGCAAACGCCCATTAGACTTTGGGAGGTTAAAAGGGGTACAACATCACTTACCCAAAGGCAACAATCCACCCATCAAAGAGAGATACAGGCCTATACCACCCATACACTATCAATGTGCCAAGGAAATGTTGAGGAACATGAAGGAGGCAGGGGTTATCCGAGATAGCTGCAGCCCCTGGGCAGTTCCACTGGTTCTGGTTGAGAAGAAAGATGGCACCATGAGGATGTGCGTGGACTATAGGCAGATTAATAAAACCAGTCATAAGGATGCCTTTCCATTACCCCGTATTGAAGAGTCGCTGGCTGCATTGAAGGCTGCTAACTATTTCTCTACCTTAGATCTAACAAGTGGCTACTGGCAGGTCTCAGTTACTGAAGAAGATCGGGAGAAGACTGCCTTCGCCACTCCCTTGGGCCTGTGTGAATTCAACAGCATGTTGTTTGGATTGTGCAATGACCTAGGACCGTTACAGAGGCTGATGGAATGCTGCTTGGGACACCGCAAATTCGAGACCGTCTTGCTATACCTAGATGATCGTATATTCAAAAACTTACAAAGAACATCTGGAACACCTGGCAGAGGTATTCGAAGCCTTGGCGAAGTATGGGATGAAGCTGAAGCCATCCAAATGTCATCTACTGAAGCCTAAGGTCCAGTACCTGGGACATGTGGTCAGCGCTGAGGGAGTGGCTCCCGACCCTGAAAAGATAACAGCTATCAAGAACTGGCCTAGGCCAACTACCGTCAAGGAGGTACGCCAGTTCCTGTGCCTAGTGGGATACTGCCTGAGGTTCGTGAAGGGGTATACAAAGATGGCTGCACCCTTGAAAGAGCTCCTGGTAGGCCAGACCAAGAAAGGCAAGACTTCTGGCCCTCCATTCACATGGGATGAGGAGGAGAAGTCCTTCATACAGATGAAGTTGGCCCTGACAGGAGATGAGATTCTGGCGTATCCTGATTTCCAGCTTCCCTTTGTGCTGTACACGGATGCCAGTAATGTAAGATTGGGAGCTGTACTATCCCAAGTACAGGATGGCAGAGATCGAGTGATTGCCTATGCAAGCAGGAAGCTCCGTCCTACTGAGAGGAATCCCGAAAACTACAGCTCCTTGAAGCTGGAGTTCCTGGCACTGGTCTGGGCAGTGACTGAAAGGTTCAAACATTACCTGGCAACTGCAAAATTCACCGTGTACACTGACAACAACCCTCTGAGTCATCTGGACACCACAAAGTTGGGTGCGCTGGAGCAAAGCTGGGTGGCAAGACTAACGAACTACAACTTTAGCATCAAATATAGAGCTGGTCACAAGAATGCCAACGCGAATGCATTATTCAAGATGCCTCACCTGTCTGATGAAGGGACAGATGAAGATGAACTAGAAGAAATCGAGTTGCCAGCCTTTCACCGCCCTAGTGACTTAGGAGACCATCGGCTCTACAGTATGTGGCAAGAAACCACATTAGATCCCCTGCCTCACCACGGGTGGAGAGAAGTACAAGACCATGGCCCCTCAATCAAGTTGATCAAAGAGCTGATAGTACAACCAGACTCACATCTGGATCCTGGAGCTCCAAGAGAGACTCAGAAGTTGTGGAAGGACCGAGGTCGATTGTATCTTCATTGGGGAAAGCTGTGCTGGAGCCTCACCAACCCTAAGACATATAAGAGGGTATGCCAGGTAGTGATACCAAAAATCCATGTTCCAGCCATTATAGAAGTGTACCACGATCGAGCTGGACACTTTGGCTGGAAGAAGCTGGAAGCCTTGTTGCGTGATCAGATTGATATGAGAGCCACCATAGAAGGATGGTGCAGAAATTTTGGCCCTTGTACCTTGAGGAGACAAGCTAGTAACCGCCAAAAAGCACCACTGCAACCAATTGTCACCAAGCAACCTTTGGAGATTGTTGCCCTGGACCACGTGAAGCTGGAATCCAGCAGAACAGGTTACACTTATGCTCTAACAATGGTGGATCACTACTCCAAATTCCTGATGGTGGTACCTGTTAAAGACTTAACAGCAAGCACTGCAGCCAAAGCTTTCCAAGTCCATTTCTGCAGACCTCACGGGTACCCAGAACAGGTGCCTTTTGAAGCTGACATCTTCAGAGAATTCTGCAATCTGTATGGATGTAAAAAGATACATACCACACCTTACCATGCACAAACAAATGGTATGTGCGAGAAGATAAACCACCTTGTCCTCAATCTGCTGAAAACTCTGCCACTCGAAGAGAGAAACCTGTGGACTGAGAAGTTACCAGATTTGGTGGACATGTAGAACAACATCCCGTTAAGTTCCACAAAGTGCACCCCCGCATACCTCATGCGAGCGAGACCTGGGAGACTACCAGTAGATCTGGAACTGGAGGTCGAGATACCAGAAAACCGCTTACCAGATGGAGACTGGGACTCTCACCATCAAGCCCAGTACAGAAAAATCAAAGACTATGTTGAGCAGAACTTAAACTGTAGTCGAGCCAAACAAGAAAAGGACTGCAACAAGAAAGCGCAAGCTAACCCTCTCACGCCTGGAGAAACAGTCCTCAAGAGAAAGAGAAGACTCCACAAACTTGACCATCAATGGGAGACGGAACCTTACTTTGTACTCCCTTCCAACTTTGACAATCAGAAGACCTTCCTAATCAGCAAGGATCAAGTAAAAAACAATGTATACTGTCTCACGTGATCACTTAAAAAAAATGTCCAGAACCACTGAAACCAAGAGAAGAAACACCGACTGCACCTCAAGTCGAACAAGGGAAAGAAAGAATGATTCATACCATCTTGGGAGACTTCCCAGAGACTTGGCCCCAGCACAACGGAGCTATTCTTGTGCCAGTCCTCACATTTCCACAAGTTGAAAAGGAACCAGTCTTAGAAGAACCCAGTAGGCTCACGATGGACACGTAGACAATTGCTGAGCCCACCTGCACACAATAGGGAGACACCTGCTTTAGACATCAGAGAACAACAGGAATTAGATGAATGACCAGAGTTATGCAGGTCAACCCGTAGCAATTTTGGTCAACCCCCACTTAAGTACAGAGAGTAAAACCCTAAGTGTAATACAGTATATACTAGCCATTAATGTTGTTGTTGAAATGTTATACTTGTTATTCCTGCTGATCATATGTTTACCAAAATTTGAAAAAGTTTGAAAAATTGAATCATTTGGGACAGTCACCTGATTAACCTGTTCACCACTTAAGTTAAAAATGGACCATGGCTGCAGGACTGGGAGCACCCAATACGAACTTGTGTGATTGTAAATAGTTGCACCCAGTGTGCCTTCCAGAGTAGTCCCAGTTTCGCTATCAGGACATTAATCTCGCCACCAAGGAGAGGAAGGTTGGAGGAAAGGTCTGGGATAGAGATAGCCCAGACTTGGTCACCACAGGGACCGGTGACCTGCCTCCTCAAAGGGTTTTGGGGAACCAGGACCATTTTGGGGTGGTGGTTTGATGGGGGATGCTGCAAGTTTGCAACGTTATAAGTGCATTACCTCCCCTGCTTGGGAAGACTGTTAAATATACTATATGTTACTAATCTATCCTTTTTCCTTTGCGGTTAAAAATAAACCTCTATCTTGCTACAGTCCGAGGACGTGCTGTGTTTAACCAAGGGGGAATGTAGCCCCTACAAGGAACTGCATCCTCTCGGGGATGCAGGAGCTATCCCCTGGTACCTAGAGTAACAGTGCCATTGACCACCAAAACAGAATTAAATCCTAGTGAACACTCCACACCGGGCATAGAAGGGTTAACAGAAGGGTTTAGCCAGCCTGGTCGAACGAGTCAGGGACTCTGCAGTCAGTCGGAGTCTGAGAGTGCACGGAGAGGTGTGCGGACGCGCCTGAGCTGAATCCGTGTAACGGTGACCCCGGGGACACGGGAGAGAGGTCACCAGGACGGGTACCGGAGATACCGCTGGGACTGGAACACGAACGGGGCACAGGGCCCTAAGTCAAATGATAAGTTTCAAACTGTTTGATAAATACCTGCACGGTGTGGAAACCTTCACGGACTTCACCGAACCAAATAATCCGGGGGCATCAGCAGTACACTAGGATTGGGGTTCGGACACTTAACTCCCCGCAGGGTCCGCACTGCCCGCTGTATGAAGGAGACTGCACCCCAAAAGGGACAGTCGGGGCCCCCAAACACTTCAAGCTACGGGGACTCAATCTACAGAGAGTGCCGGGGATAGAGCAACCTGGGTCATTGCATTGGCACTGATACTCCTGGGACCGGAACCAGCAGGCCGAGGTTCATGTGAGTAGAGACTGTTAAAGTCAACCTGGTTTGGTCTCCATCATTGTACACCCTACATCTCCTAGACACAGCCCTGCCTGCGGAGGGCTCAACATCATAGCTGCATCCACCATCAGCTCTGGGAATACCCACATACAGCAGCAGTGGTTCCCCGTCTTTAACTGCAACCCGCAGGTGGCGTCACATGACAAAAACTCTTATCTCCCCTGTAAATACACCCCATTAACAAAAGGGGCCCAGAGCACGGGACCGGGCAACGGCCACCAGAGTGACATTCCTATTTGTTACAGCCAGTGACCGGGTACCCCCTTCCCTGGGAGCTACAGTAAACCCTCACACATACTGGAAACATGGATGTGTAAAGGGGGCCTAATATTGTTACGTCACCGCCGGAGTCTGCTTCAGTGACTTCTGCTCCGATCGCCAGGCGGCGCCGTGTTCCTGCCGTGGGTGGTGCTGGTGGTGGGAGAGAAGTCGATGCCAGCGGCACCAGTGGGCACAGGCTCCGATCATCCACTGGGCTGGGTTAGCTTGGGATCTGCAGTACCGCTGGCTGACTGTGGGTGGCATGTGTCTTCCAGCTGAAGTTGCCAGCGTTCAGCTACAGCCAATGGGAAGACACCACACCCTTCTTATTTCCCCTCCTGTCACATGATTACTGCCAGATATAGTTCTGATTTTCCTGGCTCCTGTTACATCCTATTCTGTTGGTGATTCCTGTGTTGACTTCTGCGTGTTTTTGACTACCCTTCTGCCTACTGTTTTTGTACCTTGCTGCCCGACCCGGATCTGACCTCTGCTACGTTTGCGGACTACGTCACTGCCTGCCGATTCTGTCCCTGTTTCGCAATTCCTGGTTTGACCCTGCCTGACTACTACTCTCATCGGACTGCAGCCTTCCACAGGTAGTGATCTCCAGGGTCCTGTGTAATTCCAAATCCCTGTATAGGGGTTAAAGGGTTTCAGGGTTCTGAGGGTCCTACTTGGTGAGTGGCTTCCCTCTAGCCTCCCCTTTACAGCCCATCTGAGTCTGTGGATCCAGGCAGGCATTACAAATATCAAGCCCAGGTCTAGGGCTGGACTTCATAAGAGAATAAAAATGGCAGCAACAGGAGCATTCAGCATGCCCCCTGCTGCCATAGTAAACAATCAGCACCATACAATCACATCACTGAGGGACGCATGGGTACCCAAACGGAAGCCCGGGGGAACTATGGTGTTTAAATGCTGCTGTCAGTAAATGACAGGGGCATATAAGGGGTTAACAGCTGCCACTTTGCCTTGTGTGGACTCCTGAGCATGTCCAACAAAACCCTGACTCTCGTAATAATGTAAATGCCTGTCATGGAGCATTAAGGTTTTAAAGAAAGAAACTCTGAGTGTGTTCATATGATGTCTTTTTCAGGTGAGTCCACACTGAAACCTGCCTAAAAAAGCACTAAGTAAACTTTAAAAATATTGTAGATGATTTACTGCAATGAAAAAAACAACTTGCCTTTCACATATTCAGAAAGCCATGGAACCCATAGGGTGGAGGGGCGACTTGACTAGAGGGAAGGGAAGGAGTGATGGGGTTAATAGGGACTGGAGGTCGTTTGAACAATGCAGAGTTGGGATTGGTGGGTAGGAGGAGTTTTAGGAGGAAGAGGGGGGCAGATGAGGGGTAGTTAAGAGAGGAGTTTTTGTCTTACCCCCCTCTTGACTTCCGGACGTGGATCGGTTCCCGCCCACCCTCCCTTTGTGCTTGAGTACAGGGTGGGAATACTAGGCTAGGTTGTTTTATTGTCACAGCAGCAGGGGATAGGTCTGGTCCAGAGGCGGTTTGAAGGGAATGGTAACTGGACCGAGAGACACCGTCTTGGTTTGGTGGCTCCGGGTTCCGGGATGGTGCAGGCACGGGGTTCTGCAAAGTTTGGGGGTATTAATCCGGGGGTGATTAATACCTCATCTCTGGGTCGGTGTGTTGCAGCCAGGGATATTGGGGTGAGAAGTAGTTCCAGGACTGGTCCTACCTAGGGTTATATTTAATGTATTGGTTACTGTGTTACCTATTATTTGTTGGGGTCGCCCGTTGGACGGCGGCCTTTGTGTTTAGAATGTAAATAATAGGTAATAAATGCTGCTGTGGCCAATTTTGAACCAAGTCGCATACAGTCCTTGCATTATTTACAAATGGTATAATGGTGGGCAACACAGACATCACGACTGGAGAATCCTTCCTCAATGGTCAAGGTTTTTTTTAGCTTGTTTTAAGCTCTTAAGGTTTCCAAAGATGCAAAGTGGTCAAAACAAGTTATCTGACCATTCTTCTGACTCACTAGTTTATTCGAAACAAGTGTAAAAAAAAAAAGAAAGAAGCCGGCAGCCAAAGATGTTGCTAAAAACTATTGTAAAGATTCCAAAAAAGGCACTTTGAGACAAAGGATACCAGCGTGTGCTGAAACATCTTCATCTTGGAAATTTCAGTGGATTCGCTCATGTGTGAAAGACGTTGTGCGCACATAACCCACAGTATGTGCTCATGTAGATTGGTTTTCAGTAATTTAAAACAACACTTTCAAATGGAAATTGTCGCAGTCGCTCCTTGTATGGAAAATGTTTTGTTTCCTGAATTAGTTTCGAAGAGTTTTGGAAGAGCTTTTTTCATGAAGCAATTTTGCTGTTTCTCAATTGGGCAGTGCCTAGTTTGAAATGGATTCCATCAGAAGGCACTTCAAAGTGGCATGTACTTTCCTATATCTAGCACGTACTTTTGAAAATATCAAGCCGAAAAAAACGGACAAAACACTGAACATACAGTGGGGAAAAATAAGAATTTAATATACTGCTAATTTTGTACGTTTTCCCGCCTACAAAGAATGGAAATGTTTGTAATTTTTATGGTAGGTATACTTCAACTGTGACAGACAGAAAAAAAAAAGCACAGAAAACCATATTGTAATTTTTAAAGAATTAATTTTCATTTTATTGCATGAAATAAATATTTAATCACCTACCAATCAGCAGGAATTCTGGCTTCATAGATCTGTTATTTTTTCTTTAAGAAGCCCTCATACTCTGCACTCACTACCTGTATTAATTGTACTTGTATGAACTTCTTACTTGTATAAAAGACACGTGTCCACACACTCAATCAATCCCACTCCGAACTCTCCACCATGGCCAAGAACAAAGAGCTGTCTAAGGACACCTGGGACAAAATTGTAAACTTGCATAAGGCTGGGATGGGTTACAGGACAATAGGCAAACAGCTTGGTGAGAAGGTAACAACTGTTGGTGCAAATATTAAAAAATGGAAGAAACACAAGATGACTGTCAGTCTTACTCGGTCTGAGGATCTATGCAAGGACTCGCCTTGTGGGGTAAGGTTGATTCTGAGAAAGGTCAGGAATCAGCCTAGAACTACACGGGAGGACCTGGTCAACGACCTGAAGAGAGATGGGACACAGTCTCAAAAATTAGCATTAGTAACACACTACACCGTCATGGATTAAAATCTTCCAGAGCACGCAAGGTCCCCCTGCTCATGCCAGCACATGTCCAGGCCTATTTGAAGTTCACCAATGACCACCTGGGTGATCCAGAGGAGGCATGGGAGAAGGTCATGTTATCAGATGAGATAAAATTAAAACTTATTAGGTATCAACTCACTCACCATGTTTGGAGGAAGAAGAAGGATGAGTACAACAACCAGAGAACACCGTCCAAACTGTGAAGTATTGAGCTGGAAACATCTTACTTGGTGCTTTCCTGCAAAGGCTATAGGACAACTGCATCATATTAAAGAAAGGATGGATGGGGTCATGTAGCGCAAAATTTTGGTCAACAGCCTCCTTCCCTCAGTAATAGGTTTGAAGATGGATCATGTCTGGGTCTTTCAGTATGTCAATGACACACAGCCAGGGCAACTAAGGAGTGGCTCCATAAGAAGCATTTTCAAAGTCCTCGAGTGGCCTAGCCAGTTTCCAGACCTGAACCCAATAGAACATCTTTGGAGGGAGCTGAAACTAAATGTTGACTAGTGACAGCTATGAAACCTGAAAGATCTGGAGAATATCTGTATGGAGGAGTGAGCCAAAATCCCTGCTGCAGTGTGTGCAAACTAAAGTGCACTTTACACGCTGCGATATCGCTATCAATATTGCTAGCGAGCGTACCCGCCCCCGTCGGTTGTGCGACACGGGCAAATTGCTGCCCGTGGCGCACAACATCGCTTTACTCCGTCACACGGACTTACCTTCCCTGCGACGTCGCTCTGGCCGTGAACCGCCTCCTTTCGCCGGTGGACGCAGGTAAGGAGATGTTTGTTGTTCCTGCGGTGTCACACATAGCGATGTGTGGTTCAGCAGGAACGATGAACAACATCGTACCTGCAGTAGCAACGATATTATGAAAAGGAGCAACGTGTCAACGATCAACGATTTTTGACGTTTTTGCGATCGTTGATCGTCCCTCCTAGGTGTTACACGCTGCAATGTCACTAACGGCACCGGATGTGTGTCACTAACGACGTGACCCCGGCGATATATCGTTAGCGATGTTGCAGCGTGTAAAGCACCCTTTACTCAAGAACAACAGGAAACAACTGACCTCTGTAATTGCAAACAAAGGTTTCTGTACTAAATATTAAGTTTTGTTCTTCTACTGTATTAAATACATATTTCATGCAATAAAATTCATATTAATTAATTAAAAACCATACAATGTGATTTTCTTGATTTTCTTTTGGACTCTGTCTGTCACAGTTCAAGTGTTCTAACCAAAAGACCCCCTCTCCATTCTTTGTAGGTGGAAAAACTTGCAAAATTGACAGTGTATATAATAAACATATTTCACCACCAAAGACATATTTCACCACTGTAGGAACAGCAAAGTGGCTTTACAATAAAAGTAAACAGGAAGAGCCTTTCAAGTATTTTCAAGCAATTTTTCCGGCATTTTTCAAATCAGACTGACTCTAAAACGCTGTTCCAAAAATTCCCTTTTAGGGTATCTGAATGTGCTGGCAACTTTCACCTTCAGCACAGTACAGATAGAAAGCTGTCAATCAGCAGCGAGTATGAGGTTTTCTACACTCAGCTCACTCTGCATTTGACCAACAGTCATTTTATGAAAATTACTGTAAGAAAAAAAGTAATACAGCTCTAGAATTTTCTGTAACTACTTTATGTAGGCCTCTGATAAGGCAGCATGATAACACAGAACCCATTCATTCTCATACCAATAAACTGACACAGACACTTGAATATGGTTGGAAAAAATTGGCCGTATTGTTTTTATTAAGGGTTACCAAACTTAACCAGATCTCATAAAAACCATAACCATCATAAAAATACCACTTTAACCTTAAAGATACCATTTTACTGTACTGAATACCAGAATCCACCCATGGCCAATGGGCGATTTTACCCCACTAGGACACTAATGCCTCATTAGTGACCCCCTACACAACCACAGCCATTTTTCCACCATACTCTGAAGTCCAAGATTGAAAATATCAATATCTATGTCCGTCCGATAGATGTACTCCAACAGGCCAATAAAGGCCACCCTCAAAACCCCCTAAATCCACATGCCTAAATGAAAACTCACCCAAGGAATTGTAAAACTTTAGCAAAAACCCTATTTATTCTTTTCCTAATGTTTTTCATAAATCCAAAATGAGAACAATTCCAACCAATCCAGGAATGATTTCCGAAAATACAACGGAAGCTGTAGGAAAAAAGGTTCTTAACAAAAATAATGTCCCTTTCAGCCCGAGAGATAAAGTCAAGATTCTTCACCCTACTCAAATCATCACCTCCCAGGTGGATTATTAAAAAATCCGGTGACTGATATCGCCTTGCACTCCTCTTCAGCTCAGCTATCAAGTGCTCCCATCTCATACCTCTACAACTAATCCAAAAAATAAATAACTTGATCGTGTGAAAAAGAGAGCTTTTCTGTGTACCTCCGCACAGCAGCCCGCTTCCAGGCCAAATAAATAAACGAACGTCCAACAATCCACACGATCAAGGGTTCTGAAAATAAATTTAATTAATTAAACAAAAAATGCGGTCAAACATATAACTTGTACTTACCAGAAGTCCATCTCCCCAACTTCATAATTCAACTTTTTTTTTTTTTTTTTATTACCAAAGCTAGCTGCTACTGTAGCAGCGCCAATTCTGAATGAATGTGATTACAATTTTAAATTGCTCTCACCACAACTAACCAAACAGCTCTTTAACATTGCATTAAATTGGAACCTAGTAGCCGGATCTCCAGACCTGTGCAAAAATAAAGCATTACCAAGATGCGGACAAATCGAAAACCAATGCCTGAGATTCGCAACCAGACAGACCCTTGAACTTCTAATAGTTGATAGCTTAACCAATTGCCCTTTTGCCGAGTTGATCAGTTTTTGAACATACAATAAAAATCAAACAATGACCTCTAAATACTTTCACATCATTAACCAATAGACCACCTACCACTTTCTTACTTGGCGACACCAACTCAGATATGCGCAAAGCTGCCAAAAATGCTATCACAAATGCAGTCCTAAATAAAGCTGCTTCAAAGTCATCCATACAAACCGAACCTAAGGTAACCCATAACTCTTCCAGCAATTCCACCCAAAATGGGACGTCTAACATCAGCCTGCCTGGAGCTTCTCTTAAGCCCTTTCAAAAACTACCTGATCGGAAAAAACGAAAAACAGAGATTAAAAACCCCACAATTTAAGAAAAAAGGAAACCCCAGACAAAGCTTAGTGTAGTGTTGCATAACTAATACCAAATGACAGCTCAAAGTGAACATATTCCCACACAACAGATAAATTACTACAATAACAAAACCCTTCCCTCACAAAAATTCCTCCATCTTTCCCATGCGGCAGTATATGCTGCCCATGTATTCGAAGCTAAACAATTTTTAATATATACTGGTATTAAATTCCCAACACTACCCACAAGTGCTCTGGACAGGGCAACTCTTTTCTTCCCTCCTGCGCTCCGTCCCTCAGACTGGTCAGCCGCTGCAAGCAAGATAAAAGTGAAACAACCTCTAGCTCCTGAACAGAGACGTCTTCAACCAAATATTATATTTCAAACACTGAAAACCAGCTGTCTCAAAACCTTCGCTGCCCAGAAACATTTTGAAGAAAGGGTATTGAATCCGAAAACAACCCCTTCACTACTAGACCGAAGACTAATCCTCTTATTGGCAAGCGTACTACCAAAGATAGACACAGAAACAAGAACTGAAAACAAATGCAAAACATCCCTCTTATTATTTAAACCAACCTCAACCCACTTCTCCTGCCAGGTCCCTGTTGACCAAGCCATACCAAAACAAACTAAAAAACCAAAACCACTATCTGTGCACATGCTCAAACCAAGATCCTCTGAAGAACAAAACCGATCCTGAAAACACGTAATTCCATTTAGCTCACACAAAAATCTCTACCAAACCAATAAAACCTCCCTCATTTCAGCCGACACCCGAACATGCGCACCTGCTGAATTCAAACCTTTGATACTCTCATACAACCGTCGGCAGAACACCCTCCCCATAGGGATAAATTTGAGAGCAAAGTTCAATGATCCCAACAGAGATTGTAACTCTCGAAGGGTAACCTTTCTTTTAGCAGAAATTTCCTCTACCAAGCTTTGCAAGCGAGACAATTTTTCCTTTGGAAATCTGTATTCCATAGCCACAGAATCAATTGAAATTCCTAAAAATTCTATTTTCTGGCATGGGAATACCGTTTTTTCCTTGGCCACGGGTGATAAGGCCATAATTTAGGTTGATGCAATCTAATCATGCATCCCTCTTAAACTGTCTGCAGTCCAAATTATGAGTCACTCGTGGTAGCATGCATAACCACTATCTTTCACACACACCAGAGACATACTCAGATATGAATAGAAAGTAAGACTGACTTTTAATACGGAAATTGTACGGATATATATAATCTTATTGGCTAGGTGCCAAGAATACGTAACACGTCTCCTATTGGATAAAGTAGAACAGCTTATTCTGTGATATACAATTTACTGTAATGTGCTTGGTTCCTCATTTATATTAGGCAATGTCAGCATGATTCACTGGTCACAAGAATAGCCCAGACTGTCTGTCTGAGTCTTATGCCAAGAGATATGTGGGGTACAGTTCAAACACCATCTTAAATCCTGTTCTTTATGGATATCTCCATGTAACTCTTATATACTTATAATAATTCATAATCTTGTCCATAACAGTCCCCCCTTTGGAGATAGCCAAAAAGTCTTTCCTTACTTTTCCAGGTCTATTGATCTGTCCTAATGCCGATGGTTACCTCACTCACATACGAGATACCCCATCCCTCGTGGATGAATCTTCCCACCCAACAGACTATGCATAGGAAGCCAGATCCTGACCGTATTCTCTAGACTGTCCTCATGGCTATGTTCCGCTGGCACACGTTATTCAGGAAGGGGGAACGTGGCAGTAGTCCTCTAATGGGCTAATATTTATCAGGGTTGGTTTCACTCAAAGTCTCATGCTCCTCAGTCCTCAGGCGGTAATGGTGGGACATCATCAAAGGTGGGATGCACAGTCGTCTTCTGGTCCACATGCTTGGATATCATCGTCCTGGCACAAAGTATCGGATAGAAGAGGGAAGACAGCCATCTCCTGGTCTCAGGCAGGTCCGACATCTCTTTGTAGTGGAATGCATGGATCTTCGTCCGAAAGAAAAAGAGTGAGAGAAGAGAGAGGAAGAGAGAGAAAGATTGGGAAGAGAGGAAGAAAGAGAAAGATGGAGAAAAGAGAGAGGAAAAGAGAAGAGAGAAAAAGAAAAGAGAGAAAAATCTAGATCTGGTTGGATCTGGAGGAGAAAACTCAAAAACGTGTATTAGGCAAATGTTTAAACAAACAACAAGCTTAGTTGAAGTATCTGGGGCTACTTCTAAACAGGATTTCATAGGGTCTCAACCTAGTGGTCCCTGCTGAGGTGAGACTGACACTGAACAATTCAAGGGGAAGACTCTCATGCCCTTGCCTTCTACACTGCCCCATCCTCCCCACCTTCCCTCTATTCTGTGGCTGGTATGGGGTGTGTAGAGTCAGTTCTGTGTCTAAGGCCTGCCATATCTCTTTGGCTGGCAGTGAAAGCAGGTCACTAGCCACTTTCTATGGTCTCCGGGAGCCCACAGCTGCACCCTATCTCAGTCCTCTTCTTCTTCTGCGACTTGCTCTTGTAGGGTCAGGACAATGTTTTCTCAAGACTTTCCATCTTTCCTTTCTTCTTCACATCGGGGTCATTCAAAAAGCACAGATTGACTGACTGTTTCTTTGGTAAGTGATCTTGGGGCTTCTTTGGATGTTCTGCCAGTGAGGGCACTTCTTACTGCTTCCCTTGACTCCTCCAATGTAGGCCTCAACCCTGCTCACCGCGACTCTGTCTGGCAATAGCAAAGCTTCCATCCGTTCTTCTATGGCCTCATGGCGGAGTACAGTTCCATTGGCAGTGATCAAGTCTCTTGTCTTCCATACAGAGTAGATGCTGGCTGCCATCTTGCAGGCTTCAGCGAGAGTACATACATCTGCTTCTTCATAGACAGGCATGCGGGTAGTGACTGCTCTATCAGCAAAGCATCTTCTGCGACCAGCACCATACCCATGTGGAACCGTCTTCTTGATGCACATCTTGATCCATCCGCAAAGGTGTTAAGTCAGGGTCCAAAGGTGTATCCGTCACGGTATCGAATCCAGAGTTTCAGCTATGTCTGAGTTAAAACGTCCACTAAAGATAATTACCGATAAGAAACAGCCGCTAAAAGAGGAAGTAGGTGTTGGCCAAAAATGGCGTCTGAAGAGTCCTGGGAGGGAGTGACATGTATTGTGACATCTACATTCAGGAGGTATTCAATCTGTCACTGGGAATACGGATTATATAGGGACCCCTGGGCTGACCCTGTAACTAGGGACCCTGTACTCGCCCTCATCTCGACGGTAGACCTGATGGTAGTCAGGGCCGAGCCTCCAGCGTATCCCTATCTCCTGTCAGACCCTGATAACTATCCCCATACCATACCCCACCCAGGGCAGAGTGACAGAAAGAAATCTACATTCAGAACAGAAAATAATGGGGTGGGCTTACGTGGACACAGTGCTTCACAGAAAGCACACAAGTCCACTCTATATATCAGCTTATGTTTCTTGTTTCCTGTTTTCACAGACAGGTAAAATACACATAGTATATTCAGTGTCATCTAACCTCCCCCCCTTTGGGAGAATTCTCCATTTCAACATACGTACATTCACAGGACACTGAAATAGAAACTAACACTTCCCTGTTTTTTGTTTTTTTTTTTTCCTTTCAACTCTTCTACGGTGTTTCACACCAAAAACTGCGTACATTATACATAAAACATCTTCCAGTGTCACTTGGGTGATAAGGTACACGCACCCTAACTGCAAACCTGGCTCCATTACTGGCCAGAAAGAATCCCCAGCTTTAATCTGGGTGAGCCTATACAAATCAGTTCTGGTGGTGGGGTGGATCATTGTTAAATCATTGTCATCTTCCTGCCCCCCCTCGGTGTCTTCTGTTGCTCCAGCAACAAATAGGCCAGTGGCCTTGGAACTGAAAATTGGCTGGAAAAGGGAACTAGGTGCGGCCCAACCTGAAATGACGTCTGGGCAAGCTAGGGAGGGCGTTTGGTGGGCAGGGGGACAACTACACAAGTCCAACCCTTTGGGGACGACTTATAAGGAGGAGGGCGTTGTTTCCTAATGGGCTTGGCCACTTCCTGAGGTGCCATTTTCTGATCTGGTGCAATATGCAATATAGAAATATCTACTAACATCTTTTGACGTTCTATACCATGCCTCAGCATCCATAAGGAGATCTTTATCTTTCAAGATCCCTCGCTTATTTAACAAAAGATCTTTCCATTCTTGCTCCTCTAATCTCCCTTTCTTGGCAGTGATTCCTGCCACCTTCAAGAGAGACTTCATATTTTTAACATACTTTTTACCTTTTTGCTCGCTTACTAATTCTTCTGCCGTTAACTTGACAGGTGTGGACTGATTAGACCCCATGCTTCAAGGGTACACGACTTAAAACTAACACGTCAACCTGGATGTCTGATGCTCTACCGACTGAGCTAGCCACTTTCTCTCCTAGACCAGCGACTATCCACATCCACAGAATACACAGAATTTCTACCTCAGTCCACAAACCACAACACAAACGGGCTGTCCTACCAGGAAGTAGTGTCACGCGGGTGATAGAAACTAAATTCACCCTCACTATCTCTTACTTCATGTACTAGTAACCTCTGTTCACACTATATACACCTTATTTGAACAAATCCGTCCAGAACATCAATACTCAATGATTAAGCCTAAAATCAAGGGTTTTCCCCAGTATATTCAATTCCTAGGTAAGAATACACTGACATCCACTAAAACAAGACCAATGAGTACAACTTCAACTCACTGCTTAGCAGGAACACCGTACCAGGTAACAGCCAGGGTCAGTCCCCCACTTTTGTAACTTTATACAAGACTGCACCTGTACATAGAAAACCCTTCCAAATCTTCTATCCCCGAAGATCAGGTCCGTCCAAGGCCTTATCAAACATCAACTATCGACCGGACTTGTCACCGGTGTATCTCACAGTATACATAACAGTATAAACAGCATACTTTTCCAAGTACAGCTTCAGAGTTTTTTTTTTTTTCTTCACTCAAAGACAGCTCTCACTACATTACGTGAGACTTCCTCTTTCTGGCAGCCATACGAACAAAGCACATAGAACTTCACGGTTCTCGTAACCAGCAAGTACTCCACCTGCTGCAAATAGACAGACATCTCAACAGGTAGACACAGGTCAACACAATGACATAACAATAAGGACACTATATACACCATCCAGGTGGCTGATCTCACCTGCAGATATAACCATATATATTCATATATGCAGCGTATATAACAACTTCCTCATTTTCCCTTGCAGTTAAGTCAGAGAAAAATAAAACATAGAACTTCTGCTTTTCTCCTAGAGCAGACAAAAAAACCTCAAACCACATTACATTTCATGTGATTTACAATTTCATTACATAAATTACAGACAGCTTAAGGTGAACCTGACCACCTTGGTGTGAGATCTCTTAGGACGGCTTATCTCATGCGAGATGGCGGTCATTAGGTGTCTAGACTGGGACAGCCCAACTCCCCCCTTCGAAATGCAAGTACACGCATGAGGTTGCAAGGTGAGATTATACAAATGTTCTCACCTGCAGCTGGAGTTGCGCAATTCTCCACCTCTCGCGTAGTTGCCTTTCGACTGAAGGTGTCAGCACGGCCGTCCGCCATCCAGAGCTCCGTCCTAAGGTTCGTTGGGCGCCAAATGATAAGGCCATAATTTAGGTTGATGCAATCTAATCATGCATCCCTCTTAAACTGTCTGCAGTCCAAATTATGAGTCACTCGTGGTAGCATGCATAACCACTATCTTTCACACACACCAGAGACATACTCAGATATGAATAGAAAGTAAGACTGACTTTTAATACGGAAATTGTACGGATATATATAATCTTATTGGCTAGGTGCCAAGAATACGTAACACGTCTCCTATTGGATAAAGTAGAACAGCTTATTCTGTGATATACAATTTACTGTAATGTGCTTGGTTCCTCATTTATATTAGGCAATGTCAGCATGATTCACTGGTCACAAGAATAGCCCAGACTGTCTGTCTGAGTCTTATGCCAAGAGATATGTGGGGTACAGTTCAAACACCATCTTAAATCCTGTTCTTTATGGATATCTCCATGTAACTCTTATATACTTATAATAATTCATAATCTTGTCCATAACACGGGAACCACAAAATGTTCCATGATCATTAAAAATTTTTGAACCAATTCCATACATAAATTCGAGCCCCCGTGGCCAATAAACAAAAAATCATCAAGATAGTGCAGGACTCCACCAGCAAGTACTGAATCCTGCACTACCCAATCGAGAAATGAAGAGAAACATTTGAAATAAAAACGCGACAATGCGAACCCCATCGGGAGGCATCTATCAAAATAAAATTCACCATTAAAGAAAAAAAAAAAACACAAGAGCGTTAAACCTTGAAGGGTGTACTGGAAGCAGCCGAAATGCAGACTTGATGTCCGATTTTGCCAGTAGGGCCCCCCTGACCAAATTGCCTAAGGAGCTCTACTGCCATATCAAATGACACATAGCTAACTGAAGCTACTCCGGTATCCACCTCGTCATTGAGGGACCCACCATTAGGATATAAAAGGTGGTGGAATACCCTGAAAAAGCCAGTTTCTTTCCTAGGTGCTATCCCTAATGGTGAAATACGAAAATTAACAAAAGGTGGTCCAGGGAAAGGCCCTGCTAACCTACCTAACTGTAGCTCTTTTCCGATGTGTTTAACAACAAAAAAACCTCTGAGGGCTAACACACGGTAAATTCTTAACTAAAACACATCCTAAACCTGTAAATTAAGGAACAAAAAAAAACAAACCTGTTTAAAGCCCTTATATATTCTGGCTTTCTCCCTGTCTGGGTACCGCTTTAACCATGGCAGCATTTTTCCCAAGCTCACAGGAGTCTGTGCTTTTGAGAAAAAAAAACAAAAACTCCCAAGGATTATAAACCTGTTGACCCACTGACCCACCCCGTTTAAAACATCTGGCTAATAGGTGAGAACCACGACAGGATGAGCACTCATGCCTGAACCCGAAATTATTAAGCCACTTACACGTCAATTCATTATTAACAAAACACACTCCTTTTTCAATTGTTGAATAGGAGCCTGTCTTGCTAAAATACACCTCTGTGGCAACATCAAGTTCAGCCATAACCCCACATCCTTCTCACCCCATCTCATCCTGGAATGTACCGACATCTTGTGCCGGAATGATTCATCGTATATAAGCCAAGCAATGCCCACAAAAACTACGATAGGATAAATTGAGAAGGCCTGCAGCCAAATGTGAAAGGATTTGAAAACCTTCCTCATAACCTCACTCTCACCTTTGGCTTCATGCCCACTCAAACACAATAAAGCCCTACCTGACAGTGACAAAGAAAACCCATCCATATATTCTCTGCTCCAAATCCTCTTTTGTCGCATTGCTCAGATGAAAACCTAAAGGCGAAGCCTGACAAGTTAATGCTTCCTCAAAGCATGTTTGAGGGATGCCCTTAAAGCTACCCTCATGTGCATCAGGCTGTACATGTGTGTGTATGGTGTCTACCCTACTTCCCCCCCTGCATGAACTCAGTGCACACGCTGTAAATGAAGTCCCTAACACTGTCCCTATTACCTACTCCAGTGTTATTACCGAGGGAATAGGATAGCTCACCAGACTTGCAGGGACAATCACCAATCCTGTCGGTTGTCTCCAGCAGCTGGGGAGCGATGGCTGCGTCGGCCACAGCGGTAGGCCCTGAAGTTCATCCCGCTTCACCGCTCTCGCTCCCGGAGTCCTCCGAAGACCAGGCCTGTAGCGCCGCCGCTGCACTAGAGCTCTTTTGCAGCAGCGACGGCAAGCTACAGCCCAGACCGAAGTCCTCACCCACCGGCGGCCTGAAGAACCCATCTTCTTCTGGAGCGGTGGAAGCCAGACATCAGACATCCTGGCCGGCGGTCACCTCGTGATGACGCGACAACCAGCCAGCCCGTGATGCCCAACTCTCGCGATACCACTGGGATTGACCGCGAAGATCTCGCCCGACTGCCTCTTCCTTCACCGCGGGACTGCTCCAGCGATGCCGCCGACGACTCCTTCCAAGCGCTGCAACTCTTCACTCCAGCCGACCTCCGACCCGTTCTTCCTCCCGACGCCGGCGGTGAGTACACTTCTTTCCTTTTCCTCGACCACCAAGCACCGACCGAAACCTCCACCGGAGTCGCACCCGAACCAGGAACAGGTACTACAGACTCCTCGCCCCGCTCCATACCGCCCGACACTTCAGCGGTACCATCCCAAGGCAGGCTCTCATCGCCGTCTTCCTCTCCAGCTCTCCTGAGCATTTGTTGCAGCAGTGACTTCATGACAAATCACTTGATCCTGTCAGCTGTGACTGACATAGCTGACAAAAACCCAGATATTTATACAAACTCCTTCTCACACAAAGTTGACAATAACCAATCAATATTTCATAAACACCCGCGCAGTCAGCTGATTGGCTACATGCCAGCTGACTCACGTTACCAGGCAGAAAAATCCTCCTCATATTAACCAAAATAGGGTCCGTGCTATCATGGCAATCCCAAAGCTACATGCCATGGGATTTTACATGAACTTGGATGCAGGTTTCTTTTGGGTCAATAATACCATTGGGTTTGTGCCATATGAATAGGGGAGTGCTTTAAAATTTGGTACAAATATGCTAATTCCTAGAGCAGACCTGGGAAAGTGGAGTCTGTGGGCTACATCTGGCCTACATCTGGGCTACAGCTGTTCTTGTCTGGCTCGTAGACTCTATAGCCGAAGGGCTAAAAACAGTGGCTGACGGGCCACGCACTCCTCATCCGGTTCCCAGCATCCCGATGGCCCCGCTGTCTGCATTCTCAGCATGCAGATAGCTGTTAAAACATTAGTAAAGGATGGAGCTGCTGGCTCCTTCTTCCACTAATCAACATGTGTGACTGAGGCAGAGCAAAGAGTTAGTGCACTGGAGACCAGAGCAGATTGCCGGGGGAATGGGACCAAGGTGAGTATGTGTTTTTTTTTTATATGTGTTTGAGAAGTGTGTGTGCATATAGTTTAGCTATTTGGGGGCTCATACTGTACAAAAAACGGCTATATGTGTATAGTATTACACTTGTTCATTTGTTCATTTTCTACTTTATATTTTGCTAATTTGTCATTGTTTCATATGTATCATCTATTCATTGGCTGTTCCTTTTCCTCCCCTTTTCTGAACCAATGTATGGTCGGAGTCTTGCTTTTAACGAGCCCTAGTCTTCAGTAGTGTTAGCAACTGAATAAGAACTAGACGTTCGAAACGCATCCTCTGTCTATGTAACTACTCCATGTGACTTTTGGACTTTTTATCTTCATTTTTCAATAAAAATATATTTTTAAATTCTTGGATCAAGCTGCTGGATAATTTTCACGAATACTTTGACCTAGTTTTGCCGACTTTTTCATCCTTGCACGGTTCCAAGGTTGGTGTCTCCTAAACAGGTGAGCTGGAACATACTTTTTGTTTTTTGTACAAAAAACAGCTATATGTATATACAGTATATATTTATAAAATTAAAGGGAACATTCAAATAACACAGCCTAGATCTGAATGAATGAAATATTCTCATTGAAAACTTTGTTCTGTACAAAGTTAAATGTGCTGACAACAAAATCACACAAAAATCATCAATGGAAATCAAATGTTTTAACTAATGGAGGCCTGGATTTGAAGACACACACAAAGAAGAAAGTGGAAACAAGTCAAAATGAACATCAAAACAAGACAAAACAAGACAAAATTAAAGTGGAAACAAGTCAAAATGAGGCTTAGTATTGTGTGTGGCCTCCACGTGCCTGTATGACCTCACTTCAAGCCTGGGCATGCTCCTGCTGAGGTTGCGGATTGTCTCCTGAGGGATCTCAAGCATCTGTCATTTCCTGGATGGTCTGTGTTGCAACGTGATGTTAGTGGATGGATGGAGCGAGACATGGATGGAGCGAGAAATGATGTCCCAGATGTGCTAAATTGGATTCAGGTCTGGGGAATGAGCGGGCCAGTCCATAGCTTCAATGCCTTCATATTGCAGGAACTGCTGACACACTACAGCCACATGAGGTCTGGCATTGTCCTGCATTAGGAGAAACCCAGGGCCAACCGTACCAGCATATGGTCTCACAAAGGGTCTGAGGATCTCATCTCAGTACCTAATGGCAGTCAGGCTACCTCTGGCGAGCACATGGAGCGCTGTGCGGCCTTCCAAAGAAATGCCACCCCACACCATTACTGACACACTGCCAAACAGGTCATGATGAAGGATGTTGCAGGCAGCAGATCGCTCTCCACGGCGTCTCCAGACAGACTCTGTCACGTCACATGTGCTCAGTGTGAACCTGCTTTCATCTGTGAAGAGCACAGGGTGCCAGTGGTGAATTTGCCAATCCTGGTGTTCTGTGGCAAATGCAAAGCGCCCTGCATGGTGTTGGACAGTGAGCACAAACCCCATCTGTGGACGCAGGGCCCTCATGCCATCTTCATGGAGTCGGTTTCTAATCATTTGTGCAGACACATGCACATTTGTGGCCTACTGGAGGTCATTTTGCAGGGCTCTGGCAGTGTTCCTCTTGTTCCTCCTTGTACAAAGGCGTAGGTAGCGGTCCTGCTGCTGGGTTTTTGCCCTGCTACAGCCCCCTCCACGTCTCCTGGTGTATTGGCCTGTCTCATGGTAGCACCTCCATCTTCTGGACACTACGCTGACAGACACAACAAACCTTCTTGCCACAGCTCGCATTGTGCCATCCTGGATGAGCTGCTCTACCTGTGCCACTTGTATGGGTTGTAGAATCCGTCTCATGTTTCCACTAGTGTGAGAGCACAACCAACATTCAAAAGTGACCAAAACATCAACCAGAAAGCATTGGTACTAAGATGTGGTCTGTGGTATCCACCTGCGGAAACACTCCTTTATTGAGTGTGTCTTGATAATTGCCAATCATTTCCATCTGATGTCTATTCCATTTACACAACAGCATGTGAAATTGATTGTCAATCAGTGCTGCTTCCTAAGTGGACAGTTTGATTTCACAGAAGTTTGATTAATTTGGAGTTCTATTCAGTTGGTTAAGTGTTCCCTTTAATTTTTTGAGCAGTGTATATCTCTATGGAGTAAAACGTGGAGAGCTCATTCCAGTATCAATTGATTTCTCCTATAAAATGTAATTAATTTGAAATGTAAAAGTAAAAATATCTACAGGGACCAAAAAGCTATACACCTCAATATTTATACACATCAATTTAAAAATTGATTGACTGTGTAGGTTACCCCCTAAACTCAAACTCTTAGTGTGGAAGTTACATTTTGCAGTACAAGCATTGGGTCTTTCATTATAGGGAGTAATTGACGAGGTTTGAAATCTCACTCCTCATAATTGTATTCCGTAAATTGTCACTGCAATAAAACGTAAAGTGGTCTTTGAATAAATAATAGCAAGCACTTGTAGGCCTCATTCAGATGTTCCTTTTTTGCCTATGATTAGCGCTGGGCAGATTGTTTGAAATCTGAATTTGGCAGCGTCACCGAATTTCCCAAAGAATCACAATACTGAAAGCCTGTAATTGACTGGAAAATACATGCATAACACTGAGTTCTCCTAGGTGTGTATTCAATCTGTTTTAAGAATTTCAATGCAAACACAACGATGAGTATTTATATTTTTGGTAATCCTGCCAAATTCAATCTCAGAGTATTGGAATTTTGCCGTGACCTTCAAGTTTCAGGAAATGTGACCTTAAGGCTATGTGCACACATTGCATTCTATGCCGCAGCATGTAAGTCATTGCATGTGCGTCTCAGAACGCAGCCGAGAAGCTTCTTTCTGAGATGCATTGTTACTGCAGAATTCCTGCAGAATTCCTGTGTTCTGGATGCTTGCTCTACCATAGATAGAGTGGGAAAAGCATCCAGAGTGCACATTTTTGACAGTGCGGTCCCACTCGGCTCTGCTGCATCCCCATAGACTTGCAACAGAACCGAGTGGGACCGCACTGTCAAAAAGAGCATGGCTGGTTGCGAAACAGTGCCGCGTGATCAGAATAAACTCGGATGAACTTTACTCAATTTCATTGTGATCGCGCGACTCTGTGCACCGTGGCTTGATTTGCGATCACAGGTGAAGGACTCACCTGTGATCGCAAATCCCCTGAGTGACTGCAGTGAGATGCGTGATCAGCTGTGCTTTCACTCAGGTTACTCGCGGACACAGCTGCAGACCTCCACCTGAGAGCAGTGGCCGCGAGTAAGCTCAGTGACAGCACAGCTGATCACGTGACTCACTTCAGTTGCTGCATGGAGCTGACAGGAGCGACGGTGTTCTACTGCCACTCTTGTCAGCTTCCGATGTAGCAGGGCTGAAATCGTCGTGGGACCTTGCATGGATTATGTCGGACCTGGAGGTATTTTTGAGGGGTTAATAAAGTGGTGAAAGAGGGTGTTTATTTGTCTTTCATTATAAATAAAGGATTTTTTGGATGTGTGTGTTTATTTTCTTTAACTTACAGGTTAATTATGGAAGGTATCTCGGAGAGACGCCTGCCATGATTAACCTAGGACTTAGTGGCAGCTATGGGCTGCTGCCATTAACTCCTTATTACCCTGTTTGCCACCGCACCAGAGCAATTCGGGATGAGCCGGGTAGAGTCCCGGAACTGTCGCATCTAATGTGTGCTGCAATTCCAGGCGGCTGCTGGCTGATATTGTTAGGCTGGGGGGCTCCCCATAACGTGGAGCTCCCCATCCTGAGAGTACCAGCCTTCAGCAGTGTGGCTTTACCCTGGCTGGTATCCAAACTGGGGGGACCGCACGTTGTTTTGTTTTTTAAGAAATTATTTTTTTTTTTACTGCTCGATATAGACACGCTGTGTGGCTGTGATTGGTTGCAGTGAGACAGCTGTCACTCAGCGTGGGGGCATGTCTGACTGCAACCAATCATAGGCGCCGGTGGGCGGAGGAAGCAGGGAATACAAGATGGATTAATGAGCGGCTGGCATTTTCAAAAGAGGAGAAGCTGCTACAGTGTGAACGCCGTGCAGCACCGCGCCGGTGATCGTGGATCAGTGAGTATGAGAGAGGGGGTGGGAGGGAGAGACCGATATGGACAGAGAGAGAGAGACCGAAAGACTTGCATTTATTATGATAAATAAACATGCGGATCGCAACAAAAATGCAGTGCAAATGCACTGCTTAGCATTTTGGTAGCGTTTTTCTACAACTCATTGATTTCAAAACGCTCAAAAGAATTGACATGCTGCTTTTCTAAACGCAGAGGTTTTGTCAAATTTGTGACAATCAAAACGCTGCGTTTAAAAAAGCAACGTGCGCACAGATCTTGCATGATTCTCATAGACTTTGCTGGGGATGCAGAACGCATGCATTTTGGCAATGTGACTCTGCAGCTTAAAACGCTGCAGAAACGCAAAAAAACCCCGCAACATGCGCACATAGCCTAAGTCAGTCCTCTGCGAACCCTATTTTAATGATTTTTTATTTTTTTTGCTCTGAGAGTGCGTTTTACCATCAATGTGGCATTTGTTTTCTAAGAAAACAGATTCCAAGCTCAACACACTGATGATTGATGCTCTCAGTGAGAGCAATCAATCATTTTTCAACTGGCTAACACGGTAACAAAACCTTTTTCTTTTAACAACACTCTAATGACACATGGATGCAATCTAAATACTAACCATTTTTTAATGACCCATTCACATGAATGTATGATTTTTATCTTCAAATAAAAAATGGCCATATCTCCATTTGTTTTTATAAAGAACTAGAAATAGGGCCGATGCTATCGCATCGGAAGTGCGGTGAAATGCACATCTGTCTATGCTTAGTGGTGCTGCCAGGAGCAGTGGACATCTGTCACACTGTTTGTGCTTTCCAACATTCGGTATCTGTTGTATGTCTCCCTCCACATTTATGTATTGTATGTGTTGTGTCATTTGACCTCTTTCACCCCTCTGCAATGTCTCTTCCTTGTTGTGTGCTGTGTATTGTTATCTGGTGGTGTGTTTCTTGAGTTATGTTCGCTTTGTCGTGTATGCCCTTTGTGCTATGTGTGTTTACACTATATAATCTCTTGTAAGCTGTTGTGACTATAATTGGAGGTGGTACATTTTTTTGTGCAGTTTGATATGTGTGTGAATGTGCTGCATGCTGTCCTCCTCTGCATCCAGTGGACTCACACATCAGAACACACACTCACACATCAGAACACACACTCACACATCAGAATGTACACTCACACATCAGAACGCACACATCAGAACGCACACATCAGAATGCACACATCAGAACGCACACATCAGAACACACATATCAGAAGACACACAAATCAGAACGCACACATCAGACCGCACACATACACATCAGAACGCACACATCAGAACGCACACATATACATCAGAATGCACTCATCAGAACACACAATCAGAACACACACATCAGAACACACACATGAGAACACACATATTAGAACATACATCAGAACGCACACATGAGAACACCCACATATACATCAGAACGCACACAACAGAACGCACACATCAGAACGCACACATCAAAATGCACACATCAAAACGCACACACACACACACACACATTAGATTAATGTTTCTTGAGTTGTGTTCACTTTGTGGTATATGCCCTTTGTGCTATGTGTGTTTACACTATATAGTCTCTTGTAAGCTGTTGTGACTATAATTGGAGGTGGTACATTGTTTTGCGCAGTTTGATGTGTGTGTGAATGTGCTGCATGCTGTCCTCCTCTGCATCCAGTGGACTCACACATCAGAACACACACACATCAGAACACACACATCAGAAGACCCACACATCAGAACGCACACATACACATCAGAATGCACTCATCAGAACACACATGAGAACACACACACATGAGAACACACACATATGAGAACACACACATATGAGAACACACACACATGAGAACACACACACATGAGAACACACACATATGAGAACGCACACACATGAGAACGCACACACATGAGAACGCACACACATCAGAACACACACATCAGAACACACACACATCAGAACGCACACACATCAGAACATACACATCAGAACACACATCAGAACACACATCAGAACACACACACACACATCAGAACGCACACACATCAGAACACACACATCAGAACGCACACATCAAAACGCACACACATCAGAACGCACACATCAGAACGCACACATAAGAACGCACACTCATGAAATTGCACATACCGGTACACTTGCGCGTGCCCACACTCACCACATCAAGTGATACCATGTGCTTTTGGTCGTGGGATCATCCCGCAGGTCCTGGTAGCTCAACACATAGTGCACAGCGTCGCAGGTCCTTACACCACCGAGAAGCAAGCAATTTCGCTGGATGTGGTGAGTGTGTGAATGTGATCTGTAGTGTGTGTGTGTGTATGTGATCTACTACAGAATGTGGCTGCTACTGCGCGTGTGGGAAGAGCGGTGACATCACTGCTACTTGCGCATGCGCAGTTCGTGCCCAGAAGCCACTGTGATGTGTATGTCACTTGCACAGGTGCAGTTCGACCTGTGCCTGCGCAACTGACAGTGCATGCTGGAATATGGTTACAGAAACTGGCAATTATGTATGTAAAGATGACAGGAGGTGGAGGAGCGATGCTCTGCAGGGGGTCAAGGGTGATAATCTGAAGGATATATCACTATGACAGGAGATGAAGGAGGGACACTGTGCAGAGTGGTATGGGGGTCATGATCTGCATGATATATCACTATAACAGTAGGTAAAGGAGCGATACTCTGCATAGGGTCTGGGGTGATAATCTGCAGGATATATCACTATGACAGGAGGTGGAGGAGTGATGGTCTGCAAAGGGGTTAAGGGTGATAATCTGAAGGATATATCACTATGACAGTGTGACGCCCTGGGCAAGCCAGGGGTCACAGGTAATGACATCACCACACCCTACACCCCGGTTAGGCACATCTAAGCTAGACCAGAAACCCTTGTTGCCTTCCCCAGGGGCTGATGTCCACACCAGGGGGTGGAGCCAGGCGGTTGGTCTCCACCCACCAAGGAGTTCACAGTCCTGGAGGAGGGAGAACACAGGCAGTGAGAGTGAAGCGAGGGAAGTGAGAGGAGTTGAGTGGTAGAGGAGCAAGTGTGAGGAGGAAAGTGACAGCAACAGAGCCTGAAGTTAGTCCGGGTGTGTGCCCCGGACAGAGACAGCAAGGTTAGCAGACGGCGGTGACCGTCTGCAGGAGTGGCCTATCGGAGGTGCCGTGAGGACCGTGGAGGGTGGTGACCCGGCGGTACCGGACCGGTACACAAGGAGAAGCCAGCACCATTGGCAGGGGCCTTTCGGATCCCGGCAAGGCTAGGAGTCGCCGTAAATTTGCCAAATCCGTCAGTGAAGGGGACCTCCGGGTTCCCAAACAACTAAGTCCCGATTGAAGGCAACAGTCCAACCGTATGAGAAGGACACCGCCACCGCCAAGGCACCAGTTTCTCAGGGCCAGCGCCTGCGGGCAAAGAGGGACTCCTCCGGCCCATATCCAAGTCGGGGAGCGGGTTACCGGTGGGAACCCATCGCTACCAACATTAAACAGGGTGCAGGGAAAGAGACAGTCACCGTTAACTACCGGGGAAAAGCAACAGCAGCCGTCCGTGGGAACCGTCTTTCCAGCCGTGTGTTTTACCGAGAACTGTGTCACCGTCTCAGGCTGAGTGAGTACCACCGTGCCGTGAGGCACAGTGCTGCCCTCCGCGACCCTGCACCTCACCAGGCCCCGCACCTGGCCTGCCATCCCTCATCCTCCACCCCATCACTGGGCCCCGGGACAACCAACCCCTACCCACGAAGGGGGAGAACTAACAACTCTGCTGCTCCCTGTCACCGCTCCCGGGATCCCCATACAGAGCAGCGGTGGTGTTACCAAAAATCACCACAACCGTGGGTGGCGTCACGGACAATAAATCCCCAAAACCAAACCCCTTTTCACTCACGGGCGAGGAGCGCCGCTCAAGTCCCCGGGATCCGGCCCATCGCTTGAGCCACCGAGCAGCAGCGGCCGCAGCAGCAGCGGCAGCCGGACTCGAGCAGTGGGAGAGCGCAGCCTTCCCTCCTCCGCCCGCGACAACAGGAGATGGAGGAGCGACACTGTGCAGAGTGGTATGGGGTCATGATCTGCAGAATATATCACTATGACAGGAGGTGAAGGAGCGACGCTCTGCAGAGGGGTACGGGGGTCATGATCTGCAGGATATATCACTATGACAGGAGGTGAAGGAGCGACGCTCTGCAGAGGGGTCCGGGGTGATAATCTGCAGGATATATCAATATGACAGGAGATGGAGGAGTAATACTCTGCAGAGGGGTCCAGGGCGATAATCTGCAGGATATATCCCTATGGTAGGAGAAGGAGGAGAGACACTCTGCAGAGGGGTATGGGGGTCATGATCTACAGGATATATCACTATGTCAGGAAGTGGAGCAGCGATGCTCTCCAAAAGGGTCCAGTGTGATAATTTGAAGGATATATCACTATGACAGGAGGTGGAGGAGCAATGCTCTGCAGAGGGAACTGGGGTGATGATCTGCAGAATATATCACTGTGACAGGAGGTGAAGGAGCGACGCTCTGAAGAGGAGTCCGGGGTGATAATCTGCAGGATATATCACTTTGACAGGAAGTGGAGGAGCGCACATACTCACCACATCCAGTGATACCACGTGCTTCCAGCCATGTGATCATCCCGCAGGTCCTAGAGCAGGGGTGGGGAACCTTTTTACTGCCGAGGGCCATTTGGAAATTTCTACCAACCTGCAGGGGCCGCACAAAATTATCAATGTGAAAATGACCCTGCTATATTTGGTCAAACAATTAACTCACCCCTATTGTGGCGGCCGGAGCAGCTTCTCTTTGGTTCGGCTGTGATGTTTGGTGATACTAATCATGTTGCTTCTCACAATTGCTTTTCTAGGTTTGTCTCAGTCTGAAGCGCAGTCAACTCTTTGTCATAATAATATTTGGTAAATCATATACATCACATAGGAGATGCTGTATATACATCACAGGAGATGCTGGAGGCACATATAACACATAGGAGACACTGGGACTGCTCTATATACATTACAGGAGTCACTGAAGGGCTGGGGGCATATACATCACATTGAAAATGCTGGGACTGACGTATACACAACAGAAAGGAAACACTGAGACTGCTGTATATACACATCACAGGAGACACTGGAGGCACATACATCACATGAGGAGCTGGGGACATATATATGCTCCCAGCCCCTCAGGTGATGTTAATACCCACAGCCCCTTCTCTGATGTAAATGCCCACTGCCCCTCCTGTGATGTAAATGCCCACAGCCCCTCCTGTGTTGTGTATGTCCCCAGTGTCTCCTGTGATGTATATGCCCCCAGCATCTCCAATGTGATGTATAAGTCACAGGAGATGCTGAAGGCAAACAACACAAGGGGGGCTGGGGGGCATACACATAACAGGAGACGCTGGGGGACATACACAACGCAAGAGGTGCTGGGGGGCATACACAACGCAAGAGGGGCTGGGGGCACACATATCACAAGAGGGGCTGGGGGCAAAGACATCACAAGAGGGGCTGGGGGGCATACACATAACAGGAGACGCTGGGGGGCATACACAACGGAAGAGGGGATGGGGGCACACACATCACAAGAAGGGCTGGGGGCAAAGACATCACTGAGCGGGGCACAGACATCACTGGGGAACACAACACTTGGGGTGATACACAGCATTGGGAGGGCACACAGCACTGCCCCCCAGTAATGTCAGGGCTCTGCACACAGCACCTGCAGAGCCCTGACATTACTGGGGAGCCACAAACCTGAGGTGATACACAGTATGGGGTGAGGGACACAGCACTGATCGTTGCCCACAACTCTGGGGGGATGGTACACAAAGTACTGGACGGGGAGCAGAGTGCAGGCGCGTGCACATACAGCGCCGGAAATAGTGCAGGCAGATGGGCGGGCACACCGCTCCGGAGGGCAGAGGGGCGGGCACACCGCTCCAGAGGGCAGAGGGGCGGGCACAATGCTCCAGAGGGCAGAGGGGCGGGAACACCGCTCCGGAGGGCAGAGGGGCGGGCACACCGCACGAGAGGATAGAGGGGCCGGCAGATCGCTCCGGAGTTCAAAGGTGTGGTCACACCACACAAGAGGACCTAGGGGCGGGCACATCGCTCCAAAGGGGGCAGATCGCTCTGGAGGGCAGAGGGGCGGGCACACCACACAAGAGGACAGAGGGGCGAGCACACCGCACGAGAGGAAAGAGGGGCGGGCAGATCGCTCCGGAGGGCAGAAAGGCGGGCACACAGCACGAAAGGACAGAGGGACGGGCACACACCGCTGATCACGCTAACACTGGACAGCAGGAGAGCCCATTGGTTCGCCTAAACAGTGCATGTGGTCATTTAAAAGGCCGGCGGCTCCAGCACTGCAGCCCTCGGGAATCTGCCCGGGGGCTGCATAAAAGGTCATGGCGAGCCGCATGCGGCCCGCAGGCCGGAGGTTCCCCACCCCTGTCCTAGAGGCTCAAAGAACAGTGCACAGCATCGCAGGTCCTTACGCCGCTGAGAAGCAAGCGATATCGCTGGATGTGTTGAGTGTGTGGATGCGATCTGTAGTGTGTTTGTGTGTTTGCGTTCTCATGTGTGTGTGCGCGCGCGTGCTCTCGTGTGTGTGTGTGTATGTGATCTACCACAGTATGTGGTTGCTACTGCGTGTGTGTGGGAAGAGCGGTGACGTCACTGACAGTGCCGCGGTGCATGCCGGAATAGGTGGACAGACACAACTGTCAATTATGTATGTGGATAGTTAGCTAAATAAAATGGACATGAGATTATGCCAGTAAACTATTGGAGACACGTGGTATTTGTGAAAAACATGGATAGTACACATATGTTAAAATGGACAAGTGAATGAAGCCTTAAGGCCCCGTTACACACTACGATTTATCTGACGATATGTCGTCGGGGGCACTGTTTTCGTGACGTACTTCCGTCGTCGTTAGCAACGTTGCTGCACGTGACACCTACGAGCGACTCCGAATGATCTTAAAAATAGCGAAAATCGTTGATCGTTGACACGTCGTTCAGTTCCAAAATGTTGTTCATCGTTTCGAACGCAGCAGACATATTGCTACGTTTGACACCCTGCCAACGACAAACAACATCGTTAGTGCGTCCATCATTGGCGACGGTGACGTTTCGTTATGAGCAATGCTCCACGCCTCCTCCGCTCTGATTGGTGGTACCAACTGCGTTCTGATTTGGCAGGCATGGTTGATAAAGCGGACACAGAAAGGCGTAAAGGATGCCACACACAAAACAGATCATGCGTGCGGCACCGGTGGTTGCGTCACACGGGGCAGCCGCATATGCGGCCTTTAATTTCACAGACAACCAATCACGTTACAGAAGACCGGAGGAGATTCTGACAGTATGGAAGTTGGGGCGTGTAGAGGGCGAGGCAATCACATAGTTACATAGTTACTTAGGTTGAAAAAAGACCTAGGTCCATCTAGTTCAACCTTCCTCCACCAGTTCTACATTTAGTCACTAAGTCATTTATAACCAACAATGTTTTGTGTACTGAGGAAATCATCCAGCCCTTTTTTAAAAGCTGTTATATTATCTGCCATTACTACCTCTTGTGGTAGTGTATTCCACAGTCTGACCGCTCTAACTGTAAAGAACCCTTTCCTATTTAGGTGTCGGAATCGCTTTTCTTCCACTCGCAGTGAGTGCCCCCTGGTCCTTAGTACTGTCTTTGGAAGAAATAAGTCATGTGCCAGTCCTTTATATTGACCACACATGTATTTATACATATAAATGAGATCTCCTCTGAGACGTCTTTTTTCTAAGCTAAACATATCTAACTTTTTCAACCTGTCATCATATGGGAGGCCTTCCATTCCTTGTAATAGTCTAGTTGCCCGCCTTTGAACTGACTCTAACTTCTGAATGTCCTTTTTAAAATGTGGAGCCCAAAACTGGATCCCGTATTCCAGATGTGGCCTTACAAGTGATTTATAGAGGGGTAACAATACGTTGGGATCACGGGATCTAATCTCTCTTTTTATACACCCGAAAATCTTGTTTGCTTTAGCAGCTGCTGCTTGACATTGAGTTCTACTGCTCAGCTTATTTGTAATGAGAATACCCAAGTCCTTCTCCTGTTCTGTAGTCCCGAGTTTACTTCCATTTAATGTATACGCAGCTATAGGATTACTCCGTCCTAGGTGCATTACTTTACATTTATCAACATTAAATCTCATTTGCCAAGTATCTGCCCATTCTGACATCTTATCCAGATCTTTTTGTAATATTGTACTATCCAGGTCAGTTTTTAATATCCTACATAGTTTGGTGTCATCGGCAAAGACTGACACTGTACTATCAATCCCATCCACAAGGTCATTAATAAAGAGAGTAAAAAGAATCGGTCCAAGCACAGATCCCTGCGGCACCCCACTGCTGACTATAGCCCATTTAGAGAATGTACCATTTATGACTACTCTTTGTTTCCTATCTTTTAGCCAATTCCTTACCCAGTTGCATATTGTGTCCCCTAGTCCTTGCTTCTGGAGCTTTAGTATAAGGCTATTATGTGGTACAGTATCAAATGCCTTTGCAAAGTCCAAATAAATCACATCAGCTGCATTACCAATATCCAGGTTTGAACTTACCCCCTCATAGAACCCCAACAGGTTGGTTAGACACGACTTATCTTTCATGAATCCATGCTGTTTGTCAGTTATCATATTTTCTGCAATATATTTTTGCATGTCATCCCTTAAAATGCCCTCAAAAACTTTGCATACTACTGATGTCAGGCTTACTGGACGGTAGTTGCCTGGATCTACCCTCTTACCTTTCTTAAATATCGGTACCACATCAGCAATCCTCCAATCCTGAGGCACCAACCCTGTTACAAGTGAGTCTAAAAAGATGAGATACAGCGGTCTGTCGATTACGGAGCTCAATTCCCTCAATATTCGTGGATGAATGCCATCTGGCCCTGGGGATTTGTCAATGTTTAATTTACTCAGACGTAGGCGTACTTCATCTTGTGTTAAATTAATTATATCGGGTGGTGGACTTTGATTTTTCACTTGTTGAATGATCCCTGGTACAGTCAGTTCCTTGGTGAATACAGATGAGAAATGCCTATTTAATATCTCAGTCTTTTGTTTGTCCTCTATAACTAACTTGTTATTATATTTTAAGGGGCCGATACTATCCTTTGTTTTCCTTTTGGCATTAATGTATTTATAAAAGATTTTGGGATTTATTTTAATGTCATTGGCGATTTTTGTTTCAGTAGCTAATTTTGCTTGTTTGATTTCTTTTTTACATTTCCTATTGATATCTTTATACTCCTGCAATGCTATTTCTGTATTCTCAGCCTTTAATATTTTAAATGCCCTTTGTTTTTGTTTCATTATACTTTGTACAGTCTTATTTATCCATAGTGGTTTCTTTTTATTCCTGGACATTTTATTACCAGAGGGTATACGTTTTTTACAGGACTCTAGTAGTATATCCTTAAACTTACCCCATTTATGTTCGGTATCCCCAGTTACCATGACTTTGTCCCAATCTACACATTTAAGCTCTTCCCTTAATTTGTTGAAATCAGCTTTCCTAAAATTCCAGGTTTTAGCATTCCCCCTTTGAAATGTTCTATTGAATATTATGTTGAAGCTTACCATATTATGATCGCTGGTGCCCAAGTGCTCCCGGACCTGTAGATCTGAAATTGTATCCGGTCTATTTGACAGGACCAGATCTAGCAAATTATCTCCCCTGGTCGGTTCACCTACCATCTGAGAGAGGAAATGGTCTTGAATGGTAGATAAGAACTTACAGCTTTTAGCAGAACCAGAAGATTCTATGTCCCACTGAATGTCTGGATAGTTGAAATCCCCCATAATAAGAACCCGATTATTATTATTAGCTGCCTTTTCAATTTGTTCCAGCATTTCACCCTCTATTTGTTCAGGTATGTTAGGAGGCTTATAGCAAACTCCAATTAGCATTTTTCCATTATTCCCCTCCCCATGTACATTTACCCTTACTGACTCTACATTGTTGCTGTTCCCCTCAATGTCATCATACAACACAGGTTTTAGGTTAGATTTAATAAATATACACACCCCACCACCTTTTTGGCCTTTCCTGTCCTTCCTAAATGTACTATAACCCTGTATGTTTGTCACCCAGTCATGGCTTTCATCCAGCCAGGTTTCCGTAATGCCCACCACATCATAATCCATGGTTGACATAAGAGTCTCCAATTCATTCATTTTGTTTGCAAGACTTCTTGCATTTGCCAGTAGACATTTAATCCTATTAACACCTTTATTACTCCTAGCCTCCCTACGTTCCTTGTATGTCCCATCCCCCCCTAATCATTCATTGACCTCTACCGTCTCCCTGTCTCTATCTGCTCTATCTATCCCCTTATTTGCTCCACTACCCTCCCTCCCCCCCGATCCTAGTTTAAAAGCTCCTCCATCCGTCTGACCATTTTCTCCCCCAGCACAGCTGCTCCTTCCCCATTGAGGTGCAGCCCGTCCCTACCGTAGAGCCTGTAGCCGACTGAGAAGTCGGCCCAGTTCTCCATGAACTCGAACCCTTCCTTCCTGCACCAATTTCTAAGCCACATATTTATCTCCCTAAGCTCCCGCTGTCTTTCTAGTGACGCTCGTGGCACCGGTAGTATTTCTTAAAACACCACCTTGGAGGTCCTGGACTTCAGCTTCTCTCCTAGTTCCCTGTAATCATTTTTAAGGACCTTCCACCTGCCTCTAACTTTGTCATTAGTACCAATGTGCACCATGACCGCTGGGTTTTCCCCAGCCCCACCCAGCAATCTGTCTATCCGATCCACAATATGCCGAACCCGAGCACCCGGCAGACAACACACTGTTCGGCATTCACGGTCTCGGCGACAGATGACCCTGTCTGTCCGCCTAATTATAGAGTCCCCTACCACCAACATCTGTCTGGGCTTTGCTGCACTCCTATTTCCCTCCTTCCTGCAGTTGTTTTCCTGGTTGCTAGGAGCAACATCCTGCTGTAGTGACCCTAGTCCAGGCCCTTCATTCCTAATATCAGCCAAACAGGCATATTTACTAGGTTGTGCCAGGTCAGGACTAGGCTCCCTGACACTTTTCCCCCTACCTCTTCTTCTAACTGTTTCCGAGCTACCTACCTCTGGGTCCTGATCTTCCCCACTTCCACCCTCCTCCATATCACTGGCCCCAGCCAGAGAAAGCTCAGTGAGCTCTAAACTCCTCTCCAGGTTTGCAATGCCCCTTAGTGTTGCAAGCTTCTTATTTAGATCAGTTACCTTGGCTTCCAAATACGCAACATGCTTGCATCGAGTGCAGACATAGTCACCCTCGAACGGCTGCTCAAGGCATGCATACATCTGACAAGATACACACCTGATAGCATTGTCCATGGAGCACCTATCAAATGGGGATAAACAGTAAAGTAGAAAAACAAAGAGAAAAAAACCCCAATGGGAAACGTATAAGGATAAATTCAAACTATGTTCTTGTGTCAAACTATGTAATTGTGTTGAAACTATGCACTTATCTTAAATTCAGCACTTTACATCAGTTCAGCACCTCGCTCGCTCATCACCTCGCTTGCACTGGGTGGTTTATATAGATGTACAATGACTATCAGAAGCTGCTAGAAGCTTCTAGAAACAGGTGTGACTAATCCTACTAATTAAATCACAAGACTAACTTTTTTTTTTTTTTTCCCTTTTCACAGAATCACAAACAGACACACAATTCCCTAATGAAATTCACAATTACAGTTATCACCACTATGTAATTGTATTGAAACTATGCACTTATCTTAAATTCAGCACTTTACTTCAGTTCAGCACCTCGCTCGCTCAGCCATACACATGCCAGGGTGTATGCTATGGACAATTATATACCTCTGTCGTTGCCGGAATCGTTGGGAGGAATGCTGTGTGACGGTGTCCACACGTCCGCCTTGGTCAAACAATATATCGCTGAACGATGTAGCGTCGTTTGTGAGATGTGTACGTGTGACCACTACAAAACGACCTATGAGCGATCTCGGCAAATCGTAAGAACGATCTGGGCGTGTCACATCGTTAACGAGATCGCTAGTGATATCGTTGTGTGTAAAACAGTTTTTAATCTTGGATCTTGTTCAATCGTGTCAATTCTGAATAAATGAGGATTTTATGGCAGAGAAAAAAGAATTCCATTTTTACAAAAACATAAAATACTGCTCTCCTTCATATTTAGATTGGAAAATAATTTTTTGTTACAGTTTACCAATTCATAGCGATTTAATGTACTTACCCTGTTATTTATTTCTTCTGTCGAGTTTAGCAGAATATCCTCTTTGCAATAACTGAATCTTTGATTTAAGGACTTGAAGCACAAATCTATTTTCCTCGATTCTTATAAATATTGGACCTGATTCAACAAGATCAGCGTTCTTCACACCCCTCTTGATGAGGTACTGTTTTCATGAATCAGGAGTGTCTGATGAGTGGTGTGTGCTCCATTTGAGATCTCACTTCAGTCAGGATCTGAAGTGAGATTTCTGGCTTATGGAACACCACAGCTTATGGAACCCACACTGTGCCCCTGTCCCGCCCCAGTTCCATTTTCTTTGTAGCAGTTGGGAGAAACTGGTATGAAAATATCACTAGTTGTAAAATTTAGTTTCAACTCTGAGTTGCCACTAAATTTAGCAACTTTTCAAAGCCCTTAAGCCAGAGTTGTGTTGTAAAAGCTGTGTTGAATCGGTCATTGTCTATAAGGAATTACTATATTTGATCTGCAATGCCAGGTACCGCCTGTTACTGCTCATCACAGAACACTGAGTTGTGACAGGAAAAATGTAGCTCAGAGCACTGCTCTGGAATACTACAAAATGGCTCCCCCCACAGCTGTTATCTGGACAGTCCAGGGGCATGCCCAGTTCACAGATGAGGCATCCATAGTGCAGGAGATGAGGTCAGACACTGAAGAGATGTGCTATGGCCTGGAGCGGCCGTATTGATTGTGCTCAGACACTTACACAAAAGCAAACAAAAATGGCGGTTACAGAAAATAATAATGAAAACATAAATGTTAAAACATAAAATTTCATTTTATTTTATAAATAATTGATTACATAATCAATAATTATTGATACAAAAATAAAAATCACTACACGTTATCTTTAAGGTGTGTTTCACTGATTAACTCTACCTACTGTACAGCAAGCTCCTGGAGCCGCATGGTCTATATCAGTGTGTGAAAATAGGACGCAAGCAATGGCTGCGGCCAGGGTTTCCCTTCTGAGAAATATACAAGGTATCTGGTATCTCCGCGGCATTCTTGTTTTGCATATTTTCCCAGGGGGCCTTGTTCTAGTGTCACTGCATTGAGAAACACGTTATGGTGTCTCTGCGGCGTTGGATGTTGATCTCCCCGAAGTCAACCATCTTTACCTATGTAGTCTTCTACTAGACATTGCTCCCACTAGCCAGTTTCCTACTCCACACTGATGAGGGGCAAATACCCCGAAACAGCTGTCTGTGGATGGATACCATGTTTGGTATAGGCTGTTTCCTTGACTGGAGACTGCCCTTCCCGTGGTTCTTCCTTCCCGGTGAAAGACCTACTAGTTTCCTGCCAGCATTGAGAAACATGTGATAGTGTCTCCGCGGCATTCTTGTTTTGCAAATTTTCCCAGGGGGCCTTGTTCTAGTGTCACTGCGTTGAGAAACACGTGATGATGTCTCCACGGTGTTGGATGTTGATCTCCCCGAGGTCAACCATCTTTACCTATGTAGTCTTCTACTAGGCATTGCTCCCACTAGCCAGTTTCTTCCTCCACACTGATGAGGGGCAAATACCCCGAAACAGCTGTCTGTGGTTGGATACCATGTTTGGCATAGGTGGTTTCCTTGACTGGAGACTGCCCTTCCCATGGTTGTTCCTTCCCAGTGGAAGACCTGGCTAGTTTCCTGCCAGCGTTGAGAAACATGTGATGGTGTCTCCGCGGCATCGCTAACAACCGTCACACGGACTTACCTTCCCTGCGACGTCGCTCTGGCCGGCAATCTGCCTCCTTTCTAAGGGGGAGGTTCGTGCGGCGTCACAGCGACGTCACACGGCAGCCGTCCAATAGCAGAGAACGGGCGGAGATGAGCGGCCGGAACATTCCGCCCACCTCCTTCCTTCATCATTGCCGGTGGACGCAAGTAAGGAGATGTTCGTCGTTCCTGCGGTGTCACACACAGCGATGTGTGCTGCCGCAGGAACGACTGACAATATCATACCTGCAGCAGCAACGATATTTGGAAAAGGAGCGACGTGTCAACGAAAAATGTTTTTTGTCGTTTTTGAGCTCATTGATCGTTGCTCTTTGGTGTCATGCGCTGCGATGTCGCTAACGGCGCTGGATGTGCGTCAATAACTACGCCGGATGTGCGTCACTAACTACGTGACCCCGACAATATATCGTTAGCGATGTTGCAGCGTGTAAAGCACCCTTTACTCTTAACCAAGGTTCCATTGTAGTTAGATCACAGATGTCCATATAAGCACCATGCAACGCACCTTACACAAGTCTGGAATGGTGGCTCGAAAAAAAAAAAAGAGACTCAAATGCAATATCATCATAAGAAGTATTGGCTCGAGTTTGCAAAAATATATAAGAAGTAGACATTAGAAGATTCGAAACAGGTGATTCGGAGCAATGAGATAAAAGTCAATAGACTAGGCTCTGATGGATGCAAATGGTTCTCGAAGAAGCATAGGGAAAAAAGGCTTAAGGATAAAGAAGTTCGGTGAAGGAAGCCTGATGATATAGGATTGCTTCACAGCCAAAAGTGTTTGGATTCTTGACCAAGATTGATTGTGGTCTCAATGCTGAGCTATATGTGAGTATCCTACAAAACGAGTTACTTTGTACACACTATGGGTATGAAAAGGACAAGATAGTGTTCCAGAAGGGTAATGACCTGAAGCATACATTGAGATTCGAGAAAAAATGGTTCAGCAACACTGAAGTAGAGGTGTTGGATTAGTCCCCAGACCCCAACCCAATTGAACACTTGTGGGTACAGTTGAAAAAAGCTGTATACATATCTTAGTGAGTCGACCAGTATACACCAACATTGGGAATGGGTAGAAAAGACCTGAGATCAGATTTTGGTCGAGACATACTTAAATCTGATCAAGGGCATGCCCAGAAGGATTCAGGTAGTTTTCAAAGCCAAGGTGGATTTAAAAAATACTAATAAATACAAATACAGAATTTGGATTTTCAGGAAAACAGTAACTATGCAGTGAATTGACAAAAATCTGCATAACTAATCATATGCTAAACAGTTGCAAGTCAAATTTATGTATAAAATAGCCAATATCAATGTCTATAAAATAAGGTAGTCTCACGTTCTAAGCTGTAGTGGATGGGGAGATATGGAGCCTGAAAGTCAAAAGTTAAAAGAATTGTTACACTTTTGCTCGTTAGTGTAAGAGCCAGATCTAAAACCCATATTTGAAAACCGCAGATTGCTTTATCATTAATTGGTTGAGGAATTTTGCTAAGTAATACATATAAGTTATATATGTATTTCATGTAAAAAAAAATGTGCATCCAATAGAATAACACCATTTTCCTTTAAAACGGAATCTATTTTAAAATATGGTTCTTGACTGCAGCATGTGCATGTGCCATAAAGTAAGGACTTCCTCTTCTAGGAATAAGCTAATCTTAACAATAATGTTTGGGGTTTATTCCAGACACAGTGCAGCCAATTAATAAGCTTTATTGCATGTGGAAGATGCCTGTACGCTGCTGTGAACAATAAAAAAAAAAATTACGTTTGCTCACTCCTATTTTTAATAATTAATGCAGGTACAGAAGTCAGCCGTAGGCTGCAACCCTCAGGTTTCTGCTTTACCTTGGCTTGTTAATAAAAATAGAGGGGATCCCACACTATTGTTTAATTATTTATTTAAATAATTAAAAAAAAAAAACGGCATGGGACCCCCTATTTTTCATAACCAGCCAATGTAAAACAGACGTCTTGGGGCTGGTATTATTAGGCTGGAAAGTCCCGTGGTTATATAGCTCTTCCCAGCCTAAAAATAGCGGCCTGCAGCTGCCCCAGAAGTGGCGCATCTATTCACAACAGCTGACATCAACCCCAAAGTATTTTAATCGAAAAATAACGAGGGCTCCCGCCTGTTATTAGTAACCAGTGGATATAAAGTAGACAGCTGTAGGCTGCAACACTCAGCTGTCTGCTTTACCTTGGCTGCTTATAAAAAATAGGGGGACCCCACATAGTTTTTTTTAAATTTATTTAAATAATTAAAAAAAAAACGCTGTGGGATCACCTCTATTTTTAATAACCAGTCAAGGTAAAGCAGACATCTGAGGGTTGCAGTCTGCAGGTGTCTGCTTTACCTGTGCTGGCTATCAAAAATAGGCTAGAGCCCTCTTCATTTTTCTATTTATTTATTTATTCCCTGTCCCCATTTATTTGCAGGGCAATTGCCACTTCTTGCTTCATTTTGCAGCCTGCAAGCCCTTACTATGAACATTCTACAGCCATCTTATAGCACAGAAGCTCACATCTTCATTGACTTATATGGTGTTCTCGGTCAGAGGTCAAGTTCGGGTCAAGAGTCCGGGTCCAGAACAGAACTGTTAACTAAAGTTCGGGCGAACACGAACTTCCACAGATCATCTCTTACCAGAAACTGTCCTGTGTCAGCTTGGTCTTAATTTATGTATGCGCAAAGTGAAGTTTCAGTTTGGGCTTCTTTAGGATGTGTGAAGCATTTGCACCTTTCTGCATCTGTCAAGGGTACATATGCAATTCTCTACCATCACTTAGGCAAATGGGGGGGTCTTCACTTTTCAAGATAGAGCACAGATGTATGAATGCCAGCAATCCAGCTCAGATCTTAAGTACAAATAGCTTTCAAAATGGTAGAATGCCAGATGAGGTAGCACAATATGTATATTGCCATCTGATGAGTGTTGTGTCTTATTTCTGTGAAAATATAATTGAAGGCTTTTCATAGTTGGTAAAGTTTGGGCTCTGTAACTGTAAGTACAAAATGCTTTGTTCCCTGCTGAATGAATAGCACTTGTGATTAGCATCAAGACATTACATTTGTTTTCTTTGCATATTTTAGGTTTCCGTAACCTGCATGTAAGTGACCAAATGACAGTCATACAGTACTCCTGGATGGGCCTCATGATTTTTGCCATGGGATGGAGGTCCTTTAAAAATGTCAACTCTAGAATGCTTTACTTTGCTCCAGATCTGGTATTTAATGAGTAAGTACACAACTTGTCTGTATTATGGCATGCAAAGGCTTACATAGAAATCATGGGGCCCCATAGCAAAAGTCTGAATAGGTCCTCCCTAATAAAAAAAATTACAATAAAATAGTAACATAATAAACAGCATATACGGTACTGGGGGCCGGCATACACGTTACTGTGGCAGCTTACATGTTACTGTGGGGGACATACAAGTTACTGGAGGCAGCATACAAGTTACTGGGGGCGTATATACACATTATGAATTAATCTTTATCCTAGCCAGGCTCTATACTTACCAGGCAGTAAGTAGACTATTACCGGGCGCGGCTCTGTCTGCAAAGGACCAGTCTAGGCAGTGCTGTGCACCTGTGCTCCTGTTTTGTGACTGTGTGTGATGCGCTTAGCCTCGCAGTGCCTGACACTCGCTGGACACCACAGTGCCTGACACTCCCTGAGCACCACAGTGCCTGACGCTCGCTGGGCACCGCAGTGCCTGGCGCTCGCTGGGCATCACAGTGCCTGACGCTCGCTGGGCACCGCAGTGCCTGGCGCTCGCTGGGCATCACAGTGCCTGACGCTCGCTGGGCACTAGAGTGCCTGACACTCGCTGAACACTGCAGTGCCTGCAAACAGTGCAATCAGCCTCAGAGTAAACAGTACTAAAAGAATAGTCCTACCAAAATGTCTCACAGTAATTAATGATACATTTACTACCAAGATAAAATAAATGAAATACAAATCTATAAATATCTACATTTCTTTTTAGTAATGCTACGACAAAATAGCCAAACAATTAACAAATAACTGATACAATATATTGTTACTGAACAACACCACCATAACAAAACTAATACTAGTATATATTGCAAAACAAGGCCGCCACACCATGACCAAATATTTTCACCACATAGAGTCTGAATATACAGTGGGTATGGAAAGTATTCAGATCCCTTTAAATTTTTCACTTTTTGTTTATTTGCAGCCATTTCATAAATTCAAAAAAGTTCTTTTTTTTTCCTCATTAATGTACACTCTGCACCTTATCTTGACAGAAAAAAAACAGAAATGTAAAATTTTTTTTGCACTTTTATTAAAGTAAGTATTCAGGCTCTTTCCTCAGACACTCATATTTAAGTCACATGCTGTCCGTTTCCTTGTGATCCTTCTTGAGATGGTTCTACTCCTTCATTGGACTCCTGTTGTGTTTAATTAAACTGATAGGACTTGATTTTGAGAGGCACACACCTGTCTATATAAGACCCCACAGCTCACAGTGAATGTCAGACCAAATGAGAATCATGAGGTCAAAGGAACTGCCCAAGGAGCTCAGAGACAGAATTGTGGCAAGGCACAGACCTGGCCAAGGTTACAAAATAATTTCTGCATTATTCAAGGTTCCTAAGAGCACAGTCGCCTCCATAATCCTTAAATGGAAGAAGTTTGGGACCACCAGAACTGTTCCTAGACCTGGCCGTCCAGCCAAACTGAGCAATCATGGGAGAAGAGCCTTGGTGAGAGAGGTAAAAAAGAACCCCAAGATCACTGTGGCTGAGCTCCAGAGATGCAGCACGGAGATAATTGACTTTGTGGAACTTTCTCCTATTACTGCAGCCCTCTACCAGTCGGGCTTTTATGGCAGAGTGGCCTGAAGAAAGCCTCTCCTCAGTGCAAAATATACGAAAGCCCGCATAGAGTTTGCAAAAAAACACATGAAGGACTCCCAGACTATGAGAAATAAGATTCTCTGGTCTGATGAGAAGAAGATAGAACTTTCTAAGCAGAATATGTGAAGAAAACCAGGCACTGCTCATCCCCTGCCCAATACAATCTTAACAGTGAAACATGGTGGTGGTCGCATCATGCTATGGGGGTGTTTTTCAGCTGCAAGGACAGGACAACTGGTTGCAACTGAAGGAAAGATGAATGTGGCCAAGTACAGAGATATTCTGGAAGAGTATCTCTTCCAGAGTTCTCTGCACCTCACACTTGGCCGAATGTTCATCTTCCAACAAGACAATGACCCTAAGCACACAGGTGAAAAAAACCCCAAAGGATTGGCTTCAGAACAACTCTGTGACCATTCTTGACTAGCCCAGCCAGAGTCATGACCTAAACCCAATTGAGCATCTCTTGAGAGACCCAAAAATGGCTGTCTACCAACATTTACCATCCAACCTAATGGAACTGGAGATGATATGCAAGGAAGAATAGCAGAGGATCCCTAAATCCAGGTGGGAAAAACTTGTTGCTTCATTCCCAAGAAGACTCATGGCTGTACTAGGTCAAAAGGGTGCTTTTACTCAATTCTTAGATAAGGGTCTCAATACTTATGACTAGGGATGAGCTTATGTATTCGCCACTATTCGGTATCCTGCGGATAATGGGGTATTCCAGGTATTCGGTATCCGACGGCTAATATGGTATTCGCTCTGATACTTTCATTTTCATTTCTGGACTTCCTGGCACCTTTTTCCAGCCAATGAACACATCTGACGTTCCTTGCCCTCACAGTAACACCGCAGCCATCTTTGTTGTGGTGATACTGTGATTGGCTTTGCCGCACAGCGTCATAGGGGCTATAAAAGGCTGCCTCCATTTTGTGCATGCATTAATTCCTGAGCTGCCGGTGTAGCTAGACTTTACTGTGTGCGGGACAGCGTTTATATAGTGTTTTTACAGCAAACTAATAATACTCCTTGTAAGGGCTGAACACAGTGTCCAGTAGCTGCTAGCAGCTGTGTAAATCGTAGAACCAGGTATAGGGGCAGTGCAGTGCATTCTATGAGATAGCGTTCCTGCTTCAAAATCCAAAATAGTCCTTTTAAGGGCTGAATATAGTGTGCATTATGTGCTAGCAGCTGTGTAAATCATAGAATCAGCTGTAGGGTCAGTGTTAAGCCTGCTTTACACGAGACAACCGATTGTGCGATAGCACGATCGATCGTACCCGCCCCCGTCGTTTTTGCGTCATGGGTAATTAGTTGCCTGTGGCGCACAAACTCGTTTAAGCCCCGTCACACGCACTTACCTTCTGGACGACCTCGCTGTGGGCGACGAACGTCCACTTCCTGAAGTGGGAGGGACGTTTGGCGTCACAGCGACGTCACACGGCAGCCGGCCAATAGAAGCGGAGGGGCGGAGATGAGCGGGATGTAAACATCCCGCCCACCTCCTTCCTTCCATTAAGCAGGCAGGTGCCGTGGGACGCAGGTACGCTGTGTTCATCGTTCCCATGGTGTTACACGGAGCAAAGTGTGATGCCATGGAAATGATGAACAACCTGCACCCATGGAAATAAACGAGATTATGAAAGTTAACGACGAGTACATGACTCACGATTTGTGAGCGATACTGCGTCGCTCAGAGGTGTCACACGAGAAGACGTTGTGCGCTATGCCGGATGTGCGTCACGAAAACCGTGACCCCGACGACATATCGCACAATCTATTGTCTCGTGTAAAGCCCGCATTAGTGCATTGCTTTGTTAGGTGAGGGCCGTTCCTGTTTTAAACCACTCAAAAAAATACAATCCTCTTATTAGTGCTGCATACGGTCTGTTACTGCAGTGTGTGATATAGGGAGAGCTTATTCACAGGCAGGGAGAGATTTAAAGCTGTCCTGACATCTGCTACTAATATAATCAACAATCTCAACACTGTTACATCCCTTGTGTCTGTTATACTAGGAATAGGTATTACAACTTGCAAAAAAAGGTCCCAAAATTGTCAAAACAACGGGTTCAGGTGTAGTGTAGTGCCTGTCTGTATGTATGTCCGCTAAAGGAATTCGCACCGTCGCATTTACAATCACAAAATTTTGCACAGACACCCCATTTGACTCAGGGAACGTCATAGACTATGCTTTGGCAGGAAAATTTAACCCCGCACTTTACAGTTAGTCTCCAAAAAACCTGACCTCCATTAAAGTGAATGGAGCTGGGAGCTAAAGGGTATTAAAAGGAGCTGTGATTGGTTGCTATAGGAACAAAGGAAATTGTTAGTATAAGAAGCATATGTGTGAGGTAATATGATGTCGGTGGAGAGACAGACACAGAGACAGACTGAGAGATAGAGAGACACAGCGAGACAGACAGACGGGCACAGACAGAAAGAGAAAGAGGCAGGCAGGGAAAGGGACAGACAGACAGAGGTAGACAGGGAAAAAGACAGAGACAGAAAAAAAAGCCAGACAGACAGAGAAAGAGAGAGAAAGAAAGACACAAGGGGAGAGAGACAGACAGAGGCAGACAGGGAAAGAGACAGAGAGAGACAGGGAAAGAGACAAACAGGGAAAGAGACAGATGGAGACAGAGGCAGACAGGGAAAGAGACAGACCACAATGAAGAAAAATCGACAACGTTTTTTAGGTGAAAAACTTTTTGTTGTCATTTCTTCAGTGCATAGAAAAATATTTTTCTATGCACTGACGGAATAAAGACAACAAAAAGTTTTTCACTCAGAAGATGCTGTTGATTTTTCTTCATTGCGGTATGTGTCTCCAAGTGATCCCTTTGTTTAGATGTGCTTCTAGATGCTGCGGTTTTTGTTATGCATTTACACCACATTTATATACTGTGGTGCTGCGGTTTTTGCATTGCTAGGGAAAGAGACAGACATAGAAAGAGGCAGACAGGGAAAGAGATAGACAGAAGCAGACAGGGAAAGAGAGAGACAAGCAGACAGAGACAGATAGGAAAAAAAAAACCCAGACAGAGAAAGAGACAGACAGACGGGGAAAGAGACGAACACAGCAGACAGGGAACGAAACAGACAAAGACAGAGGCAGACGGGGAAAGAAACAGACGGGGAAAGAAACAAACTGGGAAAGAAACAGACAGACAGAGGCAGACAGGGAAAGCGACAGAGAGAGAGACAAACAGACTGAGAGATAGAGAAATAGACAAGCAGACAGAGACAGGAAAAAAAAAGCCAGACAGAGAAAGAGATAGACAGAAAGACACATAAGGAAAGAGGCAGACAGGGAAAGAAACAGAGGCAGATAGGGAAAGAGACAAACAAAGAAAGACAGACAGGGAAAGAGACAAACAGGGACAGAGAAAGAGAGACAGACAGAGAAAGAGGCAGCCAGGGACAGAGACAGACCGAGAAAGAGGCAGCCAGGGAAAGAGATACAGAGAGGCAGATAGAAAGAGACAAACAGACAGACATGGAAAGGGACAGACAGACAGACACATAAACAGACAGATAGAGAGCGACAGACAGATACTGACACAGACAGAGAGATACAGACAGAGACAGTCACTGATAGAGACAGTCACACAGACAGAGAGACATACATACAAATAGAGAGACAGACAGACAGAGAGGGACAGAGAAACAAAGACAGACAGAAACAGAGAGAGACAAACACAGATAGAGAGACACAGACAGAGACAGACCAAGAGATACAGAAACAGACAGGGAAAGAGACGGACAAAGAGACAGACAGGGAAGGAGACAGAGAGAGACAGACAGAGACAGACAGAGAGATAGAGAGAGACAGAGGCGGACAAAGAGCTACAGAGACAGACAGGGAAAGAGACAGACAGAGAGACAGACAGAAGCAGACAGGGAAAGACTGACAGGCCAAGAGACAGAGACAGACAGACAGAGAGATAGACAGACAGACGGAAGCTGGGAGAGAGACAGATAAACAGTTACTATTCCAGGCAATGCCGGGTACTACAGCTAGTAAATGCAGTATTTAAATCTGGTATCGCTCTAATCGTACTGTTCTGAGGAATAAAGCTGCCTTATCACTTATACCGCAAGGTGATCAGCGTAAAAAATAGTAGTAAAGCCAATTCTTCAACATTATTGAGTTGTTTATTCTGCCTCTCAAAGATCACAGTAAGGCATGGCTCACATTTGTCCTGTGCTCCACGCTGAGTACTTACACTGAGGATTACGTGTAAATCTCTTAAAAACATGATTCAGACAAAATTGCAAACAGAATATTTTCTGTAATGAGGCAGAGGGAGTCACTCTGAACTCCCATACAGCCTGTGGTTTGGCAGTGTCCATCTTTTTATGTTCTGTACCTCAAATTGAAACCAATAGCATTCAACTCAACCAAAAAAAAAACAAGTCCCCACTCAGGTCTGTCATCTGTTAATGGACATTTTGAGGGCTTCCACATTACTGATATAACAAAGGCTCTGGAATAGTGGTATGGCTCCCTCCCCAGAAAGAAATACAGCAAAATCTGCACTTCCAAATTCAAATTCCCTCACCTTTCCAAGCAGCACAGTGTGCCTCAACCATATTAAGTGTCCACATGTTTGTCATTGTTGATGTGAGGAGAGCCTGGGGTGTGTGTCTCCTGAAGCAAGAGCTGGGCACAGTGCATGGGCACTACAATGTATTGGGCACTAGAAGGGCTTATTTGCAATTTTTAACTCTGCAACATTCACTGCGTTTGACTCTATGGGTGTTTTTTTCTAGAGACATAATCATTGCTACACCCATAGATGAATTCACAGAGGGGTGTAATTTCTAAAATGTGGTCACTTGAGGGGGGTTCTGTTGTTCTGGCACTTAGGGGCTGGGCAAATGGAGTTTGTAAACAATTCTAGGAAAATCTGTGCTCCAAAATTCAAATAGCCCTTCTTTTCACCCGAGCCATGCGATGCAACCAAACAACACTGTATAGTCACATGTGGGGTATTGCCATGTTCAGGAGATATTGTGTAACACATTATGAGGACATTTTAACTTACCCCTTGTGAAAATTGGAAATCTAGGGCTAGAACAACATTTTAGTGGTAAGAATGTAAAGTGTTTTTTTTTTCTTCACTGGCCAATAGTATAACATTTTGTGACACACCTGTATTATCAATATGCTCACTGCACTCCCAGTTGAATTAATTGAGGAGTATACTTTGTTAATTGGGGTCACTTATGGGGAAATCTGGTTTTCTGGCATGTCAGGGGCTTTGCTAGGTGAAATGGCACTCGAAACCATTCCACTAAATCTGCACTTCAATATGGAGCTTCTTCCCTTCAGACCTTTGTACAGTGCTGTGCCTCAAAAGTAATTTTCATCCACATGTGGGGTATTGGTGAACTCAGGAGAAATTGTGAAACAAATTGTATGGTTCATTATCGCTTATTACCTTTTATTTAATTAAACGTTTGTGCCAAAGCAACATTTTAGTGGGAAACATTGCATTTTTTTATTTTCACAGCCCAAAGTTATACAATTTTGTGAATCACCTGAAGGTTAAAAGTGCTCATTACACAGCTAGATGAATTTCTTGAGAGGTGTAGTATTCAGAATGGGGTCACTTGTGGGCGGTTTCTGCTGTTTTGGCATGTCAGGGAATCTTCAAATGTGAGATGGCATCCACAATATATTCCAGCCAAAATGGCACTCCTTCCCTGCTGTGCACCTAAACAATAGTTTTCCACCACATATGGGGTATCGGTATACGCATGAAAAATGACACAAGAAATTGTACTCTACATTTATTTATTAACTATTTTGTGTGACAAAACTCTCTGGTTTAACACCATAAAAGTTAAACATTTGAAAATGTAAAAACAATTATGCCAAAATTCCAATATTTTCACAAATAAATGTTAAAAAATTCAACCTGAATTTACCACTATCATGGAGTGAAATGTGTTTAAAAAAAAAACAACAAAAAAACAATCTCAGAATCACTGGAATCCGTGGAAGCGTTTCAGAGTTATACTGGTTAGAATTCTAAAATTTGTTTGTCAGGAATGTGAAAACAGGCTTTGGATGTAAAGGGGTCAAATATGTTTGGTTAATTTACCCTATGAGATTAAGTTAGGTAGTTAAAAAAGTAAAAAAAACTGACCAACACCTCTAAATAGAGCAAGTGTGAACAGGTGCAAGCTGCTACGACTGTATATTATACAAATTAAAGAATACAGCAGCCTCTGTAAGCAGTGAAATATATAGTCATTAAATACATGAAAATGAAACTGCATTACTGCAGAAAATGAAGTCGCTTATAGTACAAATATGCCAATTCATGAGAGCCCACCAGCCACAGCAAAGTGTACCTTTCTTTAATAAAAAATTGTTTAAAGGAACTGAAGTCCTCAGTGGTTGATACCTTTTAATGGCTAACTGAAAAGATGGTAATAATTGCAAGCTTTCGAGACTACTCAGGTCTCTTCATCAGGCATGGAATAACACAAAATCTGAAGAGTCACATATTTATACACAAAATGACATAGAATAGTGCAGTAAAAAAAGAAAAAACAAAAAACCCCCCCCCCCAAGTTATATGAAACAGAACTCTCACTATGGCAGGGGGGCAAACTGTTGTGGCCATAAATATTGCTGCAGTTCAGTGTGAAAGTTTTATTGTCCTCTGATTAGGGTCTGGTCCAGGGCTGGGATGCGATCGGATGGTCAGAGGAGCATATCTCTTAACTGATGTAAAAAGACATGAATCCATGAGACACATTCACTCCTGCTCTGAATGTGTCAAAGGTCATCATGAGTTTGTACTCCCATAGTCTCCTGTGTCTCTGGGACTTGAAATTCCCTTTCAATACCAGCAATTTCATGTCCATGATGCTGTGGTCGGGGTTACAAAAATGTTTGGCCACAGGTAGATCTATTCTTTTCTCCTTAATTGTGTGGTGGTGAGAATTCATCCTTGTCCTGAGCTGTTGTCCTGTCTCCCCTACATATAGACCCCCAGTTGGACATTTGGTACATATAATTAAGTACACCACATTGGTTGTGGTGCAGCTGAAGGTACCTGGGATCTTGTAGTCCTGATGTGATCTGGGAATCTTTATCTTGTCCGTTGTCAATATAAATGGACAACAACAGGAACACTTCCCTGCAACCAGAAATAATGTAAGACCTGTCCATTTATATTGGCAACGGACAAGATAAAGATTCCCAGATCACATAAGGACTACAAGATCCCAGGTACCTTCAGCTGCACCACAACCAATGTGGTGTACTTAATTATATGTACCAAATGCCCAACTGGGGGTCTATATGTAGGGAAGACAGGACAACAGCTCAGGACAAGGATCAAGTCTCACCGCCACACAATTAAGGAGAAAAGAATAGATCTACCTGTGGCCAAACATTTTTGTAACCCCGACCACAGCATCATGGACATGAAATTGCTGGTATTGAAAGGGAATTTCAAGTCCCAGAGACACAGGAGACTATGGGAGTACAAACTCATGATGACCTTTGACACATTCAGAGCAGGAATGAATGTGTCTCATGGATTCATGTCTTTTTACATCAGTTAAGAGATATGCTCCTCTGACCATCCGATCGCATCCCAGCCCTGGACCAGACCCTAATCAGAGGACAATAAAACTTTCACACTGAACTGCAGCAATATTTATGGCCACAACAGTTTGACTCCCTGCCATAGTGAGAGTTCTGTTTCATATAACTTGTTTTTTTTGTTGTTTTCTTTGCTTTTTTCTTTTTTTACTGCCCCATTCTATGTCCTGTTGTGTATAAATATGTGACTTCAGATTTTGTGTTATACCATGCCTGATGAAGAGACCTGAGTAGTCTCGAAAGCTTGCTATTATTACCATCTTTTCAGTTAGCCATTAAAAAAGGTATCAACCACTGAGGACTTCAGTTCTTTTAAACAATTTTTTATCTCTACTGGCTAACACGGTACAAAGATATAGTTTACCTTTCTTTGATTGGATTCTAACCAAATATTTCACAAACATGCCACTCTCGAGTCAAAAGCCTATATCTATATATATTTATTTAATGGGCAGGTGTAATCCAACATAATTAAAAACAGCCTTAGGGCTTGTACGCATGACCATATTTTTGGTTCGACTGCTATCCGTGAAGAAAACGGTCAGCACTCGGGCCAATGTTATTCAATGGGACAGTGCAGATGACCGATTATTTTCACTGACAAAATCTGTGTGTGTGAAAAAAATTGCAGCACGCTCGATATTTCTCCAGAAACTGGAGGATACTTACACATTCACGTCTATGTGTGCAAGAAAAAAAGGGATACCACAGTAAAGTATCTGATTTTTACAATATATCACAATTTTGTAACATAGGAAATTGCAAATGGTCTTGTAAATTATTAAAAGCTGCTGCTATAAAAAAATGGACTGCACACAGATAACAAGTGAGAAAAAAATTGCGACACTCTTCTGGATGACAATAGGACCGTTTTTCTTTTCTTTATACACTCATGTGAACCTACACTTAGGCTGAATGGAGAAATGCTCAGTCAGAAACAGAGGCAGTCAAATCCTCCCATAGTATACTACTGACCAGAACTTCCGAACAGAGTAAAGCAAGTGTGAACTTGCAGCACATATGTTCAGTGGCAGAGCCTACACACAAGATGATTAGCATATGATTGATTAGCCCCTGCACAGCAGCTGCAGCAGGCCATGGATGATGACATGGAAAATACAAAAAACAATCAACTTTTTTTTCCCCATTGGAACTTGTTTGCCACATTGGGGTTTTTTGCCTTCCTCTGGATCAACATGTTAGGCTACGGGTTGAACTAGATGGACTTAGAGTCTCCCTTCAACCTTAAAAACTATGATACTATGAACAGGTGCAGGCTGCTATGACGACATAATACTGTATACAAAGAGAATACAGCACCCTCTGTAAGTGCTAAGGGCTCTCATGAATTTGCCAGTTTATGTGCTGAACACCTTCATTTTTACAAACTATATTCCATATAGCAATAATGCAGTTCAAATGTCATGTATTCGATGTTCGCAGACATCTTACTGAGTGCTGCTGTATTCTTTTGAATATACAATTAGGCAGCAGGGAGCCGCTTGTCCATCAGAAGGACATTAGCAATGACGCCCTGTCGACACCAGAATCTACAGAATTGTCGACAGGAGCAGTATGTAACGACTCTGAGTTGGCAGAAATTGGTGCAGGGAAAATTAGGTAGTGTAGCAGGGTGGGGGTCCCCCAGGACGACAAACAGGCAGTGACCCGAAAAAGTTCGATCCAAACAGCTTTATTGTCATCGCTGAACAGGTAAATGTCCTCCGGGACACAGCCGGGTTACTCACAGTCCATACGGTTCCCCGTCACACAAGCACTGCTTGCCATAGGAGACGGTCTTACTATACCCCGTTTTGCTATTCCCGGGGTCCACAGACCTGTGTTATAGTTCCACACAGGCCTGAACTCTCCTCAGCTTCCTGCTCTGCAGCTTACAAAGCACCCCTGCCCCACCCAGGTCTTTACAAAGACCTTTTAAATGAGAACTGTGGCCATGAGTCACCTGCATTACCCGGCCTGGAGGTTAGTGGACTGACCACTATGTAGGGCTCTAATATGTTTCTGTACGCATTCTGGGAGATACATACCGTCCGTCACGTATGAATGGCCCCACTATCTCACATACCCCCCCTCCGTTCAAACCCGAGGGGATGAACGGACGCCCCCAAACAGGCCGCCCGAGACAGGGCATCGGTATTGCCCTGGGACGAACCGGCCCGATGTTCCACCATAAAACTGAAATTCTGAAGGGACAGGAACCAGCGGGTGACCCGGGTATTCAGTTCTTTCGCATTTCTCATCCAGACGAGGGGCGCGTGGTCCATTACCAACCGAAACTATCGCCTGAGCAAATAATAGCGCAGGGACTCCAAGGCCCATTTAATAGCCAAGCATTCCTTCTCCACTACGCTATAATTCTTCTCCGCCGGGGTAAGTTTCCGGCTCAAGAAGGTAACCGGATGCTCAGTTCCGTTCACCTCTTGCGAGAGTACGGCACCCAGACCCACCTCGGAAGCATCTGTTTGCACAAGGAAGGGGTTACCAAAATCGGGGCTAATGAGGACCGGTTGACCGCACAAGGCAGTCTTCATGGACTGAAACGCTTCTTCAGCCTGAGGGGTCCAGCGTACCATAGCCGCCCTCTTACCCTTCAACAGATCGGTCAAAGCCGCTGTTCTCCCGGCAAAGTCCGGTATAAACCGCCGGTAATACCCGACAATGCCGAGGAACGCTCTCACCTGTTTAGTGGACACTGGTCTGGGACACTTTTGGATGGCCTCTATTTTATTTACTTGAGATTTGATCACCCCGCGGCCAATCACGTACCCCAAATAGCGGGCTTCTTCCTGACCGTTTGCACATTTTTTTGGGTTTGCGGTCAATCCTGCCGCCCGCAGGGAGTTAACAACGGCCTGGACCTGGGACAAGTGGGTCTGCCAATCGGTACTGAAGATGATGATGTCATCTAGATAGGCGGATGCGTACTTCTGATGGGGTTCCAACACTATGTCCATCAGTCTTTGGAAAGTAGCCGGGACTCCATGTAAACCGAAAGGCAAGACAACATAGTGGTAGAGCCCCTCTGGTGTAATAAAGGCCGTTTTTTCCTTGGCTGACTCTATCAGTGGCACCTGCCAATAGCCTTTGGTAGGGTCAAGCGTCATGAAATATTGAGCCTTTCCCAACCGTTCAATAAGTTCGTCCACCCGGGGCATAGGGTAAAGGTCGAACTTGGAAACCTCATTCAATCTCCTGAAATCATTGCAGAAACGTAGCGACCCGTCGGGTTTCGGAATCAGCACAATGGGACTAGCCCTGTCACTCTTTGATTCCTTGATCACCCCTAGGGTAAACATCTGTTTCACCTCTGCTGCAATGGCTTGTCTCCGGGCCTCGGGCACCCGGTACGGTTTCATATGCACCTTTACCCGAGGCTCGGTGACAATGTCATGTTGGATAACCGAAGTACGGCCGGGTAACTTGGAAAACACATCCGAGTTCTGCTGTACTAACTTCCGAACTTCACGACGCTGCGGTTTAGTGAGCATGTCGCCTAGGTGTACCCCCCCTTCGGTTCCCAAGATGGGCGGCACTACAGGATCCCCACAGGGCCCCACCGGTGTTACTCCCGTAACCATACAGTCACGGTCTTTCCAGGCTTTAAGCAAGTTAACATGATACAATTGTTCCAGCTTCCTCCTCCCCGGCTGGTATATTCGGTAGTTCACCTCCCCCACCTTTTCCCGAACTTCATACGGACCCTGCCATTTGGCCAACAGTTTACTCTCGGCAGTGGGCACCAAGACCAAGACCCGATCCCCTACATTAAAAGATCTGATGGTGGCTTGTGTGTTATAAGTGCGCCTTTGTGCCCCTTGTGCCCTTGTTAAATGTTCTTTTACAATAGGCAAAACCGCTGTGATGCGGTCCTGCATTAGAGACGCATGTTCAATCACACTTTTATATGGGGTGGGCTCCTGTTCCCATGTTTCCTTGGCTACGTCCAACAAGTCCCTAGGGTGTCTGCCATAAAGCAACTCGAATGGTGAAAAACCCGTGGATGCCTGCGGCACCTCTCGGAGCGCAAACATAAGATAGGGCAACAGCATGTCCCAGTCCCTCCCGTCCTTGACAACCACTTTTTTAAGCATGGACTTAAGGGTTTTGTTGCACCGCTCGACCAGCCCATCGGTTTGTGGATGATACACCGATGTGCGCAGGTGCTTTATTTTCAACAGTTTACATAGTTCTTTTGTCACCTTGGACATAAACGGGGTCCCCTGGTTAGTAAGGATCTCCTTTGGTAGCCCAAGACGACAAAATATGGCAAATAATTCCCGAGCAATAAGCTTAGCGGAGGTATGGCGCAGCGGAATGGCCTCTGGATAGCGTGTGGTGTAATCTACAACCACCAAAATGTGTTGGTGACCGCGTGTGGATTTTACCAGGGGCCCTACCAGATCCATTGCAATCCGTTCAAAAAGTTCCTCTATAATTGGAAGAGGCACCAATGGACTCCGGAAACTCGCAATGGGCGAGGTCCGCTGGCACTCCGGGCAGGATTCACAGAATTTCCGTACATCTGCGTACACTCCCGGCCAAAAGAACCTCCGTAAAATACGCTCTTGTGTCTTGGTAACCCCTAAGTGCCCAGGGGGTGTGTGTGAGCCATGTTAAGCACTGCCTGACGATGGGATTGTGGCACGACCAGTTGTTCTACTATCTCTTCCCTGATTTTGTCTATTCGGTAGAGTAAATCATTATAAACCGCCATGCGGGGAAAGACAACTTCTGCCCCTGTTTGTTGGGCCACCCCATTCACCTCTTTTACATTCCCCACGCCTGGGAGAGGGTAGGATCCCTTAGCTGTGCCGTCCCGAAGACCTCCCGGGACGTTTCCAGCATCCAGCTCCGGGGTCGCTACGGTCTCTTCACTTTCTCCTGCCAACACCTCTAGGGGACCCCTGTCAGGTTCTCCCCCTGTCCCAAGGTCGGCGATCCCTACAGCAGGTATCCCCGACTCGGGATCATCAGGTTCTGCACCCAGACCCATTTTTGCCTGGGAACAAGTACCATTTCTCTCCCACAGGTACCAAAACAATGGAAAATCCCTTCCCATCACTACCCCGTATGGTAGAGTTTTCACCACTCCTACCACATGTGTCATGTCTCCGCACGGAGTGGAGAGGCATACCTCTGCTGTTGGATATTTGCGGAGCTCACCATGTATACACACAATCCCAACCTCCCTCTCCGTGGACTCCGACCCCGAGATCAGCGACCCATGAACGAGGGTCACTATACTGCCCGAGTCCAAAAGGGCCTCTGCCCGATGTCCATTTACATACACATGACAGAGAGGAGGTTCAAGAATAGGGCGTGCAGCATATACCGTATTAGCATACATAGACATTCGGCATGTGTACCCACAATCCATGGACTCCGTAATCAAAGTGCAATAAGCGGCGATATGGCCTGGCCCTTGACATCTCCAGCACTTCATAGCGGTGGCCCCACCAGTTTTTGTTACCATTCTTGGGGGGACTAGTCTTTTGCCACTCTCAGTGCGGGTTGCCCCCTCAGTATGGGCTTGGTTTTTGTTGTTCACCAGCGCCGTACGTGTCTCTCGGCCAGGGTCCTGTGGCCGCCAAGCCTGACGCAGTGGGGCAGAGTCTCGTATAAAGTCCTGTGTGGCGGTATATCGCTCAACTAGACTCCCCACCTGATCCAGGTTACCCGGGTCTCCTTGCCCCACCCAACGTTGTATAGCGACTGGCAGAGTCCAAACCAACCGGTCGACCACCACCCTTTCCACCATCTGGGCTGGAGATGAAACCTCCGGCTGTAACCACTTTTTAACCAATTGTAGTAAGTCATATGCCTGAGACCTGGCTGGACATGTCTCCACATAGGCCCATGAAAACACTTGCTGAGCCCTCACGTAGGTATTGACCCCCAGACGTGCAAGGATCTCACCTTTCATTTTCTTGTAGTCCAGGGCATCCTCCCGGCTGAGGTCAAAGTAGGCTTTCTGGGCGTCCCCTATCAGGAACGGAGCCACCACTTCCGCCCACTGGTCTGCCGGTAGTTTTTCCTGCTCCGCTGTGCACTCAAAAACCATAAGGAAAACCTCCACGTCATTCTCCGGGCTTAGTTTCCGCAGGGCAGAGCGAACCCTGTCCCGGGGTACCCGTCGGTCTGAGGCAGTTGCTGGCGGTGTCTCACGCAGGGCCGCAATCTGCTGCCGTAGCAATGCATTCGTCTCTTGTTGTTGTCGCTGGGTCTCCTGATGCTGCCGCTGGGATTCCTGATGCTGCCGCTGGGATTCCTGGTGCTGCTGCTGGAAAAGACCCAATTGCTCCTGTTGCTTCTGCTGAGTTAGCACCAACTGCCGCAAAAGCTCCTCCATGTTGTCAGCGGGTTTATACAGTAGCGTAGCAGGCTTGATTATTGCCATGCAGCGGTGGGGTATGCCTCAATTCTCCTTGCCCGCATTCTCCACCATAATGTAGCGGGGTGGGGGTCCCCCAGGATGACAAAGAGGCAGTGACCCGAAAAAGTCCGATCCAAACAGCTTTATTGTCATCGCTGAACAGGTAAATGTCCTCCGGCCGGGTTACTCACAGTCCATACGGTTCTCCATCACACAGGCACTGCTTGCCGTAGGAGACGGTCTTACTATACCCCGTTTTGCTATACCCGGGGTCCACAGACCTGTGTTATAGTTCCACACAGGCCTGAACTCTTCTCAGCTTCCTGCTCTGCAGCTTACAAAGCAACCCTGCCCCACCCGGGCCTTTACAAAGACCTTTTAAATGAGAACTGTGGCCATGAGTCACCTGCATAACCCGGCCTGGAGGTTAGTGGACTGACCACTATGTAGGGCTCTAATATGTTTCTGTACGCATTCTGGGAGATACATACCGTCCGTCACATATGTATGGCCCCACTATCTCACAGTAGGTAGTTAGCGCCTCCCTGTCTGTAAGATCTTAGCCTCATAAGGTAAAATAAGCAGAGTCCCAGATAACCCCTTTAAATTAAAGACTATAATAATACCTCTCCCCCTATGTGTTTGCTCCCCTTGATGTATGCTATAAAAAATCTGGATCTTGTTAGGAATCTTTGAGCTCCTTCTTAAAAATTGGATGAAAATTAAATCAGTCATCAATAACAGCTTAGCCTTTGTGGTAACCACTTAGGCCCCTTTCACACATCAGTTTTTTGCCATCAGTCACAATCCGTCGAATATTTAAAAAAACGGATCTAGCGATTGATGCCGCTGGAACCAGGGCTGTATTTGCCACTAGGCACCCGTGGTACCATGTCTGGGCCGTTGCACTTTTTGACAGAAAAAAAGAAAAAAAAATGTTTTTTTTACATCCTCCCCCTCCATTAGACAGTCTAATGAATCCGCTGTGTTTTCGGAGGGGGGTAAGTGGTCGAGGCGCACCTCTATTTATTTATATTTGCGTCTTTAAGACGTGGATACAAATAAATACACTAGGGGTGCTGGGCACAAGGAGCTTATTGACCCCGGAAGTACCAACGCTTGCACTTCCGGGATCAGAGGGGCGCACGCCAATCAGCTCCCTGCTCCGTGCTGTGGCGTCCAATGCAGACGACACACGCCGCGGAGGAGGACGCGACTGACGCTGGAGCTAAAAGAGGAATCATACCGGAGCAGGAGTAGGGCCGCGGGCTAACAGAGCTGAAGATTAGTGGGCAAGGTGGAGGTGTCGCTAAGGCTATAGACTGGATATGGGTGGAAAGAATAATTCTATATACACGGGGGGATGGGGTAAAGAAAGGCTAATCCTAAAGACTGCATGGGGGAGGGAAAGAATAATACTAGAGACTGCAGGGAGGAGGGATACAAAAGCTAATACTAGAGACTGCAGGGAAGAGGGAAAGAGGCTACTATTAAAGACTGCAGGGAAGAGAGAAAGAGAGTAATACTAGAGACTGCAGGGGGGAGGGAAAGAGTAATACTAGAGACTGCAGGGGGGAGGTAAAGAGGATAATAATAGAGACTGCAGGGGGGAGGGAAAGTGAATAATCCTAGAGACTGCAGGGGGGAGAGAAAGAGGCTACTACTAAAGACTGCCGGGAGGAGGGAAAGAGAGTAATACTAGAGACTGCAGGGGGGAGGGTAAGAGAGTAATACTCGTGACTGCAGGGAGGAGGGAGAGAGGCTACTACTAAAGACTGTGACTCGCCCACCCCAGGGCTATGAGACACCCGGTGCCGGGCCGGACTAGTCCGGGAGTCGTCAGTGGTGGCGGGGCCCGACTCCGTGGCCCTGATGGGGTCAATTAATATGGCTTCAGTGGGGGTGCTTAAAGTTTATATTCGTGACGCCACCTGTGGTTTGCGGCTATTAAGCCGCCGCTGCTGTATGGGGCCTCCGGGGCTGGTGGAATGGCAGATTGGATGGTCCTGCTCCCCACAGGTGGAGCGGTGCCCCGGGGCAACAGTTGGTGCTTGTAAGAGTCTATGAGGGTGTTGTAGATGGTGCAGTGCAGATGAAATAACAGAGGCAACACCAAGGGTGCAGTTTCAAGTTGTTTACTCACAATTCCTGGTTCGTAGTGCACTGGTGCCTTTGGACGGCTGGAACCCACTGTCAGGGACCTCCGCTGATCCTGGGTAGATCTGGGAATAAAAGCCGGTGCACCCTTCTATTGTGTTCCTCTCTTCAGCTGTCTTCTAAGCCTTGCCTTTGCTGGATGAACCTGGCTTGGCCTCCACTACAGCCCCTGGATAAGGGCTTGCCTAGCTGGAGCTTCACCCTCTTCCCAGAGGTTCTGCTGTGGGCTGTGGCCCTGGGCGCTTGCAACAACCCTGGGCCTCGGTTTTTACCTTTTGGAAATTACTTCTCTTCCTCCAGTTTCTAGGGACCGTCCCCTGTCTGCAGCTTGATCCCTCCACCTGATCTTTCTCTGGAACAGGCCCTGTGCTTGAAAGCAGTTCAGTGGCCCTGGAATCTTTTCTGTATTTCTCGGTTGTGGTGTCACCTGGACCTAGCTGGGTCCCAGGGTCTTCACCAGGAAGCGTCACTTTCTCCTTCTTGCTCCTGACTGACTAGAGCACTTCTCTTCTCACTCCTCTCAACTCTCCAACTTCTCACTCCCTCCTCTGTCTGCAAACCTGAAACTTGACCTTCCTGCATCTGCTCTACACTCGGCTGGCTCCTCCCACCTACCCAGTTGCTAGGCCCTACCCTATGGGAGAAGGGATGGGTCTTACGGCCCCCTCAGCATGCAGCATGGGGGGTGGCTGCCACTATCCCCGGTCCCTGTGTGTACCTAACAATGGGTGTAGTGCAAATTTACCTATGAACCGGTGTTTACCCCCTTCCTTACCCAGGATGGGACATCACACCTCTGGCTGGGGTGCAATGTTCCTGTGGCAACGGAAGCCTCAGGGGCGCCACAACTGCAGGGAGGAGGGAAATAGAGTAATACTAGAGACTGCAGGAGGGAGGGAAAGAGAGTAATACTAGAGACTGCACGGGGGAGGGAAAGAGAGTAATGCTAGAGACTGCAGGGGAAGGGAGAGAGAGATTAATAATAGAGACTGCAGGGGAAAGGAAAGAGAGTAATACTAGAGATTGCAGGGGGGGACGGAAAGAGGCTCATACTAGAGACTGCAGAAGGGAGGGAAAGAAAGTAATACTAGAGACTACAGGGGGAGGGAAAGAGGCTAATACTAGAAACTGCAGGGGGGAGGGTTAGAAAGGCTAATACTAGAGACTGCAAGGGGGAGGGAAAGAGAGCAATGTTATTCACAGAAAAGAATCTTTTGAAGTAACCAAACTAGGTAATATTTCATAGAAAAAACTGTTCTGAAATATCAAATCTTTATTGTACAAAATGTTTTTTTTTTTAAAAAAATACACATGGACACTTAAGAATATACACATAGACAATAACATACAACCGATATAAGAGACTCCAGCTGGTTATACAGTAGAAAGACGAAACACGTGTCAGGACCTTCCCACACTGCCTGGAATCGTGCTCTCACCTATCCTACTAGCAGGTAAAGTCTTCAGATGCCACCTTTAAATCACCTATTCTCTAATTTACTAGTACACTTTATGCCTTTCCTATAGCAAGTTATTGATGGGAATATGTGTGTATTTTTTCATACAGTGGCTCTGTACTGACCTGCCTGCTGGTTAGTGAGTGCTCTTTTGTGTTTTTTTGGCTATTAGGAACAGCTCTTTAGGCTTTGTTAGACCAACTATATTCAGTATATGCTGGATCTGTGCCATATATTTAGGGAGTTTCTTTTTCCTAGTAGCTGGGGATATTTTTCCTTCTCCAAATCTTTTTTCTGGTTCATTATTGTTACTACTTTTGTATATGAATTTTATTCTACTTACCGTAATTGTAATTGTCTATACACTCTTTTCTATTAAAGCAGCAATAAGAATTTATTTATGGTTTTGAGTGTATTTTCTATATATTGAACTTGTGCAAACAACCCTTTTTCTAAGAGTTGTCATGTTATATGGGTTTATTGCATCTCTCATTATGAGGTCCTGTTTTCTTGGTATTTTTTCAAACAAAAACGTTATTGACCAAGAGAGTCAAGAGACACATGGTAAAAATGCAGATTATCAGAAGGCGATACACAACCCAGCTTTAGGCCCCCTTCACACGTCCGTGAAAAACACGCACGTGTGTTACGGGCCGTTTTTCGGGTCCGTGTCCCGTTTTTGTGTCCGTTTTTATGGTCCGTGTGGCACCTGTGTGAATTGCGTATGCTAGCCGTGTTTGTGTGCAGAACGTCCGTGTGTGCGTGTGGAATTAACGTGTATGTGTACGTGGAATGTCCGTGTGTAATGTCCGTGTGTGTGATGCACAATGTCGTTTATAAATGTCGGCTGACAGCAGACAGAGTTGCGCGATGAGAATGAACTCGGGTGAACTTCACCCGACTTCATCCTCATACCGCGGCTCTGTCTGTGTCGAGTACTGATTAGCGGTCACCTGTGAAGGATTCACCGGTGACCGCTAATCCCCCGAGTGACTGAAGTTTCCCCCCCTCTCTCATACTCACCGTTCCTCGATCTCCGGCGCAGCGCTGCACGGCATTCACACTGCTGCGGCGGCTTTTACTATTTTGAAAAAGCCGGCCGCTCATTAAACAATCTCCTATTCCCTGCTTTCCCCGCCCACCGGCGACTATGATTGGTTGCAGTGAGACACGCCCCCACGCTGAGTGACAGGTGTCACACTGCACCCAATCACAGCAGCCGGTGGGCGTGTCTATACTGTGCAGTAAAATAAATAAATAAATAATTAAAAAAAAACGGCGTGCGGTTCCCCCCAATTTTAATGCCAGCCAGATAAAGCCATACGGCTGAAGGCTGGTATTCTCAGGATGGGGAGCTCCACGTTATGGGGAGCCCCCCACCCTAACAATATCAGTCAGCAGCCGCCCAGAATTGCCGCATACATTATATGCGACAGTTCTGGGGCTGTACCCGGCTCTTCCCGATTTGCCCTGGTGCTTTGGCAAATCGGGGTAATAAGGAGTTATTGGCAGCCCATAGCTGCCAATAAGTCCTAGATTAATCATGTCAGGCTTCTATGAGACACCCTCCATGATTAATCTGTAAATTACAGTAAATAAACACACACACGCCCGAAAAAATCCTTTATTAGAAATAAAAACACACACATATACCCTGGTTCACCACTTTAATCAGCCCCGAAAAAGCCCTCCATGTCCGGCGTACTCCAGGATGGTCCAGCGTCGCATCCAGCGCTGCTGCATGGAGGTGACAGGAGCTGCAGCAGACACAGCCGCTCCGGTCACCTCCACGCAGCTAATGAAGACAGCCGCGCGATCAGCTGAGTTGTCACTGAGGTTACCTGCTGTCACTGGATCCAGTGACAGCGGGTAACCTCAGTGACAGCTCAGCTGATCGCACGGCTGTCTTCATTAGCTGCGTGGAGGTGACCGGAGCGGCTGTGTCTGCTGCAGCTCCTGTCACCTCCATGCAGCAGCGCTGGATGCGACGCTGGACCATCCTGGAGTACGCCGGACATGGAGGGCTTTTTCGGGGCTGATTAAAGTGGTGAACCAGGGTATATGTGTGTGTTTTTATTTCTAATAAAGGATTTTTTCGGGCGTGTGTGTGTTTATTTACTGTAATTTACAGATTAATCATGGAGGGTGTCTCATAGACGCCTGACATGATTAATCTAGGACTTATTGGCAGCTATGGGCTGCCAATAACTCCTTATTACCCCGATTTGCCAAAGCACCAGGGCAAATCGGGAAGAGCCGGGTACAGCCCCAGAACTGTCGCATATAATGTATGCGGCAATTCTGGGCGGCTGCTGACTGATATTGTTAGGGTGGGGGGCTCCCCATAACGTGGAGCTCCCCATCCTGAGAATACCAGCCTTCAGCCATATGGCTTTATCTGGCTGGCATTAAAATTGGGGGGAACCGCACGCCGTTTTTTTTTAATTATTTATTTATTTATTTTACTGCACAGTATAGACACGCCCACCGGCTGCTGTGATTGGGTGCAGTGTGACACCTGTCACTCAGCGTGGGGGCGTGTCTCACTGCAGCCAATCATAGGCGCCGGTGGGCGGGGAAAGCAGGGAATAGGAGATTGTTTAATGAGCGGCCGGCTTTTTCAAAATAGTAAAAGCCGCCGCAGCAGTGTGAATGCCGTGCAGCGCTGCGCCGGAGATCGGGGAACGGTAAGTATGAGAGAGGGGGGGAAACTGACCGACAGACTGTGAGAGAGGGACAGACAGACAGAGAGACCGACAGAGAGACAGAGAGACTGACCGACGGACTCAGGGAGATTGACCGACATACACAGAAATAGAAAGAATAGCCGACATCACTAGAAATAAAAACACCAAACGGACACGGACTATAGGTAGATGCATACGTGTTTACTAACGTGTGTGCACATACCCATAGACTTTCATTGTGTCCACGTGTGCGTGCTCCGTGCAGATAACGGACATGCATCCGTGCCAAACGCAAACACATACGGATCACGGACACGCACACACGGACATAATGAAATAACGGACGTGTGACCACAATCATAGATTAACATTGGTGCACGTTTGGCCGTGTCTCCGGTATATACGGAAACGGACCAAACACGCACGTGTATCACGGACGTGTGAAGGGGGCCTTACTGGTAGGAATATACACACTGACAGTGACATGTCACCCAGGATGTGCAGTTACAACACTCATTATCTTGTAATAATAATTATGAGAACTTTCTCTTTAAGCATAGGACCTGATTACCTGTATGCAGTCTGATGCTTTCTCTTGTATGCTGCACTTATGGACATAGCTATTATGGCGCCCTGGACTAGCCAGGTCGTCACAGGTAACACACAAACACCCCCACCCCCATTAGACAGTAACATTAGCCAAACATAAAATCCTTGTTGCCTATCTCCAGGGTCTGATGTCCACACCAGGTGGGGCGGAGCCAAGCAGTTGGCCCCACCCACCGAGGAGTTCACAGGCCTGGAGGCGGGAAAAGTGACAGTTGAGTTTAGTTGAGGAGGTTGAAGTGAGAGGAGTAAAGTGGAGAGTGTCTGGGTTTGTGGGCCAGGCACTGACAACAAGGTTGGCAGATGGTTGTGGCCGTCTGCAGGAGTGGTGAATCAACGCGGAACCGTAGGACTGGGGTCGGGCGTTGGCCCGACGGTACCGACCGGGGAGTGAAGTGAAGCCAGCACACAGAGGCAGGGCCATCGGACCCCGGCTGGGATTGGAGTCGCCGTCAACAGTCAAATCCGAGTGTGACAGGAACCCCAGGGGTTTCCTAACAGCCAAAGACCCGTTAGAAGGCAACCGCCCACACCGTGAGGGTATACAGCAACCGCCTAAGGCTAGAGACCCAAGGGCCAGCGCCTGCGGGCAAACGGGCTCCTCCAGCATCCATACACCGGGGAGCGGACTACCGTTGGGGATCCATCGTAGTCAAACAAGTACACAAAGGTGCAGGGAAAGACAGCCGCCATCACCTGTCTGGGGAGAGACACTGCAGCCGGCTGCGGGACCCGTCCATCCAGCCGTTTGGTTTACCGAGGACTTTGTGCATCTCTTACTGAGTGAGTACACCTGTGCCATCCGGCACCGCACCGCGCTGCCCCTGCAACCCTGCACCTCACCAACCCTGCCTCCCCGTCACACCATCGGGCCCCGGGACCACCGACCTCTACCCACGGAGGGGGAAAACAACATCCCAGCTGCGCTCTGCCATCGCTCCCGGGATCCCCGTCACCAGCAGCGGTGGTGCCCATCTTCACCACAACCCGTGGGTGGCGTCACGGACTAAATCCCCCAAACCAACCACCCCCTTTTCACACAGGGGCGAGGAGCGCCGCTCGAGCCCCCGGATCTGGCCCACCGCTCGAGCCACTGAGCAGCAGCCGCAACAGCGCCGGACCCGAGCGTTAGCGAGTGCAGCGGCGGCGTCCTCCCCGCCCACGACACTATGATGTAACTAGGTGCATGTATAATATACAGTATATACATCAGCCCTTTGGTGTTCCCAAAAAACGTAGTTCCCTGGGATTGCATGCCTTAAATGCCTCTGACAGATTGCCTGTGGCATTTAAGGCATTAACAGCAGCGATCTCCTGCAGTTACAAGGAGACGCGGCTGTGTAATAGACGTCACCCTCATTGTGGAGGGAGCTTTTTAGCACAACCAGTACCCGTACCAGACATGCATAGCACACATATCACAGATGGTAATGGTAGGAAGGGGTTAACTCATTCTGCCATTTGCTATGTGCAGAGCCTGAAACCTTATTGCAATAGTGGTTTTAAGCCAAAAATAAATGCATTTATGTAGAGAACCTCCGAGAAGTAACAAATCAACTATTAAAAGGTTTGCCTAGACGATTTACTCTGGCGCTATAAAGTACAATCCCTAATTATGAATTGTAAGGCGGCAGGGTGGCTCAGTGGTTAGCACTGCAGCGCTGGGGTTCAAATCCCTGGTATGTTCTCCCCATGTTTGGGATTCCTCCGAGTACTCCGTTTTTTTTCCCACACTCCAAAAACATACTGATAGGTAATTTAGACTATGAGCCCCAATGAGAACAGTGTTACCAATGTATGTAAAGCGCTGTGGAAGTGTTACCAATGTATGTAAAGCGCTGTGGATTTAAAGGGAACCTGTCACCAGATTTGGTGACTATAAGCTGCGGCCACCACCAGTGGGCTCTTATATGCAGCACTCTAACATGCTGTACTGTATATAAGAGCCAAGGCCGCTGTGTAGAACGTAAAAATCACTTTATAATACTCACCTAAGGGGCGGTGCGGTGCAAACGGATGGGTGTCTCAGTCCCCCAGTACCGGCGCCTCATCTTTCGGCCATCTTTGTCCTCCTTCTGAAGCCTCGGTGCATGACGCGTCCTACGTCATCCACAATAGCCGGCATTAAGGTCCCGAGCATGCGCACTACAATACTTTGATCTCCCCTGCTCAGGTCAGATCAAAGTGCGCCTTTACGGGACATCAATGCCGGCTATTGTAGATTACGTTCTACACAGCGGCTTGTATACAGTGTTCTAGAATGCTGTATATAAGAGCCCACTGGTGGTGGCTGCAGCTTATAGACGCCAAACCTGGTGACAGGTACCCTTTAATAGCGCTATTGTTGCGGGCAGAGGGGACGCGCTCGCCACGCTCTGGTCCGGGGCTTCTGCTGCTGCTCGGTGGCTCGACCGGTGGGCCAGACCCGGGGACTCGAGCAGCGCTCCTCGTCCACGAGTGAAAAGGGGGTGGTTTGTTTAGGGAGATAGTTCGTGACGCCACCCACGGGTTGTGGTGATAATAGGCACCACTGCTGCTGGTGACGGGGATCCCGGGAGCGATGGTAGGGAGCAGCTAGGATGTTGTCCCCTCCATGGGTAAGGGTTGGTGATCCCGGGGCCCGGTGGTGTAACGGGGAGGCTGGGTGGCTGGGATGCAGGGTTGCAGGGGAAGCGAGGCATGGTGCCGGATGGCACTGGTGTACTCACTCAGGCAGTTAATGACAGAGTCTCTGGTAAACCAAACGGCTGGATGGACGGGTCCCGCATCCGGCTGCAGTGTTTGTGCTCTCCCCGGACAGCTGATGGTGGCTGTCCTTCCCTGCACCTGGTTAGAATGTTCTGACTCCTGTGGTTGCCCACCGGTAGTCCGCTCCCCGGCGTATAGGTACCGAAGGAGCCCATTTTGCCCGCAGGCGCTGGCCCTTGGATCTCTAGCCTATGGCGGTGGCTGTATATCCTCACTGTGTGGACTGTTGCCTTCTGCGGGTCTTGGTTGTTGGGAAACTCCTGGGGTTCCGGTCACACTCGGATTTGACCGTTGTCGGCGGCTCCAAGCCTAGTCGGGGTCCGATGGCCCTGCCTGTGTGCTCAGCTTCACTTCACTCCCCGGTTCGGTACCGGCGGGCCACCGCACGACCCTGGTCCTACGGTTCTGCAGAGATCCACTAACTCCTGCAGATGGCCACCACCGTCTGCCAACCTTGCTGTTTGTGTCTGGGCCCCTAACCAGACACCGACAGTTTCTGACCTCTCACTTTCACCTCTAAACTCAATCTGTCACTTTTCCCACCTCCAGACCTGTGAACTCCTCGGTGGGTGGGGCCAACCGCCTGGCTTCGCCCCACCTGGTGTGGACATCAGAACCTGGAGGGAGGCAACAAGGGTTTTTGTTTGACTGGTGTGACTGTCCAGGGGAGGGGGTGTGTGTGGTGTTATATCTGTGACTACCTGACTAGTCCAGGGCGTCACACTATATAAGTGAATAAATATTATTATTATTCTTTCATAGGATGAAATTTCACTTCCCCGTCACTTTCACAATATCCACAGTTTACATGTAATGAAACACATTTTTTAAAGGAAATTGACATGTACATTAGCCACAATGAACAGGAACTAACCTTATCTTTTGTATTGAAACATCTAATGAGCATGTACAATGGTCATTGTGAAGGTCATTGCGAATAGACGGAGCTGTACATCGCCCATTGTGATTGATGAATATTGTATTATCAGTTGTGTATAGAAGTGTTATCTGTCATTGTATTTCTGACTCTGATAATAATGAGCAAGCTGAAAACTGCATGTGAAAGGACAGGCAGTGTAACCTCAGCGGCTAGTTTGAAATTGAAAGATTACATTTTTTAATAAAAATCGTGATAGGAAAAAAACATTGCCAAACGTTTTTAAAGATTCAGTCATCTGAACACGGCTTGCAGAAGTCCATGTGTTTGAGGTTAAAACAAGCCTTTACTTATCCTGTATTGATCCTGAGTTTCATCCTTAGATCTTTTTATTATAATAGTAAAAAACATAACAATAACAGAAAATTAACAAATGTGGTAGAGCCACTCTCTCAGCAGTAGGAGATTGATGCAGGAATACCTCACGTGTCAATTTTCACCTGGTTTATTATCATCCGCCACAATCCATTTACAAAAGACAGAACTACTTCCTCCAGCACAGGAAAATATATAACAGAACCACGAGTGTGTCCAGAGGCCTGGCTTTTACCTCTTCGACCACACCGCGAGGTGGAGATATGGTGAACAGCCATCCCACCCATCTCTTTAGCTGTCCACAACAAACCCAGCCCAGGTAATACAAATTTACCCTCTCAGCACCTAATATGCTGGAGTACTGTATCCGTTCACATCACTGATTGCAGTAGTCGCAGCGACACATATCTCCCCTCATGCACATCACCAGTGATCACATCACATATTTCCTCCCTCTGCCCAAAGCCGGGGGCATGGGCACCATCAACCACTAAACAGGGGAGCCGCGACAGGGAATCTGCATTCCCATGTAACTTCCCAGGCCTGTGCTCCACATGGAAGGCAAAGTCTTGGATGGCTAGAAACCACCTGGTCACCCTAGCATTCTTTCCCTGTCTACTTCTCAACCATGTCAGTGGCGCATCATCAGACACTAGCCTGAATTTACGGCCTAGCAGGTAGTATTTTAGAGAGTCCACTGCCCACCTAATGGCCAGGCATTCCTTTTCCACAATGGCATAGTTTTTCTCAGAAGAGGAGAGTTTCCTACTCGGGTACAGCACTGGATGTTCCTCGCCATTTATTTCCTGCGACAGCACAGCTCCCAACCCAACCTCCGAAGCATCAGTCTGAAGCACAAACTCCTTTGTAAAGTCAGGTGCCACCAGGACTGGCTGCCAACACAGAGCAGACTTCAAGTCCTGGAACGCCACCTCCGCCTCAGAGGTCCACTTGGTCACCGATGGCTTCACAGCCCTGAGGAGATCAGTCAGCGGAGCGGCCCTCATAGCAAACTTCGGTAGAAACCGGCGGTAGTATCCGGCAATTCCCAGAAATGCCCTAACCTGCTTTTTAGAGAGTGGTCGTGGCCAATTCTGGATCGCCTCCACTTTATTCACTTGTGGCTTGATTAGGCCCCTACCGACAACATAGCCCAGGTACCTGGCCTCCTCCTTCTCTATGGCACACTTCTTCGGGTTTATGGTAAACCCCGCCTTCCTCAATGCATCCAGCACCGCCTGGAACCTCTGTAGATGACTCCCCCAATCCGGGGTGAAAATCACAATATCATCCGGATAAGTTGCGGCGTACTTCTGATGAGAAGCTAGGATCCGCCCCATGGCCCTCTGGAAGGTGGCTGGGGCTCCCTGCAACCCAAACGGCATCCTGGTGTACTGGAAACATCTGCCAGGTGTAGAGAAAGCAGTCTTCTGCTTGGTTGCTTGAGACATGAGTATTTGCCAGTACCCTTTTGTCAGGTCAAGGGTGGTAATATACCTGGCTGGCCCAAGCCTTTCAATGAGCTCATCGACTCGAAGCGTCGGATAAGCGTCAAATTTTGAGACTTTATTTAACTTGCGGTAGTCATTGCAAAATCGCCATTCTCCATCCGGCTTTGGCACAAGGACGATAGGACTAGACAGCCACTTCTTGATTCCTCAATCACGCAGAGGCTCAGCATCCTCTTCACCTCTTTTGAGATCACTTCTCGGCAGGCTTCGGGGATCTGATACGGCTTCAGATGTACTCTCACGTGTGGTTCCGTCAGAAGGTCATGTTCCACAACCTGTGTACACCCCAGCAATTCTGAAAAGAGATCTCGATTTTGATAAAGCATCTCCCGACACTGCTGCTTTTGGGTCCTTGACAGCGTCTCTGCCACTTTGACGTCCTCGATATCAGTGTCCACCTTGGCAGCTAGACACGGAGCTTCCGCCACTTCCCTATCTCGCCATGGTTTAATAAGATTAATATGGTACACCTTGTAGGGCTTCCGTCTACCCGATTGGTGGATCTTATAATTCACCTCTCCCAGTTTCTCGACCACTTCATAGGGTTCCTGCCACTTGGTCAGAAATTTACTTTTCACAGTAGGGATCAACACCAACAACTGGTCGCCAGGGCTGAACTGTCTCACCCTGGCAGAGCAATTATATACGCTCGCCTGTGCCTCTTGAGCCCGGAGAAGACTCTCTTTCATGATGGGTATCACCTCAGCCATCCTTTCTTGCATCTGGGCCACATGCTCAATGACACTCCTATGGGGGGGTAACCTCTGCTTCCCAGGTTTCTTTGGCTATGTCAAGCAACCATCGGGGATGTCGACCATATAAAAGTTCAAAGGGAAAAAACCCGGTAGAGGCTTGTGGAACTTCCCTGATGGAAAAGAGCAAGTATGGAAGCAGGCAATCCCAATCTCGGCCATCCTTCTCCACGACCTTCTTAAGTATGGATTTTAAGGTCTTATTGAATCTCCCCACAAGGCAGTCTGTCTGCGGGTGATAGACTGAAGTCTTCAGTTGTGTAATCCGCAGCACCTTACACAGTTCCCTCATGACTTTCGACATAAAGGGGGTCCCTTGGTCTGTCAGGATCTCCTTTGGCAGTCCGGTCCGAGAGAAGATATGGACCATCTCCCTGGCTATATTCTTAGAGGAACAATTTCTCAATGGTACCGCCTCAGGGTATCGAGTCGCATAGTCCTGAACCACTAAGATATACTGGTGCTCTCTAGCGGATTTTACCAGGGGGCCCACAAGATCCACGGCAATACGGTCAAACGGGACCTCTATTATACGTAATGGCACAAGGGGACTTCAAAAATGGAAACTGGTGCAGTTAGCTGGCAGGTGGGACAGGATCTACAATAATTAAGAATCTCTCGATGACACCCCGGCCAGTAGAACCTCTGAAGAATCCGCTCCTGTGTTTTATCTACCCCCAGGTGACCACCCAGGACATGAGAATGGGCCATGTCTAACACCCGGCGTCTATAAGGCCCTGGTACCAATAGTTGCTCAGTTATCTCACCTCCCAACTGGGTAACCCGATATAATAATTCCCCATTTACTGCAAAGTGGGGGAATCTGGTGTCAGCCCCCGACTCTTGAACAACCCCGTTTATGACAGTCACATTTTCAAATGCCCCCTTTAGTGTCAGGTCCCTCATTTGAACAGTCCCAAAGTTCCCTTTGGAAATGGCTAACTTTGGCATGTTAACCTCCTGAGACTCGGCCTCGTCCTCATCGCCCACCAACACACACAGGGGAAAATCATCCGTCTTCAACTGAAATGAAGTCTTATCATTGAGGGCTAACTGTCCTTTATCTGAGACACAGGGTTCCATCCCTTTACTCCACAACTCCCAGAACAAAGCAAAGTCTCGCCCTATTATTATTGGGTGCAACAGATCTTTTACCTCAACCTCAAGAGACTCCGACCCACAAGTTGTTTTTATCCCACTCCCGGATCCAAGACTTCTTCCGAGCTGCACCAACCCTCTGGAACGCTCTACCCCAAGAAGTTAGGACAAATCACAACTTACTCAGCTTCAGACGCACCCTAAAGACGCATCTTTTTAGGGCGGCCTATCACACTCCCTAATCAGATTCGATTCACATAGTCCCTCTACAACCTCTCACAACATAGCTCCACATCAAACTCCATGGCACCCAAAGGCATCTCAAGGCTCGGGCCCACTGGTCCAGGAAACCATTATCCAGCCCCATTTCCGTGAGATGGCTGGATTGTCATTGTAAATAAGCACTTGAACCTTGCCTCTCCCCCCATCTCATTGTAGATTGTAAGCTCTCACGAGCAGGGTTGTATTTTTTCCCCTCTAAATATTGTATTTCTATAACTGTTACTTGTATGTATATGATCCTCCTGAATTGTAAAGCGCTACGGAATATGTTGGCGCTATAGAAATAAAGATTATTATTATTATTATTATAGTCACAGCGGCCACAGGGTAGTCCTTGGCATCCCCATGAATACAGCGAACGCCCACCCTCTTCCCAGGAATCAGCTGGTGTGGAAGTGTGTCCCTCACGAGGGTCACCAAACTCCCGGAGTTTAACAGTCCCACTATTCTGGTACCATTTATTTCTACAAGACATGCCTGTGGCCCCTCACTGGGTTGACTGTCCACACTGCAGGCTGGGTATGCATAATAAGAAGAGCGCCAACCAATGCTGCAGTCCATCGGCTCCGTAGTCAAGGGACAACGGGCTGCAATGTGACCTGGTCCCTGGCACCTCCAACAGATAATATTACTAACTGGGGTTTTTTGCATGCCTCCACCTGCCACTTGGGACCTTGGATTCCCCCCTCCTGTGGCTCTTGTACCCTTCTTTTGGGTGTCGCTCCCTGAAGAAACCCCCCAATAGGGAAATGGTAAGTCCCGTGGCTTCCCCCAGGAACTCTCTACCACCTGGTACCTCTCCACCAGTCCAACCAGGTCGTCAGCATTCAAGGGGTTTCCCTGGGCAACCCAAGTCTGCACTGGCTTCAGAAGGGAGTGAATAAACCTGTCCATTACGACCCGCTCCACCATCTGCGCTGGGGTGGAGGACTCTGGCTGCAACTATTTTTGTACCAGATGCAATAAATCAAACATTTGCGAGCGAGGGGGTTTGTCGCCATGATATACCGACTGGTGGACCCGTTGTGCCCTAACAGTTATAGTCACACCCAGGCGTGCCACAATTTCAGCCTTTAGTTTGTCATACTCCTTAGTGTCCTGTAAAGCAAGATCATAATAGGCCTTTTGTGGCTCTCCACTTAAATATGGCACCAATACCTCCGCCCACTGCTCTGGCAGGAGTTTTTCTCGTTCAGAAACTCGCTCAAACACAGCCAAGAAGGCCTCAACATCATCCCCCGGAGTCATCTTTTGCATAGCTTGCCTTACCGCCTTCCGGACGCTAGCGTCATCACCTGGACTGGTCGCTCTGCCACGGATTACCTCTGCCAGGACGTCCATCTGTCGCTGCTGTTGCTCCCACTGTTGCTGCAGCTGCTGCTGAATCAATTGCTGCTGCTGTATCAACAGCTTGATTGTCTCCTGCTGGGCCTGCTGCTGTTGTGGTTGGGCCTGCACCAGGTGCTTAATCAGGTCACCATGGTGTCTGACCGTGGTCCCTGGCTCATGGCTGCCTTCACCAAGGACATCTAGCTCCTCTGTAGCAGGTATAAACGGCCCCGGGATTCCTGCCCGCAGTCTGCGCCACTTGTGGTAGAGCCACTCTCTCAGCAGTAGGAGATGGATGCAGGAACACCTCGTGTGTCAATTTTCACCTGGCTTATTATCATCCGCCACAATCCATTTACAAAAGACAGAACTACTTCCTCCAGCACAGGAAAATACAGAACAGAACTACGAGTGTGTCCAGAGGCCTGGCTTTTACCTCTGGGACCACACCCCGAGGTGGAGATATGGTGAACAGCCATCACACCCATCTCTTTAGCTGTCCACAACAAACCAGGCCCAGGTAATACAAATTAACCCTCTCAGCACCTAATATGCTGGAGTAGTACATCCGGGTTCACATCACTGATTGCAGTAGTCGCAGCGACACATATCTCCCCTCGTGCACATCACCAGTGATCACATCACACAAAATATTAAACAGAAAATGGTCAGCATACTGAGCTCTGGTTCAGCCGCTCGCTCTCTCCTCACACACATTATTACATACAATCCTCAACCCAAATATATCCACAATCTTAACTAATAATAACCAATTATATCACAGACTTCTGGTCCAGTTGCAAAAGAAAATAACAATCAAAACAATAAATAAAATAAACAATAGCCTGTCCGGCAAAGCTTTTTTTTTTATTAATATAAATAAAATAAATACTAACTATATACAAGAGGTGGAAATGGTAGTCTGGAGTGTGAGGGGGATACTTTATAGATTTATAAAGTATCCCCCTCACACTCCAGACTACCATTTCCACCCCCGCGCTGACCTGAGAGCTGGTCCTGCATCTCATGCCTCAGTCCATGTCCAACGTCCATGGACCAGACCAGGCAGCGCCAGCGTCAAACCGAAACCCCAATGTCCCAAAGTCCCAGAAGATGAACTCACCTCTTCCCTTCTCCCACCACCCAACCTAAGGCTACTTTCACACATCCGGTTTGAGCCCTGCGGCTCAATCCGGCTGTGAAAACTATGCAACGGATGCGGTGAAAACACCGCATCCTTTGCATCAGTTTTTACATGCGGCCGGTCCGGTTTTTTCCGGTTGCGGCATGCTACTGAGCATGCGCAGTGGAAAATACCGCATGCGGCGACCGGATGCGGTTTTTTCCGCATCGCGCCGCATCCGGCCTCCATAGGGATGCATTGAAAAATGCGCCGCAGCGGCCGGATGCGGCGCGATGCGGTGTTTTTTGCCGGAGCAAAAAACGTTGCAGGGTACGTTCGATCCGGCCGCCGCATCGGCTAAGGGTACTTTCACACATCCGGATTTTTGCTCTGCGGCACAATACGGCGTTCTGCAGAAAAACCGCAACCGGCTTTTGTAACGCCGATTGCGGTTTTTTTTGCATTGACTTACATTAGTGCCGCATTGTGCCGTAGGGGCTTGCGTTCGGTCCGGTTTTTGCCGCATGCGGCAGATTTAGCCGATGCGGCGGCCGGATCGAACGTACCCTGCAACGTTTTTTGCTCCGGCAAAAAACACCGCATCGCGCCGCATCCGGCCGCTGCGGCGCATTTTTCAATGCATCCCTATGGAGGCCGGATGCGGCGCGATGCGGAAAAAACCGCATCCGGTCGCCGCATGCGGTATTTTCCACTGCGCATGCTCAGTAGCATGCCGCAACCGGAAAAAACCGGACCGGCCGCCCGCATGTAAAAACTGATGCAAAGGATGCGGTGTTTTCACCGCATCCGTTGCATAGTTTTCACAGCCGGATTGAGCCGCAGGGCTCAAACCGGATGTGTGAAAGTAGCCTAAATCTGCCGCATGCGGCAAAAACCGGACCGAACGCAAGCCCCTACGGCACAATGCGGCACTAATGTAAGTCAATGCAAAAAAAACCACAATCAGCGTTACAAAAGCCGGTTGCGGTTTTTCTGCAGAACGCCGTATTGTGCCGCAGAGCAAAAATCCGGATGTGTGAAAGTACCCTAACACCTACACCCATATCTATACACAATAAATACAAATTAAACAAAAACAACTGCAAATAAACAAAACAAAAATAAACAACATAACTATAACCAACAAAGCCCAAGTTTGGCACCTGCAGCCCTACATCACGTTATACTGATCAAAACAAAAATCTACAGTGTCAGCAGCAGCCCACTACCAGGAAAGGAGACACATAGACAAAGACACACTAAAAGAAAAGCCCCTTCAGAGAACAGCCACCCTCCGCATGCCCAGTCTCTCATACTCCAGAGAGAACACCTTCACCAGGTCACAGAGTATGGTCCTAAACACATCATCCACTGGGAGGATTTTCCGTTGCATTGATACTAAGCACCGCGCATTCCCCATGTGATATACCTAACCATCACGTTAACTAAAATTAAAGTGCAGCGGTCCGAACCACCCAGGTCTGTGAATGCTCCATAGGTCCATTCTGCATAGGAGAGACCGGCCAGCCGAGGCCAGCCAATGGAAGCACTCACCCTTTTGTATACTTCTGTGTTAAAGGAGCAACAAAGCAGGAAGTGGTCCATGCTTTCCAGCACAGTACAATACTCATCTCGAGGACAGTTCCTGTCCTCAGAGCTCCTACACTTCAGATTGTCCCTCACACAGTTTCCCATGGAAGCAGCACCAAGCCAAGTCCCAAAACTTCGAGGAGATCCTAATAGAATTCATAAGATGCAAACCCACCCCAAAATCCCGACTTGGGCAGTCTCTGAGCGCTAGAGGTCTCTGGAAGTGGGTCAACAAAACCCTTTTTTCAAAGAGCTTCCTTGGAAGAGTCCAGATCTCCCACATTCCCAGATCCCTCTGACGGATTACCTTCAGAACCAGGGTAGCATAAGCCGAAAGATGTCCATGTGGTGTGCGAAGATCCTTCACTTGCACTCCTGTCTCCCATTCCTGGAAGAAAGACTAAAACCATCCCCTAGAGGAAAATAACCACAGAGGAGCCCTCTCTTTCCAGAGGTTTGCAATATTGATCTTAATGAAGGTATTCACAAGGAATACCATAGGGTTGACCATATCCAACCCTCCTAGTCTGCTCAGAAAGTAAGTAACCTCCCTCTTGACCAGGTTCAGTCTATTCCCCCATAACATGAAGAACAAACTGTAAACCTGAGTCCAGAGGGGTTTCGGCAAGATGCATATGCTGCATAGATAGATGAGTTAAGGGAACAGGTAAGTTTTAATCAGGATCTCTTCCTCCCAGCCAGAGACTCTGACACTTATTCCGGTTGATCTTGGACCCTGGTTGCCTCTGAGTAGCGATCTACCTCTGACATCATCCACTCTGCTTTCCCATCCAAGGAAACAAAAATGGTGACATCATAAGCATACATACACCACCACCCTTAGAGTGGCTTCCGGTGCTGTCCAATCCATCCCAACCTCTGCCAACGGTCCACTCACCACCCTCCTAAGGAAAGGGTCAATCGCAAACACGTACAGCGGTTGGCTCAAGGGACCCTGGCGAACACCAGAACCAACCTCAAAAGAGCTGCCAATCCAACCGTTCACAAGCAGGAAACTCTCTGCCCCAGTGTACAAGGTCTTAAGCCAATCAACAAACCTCCCCAGAAGGCAATACCTCAGAAGGACATGTAGCGTCCCATGGAGCCTTAGGGTACTCATCAGCGGGCCACTGGTTCCTTGGGGTAGCTGTGACTGGCCTGACCCGGTTCTGTGACCCTGTCGGCTACATGAAAAACAAACAGCAAACAAGTGTCCAGTACAGATGGGGATGGAAGGAGGGTGATGGGTCCCTGGGGAGCGTGTTACCGGTTACAGCGGTGACTGGGGTCTCTGTCTCCTCCGCCACCGATCCTTCCTGTGACTAGTCCTCTCCCAGGGGCAGTACTGGATGGGGAATGGAGATGCTTCGCAGCGCCACCTGTAGTATGCGGCCAGAAATTAGCCGCCGCTGCACAGTCTCTCTCCGGGGCAGGTGTTAGGTGCAGCCGGAATGGTATCGCTCCCCATGGGTGGAGCGGAGAACCCCGGGAGGTTGGTGAGAATGGGGGTGGCAGTCCACGGGATCACTGGAGTGCAGGGTGGCGGCAGTTACTCACAGAGTCACCAGGTGCGGGTTCCAGTCACTTTATTTACTGGCTCAGGTGGTATCGCACCCGGGGTGCTAGTCCTCGCCTGCTCCCAGGCAGGTCAGAGGCTGGATCCGGTTTGGTAATCTGTGGCCTTTCTCCTCCATGCACAACTCTGTACTCTCCCCCGGTCCTGGCCTGTATGGCCGGCAGCCTGGGCCTCTCGTGGGTCAAACCTCTGTCCCGTCTCCCAGGCTCCCTCTCTGCTGCCGCGCCCCGGCCACCCGAACTAGGGCTCTATACCTCGCTTATGCTCATTCCCATGCTCTGGCAACTGCTCCCTTTTAGTCCACGATTACAGATGCCGGGTCCCATCTCTCTAGGTGTTACTGGCCCTGACTTGGTTGTGCTGTCTGTATGGTGTTACATCCAGACAGCTCTGTTCTGCCTCCATGAAGGGCCTGGCAGCCCCCCTTCAGGGAGCTACACACTGTGCGTTTGCTCTATCTCGTGTCCAAGCTGTTCTGCCTCACTAAAAGTGAAATTGCTTTGTTTTCTACTCCTAACTGCCCATGCCCCCACCTTTGCAAGTTGTTATAGCAACCACTCTTGTTCTAATTAGTGGAGGCCACCTGGCGTCTGCCAGGAACTGTGTGTGTAGAAACATTGTTAACCCTTTCCTAGTGACTGCTTCTCCCTGCTGTATGGTGGTGTGAGTTGTGTGTAAACTTACCAGATTAACATCTTCCTGCCCGGGAAGGATTTAATGATATACCCTGTAGTGACCAGTCTCAGGGGCACTACATACAGACCAGAGGTACTCATGATTAACCCGATCAAACGCTTTTGCCTGACCTAGTGAAAGCATGTACCCCTTCCAGTAGTCAGCCCTACCCTGCTCCACTACCTCTCGGACACAGTGCACAGTGCTAAATGTAGTGTGGCCAGTAACAGAGCAATGCTAGCCCCCTGAAAGGAGCCAGAGTGCAAACTTCACAAGCCAATTACACAGCACCTTTGCCAAAACCAAAACTTTCCTGTCCGCATTGAGAAGCGCTATGGGATGTCAGTTCTCAGTACAAGATGGATCCTTACTAGGGATGATCGAATACCCTAATATTCGCTTCACTGAACATCTGGCGAATACGTCGCTGCTATTCAACTATTTGCGAATATTTGACGCCCAATGTAAGTCGATGGGAAAACAGAATAATTTCATGCTGGACATAACGTTGAGCTGTGGTGACTGAGGAAAAGGCTGAAATGGATGGGAAAAGTGATAAACAGTATGGGCACAGCCTTTAGAAGGTGCCTGACTGCATTTCTGCCTTCTCCTGATCATCCAAGATGACAGGGCGCACACCACCGCGCTGCACACATTCACCCTCTTCCTCTGATTTCTGTTGCATGTGCCATGACACATGCGACAGAAAACTCCTCTTTGGGTCCAGCTAAGTCACCCTACATAACCCCCCGGTGTTCCCCCTGTGTTCCCCCGGTGTCTGTACCCTTTTGCAGCGTTGATCCCCCGCGATCCCTCTTCCTTCACAATAAACGCGGGGCACATGCGCAGAGTGGCTGTCAGCTCAGCTTCCTGCTTTGAGAATAGCTGTGCTGGCTGCATGCACACTGCTGCTGTGGACCTGTGGAGAGTAGGTGCAGATTCTTTGCACCCACACTCCTCACATGGAGAGTCTGCACTCCTAGAAAATGGGGGATTCGTTCCCTGAGCATGCCCCCCATAATCTAGAAGGTCCAGAGTCGCCGTGCGACTTCCAAAATGGATTACAGGGGATTTTTTTTTTATTACAATAAATTGGTGAAAGAGGGAAGGTGTTGGGGAGTGTTTTTTCAAATATTTTTTTTGTCATCTATTTTTTTTTTCCTATTTATATTACTGACAGGTGGTGATGTTGGGTATCTGATAAATGCCATGACATCACAAACTGCTGGGCTTGATGTTAGGTGACATCACATTACACATCTGGTATCAACCCCATTTATTACCCCGTTTGCCACCGCACCAGGGCAACGGGATGAGCTGAGGAAAAGCGCCAGGATTGGCGCATCTAATGAATGCGCCACTCTTGGGGCGGCTGCGGCCTGCTGTTTTTAGGCTGGGAAGGGCCAATAACTATGGACCTTCCCACCTGGCTATCAAAAATGGGGGGGACCCCACGTCGCTTTTTTTTATTTTTTTTTTTATTTTTTTTGCTAAATACAAGGCTAGGCACCCTTTAATGCCACATGAAAGTCACTAAAGTGTGCCAGCTTAGAATATGCAGAAAGGTCGGACATTATATATGTGTTTGACATTGGTCTGCCTGTCTATCTATCTATCTAGCTATCCTTTTTTATCTATGTATCCATCCATCTAACTATCTAGCTATCCATTATCTATCTATCCATCCATTATCAATCTATCCATCTATCTATCCATTATATATCTATCCATCTATCTATCCATCTAACTATTCATTAGCTATCTATCTATTATCTATCTATCATCTATCTATCCCTCTATCTATTTCTCTATCCATTATCTATCTATCTATCCATCTATCTATCCTTTATCTATCTATCCCTCTATCTATCCCTCTATCTATCTGTCTATCTATCCATTATCTGTCTATCTATCTATCAATTATCTATCTATCTATCTATCTATCCATCTATCAGATAGATAGATAAAAAATGGATAGATAGAGGGGTAGATGGATAGAAGGATAGATAGAGGGATAAATGGATAGATAGATGGATAGATGGATAGATGCAGAGAGAGATAGAGGGATAGAGAGAGAGAGATAGAGGGATAGAGAGAGAAATAGAGGGATAGATAGATAGATAGATAGATAGATAGATAGATAGATAGAGCGATAAATTGAGGGATTGGATAGATAGATAGATAGATAGATAGAGGGATAGATAGATAGATAGAGGGATAGATAGATAAATAGTTACAGTGATCGATAGAGGGCTAGATTGAGGGATTGGATAGATAGAGGGATAGATAGATGGATAGATAGATGGATTGATAGATGAATAGTAAGATGGATAGATATATGCATAGATGGATGGATAGATAGAGGGATGGATAGATAGAGGGATGGATAGATAGATAGAGGGATAGATGGATAGATAGATGGATAGATAGATGGATAGAGAGATAGATAGATAGATAGATAGATACAGGCATAGATAGATAGATACACTGTGTGCAGAATTATTAGGCAAGTTGTATTTCAGAGGATTTATTTTTTATTATTGATCAACAACTATGTTCTCAATCAACCGAAAAGACTCATAAATATCAAAGCTACCATCTATAGATTCTGTCAGTTGCTTGATCTGTTTACGATCAACATTGCGTGCAGCAGCCACCACAGCCTCCCAGACACTGTTTTCCCTCCCTGTAGATCTTACATTTTATGAGGGACCACAGGTTCTCTATGGAATTCACATCAGGTGAACAAGGGGGCCATGTCATTATTTTTTCATCTTTTAGACCTTTACTGGCCAGCCACACTGTGGAGTAGTTGGATACATTCCCATCTTTAGAGCCTCCAGGAGGCGCCATTGCAACATGTCGTACCCAGAGACCACAGACGAGGAGGACGCCTTGGTTCCCCCAGCGGTGACACTGGCAGGCGCTGCCACTGCCGGGGGAAAACTGGAACAGTAACTGCCTCAACATCATTATTACTCACCTCCATCTCACCATCCGTCACACCAGCACCCTCACCAATATTCATGCCATCGGACTTTGCCTTACTTGTCCTCACCATCACAATCACACCTGCTGAACCAGTATCGAATGTGGGTGACATTTTAACATCAGCATCATCGGACACAAGGGGCTCAGCCACCTCCCTAGAACTGGAGGCACCCTCACCCCTGGTCTTTTGTTTACCCTCTGCATCATCAGTAATTTCTGAACAAGGTGCCACTGATCTTTAGCTGCTGTGAGGCGCTGCTGATCCTTTGCATCAGGATCTAGTTGACCAGCGGTGCCAACACAGAATAAAGGCTTTGTGGGAGAACCTGGATTCCCACATCAGCCCCCCCACACTGCCGAGCTTCTGAACTAAGTGATCAGTGGCAACAGCATTCAGAAGCACCGAGGCTACCGGAGCTGCCCTGGCACTGGGCTGCTTCTTCCCCCCCACAGAGGAGCAGAAAACACAGTATTGTGTCTTGACCAAATGCCCGCCACTGGGCTGCCCTTACTCTCCAGCCTCTCAGCTAATGCATCCCCAGTTACATCCCTACTACTACAAGCAGGGATGCAGCTCTCCGCCTTGCTACCTCGCTTTGTGATCTCCCCATACCTTTTCACTGAATTCACAGCAGAACCCTGGCTGGGCAGCGAGGCTTATGTAGTGAGCTGACCCTGCGGCTGGCTCTTGGGGAACAGGGAGGGGGGCATACACGTAGTTTACGGTTTCCTGTAGCTTCGGCTTGCTCTTTGCCTTATTCTTGCCCCCAGGTGCCTCCTCTGGTAGATCATCACCAAGATGGAAGTTCTGATGGCACACTGAGGACTCCAGCAGGTTTATCTCCACCATTAGCGCCCGTCCCTGGCTGCTGTGGTCACTTTTCTCCCCAAAGTCGGCAGAACAAAGACTGGATGGCACTGCCGCCTGTGCTGCAGGGAGCTCACTGCACGTGGCCTGCTTGTGGCTCTGCAGGCTGCCAGGTGGGGTTTTCTGCTGGTCATCATCTAACGATTTTTCATGTGCAGCAGGTTGACATCATTGGTATTTTCATTATTTCTGTCCATTTAGCCAGTATTTTATGACAAGTTTTATTTTCCTATGTTTTGTGTTATTTTTCTATGTAGGTTCTTTCTTACACACGTCACTAATTTTCTATAATGAATGTGGTTCATTTAAGTTGGTGTGGTGACCTATTCACATACTCACCAAGTCTAAGATCAGCTTCTGATCGAAACGCATCTGGTGTCCAGCGCTGCTTGTGACTCCTGTCTTTTTCTATGTGAGATCTACTTTTTTACACGATTTTAAGAAAGAATCAATAAAGAAGCGGATTTTATTGGACTATTTCCCTGGAAGCTGGTACCTTTCCTTCACTTATCCTCATCATCCGACTGGCTCTCAAGCTGCAGTCCCATCAGTCTCTGTTCTCTGTTATCAGCCATTTCTCTGAATCTGTCATCGTTCATCAGCTTCTCCTTAAATGGTCCACTTTTTTCTCTGGTTAAGGCTTTTCTTACCTCCAGCTCATTTATTTCTTGCTTTAGTTCTTTAATCTCTGCCAGAAGCTTTGTCTTCCGTGGCCTGCAGGCAGTAGCAGCTTACGCACTTGTGCAACGCAGCTCCTCCCAGAGTCTCCTGATGGTCTTACTCGCCTCTTCATACTCACAGAGGTGGCTCATGACCTGGGAGCCATAGCTGGACAAAGACTCCCAGAAACTGTGCAACCCCTATTGTTCCTCAGTGAGCTTGGACTCACCTCCGTGAGCACTTGGCTCTCCTCCAGAAGGACGGCTATCATGCACACTTGCTGGTCTTTCCTCCATGCTGGAAGCCTTGTGGCTTCTCTGGGTCTCCACAGACCCAGGGGAAGTAGGAGCCACATTACTGTGACACCTGGTGGAGTGTCTCACCCCCGAGTCCTCCAGTGTGCAGGCCAGTTGCTGGCTTTTCCTGATTCCCTATGGCCTGGTTCTGGGAACAGAAGCAGGGGTCTTGGCTCCATCACTCATGCCCAGAAACCTGCTCCCTCACTGGGCAGCAGCGAGCAGGCCCTGGGTGGAGATGTCTTGCTTCTCAGGAGCACACAGCAGGATCAGAAGTGACCACACCCTCAATCACCACAGTGAACAGCTGATCAGAGCTGCACTCACTATTCTGCTGGTACAGTCACTGTGTACATACTGTATATTACATTACTTATCCTGTTCTGATCCTGAGTTACTTTCTGTATTATACTCTAGAGCTGCACTCACAATTCTGCTGGTGCAATCACTGTGTACACACAGTTGATACCTGAAGTTTACATACACAATCTAAAAAGGCACATCTATGTTTTTCTCAGTATCTGACATGACATCAGAATAAACCTTTCCAGTTTTAGGTCAATTAGGGTTACTAAAATTATTTATATATGCCTAATGCCAGAATAATGAGAGAGAGAGAGAGAGAGAGAGAATGTTTTAAGGCATTTTTATTACTTTCTGCAAAGTCAAAAGTTTACATAAACTAAATGTACTATGCCTTTAAATAATATTGGACATTCAAAGCTTCTGATAGGATTATTGGAAACATCTGAGTTAGAGACACACCTGTCAATGATAGCTTCTGATAGGTTTATTGGGAACAGCAAAGTTAATTAGAGACATACCTCAGAATGTATTTTAATACACACCTGAAATACACTGCTTTGTTGTGCAGCATCATGGGAAAGTCAAAAGAAATCAGGCAAGATCTCAGAAAGAAAACTGTGGACTTGCACAAGTCTGGTTCATCCTTGGGTGCAATTTACAGATGTCTGAAGGTGCCTTGTTCATCTGTACAGTTATATGCAAGTACAAACAAGATGGAAATGTCCAGACATTATACCACTCAGGAAGGAAATGGGTTCTTTGTATGAGAGATGAACATGCTTTGGTCAGACATGTGCATATCAACCCAAGAAAAAAAGCAAAAGACCTTGTGAAGATGCTGGTGGAAGCTGGTAAGATTGTGGCATCACTAGAGGACTACTTGGCTTGCTGCCAGGTAGTCAAGCACATTTATCTCCTGTTAATTAAACAGTCATTTAATCAAAACTACACTAAACAGTCCAGTAAGTGACACATAACTGGTGCCTTACATTGCGCTGTTCTCAGTTTAGGTGTAAAAAACCTGGTGACCGATTCATTTTACAGAGTGGTAGGGAAAGAGAAGGATTAGAAGGAGAAAGAGGTGGTAGTGGGGGATTCAGACTTCTCCGTCTATGGATTGGCTTTAGACCAGAGTAGAATTTTACAAGAAAAAGAAATGCTTTGTAAAAGGTAGTTCCAAAAGGGTTCACTTTGTCATCAGGACTATAACATAGGACTAAAAGCTTAGTTGATATAACAGTGCCTAGGAGAAAGATTCCTCTCAAAATAAAAATCATCAGAGAAAGTCTGCACAGGCACCGAATCAAGTAATACTGAGACGCTTCAGCTTTGAAATCTGCAAAATTGTGAATCAAGCTCTGAAATATAATACAGGATGTACCTCAGGATCAGAACAGGATAAGTAATGTAATGTATGTACACAGTGACTGTACCAGCAGAATTGTGAGTGGAGCCCTGGAGCATAATACAGGATATAACTCAGAATCAAAACAGGAGATGTAATGTAATGTACAGTTGATACCAAAGGTTTCCATACACTATATAAAAAGACACATATGCACATTTTTCTCACTATCTGACATGAAATCAGAATAAACCTTTCCCTTTTTAGGTCAATTAGGAACCAAAATATATATATATAATTGCCTTATTCTGTCTGTCTGTCTGTCTCCAAAATTATGTCGTTACAGTGACAACCGTCGCATTGGCCGCTCGCCTCGGCTCCGCCCCCCACACGGATTGGCCGCTCGGCCAGGCTCCGCCCCCACACGGATTGGCCGCTTGCCCCGGCCCCCTGCACGCATTGGCCGCTCGGCCAGGCTCCGCCCCCCTCATGCATTGGACGCTCGCCCTGGCCCCGCCCTCCGCAGGCTTTCCCCGAACCCACACGGAGCCCCGACTCCCAGGTGACTGCTGCACCCCCAGAAGCCCACACCGGCAAGACAAAGTGGAGAAAAGCCGGATGTGTGAAACCACTAGCTTACCCCGGCTCCCGAAACACGTGTGCCGGAGCCGGCGTAGGCTGGTAACCATGGTACACATCGGGTAACTATATAAACCGCTTTCCTTAGTTACCCGATGTGTAACATGGTTACTAGCTTACCCTGGCTCCCGGCACACGTCAGCACTGTCGCTTTGAATAGTTACTTACCTTTTCTCCACTTTGTCGGATCCGGCGCGCTCCCGTGCACTGTGTACACTACAGTGGCCGCGCGACAAGATCTGATCACGTGTTGTTATGTGACCAGAGCATGTGACCAGGAAGTTGCGGCGTGGCCACTGTACTGTACACAGTGTATGGCTGCTTTCAGACGTCCGTGTTTAATCATGTACCAGTCACACGCATGGTTATGGTCATACGTGTGACATCCATGTTTGCTTTCGTGTGACAGGTACCGGAGAAAACACGGGTCTGTGAAAAAAAAATATTTTTCATATTTACCTGCTTTCTTCGGCTCTGCTGCCTCCCGCTCCTGACCGCTTATCAACACACACACACACACACACACACACACACTGAGCACATATACACACATAGCAGACACACATGGATACACCGAGCGCATACACACATAGCGCACATGCATGTACACACACACACACTGAGCACACACACACACACACTGAGCACACACACACACACAGCAGACAGACACACCCAGACACACATAGCAGACACACATGGATACACCGGCGCATACACACATAGCGCACATGCATGTATACACAAACACACACTGAACACATATACACACATAGCAGACACACATGGATACACCGAGCGCATACACACATAACGCACATGCATGTACATACACACTAAGCACACACACACTGAGCACACACACATAGCAGACAGACACACACACACACACATAACAGACACACATGGACACACCGAGCTCATACACACAGCGCACATGCATGTATACACACACACACACACTGAGCAAATATACACACATAGCAGACACACATAGATACACCGAGCACATACACACATAGCGCACATGCATGTACACACACACACACACACACACTGAGCACATATACACACTGATCATACACACACTGAGCACACACACACACACTGAGCACACACACATAGCAGACAGACACACACACACACACACACATAGCAGACACACATGGATACACCGAGCGCATACAGACAGCGCACATGCATGTATACACACACACACTGAGCACATATACACACCTAGCAGACACACATGGATACACCAAGCGCATACACACATAGCGCACATGCATGTATACACACACACACACACACACTGAGCACATATACACACATAGCACACACACATGGATACACTGAGCGCATACACACATAGCGCACATGCATGTACATACACACACACACTCTGCTGTATACTCACCCAGTGATGTGGTCCCCGGCACTGAAGTCCCCAGCGCTGTTCCCGCTTCCAGCTCCACAGGGCACTGAATATTCAGTGAGTATAATGAGCGGCGATAAGGAGCAGGAGGCAGCAGAGCCGGAGACAGCATCGCTGGAGAGAGGTAAATATAGAAAATATTTTTATTAAAAAGACCCATATTTTTTCCGGTATGTTTTACACTGATGTCACATGGATCACATCAGTGTGTGATCCGTGTGACATCCGTGCTGCCGGAGATGCCTGCGTGTGTGCATGCAGGGTCATGAAAAGTCACACGGTCCATGTGCAAACACGGACATATGAGGCACATCATAGAATAACATGGGTACGTGTGACATCAGTGTTAGAAACGGATGTCACATGTACCTAAAACACGGACGTCTGAAACCAGCCTACGGCAGCGCGCCGGATCCGACAAAGTGGAGAAAAGCCGGATGTGTGAAACCACTAGCTTACCCCGGCTCCTGTCAGACGTGTGCCGGAGTCGGCGTAGGCTGGTAACCATGGTACACATCGGGTAATTATAGAAACCGCTTTGCTTAGCTACTCAATGTGTAACATGGTTACTAACTTACCCCGGCTCTCGGCACACGTGTGCCGGAGCCGGCGTATGCTGTTAACCAGCGTACACATCGGGTAACTATGGAAACCGCTTTGCATAGTTACCCGATGTGTACCATGGTTACTAGCTTACCCCGGCTCCCTGCCCATTCAGATCGTTGATCTCCCACTGTCAAACACGCCGATGCGTGCTGTACAGCAGGAGATCAACGAGCAAAAAAATGAACCATCATTATTCAAGACTTACTGATTATATTATTATTCAATCTGCTAACCTACATACACATTCTAGACTACCCGATACGTTAGAATCGGGCCACCTTCTAGTTATTTATATTTGCCAAATGCCAGACTAATGAGAGAGGGAATGTTTTAACACTAGAAGTCCCAGAGAGGGGTCATTTAACATTTCTAATTTTGGAACCCAGAGACCTGAAGGATTTTAGCTAACATCCTATAATCACCATCTTTTGTTCTGTAATTAAGGCCATTACTGTCGCACCACAGGATTTTGTTGTTTTCCATTGAGTTTAGTCATTTAGTTTCTAGTTAGTCCTATTCAGTTTATCATCAGTCATTTGACCCTCTTTCGGGACTTCAGGGGGAGCTCGAAATTTCAGGGACTTCTAGTGTTAAGGCATTTTTATTACTTTCTGCAAAGTCAATAATTTACATACATTTCATTAGTATTTGATACCATTGCCCTTAAACTGTGTGACTTGGGTCAGACATTTTGGATATCCTTCCACTAGTTTCTCACAATAGTTGGTAGGAATTTCTCCTGACAGGACTGGTGTAACTGAGCCATGTTTGTAGATCGCCTTGCTCACAGCTGCCTTTTAAACTTTGCCCATAAAGTTTCAAAAGGAATGAGATCAGGGTTTTGTGATGGTCACTCCAAAACATTGGCTTTGTTATCCTTAAGCCACTTTGTAACCAGTTTGGCAGTATGTTTCGTGTCATTGTCCTTTTGAAAGACCCGTTTTCACACAAACTTTAAGTTCCTGGCTGATGTCTTGAGATGTTGCTTCAGTATTGCCCCATAATCTTCTTTCCTCATGATGTCATCTATTTTGTGAAGTGCACTAGTTCCTCCTGCAGCAAAACAACTCCAAAACAGGATGCTGCCACCCACATGTTTCACAGTTGGGATGGTGTTCTTAGGCTGCAAAGCTACTCTATTTTTCCTCCAAATGTAAAAATGGTCATTATGGCCAAAAAATTCAGTTTTAGTTTAGTCAGATCAAATGAAATGTCTCCAAAAATTAAGGTCTTTGTTCCTGTGTGCATATGCAAACATTAATCTGGCTTTTTTCTTTTTCTTTTGGAGTAATGGCTTCTTCCTGGCAGAGTGGCCTTTTAGTCCATATTGATACAGTACTTGTTTCACTGTGGATAATGACACAATCTTACCAGCTTCCGCCAGCATCTTCACAAGGTCTTTTGCTTTTGTTCTTGGGTTGATATGCACATGTCTGCTGACCAAAGCACTCTCATCTCTCGTACAAAGAACGCATCTCCTTCCTGAATAATAAAGCGGTATAATGTCTGGACATTTCCATCTTGTTTGTACTTGCATATAACTGTTTGTACAGATGTACAAGGCACCTTTAGATATCTGTAAATTACACCCAAGGATGAACCAGACTTGTGCAGGTCCAGAGTTCTCTTTCTGAGATCTTGCCCGATTTCTTTTGACTTTCCCATGAAGCAGTGTATTTCAGGGGTGCATTAAAATACATCCTCAGGTGTGTCTCGAATTAATTTAGCTGTTCCCAATAAACCTATCAGAAGCTGCCCCACCCTGTTGCGGTCCAAGCCCGGTGTTCCTGCACTACCTTGCTGCAGCCCAATTTGATGTGCCTTTACCACCATGCTGAGCTCCACGCCTACTGTGCCCGATGTCCGGTGTCAGACTACCTCTGCCCGATGCCAAGAGCTATGCCTGATGTCCAGTGTCTGACGACCTCTGGTGTCTGGAGCCTTGCCTGTTGACTTCCAATCTCTTCTGTCCTGTCTTCCTGTCCATTTCTGTAGCCAGGACCAGCCAGTATTCCTGCTCTATCCTGTATGCGTTCCTGTATCCTGGGACCAGTCTGAATCTCTGATAATCCTGTTTGAATTCCAATGTGTTCCTGTGTCCTGGGACCAGCCTGATCCTGACCTATGTTCCGTACCAGTCTTGTCTGACCTTGCCTGTCCCCCTGTTGTCACCTAGCCCTGGCTCATCTGCCACAGTCCCTGAATGCTGCCCTTCCCTTGTCTGAGTTGGTCTGGGTCCCCCTGTAGTCATGTGGGTCCACCTCTCACCCTTGGGATGCAACAACCCCACTCTTGCCACCTCATCTACGGCGGTGAGAGCATGACAGATTGCTCAGCTGTGTACTCTGCTGTGCCTACGTGCTCTGCAGGACTCACACCCGAATCCCTTGTGGTTGTTTTTTGCCCGATTGAATTTTTTGAGAATTTATTTATTTTTGGCCTTCTGAAAAGGGGGCTTGAGGAGGGGGATACTGTAACATCGGCATTTTGTTTAGTTGATTACCTTGGTATGTCCTTGCACCAATGTCCCTGCACACTCCTCTCCCCTACTCAGCTGGGATACTGCTGCCATTTCCTTTTGGTTGCTTGCACAGTTCCCTGCTCTTCTGCACTGCCACTCACGTGTTGTTAGGTCCTCTATTGTTCTGTACGGCCATCAACGTGTGTTCGGTCCCTAGGTCCCAGGCCCTGCATTAAAATGCACATGCGCAAGCAACATACATGACTGTGGGAATCTCACTGTGCTGAACTGCGGACAACGGGCCTACCCAGCCACTGGCCGCCAAATCAACATCGTCTGCCGCTTCTTCCTCTTCCTGCATTACTTGCGAACCTATTCTAACAAGTCTCTGACTGCAGAACCTCCTCTTGTGTACCCACTACAGTTGGGATGAGAGAGGCCCTGTCAGATGTTCTGGAAGTCCAAATAAACAAAAAAAATTCCGGCACACCACAATAGAAGTATAGGAAAGACCGAAGTTGTGCTTGATAATAATGATTTATTTAGTATTTGCAAGTATAAGCGTAGTCCGTCCAACATTTCGATCTAATATGGATCTTTCACAAGGACCATGGGAATAAATACTAAAAAAATCGTCAAATCGCACCAAAAGGAATTATAGACAGACGTCTTTATCTGGAGTGACTATACAAGCAGTCCTATTGAGTTAGTACTTGTGGGTTTCTGAAACTAATGGGCACTTTACACCCTGCGATATCGCTATCGATATCGCTAGTGAGCGTACCCGCCCTCGTCGGTTGTGCGACACGGGAAAAATCGCTGCCCGTGGCGCATAACATCACTTACACCCGTCACACGGACTTACCTTCCCTGCGACATCGCTGTGGCCGGCGAACCGCCTCCTTTCAAAGCAAGGATGCGTCTGACACATGAGCGCCTTCTTGCTTCACTATTTGCAACATGATGTCCGTACCGTTACTATTAAAAATAGTGCTGACTACTGGATTGCCAATCTGTTAGATCCATAGTACAAAAGTAAATTTAGCAAGATGCTTCCACCCCTGGAAAGGGATATGTGGATGCTGGAGTATTTTCCACAAGACAGCAGTGAGGCACACCGCGTGAATCACAGTTCTAGAATTCTAACTACAGGAACGTTGCGTCGTCAATGCAGAAGCATTAGCAGCAGCAGCAGTTAAAGTGTCAGAACCTATTTCTGTGATTTGTGGCACACATTTTTTACACCATTGCATGCACCAGCAGAACAGAGTAGAAGTCTGACACATAGTGAACAACTGCAGAGCATGGTGCAGGACTATCTAGAGCTGAACATCAATGACATAGGATTGGACCCTTTTGCATTTTGGTGTTCAAAAATAAAAGAATGGCCTGCCCGGCAGCCAGCATTCTCACAGAACATGTCTTCAGCACTGCTGGCAGTGTATTGCTGTCCCCTCAAAGTGTAGACCGCCTAACGTTCATAAAGGTGAACAAGTCGTGGATGTCCAGTGACTTTACCACCCCAGTCCCAAACTCTGCAGATTAGGTGATTTTTGTACTGCCAGGATTTTGTGAGCAAGAGTCCTACGCCTGTCTGTCATGCATGTCTTGATTGTTAACATTTAAATGTCAGGCGACATCCAGTGTGTTGCATGGACCGTACCTCCCAGCTGTTTTAACGCCCTATGGGGTGGGGCAATTGATGGTATTGTACTGCTATCTGCCTGAGAGGATTTTTAAGATTTATATTTTCATATGTTTTGTGAACAATAGAAACATTAACAAACGGTAAAAATATAAAACCATCTTTAAAAATGCTCTATCAAAGTTTTTATTTTTAACACTGTTAACATAAATATACTTCAAAACAAGAATAATGGTTTCTGCAAATATAGTCTAAAATCTTGAGAAATGTGGTACAAATCTAATGCTATGCTGCTTTTAGAAAGTATAATGGTTATAGCCAGATAGACCACACATGGTCGATGGATCAAACATGCCAACAGGATCATTACCAAAAGAACCAGGAGCCTGAGAAGTAGGTGCCATTAGACATAATGGCCAAACAGGGGCTGCTGCTGGTTTGGGGTTTGGAGGCAGAGCCTCACATGTTGTTGTTTTGTTCAGCAGTACCCTGTAGGTTACTTGATAGAAAACACAGATTATTCATCAGCTGTTGCATACCCACTTCTTCAACCACAGTGATCTGCTGCCCCATAGGGGGCAGCCTTTGTTCTTCCATTTGAATATGTCATCAGGAATATCCAGGTGCTCCGCTCTCGGTACCTTGGTGACCAAGTTTGATAAATGGCTGGCTCCACAGAACCTGGAGCTAGAGAAGGCCATGCACGATTAGGGTGCAAACCTAGTGGTGGCACTAGGGCTGTGTGACACTATGTCTGGGTGCCATCACATATGTACTGCATAGATCAACTTGGTTGTACTGTAATTTCTATGGTAGTATTATGTCCTGGATGCGCTGCTGCAGGAGGCACGGTCGCTGTGTGCTCACTTTTTCTTTTTCAAATTAAAATGCCGGTTCACAGCCTGTGTGTTGCATGGAACGTCTTTCCTTGCTCTTTTAACGGCCTATGGGGAGGGGGGCAATTGATGCTACTGTACTGCTGTGTCACTGAAAGGATTTTTAATGTCGCAACTACTACATAGGTCTCCAAGTTGTGTCTTGTCTGTACTGGCAGGGGTATGAAAGCACCAGCCCTATACCTGTCTCTTATCCACCTCTATATTTCTTCTGTCAATAGCGCTAGGAAGCTAATGGCTATGCCAAAACAGTGGTGTTTGGATAAAAATTAAACAAGGGAGCGCATGTGAAGGTTCTGGGAGATAGCGGTGAGGAGGAGAAAAGGAATCTGCTCACCTGATGTGGTTGTGCAGCCCTCGCACAACCACGGTATAAGGCGGGAGTGTGGTGTCAGAGCTCTTCTAACCTGTTAGCCCACGATGTCCATCCAGGGAAGCAAATTCCTGAAGAGCTGGTCACATGACAGATCACTGGGCGTCTCTGGTAATCTGACCTCCGTATCAAGCAGCTCTTGCCATGAACCCACAGGGGGGGAAGATCAGCAGTAAAGTATGGAAACACGGTCTGATAGAGCGCTAAGGAGGCCACAGTATTAGATTAATTTTTTTAGAATTTATTGTTTTCTATCAGCCACAACGCGTTTCGATATACACAATATCTTCATCAGGTGGATAAGCTGATAGATAGATATCCACCTGATGAAGATATTGTGTATATCGAAACGCGTTGTGGCTGATAGAAAACAATAAATTCTAAAAAAATTAATCTAATACTGTGGCCTCCTTAGCGCTCTATCAGACCATGTTTCTATACTTTACTTTTAAAACAGTGGTGTTGGACTATAAAGCGTATTTTTGTAGTAGTTTTGGAAGCTTTTCAATCCCCCTAAAGGTGTTTTCTGTGCCATACGTTTGGTCTCCCATTGAATCCGTTGGGGTTTGGAAAGGTTTTATCGAAATAAAGGTTCAAAGTTTGGTTCGATAAAAGTTCGAGTAACATACCTTTTGTTTAGTGATGAGCGAGTACTAAAAAGCTCGGGTGCTCGAAGCTCGGGCCGAGCCTCCCAAGATACTCGTGTACTCGGCCCGAGCAACGAGCCCAATGTTATCCTATGGGAGACCCGAGTATTTTTGTGAAATGACCTCCCGGCAGCATGGAGAAACCCTAAAAATGTCACAAAAGTCTCAGAAGAGTGCTCAAATGACATGGCAACAGCATGGGGAAGACCCCTTGAAGCATTTATCACTCAAAAGTCACAGCTGTGAACAATTTTGTCCGCGTTTTACGCCATTTTTACGGACTCACCAGAAAACCTTCCAAAATGACCCCAAAATGATTTTTCATGGCGGAAATGTTAAGGGCACATACCCAATAGTGAGATAGAGCTGGTGTATGTTACTTTTTGAGATCAATACATGAAAGATTTTACGTGAAAACATTGTGTGGCACTCCGATGTCCCTGAGAAGAGACGTACATGAAGGCCTCTTGAGTCTAATGTGCCCATTTTGAGGAAGTGAGTCTTTGTAGTATTTTCCTTTGCCAGGGCAGTCCTAAATTGTGAGGTTCACCAATGCCCCTGCATACAGACGTGCATGAGGGCCTCAAAACATTAAGTGTCCATTGTCAGGAAGTGGGTGTATTATAGTATAGCCCTTAGGCAGGGCAGCCAAAAATTGGGAGGCTCCACATTGTCCCTGGGTAGAGACGTGCATGAGGGCCTCAAAACATTAAGTGTCCATTGTCAGGAAGTGGGTGTATTATAGTATAGCCCTTAGGCAGGGCAGCCAAAAATTGGGAGGCTCCACATTGTCCCTGGGTAGAGACGTGCATGATGGCCTTTAAACCTGAAGTGCCCATTGTAAGGAAGTGGGTCTATTTCAGTATAGCCCTTTGCCAGGGCAGCCAAAAATTGGGAGGCTCCACATTGTCCCTGGGTAGAGACGTGCATGAGGGCCTCAAAACATTAAGTGTCCATTGTCAGGAAGTGGGTGTATTATAGTATAGCCCTTAGGCAGGGCAGCCAAAAATTGGGAGGCTCCACATTGTCCCTGGGTAGAGACGTGCATGATGGCCTTTAAACCTGAAGTGCCCATTGTAAGGAAGTGGGTCTATTTCAGTATAGCCCTTTGCCAGGGCAGCCAAAAATTGGGAGGCTCCACATTGTCCCTGGGTAGAGACGTGCATGATGGCCTTTAAACCTGAAGTGCCCATTGTAAGGAAGTGGGTCTATTTCAGTATAGCCCTTTGCCAGGGCAGCCAAAAATTGGGAGGCTCCACATTGTCCCTGGGTAGAGACGTGCATGAGGGCCTCAAAACATTAAGTGTCCATTGTCAGGAAGTGGGTGTATTATAGTATAGCCCTTAGGCAGGGCAGCCAAAAATTGGGAGGCTCCACATTGTCCCTGGGTAGAGACGTGCATGATGGCCTTTAAACCTGAAGTGCCCATTGTAAGGAAGTGGGTCTATTTCAGTATAGCCCTTTGCCAGGGCAGCCAAAAATTGGGAGGCTCCACATTGTCCCTGGGTAGAGACGTGCATGAGGGCCTCAAAACATTAAGTGTCCATTGTCAGGAAGTGGGTGTATTATAGTATAGCCCTTAGGCAGGGCAGCCAAAAATTGGGAGGCTCCACATTGTCCCTGGGTAGAGACGTGCATGATGGCCTTTAAACCTGAAGTGCCCATTGTAAGGAAGTGGGTGTATTTCAGTATAGCCCTTAGGCAGGGCAGCCAAAAATTGGGAGGCTCCACATTGTCCCTGGATAGAGACGTGCATGATGGCCTTTAAACCTGAAGTGCCCATTGTAAGGAAGTGGGTCTATTTCAGTATAGCCCTTTGCCAGGGCAGCCAAAAATTGGGAGGCTCCACATTGTCCCTGGGTAGAGACGTGCATGAGGGCCTCAAAACATTAAGTGTCCATTGTCAGGAAGTGGGTGTATTATAGTATAGCCCTTAGGCAGGGCAGCCAAAAATTGGGAGGCTCCACATTGTCCCTGGGTAGAGACGTGCATGATGGCCTTTAAACCTGAAGTGCCCATTGTAAGGAAGTGGGTCTATTTCAGTATAGCCCTTTGCCAGGGCAGCCAAAAATTGGGAGGCTCCACATTGTCCCTGGGTAGAGACGTGCATGAGGGCCTCAAAACATTAAGTGTCCATTTTAAGGAAGTGGGTGTATTTCAGTATAGCCCTTAGGCAGGGCAGCCAAAAATTGGGAGGCTCCACATTGTCCCTGGGTAGAGACGTGCATGAGGGCCTCAAAACATTAAGTGTCCATTTTAAGGAAGTGGGTGTATTTCAGTATAGCCCTTAGGCAGGGCAGCCAAAAATTGGGAGGCTACACGTTGTCCCTGGGTAGAGACGTGCATGAGGGCCTCAAAACATTGTTCCCATTGCAAAGGAGCGGGTCTCCTGTCGTTGTAATGTCCATTCTGCAAAGAATGGGCGAAAAAATTTACCACTGGGGGTATACCTGAAACAAAGACCTAACTATTGTAACGGTCATCATGATGGCGCATGAGGAGAAGGAGGAGCAGTCCAGCGATTATCCAAAGTCGAGAAGTGTACCCATGGGTGAGTGGAGGTACATGGCAAACTTTAAATTCCGCTCTCATTTGCTGGTGGTGTGGTGAAGTCTGGCCCAATCCAACCCTTGTTCATCTTTATCAGAGTCAGCCTGTCAGCATTTTCAGTTGACAGGCGGGTGCGTTTATCTGTAATGATTCCACCTGCGGCACTAAAAACACGCTCTGACAAAACGCTAGCAGCAGGGCAGGCCAGGACTTCCAAGGCGTAGAGAGCCAATTCATGCCACGTGTCCAGCTTGGATACCCAATAATTGTAAGGCACAGAGGAATGTCGGAGTACAGTTGTTCGATCTGCAAGGTACTCCTTCAGCATCTGGGCAAACTTAGGATTTCTTGTGGCACTACCCCGCACCTCAGGGGCTGTGGTACGTGAGGGGCTGAGAAAACTGTCCCACATCTTAAAGACTGTTCCCCTACCTCTGGCGGATTGGACTTGTGCCTCTCTCGGCTGTACGCCTCGGTTGTCCACTGATTCCTGACCTATGCCGCTAGCGTTTTGTGAGGGGAATGCTTTGCCTACTTCCGTGAGTATGGCCTTCCGAAACTGCTGCATTTTGGTTGACCTCTCATCCACGGGAATAAGAGACAAAAAGTTCTCCTTGTAGCGTGGGTCTAACAGTGTTACCAACCAGTAATGATTGTCGGCCAAGATGTTCTTAACGCGAGGGTCACGAGACAGGCAGCTTACCATAAAGTCAGCCATGTGCGCCAGACTCTTAACAGCCAGGACTTCAGTAGCCTGACCAACAAGATGACTGAACATGCTGTCCTCCTCCTCCTCCTCCTCCTCCTCCTCCTCATCTACCCTGTCCTCTGGCCAGCCACGCTGAATCGAGGATATGACTGGTGTGCATGTCATATCCTCAATTTGGCCGGAGAGTTGCTCCATGTCTTCATCCTCCTCCTCGTCATAGTCCTCCACTGCACGTTGTGATGAGACGAGGCTGGGCTGTGTGTTATCACCCACACCCACTACTGTTTCTTGCTGCAACTCATCGCGCTCCGCCTGCAATGCATCATGTTTGTTTTTCAAAAGGGACCGTTTTAGAAGGCAGAGTAGCGGTATGGTGACGCTAATAATGGCGTCATCACCACTCACCATCTTGGTGGAGTCCTCAAAGTTTTGGAGGATGGTACATAGGTCTGACATCCATCTCCACTCCTCAGGTGTTATGTGTGGAGTTTGACCCATTTCCCGACGGCTTAGGTGATGCAGGTACTCAACAACTGCCCTCTTCTGCTCACATATCCTGACCAACATGTGCAGAGTTGAATTCCAACGCGTGGGGACATCACACACCAGTCTGTGAGCCGGAAGATGCAAACGGCGCTGAAAGCCGGCAAGGCCGGCTGAAGCAGTAGGTGACTTTCGAAAATGTGCAGACAGGCGGCGAACTTTTACCAGCAGATCAGACAGCTCTGGGTATGACTTTATAAACCGCTGAACCACGAGGTTGAGCACATGGGCCACGCATGGAACATGTGTCAGCTGGCCTCGCCTCAAAGCCGCCACCAGGTTCCGGCCATTGTCACAAACGACCTTTCCTGGCTTTAGGTTCAGAGGTGTGAGCCAGTGATCTGCCTGCTGTTTCAGAGCTGTCCACAGCTCTTCTGCATTGTGGGGTTTGTCACCTATGCAGATTAGCTTCAGCACAGCCTGTTGCCGCTTCGCCGAGGCAGTGCTGCAGTGCTTCCAGCTTGTGACTGGTGTGGAGGGCACAGTGGATGAGGATGCGCAGGAGGAGGAGGAGGCTGAAGAGCATGACATTCCGGAGCTGTAGAGTGTGGGTGAAACACTGACTGAGGTAGGGCCTGCAAACCTTGGTGTGGGAAGGACGTGTTCCGTCCCTCGCTCAGACTGGGTCCCAGCTTCCACAATATTAACCCAGTGTGCCGTCAACGAGATGTAGCGGCCTTGCCCACAAGCACTTGTCCACGTGTCTGTGGTTAGGTGGACTTTGGGTGAAACAGCGTTGTTCAGGGCACGTGTGATGTTTTGTGACACGTGGTTATGCAACGCGGGGACGGCACACCGGGAGAAATAGTGGCGGCTGGGGACCGAGTAACGTGGGACAGCTGCCGCCATCAGGTCACGGAATGCTTCTGTCTCCACCAGCCTAAAAGGCAACATTTCCAGCGCAAGCAGTCGCGAAATGTTAGCATTTAGAACTGTGGCATGTGGGGTGTTGGCAGTGTATTTGCGCCTGCGTTCAAAGGTTTGCTGAATGGATAACTGAACGCTGCGCTGGGACAAGGACGTGCTTGATGATGGTGTTCTTTCTGCGTAGGCAACTGCAGGTGCAGGAGTGGAGGAGGCTTGTTCGCAGGCAGCATGGACAGAGGATTGGCTCGCATGCACAACCAGCGAAGACGTAGCAGTGACATCAGCAAGCACTGCTCCTCGACTCTGTTGTACTTCCCACAAAGTCGGGTGCTTGGCTGACATGTGCCTGATCATGCTGGTGGTGGTCAGGCTGCTAGTTTTGGTACCCCTGCTGATGCTGGCACGGCAGGTGTTGCAAATGGCCTTTTTTGAATCATCTGGATCCAACTTAAAAAACTGCCAGACTCGTGAAGACCTAACATTTGTACAGGCACCTTGTGTCGTCGTGTTGTTACGGGGAACGGTTGCCTGACTTCTGCCTGGGACCACCACCCTGCTTCTTACTGCCTGTTGTGATGCTACGCCTCCCTCCCCCTGTGCACTGCTGTCCTCGCTCTGCATATCCTCCTGCCAGGTTGGGTCAGTTACTGGATCATCCACCACGTCGTCTTCCTCTTCCGCACCCTGCTCCTCCTCCTGACTTGCTGACAATTGTGTCTCATCATCGTCCACCACTTGTTGAGACACGTTGCCAACTTCGTGAGAACGTGGCTGCTCAAATATTTGGCTATCTGTACAGACGATCTCCTCATGACCCACTTCAATATGAGCTGGCGAGAGGCCAGAATGTGTGAATGGAAACGTGAACAGCTCTTCCGAGTGTCCAAGTGTGGGATCATTAATGTCCGAGGAGGACGTGTACTCAGCCTGGTGGTAGGAAGGAGGATCAGGTTCAGAAATGTGCGGTGCAGTATCACGGCTACTGACACTTGACCGTGTGGAAGACAGAGTGTTTGTGGTGGTGCCAATCTGACTGGAAGCATTATCCGCTATCCAACTAACAACCTGTTGACACTGGTCTTGGTTCAAGAGCGGTGTACTGCTGCGGTCCCCAAGAATTTGGGACAGGACGTGCGAGCGACTAGATGTGGCCCTTTGTTGTGGCGAAATTAGAGCTTGCCCACGACCTCGGCCTCTGCCTGCACCACCATCACGTCCACTTCCTTGTTCCTTGCCAATGCCCTTGCGCATTTTGCAATGCTGTGCACTGCTGACGTGTATATTCACTACTTGTGCGTTATATCAAAGTTTCTGGAAATTGCACACCAGTGCACCTGTACGCTGCCACCAACAGGCACACACGTGCGGTTTTAAAAACCAAGCACGGACGCAATAATAACCTAACACAGGTTTTAGGAGCAAAAATTAAGAACTCTGACACTATCAGCCACTGCTGACTGACGTGTATTATACACTACACTTGTGCGTTATATAATAGTTTGGTAAACGCACACCAGTGCACCTGTACGCTGCCACCAACAGGCACACACGTGCGGTTTTAAAAACCAAGCACGGACGCAATAATAACCTAACACAGGTTTTAGGAGCAAAAATTAAGAACTCTGACACTATCAGCCACTGCTGACTGACGTGTATTATACACTACACTTGTGCGTTATATAATAGTTTGGTAAACGCACACCAGTGCACCTGTACGCTGCCACCAACAGGCACACACGTGCGGTTTTAAAAACCAAGCACGGACGCAATAATAACCTAACACAGGTTTTAGGAGCAAAAATTAAGAACTCTGACACTATCAGCCACTGCTGACTGACGTGTATTATACACTACACTTGTGCGTTATATAATAGTTTGGTAAACGCACACCAGTGCACCTGTACGCTGCCACCAACAGGCACACACGTGCGGTTTTAAAAACCAAGCACGGACGCAATAATAACCTACTAACAGGTTTTTTTGGGGAGCGACAATTACAGTACAGACAAGTCAGACACTATCTGGACTGTTTTACACTGTGTACACCAGCCCCAGATATGAAGGCTGGTATACGGTCACCACTACCCTGCCTGCCTGCCTGCCTGTATACTGCTACAATAGTCCTGACAAGGACTCTTTTGGTCACTAGCCTGTATTCAGACCTGGCTATACCCTGCCTGTATATAGCAACAATAGTCCTGAGAAGGACTCTGCTACTGTACTCCGACCTGGCTATACCCTGCCTGCCTGTATACAACTAGAATAGTCCTGAGAAGGACTTTTGGTCACACTGTTTGCAGCCCTGCAACTGAAAAAGCTATAAAGGGCCGCAAAGCTTTCCCTGAATCAGCGACACTCTCCCTACACTCACTGTCAGAATAGCTGTGAGCAGAGCACAGCGCGCCGGCCGATATAAAGGCTCGGTGACGCTGTGCAGGCCGGCCAATCACTGCAATTCCACAACTAACAGGGCTGTGGCATTGCAGTGGTCTGCCAGCCAATCCCTGCATGAGGGCTGGCTCTCAAAAGAGCGCCAACATGCAGAAATGAAGACCACGAGTAAAGCACGAGTATCGCGAGATTACTCGGTCCCCGCCGAGCAGCCCGAGTACAGTGATACTCGTGCGAGTACCGAGTAGTGACAAGCATGCTCGCTCATCACTACTTTTGTTCTGTTTGGTGAACCGAACCACTGGGGGTTTTCCCATCTCTATCAGCAAGGAATCTGTCCACACTGACATCTTGTCACGTACTTCCTCTCTTGTTCTTTAGGTCACTCACTTTACATTGTTATATCAATCTTCTAATTACAGGATTTATTGCTGTGAGCCATGTCCATCACCGGACAAATGTGAGCTGAATGGAGGGGGAAATTATTATTAACATCTAGAGGCCATAAACCCAAACCTGCCAATAGCCTGAATTTACAGAAAGCCACCAACAATAATATGGGATTTATGGAGTGTGCATAAAATGAGCCTGCTTTTAGGAAAGTCCCTTGATGTAAGGCGTTATGAAAACTTAAAGGGGTTTTCTGCGAAAAATGAAAATTGTCCCAGTGGCAAAGTATATTAAAAAATAAACTAAACAATACTCACCTGCTGTCACTTACCTGGATCCAGAGCAGGCCGCTCCATGGCATATGTTCATGCCGGAAGGGAGACATCAGTGCTCACGCAGCAGCAGGAGCCTGTGATTTTCCACTTTGATTTGCCACTTTCAGATGAATTTTCGCAGTGCATCATTGGTAACATCAGTGAGATGAGCATCACTTCAGTTGTTATTTTTTAACATACCACTGGGAAAAAAAACATTTCTGCCTGGACAACTCATGTATAAGTGAAGAGTCACACGGCCATATAACTCAGACAGGGATCACAACACAGACTGGCCAGCAGCTCTCCCAACCTGAGCGTGACAGCTGTGAATTACAGTAATACATACTGCCGGTAGAGCTGCTGGCCAGTTCGAGCATTGCATTGTGATCCCCATCTACAATATACAGAGTATGTGTTTATTTTCTTTAACTTACAGGTTAATCATGGGGGGTGTCTCATAGACGCCTGCCATGATTAACCTAGGACTTAGTGGCAGCTATGGGCTGCCATTAACTCCTTATTGCCCCGATTTCCACCACACCAGAGCAATTCGGGATGAGCCAGGTAGAGTCCCAGGACTGTTGCATCTAATGGATTCAGCAATTGCAGGCGGCTGCTGGCTGTTATTGTTAATACTGAGAAGGGAGAACTCCGGCACACTTATAACTTTCCCAAAGAAAAAGGTTCACACTGGTTCATGTATACATGAACCAGTGTGAACCTTTTTCTTTGGGAAAGTTATAAGTGTGCCGGAGTTCTCCCTTCTCAGTATTGCCTTATTACTCCAGAGCACCTACCCTAGGTGATGCTAGGTCTTAACTCTTTTTGTGGGCTGTTATTGTTAGACTGGGGTGCTCCCCATACTGTGGGGCTCCCCATCCTGAGAATACCAGCCTTCAGCCGTGTGGCTTTATCTTGGCTAGTATAAAAATTGGGGGGCACCGTTTTTTTTTAAATGATTTATTTATTTCACTGCACGATATAGACTCGCCCACTGGCGACTGTTGCAGTTAGACAGCTGTCACTCAGTGTGGGGGCGCGTCTGAATGCAACCAATCATAGGCACCGGTGGGTGGGGGAAGCAGTGAATACTAGATGGAATAATGAGCGGCCGGCATTTTCAAAAGCAGGAGAAGCCACTGGAGCAGTGTGACTGCCGTGCAGCGCCGCGCCGGTGATCGGTGAGTATGAAAAAGAAAGACAGAGACCAAATGACCAACAGAGAGAGAGAGAGACCGACATCAACATCGATTTCGATGGGTGGAAAATGCAACCAAAACGCACAAAAGAAGTGACATGCTGCTTTTTTTAAACGCATCAATTTTGTCAAATATTTGGCATCCAAAATGTGTTTAAAAAAGGAACGTGTGTATGGAATTTGCTGAGTTCTCATAGACTTTGCTGGGGAAGCACAGCGCATGCATTTACGCTGCAGCTTAAAACACTGCGTAAACGCATGAAAAAACGCAACATGCGCACACAGCCTAATATTCATCACAGCTGAGGGTTTGCTACAATTGTATTTATCCCACAGAGAATTGCCCAGAATGGCTACATTGGCAGTAGATTCCTCCTCCACTGAGTTTACTACAATGTATCATTGCAAATAAATTGTATCAGACTAGAGATCAGAGCGTTTAGCTCACAGAGAATTGTCCACAATGGATAGAATTGTTGCCAACCCTCAGCTATGAGTATCACAAAGACTATAGTAATGAGTGAATTAATTAATAAAGAACTGATAGTTCGCTGCATGTGTGACATCAAGTAAGGAAATTAGACAGTGAGTTACTAGCCAAGTAAGGGCTCATGCGCACGTAACTGCAGAATATTCTGCAGCGATTTGACAGCACATGTGCGTGTCAAATCGCTGCAGAAACATTGCATATTGGATGCAGTTTTTTTGTTAAAAAAAGCCGATGTCATGTGCTCTGGATGCTGCCCCCACCATAGACAGAGTGGGGGCTGCATCCAGAACGCAGAAAGAATTGACACGCTGCTTTTATGAACGCATGGATTTGGGTCAAAATTTTAGCACCCAAATCGTTGCATTCCTGTGGCGTAACTAGAGTTTGATGGGCCCCGGTGCAAAGTTTGGACCTGGCCCCCCCCTAACCGTACACAACACTCAGGGTATGAGATAATGACGCTGACACTTGGCTCTTTCCTTCAGCACCCAGGTTTCCCATGATCTGAAATGTCTTTCTATCAGCACCCTAAAAATCGCAGGGTGGGTAGAGAAAGTCGGGTTGAATGCTGCGCTTGAAACCACAAATCCAGGAGATATAATGAATTCTTTCCTTTATTAACAAGTACCTGTCCTACTTCTTACACCCATCTGTATACCAGATAAGACCCTATTGAGTACCTGTCCTACTTCTTACACCCATCTGTATACCAGATAAGACCCTATTTGCGCTTCTTTTTTCCACAGTTTTGTTTGATATCTATCAGCACCCAGCTTTCCTAAGTTCTGATATCAATATAGTATAATGCACACCATAATCCTCCATATAAATGCACACACCATAATCCTCAATATTGTATAAAGCACACTCCATAATCCTCCATATAGTGTAATGCACACACCATAATCCTCCATATAGTGTAATGCACACCCCATAATCATCCATATAGTATAATGCACACCCCATAATCCTCAATATAGTATAATGCATACTCCATAATCCTCCATATAGTATAATGCACACACCATAATCCTCAATATAGTATAATGCACACCATAATCCTCCATATAAATGCACACACCATAATCCTCAATATTGTATAAAGCACACTCCATAATCCTCAATATAGTATAATGCACACACCATAATCCTCAATATAGTATAATGCACACACCATAATCCTCAATATAGTATAATGCACACACCATAATCCTCCATATAGTATAATGCGTACTCCATAATCCTCCATATAGTATAATGCACACTCCATAATCCTCAATATAGTATAATGCACACTCCATAATCCTCCATATAGTATAATGCACACTCCATAATCCTCCATATAGTATAATGCACACTCCATAATCCTCCATATAGTATAATGCACACTCCATAATCCTCCATATAGTATAATGCACATTCCATTATCCTCCATATAGTATAATGCACATCCCATAATCCTCCATATAGTATAATGCACACACCATAATCCTCCATATAGTATAATGCACACCCCAGAATCCTCCATATAGTATAATGCACACTCCATAAGACTCCACATAGTATAATGCACACACCATAATCCTCAATATAGTATAATGCACACCTTAATCCTCCATATAGTATAATGCACACTCTATAATCCTCAATATTGTATAAAGCACACTCCATAATCCTCCATATAGTATAATGCACACACCATAATACTCCATATAGTATAATGCACACCCTATAATCCTCCATATAGTATAATGCACACTCCATAATCCTCCATATAGTATAATGCACACACCACAATTCTCTATATAGTATAATGCACACCCAATAATCCTCCATATAGTATAATGCACACACCATAATCCTCCATATAGTATAATGCACACACCATAATCCTCCATATAGTATAATGCACACACCATAATCCTCCATATAGTATAATGCACCCCCCATAGGCCTCTGGCCACCATTTACTCACTGATTAAAAAAAAAATAAAACATGTCCTCACCAGAGGTGTAGCCAGGGTGTCAGCTCAGAGGGGGAAAAACCTCTGAGTGGCCCGTAACCAGGTAAACATTTTTACAACTCTGGTGTCACACTGTAAGAGCTTGTGTAGACACCCGTATTTTTGGTCCGGGTGCGATCTGACAAAACATTTGATCGCACTCGGACTAATGTTATCCAATCAGGCAGTGGTTATGTTCAATTTTGTCCACAGACCAAGTGGTCTGAGAAAAAAAAATGCAGCGTGCATTTGCCGAATGATACAGTTGCGTGTAGCGGCAGAGCCGTAGTTGGGTTCATACTGCCTCTACCGGTAAGTCAGTCAGTCTGAAGCCTCATGCAGATGTGGCCACAAGTATGTAAACTGCACACTTGTGGTCACATGACAGCCTCCTCTCAACACCGGCACTGGAAAACCCTGATAGCTCGCTGTGCGCATGCAACAAGGATTCACTAGTCTGCAGTCATAGGCTATTAAACAACTGCCGATCGGCTTCATATAACCAAACGGTCAACAATCATTTAAAGGGAATCTATCAGCAGGTTTTTGCCTTCTAATATGACAGCAGCATAACATAGGGGCAGATATCCTGATTCCAGCAATGTGTCACTTACTGGGCTGCTTAGTGTAGTTTTGATAAAATCACTGATTAATCAGCAGCAGATTATCATTACAGGACTACTTGGCCTGTTGTCAGGTAGTCCAGCATATTCAAGAGCTTTTATCTGCAGCAGAGAAAACACTGATTTTATCAAAATGACAGCAAACAGTTCAGTAAGTTACACATCGCTGAAAGCAGGGTCTCTGTCACTACATTATGCTGCTCTCACATGGGGGAGCAAATCCTGGTGACAGATTCCCTTTAAAGGAGGCGATTGTCCAGTATAAATGCTCCCTTAGATCCAGGTACCTTATTGGTGACTTCTCAGATTGTAATGGTCACATCCCATTCTTCTTCATCTGGTCCAGATGCCATGATGACCTTGGACATCTACAACTCTCCCCAGACTTCCATCTTCTCTGGTTTTCCACAACATATCCTAACACGATGCCCTAAAAAATAACAGTGTCATTATTACACCTAAATAAAAAAATATCCATACATGGTGTGCACTAAATAACCCGTATACTGTGCACCTGAAAAAAATAATTCCCCCACTATGCCCCTGACAAAAAAGTGACCCTGCATTGTCCCCCTTATGATACATGGCCTCCACACTGGGCCACTCATATACTATGACCACTGCACCGTCCCTCCACCATGAATTATGGCCGCCACACTGTCTTTTCTTACTAAAAATATCCGTAAAACCATCCCATCTTATTAACCCCTTCACCCCAGGGCGATTTTCCGTTTTTGTTTTTTGCGCCCATTCTTTGAAGAGACGTACCTTTTTGCCATACAAGGGCTTATTTTTTGCAGGACGTGTTGTACTTTTAAATGAAACTATGAGTTTTACCATATAGTGTGCTGGAAAATGGCAAAAATTTCCAAGTGCGGAAAAATTGCAAAAGAAAGTGCGATTCCATGATTGTTTTTAGGATATTTTATTCACCATGTTCACTATTTGGTAAAACTGATGTGTCACTGTGATCCCTTAGCTCAGTATGAGTTTGTTGACACCAAACATGGATAGGTTTATTGTTATTTAAGGGTTAAGAAAATCAGATGTTTATGCACAAAAAGTTGCGCATTTTTTGCGCCATTTTCCAAAAACCGTAGCGCTCTCATTTTTCAGGATCTTGGGCTCAGTGACAGCTTAATTTTTGTGTCTCGAGCTGATGTTTTCAATGGTACCATTTTTCGGCAGATGCTACGTTTTTATTGCCTGTTATTGCATTTTGCGCAAAATTTGTGGTGACCTAAAAATGTAATTTGGCATTTGCATTTTTTTTGCTGCTACGCCGTTTACCGATCAGATTAATTGATTTTACATTTTGATAGATCGGGCATTTCTGAACGCGGTGATACCAAATGTGTGTGTATTATTTTAACCCTTTAATTTTTAATGGGGCGAATGGGGAGATGATTTGAACTTTTAGGTTTTTTATTTTTTAAAACTTTTTAAAACTTTTTTTTATATATATATTTTACTAGTCCCCCTGCTGCATTGCTCTGATCTGCAGAAAAGCTGCTCTCCTCTTAAGCGGGATTTACACGAGGCGATAGATTGTGCGATATGTCGTCGGGGTCACGGTTTTCATGACGCACATCCGGCATACCGCACGACGTCGTCTCGTGTGACACCTCCTAGCGACGCAGTAACGCTCACAAATCGTGAGTCGTGTACTCGTCGCTAGGTTTCATAAAATTGTTTAATTAAAATGGCGGAGGTTGTTCATCGTTGACGTGGCATCACACGTTGCTCCGTGTGACACCACGGGAACGATGAACAGCAGCTTTACCTGCCTCCCGCGGCACCCGACGGCTTAATGTGAGGAAGGATGTGGGCGGGATATTTACATCCCGCTCATCTCCGCCCCTCCGCTTCTATTGGCCGCGTGCCGTGTGACATCGCTGTGACGCCGAACGTCCCGCCCACTCCAGGAAGTGGACGTTCATCACCCACAGCGAGGTCGTCCAAAAGGTAAGTATGTGTGACGGGGGGTAAACGAGTTTGTGCGCCATGGGCAACTAATTGCCCGTGACGCAAAAACGACGGGGGAGGGTACGATCGATTGTGCTATCGCACAATCTATCGTCTCGTGTAAAGCAGGCTTTACACACTGCGGTCTGCCAGGTATAAGAGGAACTGACTCATGATAGCTACAGGAGTCGTCACATGACTCTGTGCTACCATGGCAACCATCTGCTCTATGTGATCATGTCATGTGACTTCTGATTCTGCCGGGTAAGGGAAAGCTTACCGCGACTGGGATGTACAGCGCGCTGTGACATTGACAGCACGGTGTAAGGGGTTAAAAGGCACGGGTAGAGAGTGGATCCACTCATGCCTGATAGCCGCACATGTCAGCTGTTCAAATCAGCTGACATGTGCGGAACTCACCGCTGGCTACCCGCAGCAGCCGCCAGTGAGTATACCGACATGAGGCAAGACCTGCGATATAAGCAATGGCCTCCACACTGTTACATCTTCCGTGACACCGTCTAGCGACGCAGTAACGCTCACAAATCGTGAGTCGTGTACTCGTCGCTAGGTTTCATAAAATTGTTTAATTAAAATGGCGGAGGTTGTTCATCGTTGACGTGGCATCACACGTTGCTCCGTGTGACACCACGGGAACGATGAACAGCAGCTTTACCTGCCTCCCGCGGCACCCGACGGCTTAATGTGAGGAAGGATGTGGGCGGGATATTTACATCCCGCTCATCTCCGCCCCTCCGCTTCTATTGGCCGCGTGCCGTGTGACATCGCTGTGACGCCGAACGTCCCGCCCACTCCAGGAAGTGGACGTTCATCACCCACAGCGAGGTCGTCCAAAAGGTAAGTATGTGTGACGGGGGGTAAACGAGTTTGTGCGCCATGGGCAACTAATTGCCCGTGACGCAAAAACGACGGGGGAGGGTACGATCGATTGTGCTATCGCACAATCTATCGTCTCGTGTAAAGCAGGCTTTACACACTGCGGTCTGCCAGGTATAAGAGGAACTGACTCATGATAGCTACAGGAGTCGTCACATGACTCTGTGCTACCATGGCAACCATCTGCTCTATGTGATCATGTCATGTGACTTCTGATTCTGCCGGGTAAGGGAAAGCTTACCGCGACTGGGATGTACAGCGCGCTGTGACATTGACAGCACGGTGTAAGGGGTTAAAAGGCACGGGTAGAGAGTGGATCCACTCATGCCTGATAGCCGCACATGTCAGCTGTTCAAATCAGCTGACATGTGCGGAACTCACCGCTGGCTACCCGCAGCAGCCGCCAGTGAGTATACCGACATGAGGCAAGACCTGCGATATAAGCAATGGCCTCCACACTGTTACATCTTCCGTGCCCCTCACCACACTACCCTCTCTCCATATCGTGCTCCCTTTTCACACTGTACAGCCTCCACAATGTGTCCTCACATTGTCCTTCATATACTACTCCCCTCATACTGTGGCCTCACACTGTCCCTACTGCCTCCCATAATGTGCCATCACTTTGTATACAGCGTGAACACCCCTATTCCCCCCTACACTCTACAGTAAAAGTCCCTTACATCTCCAGCTCCACGGTGGAGCAATTTCCTTGTTCCTCATCATCACCTCCTTTGTGGTGCTCTATCCTACACACCCTGCTCCCCATACAGCCTGCACCCCCCATATCACCCACACACTACACCCCCATATGTCACACACCCTGCTCCCCATACAGCCTGCACCCCCCATATCACACACACTACACCCCCATATGTCACACACCCTGCTCCCCATACAGCCTGCACCCCCCATATCACACACACTACACCACCATATGTCACACACCCTGCTCACACACACTACACCCCCATGTCACACACCATGCTCCCCACACAGCCTGCACTCCCCATATCACACACATTACACCCCCATATTTCACACACCCTGCTCCCCATACAACTTGCACCCCCCCATATCACACACACTACACCCCCATACCTCACACACCCTGCTCCCCATACGGCCTGCACCCCCATATCACACACATATCGCACACCCTGCCCCACATATCCCACCCAGCCTGTACCCCAACTTACGCCTTTCTCAAACACTCTGCACCCCCTTCACATCCTTCTGTCACAGTCAGCAGCCCTCATATGCCACTCATGCTGCACCCCCCCTCATGTCCCCTATTTTCTCATTACCAGTCATGATGTGTCCAAATCTCCTTCAGGAATCAGTATCTTTGCTTTCTGCCCGGCAATCTTGTGTCTCCTCCCACATAGTCACATGGGCATGACATCGTCGCAGGTCCTGGCAGGATGGATTCCATCTTCTGTGCAGGAGCACTTTTGCTCTGCCGCACGTCAGAAGCGCCTGGTGGGCCTCTCCAAGTCAGGGGCCCCTCTTCCCCGTGCTGACCCCGGGCCCCCCTGACTCACAGGCCGGCCCCCTGGCGGTCGCATGGTCGGCCACTGACAGCGCAAGAGCCGGCTCTGCAGAGCGGCTGCCGGGCCCCTATAAGGCTAAGTTCACACATCAGTTTTTTCCAATCAGGCACAATCCGGATTGTGCCTGATGCAACGGATCTGTCTCATATTGAGTAAAAACTGATGCAACGGATCCAGTAAAAAAACGGATCCTTTTTTTTTTATATACTGAGAGAGAGAGAGACCCTATCATCACCGCACAAACACCGGCACTACCGCACGCATCATCACCGCACATGTAGGCACTATCGCACATACCATCACCGCACACGCAGGCACTACCACATGCATCATCACCGCACACGCAGGCACTACCGCACGCACCATCACCGCACATGCAGGCACTACCGCATGCACCATCACCGCACACGCAGGCACTACCGCACGCATCATCACTGCACACCCAGGCACTACAGCCCACATCATCACTGCACTAAACAGGCATTACCGCACGCATCATCACCGCACACCCTGGAACTACAGCCCCCATCATCACCGCACCACACAAGCATTACCGCACGCATTATCACCGCACACCCCGGCACTACAGTCCCCAGCATCACCGCACCACACAGGCATTACCGCATGCATCATCGCACACCCCAGCACTACGACCCCCATCATCACCGCACCAGACAGGCATTACCGCACGCATCACCGCACACCCCAGCACTACAGCCCCCTTCATCACCGCACCAGATAGGCATTACCGCACGCATCATCACCGCACACGCAGGCACTACAGCCCCCATCATCACCTCACACACAGGCATTACCGCACGCATCATCACCGCACACCCCAGCACTACAGCCCCCTTCATCACCGCACCAGATAGGCATTACCACATGCATCATCTCCGCACACGCAGGCACTACAACCCCCATCATCACCGCACACGCAGGCACTACCTCAGTGACATCACCGCTGACAGCGCGATTCACTTCAGCTGCTGCGTGGATCTGACACAGAGCACTCGTGTTCTACTGCCGCTTCTGTCAGCTTAAGGTAGCAGAGCTGAAAGCGTCGTGGGACCTCTGTGGATTACGTCAGACCTGGAGGGGTATTTGGGGATTTTAATAAAATGGTGAAAGAGGGTGTTTTTTTGTCTTTTATTCCAAATAAAGTATATTTTTGGGTGTATGTATTTATTTACTTTCACTTACAGGTTAATCATTGGGGGTGTCTCATAGACGCCTGCCATGATTAACTCCTTATTACCCCGATTGCCATCGCACCAGGACAATTCGGGATGAGCCGGGTAAAGTCCCATCTAATGGATACAGCAATTCCGGGCGGCTGCTGGCTGATATTGTTAGGGTGGTGGGCTCCCCATAACATGGATCTCCTCATCCTGACAATACCAGTCTCCAGCCGTGTGGCTTTATCTTGGCTGTTATCAAAATTAGGGGGACCGCACGTCGTTTCTTTTTAATTATTTATTTATTTTACTGCACGATATAAACCCACCCGCCGGCGGCTGTGATTGGTTGCAGTGAGACAGCTGTCACTCAGCGTGGGGGGCGTGTCTGACTGCAACCAATCATAGGCTCCAGTGGGGGGGAAGCAGTGAATACAAGATTGAATAATGGGCGGCCGGCATTTTCAAATCAGGAGAAGCCGCCAGAGCTTTATGACAGCCGTGCAGCGTCGCGCCGGTGATCGGTGAGTGGGTGACAATGAGTCAGTGAGTGAGAGAGCTTGAGAGAGAGTGAGTGAGTGATTGATTGATTTTCTGACAAGCAATGAATTTATATCACTTCTGGGCATGCTCAGAAGTAAAAACCGGATACGGTACATGCTTCCGGCGTTTGAGGCATGCCACCGTATCCTGCGCGCATAGACTTTCATTATGCACCATGCCGCACCCGGCGCTATGCAGTTTTTTGTCGCTGGCAAAAAACGTTCCTCTCTGCGTTTTGTGCGGCCGCCGGAGTAACGATTTTTTCCGCATCTGGAAAAAAACGTATCAAACGCAAGTACATGAGGCACAATCCGGCGCTATTAAAAGTCTGAGGAAAAAACGCACCCGGCGGCAAAAAAAACCCAAACAGATGCGTTTTTCCCGCAAAGCACCGGATTGTGCCGCACAGCAAAAACCTGATGTGTGAACATACCCTAACCCTGCGGGCCCGGTCGCAGTGGCGACCTCTGCGACCACGGTCGTTACGCCCCTGCTGCGTTCATAAAAGCAACGTGCGCACATCTCATGCACAATCTTCATAGATTGTGTAGGGGACGCAGGAAGCATGCATTTATGCTGCAGTGCTATACGCAGCGTAAATGCATGCAAATATGCAAAGTGCGCTGAGCCCTTAAAGAGGCTGGTATTAGGCTGAAAAACAACTTTGGGAAGCAGAGGCTCCTTAAGTACACTTTCAAGCCTACAGCGCTTAATTTTGCAATAAACCTAAAAGATTCCCCCTCTGCAGCTCCTGGGCTGCATTCTAGCAAGGTTCCTGCTGTTATTGTGCCCCCTTTGAGACTTTGAGACCCTTCAAAATAAATACTTTATAAAGTCTTACCTTTTCCTATGCAAATCTTTTTTTATAGACACAGGGGCAGGCTCTCTTGCGTCCGTCCGTTAGTCGCCCTCCTGCCGCTTTACGCCGTCCCCCATCGATCATTTCCATACATGAGGACACCGCCCAGTGCTCCAGAGGTCCCCACGCATGCCCAGTGCCACTCGAGTGGGAGTGAGCACTGTGCACTGCTGGCGTGATTGCGCAGGCATGAGATTATGGGTGACGCTGTGATTGTCATCAGCAAGTACCCGCTCATAATCTCGTGCCTGCGCTTTTCACTCTGCCTCCACCTTTATGCTGCTTCGCTCCTCCCATCTATTTCCTGCTCCAGGGGAAAGATGGGTAAGAGGTGACGTGGGTTCATCTGGCCAGCGCTTGCGCAGAACGGTAGAGGCAGAGGGGAAAGCGCGGGCACGAGATTATGGGCGGGTACTTGCTGATGACAATCACAGCGCCAGCCATAATCTCACGCCTGCGCAATCGTGTCACCAGCGGTCCCACTGTGCATAGTGCTCAGTCCCACGAGAGTGGCACGGCGCATGCACAAGACCTCGGGAGCACTGGGTGGAGTCCTCAGTTATAGAAATGAGTGATGGGGGATGGCGAAAGCTGCAGGAGGGCGACTAACGGACGCAAGAGAGCCTTCCCCGTGTCCATAAAAAAAAGATTTGCATAGGACCTTGCTAGAATGTAGCCCAGGAGCTGCAGAAGGGGAATCTTTTAGGTTTAATGCGAAATTTCTGCTGACAGGTTCCCTTTAAATACTTCATTTGCATATTAATTAAAATGCTAAATTCTCAGGAATGCAGCAACAGATAGAAAATATAAAGGTGTCAATGATTTATTTAAAAACATGCATGCCCATGAATGCTGTTTGGAGGAGATTGACCCTACTAAAAGATTCCCTTTAAACTAAATATTAACCCATCCTTTGTATTGTTAAGGGCGTGACTCAACCTGTCACTGTTTCTAGATCTGACCGCTGTTTCAAATCCTATTGTCATGAGTGCACGCGAGAATGAACGATAACAGACACTATATATCAGTTATGGACCTTCTCCATGACAGACCCTGAGGCAACTGAACTTTATTCTTAAACAAAGCTCCTAGACCAAGAAGTAAAGGGGTGTGAACAAAAGTTTTAGTCCAATCAAGTATCGTAGTTCGGGGCTTCATGACGTATAGGAAATCTGCATATCCTCTTTGGATTGGTCAGTCCAGGCTCCAGGAATTTCTTTTGTATATCATCTTAGGCGTTGTCCAGAATGTAGCAGCCATCTTCAAGTTACATATACTGATATATACTGTGTTTAAGGAAAATCACTAAATATACAATATACATATATACATATGTTAGTAAGAAACAAGAACATTCATAAATATGTGTGTTAGTTTACATCTACTAAACTATATACCTGAGTCTATGAAATGGCTGAATTAAGTATTTTTTGGATACTCAATTCTTATCCTCAACAGTCCCCCCTAAAGACTTATTTCTGCCATTTCTGAATTCTAAGGGTACTGTGTTCACTTAGAAGATAGGTAGAAAGATCTGTTGGAAAAACCTGCCTAACTGACGTTGAGGCATGGGCGGAAAGGGAAAAGGGGTTTTCTTCACCGGTTTGAGACCAAGGACTCCTAGGCGAGTCCTCACCCTCACCCTTTGTAGTTGGACTTTCCCATGTCTCAAGATTCTCTAAATCCTCTCTTCTAACTGTTCTGGCAATAATGGTCTGAGACTGTACAAGTTTTCTGAAAGAATAAGAATGAGCAGAACGCTCAGTGCAGCTCTGATTGGTCGACCCTTTTGCAATGCGAGGTGTGGATCCATAGATTTTTCTGCGGTTGGATCGGCTCATCTAGTGTTGACTCATGGCTCTTTTTCGCTTGTCCTTTAGGATCAATCAGTCTCTTGACTGGAGACCATATGCTAATAGCTCTGATTTAAGATCTGGAATTGGAAAATACACCTGATTATCACACTCTTTAATCAATCATATAAAAAAATATACATGCCTGTGCTAAACCAAAAAAACATCTTACATAAAAACCTGTTTATTATGAAAAGAAAACAAAACATACATTTTTATTAACAATTTGCCAGTTTCCACTTTTCTATAAAATATACACCTTTTTGTAAACCCATTACATTATTTTTTTTACATACCACCTTTATGTGCTTCCCAGCAATAACGTTGTTTTCTGCACTGGAATGCCTCTGACCAAACCTGGAAAGAAATCTACACAACACGCACAGACTTGCATACAACGTGCTCATGATATACCTCTATAATCAGTTTGCAGTCTCTAAAAATGGGTAGAGTAGGTGTAGGGTGTTACTGCGGTTTCTTTACCGTTTTTTCTCACTTCGTTTTAGGCACATGTCTTACAAGACTTGGTGAATCTGCCCACCTGAGTACTGAACCCTGGTGTCACCAAAGCACACACTGATAACTGTCTTACACAGATTTTAGTCCATAGGTTACCTGGGCCATCATTAAGAAGAGCTCTCATGGCAGAGAAAGCTTACCACCCTTTGTCCACAGACCTTCCTCAGTCAGCTGGCTCCCTGCATGTCACACTGCATTCCTTGTTGAATCGCTTGTTCCTGTAGGGATTTAAGAACACAAGGAGTGACAGAAGTCACTGATGTGACAGGTGTCACCGAGGCATGGTCGATATTGGTGAAAGACTCTCAACTCTAGGCCCGTTCACTGCTCCTTGGTCCGCTGCACCTGTGCGGGGATCTCCATCTAATTCATCAGCAAAGATCTAGACTTTCTCTTCAGCATACCTAGTTCATTTGACAACAGGAAAAAATCTACAACATACAAATACATCTAAAGACTCTTATCCACTCCTGTTCTACCCATCTAGAGAGGCATTTAATGAGTCACTGCCTCATGTACCCATAGTATGGGAGGGAGTGGTCGAATTTAGACTACCTCATGTTGTGCAAACCGCAGCATATCCAGTATAGAATCGACCAACATCTTGTTCCATCTATAAAAACAAAAAAACTAAAAAATATACATTAGATCATTCTTATAACTTTAACTCTGACCATAATACAGTTAGTGGTCATCTATACTTTACATTACTAAAAATACTAAATAAATAAACATATAAGACAAGACTTTCCTATTTCAGTTAACAGATATGCCTCATAATAATAAAACCAATTTCAAAACCTATCTAATATGCCTGCTGCGCTCTCTACTGTTGGAGAATATAATTAATACCTTCCCCCCTTGTTTATTTGTTTATTTACCAATATAACAAAATTCAGAGGTTTTTATGCTGGTATTCCCTAAAAGAAAAAATAAGACAGCAGGTAATAAATTAGCTACATACTAGAAACTAAAATTGGACAAACACTGAAAATAACGTATATATTACAACAATATACATTGCTGGGGAATTTTAAAACCTTACGATAAACAACACAGTATTCATAAAGAAAAGAAAACCTTTGATAGTAAAAAATAAGTGAAACATGGTTAGGTGACAGCTGTGACTAGGTGGCTAACCTGCAAAAAGAAATATAAATTGTTTAAAAAGAATCGTACAAACAAAAAGGGATAGGGTCAAAAAATAAAAATATATTGTTCGAATAAATCGCCATTAAAAAACAAAACAACACAAACTAATTTGCATATCTCATGAAATCTAATTTTCCCTACAAAATTGACTGAATCATTCAGGAAACTAAAAATGTGAAATCCTGAACTCTAAGGGTTAAACCGAACTTACGTCACTATTGGGGAAAAAAAAAACACATTCCATTCTTATCTCTAAATAAAAGCCAGAGAAAGAGAAGGAAAAAAACCTTATCTTTTTGTTTTAAACTCTGGACAAACTTTTCGCTCGCTCCGCTCCTCGGACACACTGCTCAATGCTCTTACAAATGGATATAATACCTCCTGACATCAGTAGGGGTAAGTAATTTACAAATTTACAAATTTTATTTTAAATTAACTAACACAGTACAAAGATATATATTTACCTACCTCTATTCTATTTTATGATATAATGTTGCAGGACTTCTAAAATACCAATTGATTTTATGTGAACAGTTCCTCTTTCTATTTATTAATGCTTTAAAAGTTTCACTTATTTATCTCTGACTTACATTTATTGGATAGCTGAGTAAACAAATATACTATTTTACACTTAGTCAAATGTGTTAGTCATATATACTGGAGAACACACTTCCTCCCACCGGGGATGGGTGGAGAGCTTTGGACAAAGACCCATTAAAGGGGCTAAACTGGGTGTATTGCCATTAGTGGGTGTAGCAAGATGGCCACCACAGGAAGTTCCAGGCACCTGACTTCCGGGTGTAGCATCCATGTTGTGACTCCCTGGGTGTAATGGGAGTGGCTGTAACTATGGACGGAGCCAGGGATGTTACTGTTAATGGCTGTAAACCAGTTCGCATTCCAGCATGCAAAGGAGAGGCTTGATTAGTACCAGATATAATGATTTCTAGAGAAGAACAATAAGGCACAGCTAGAGAAAAACATTAGTAATTCTACAAACCGCAACAGACAGTGAATGGGGTCTTTGTTTTTCAGTATAAACTCACTGGAGATTAATATGGACTTCCGTACATGGGTTGCAGCCTGCCAGCTGGTGGTAATCCAGCTACTTTACACAATTTGTTACAATTTTTCGTATACTGTTTCCCGCTCTTTTTTTTTTTCTTTTGTTTTCCTGTGGAGAGGTGTCTAGCCCCCCTTTACAAATGCGTGTGCAGTGTGCATTCCAGCTCGGGAAGGGAGAGGTGTGCTACTTGTGTTTTCCCCATCTTTTCTTTGGAAAAGGATCCTGTTAGGAGAGAGTCTTTGAAACTGAACTAAGGAGTGATAACTTCACAATCTCATCATAGATTCTTTGCACTACCCATGTCCATCATAACCCACCAATTTATACAACCTCTTGAAATTCTCAGCTCCTACTAAAAAAAACATATGGGTCATTCCGTGTCAAGTGGACCAGTTTTAAAAATCGTCCCCACTCGACGTTCTCCGATTTTGCTGAAAATTTATAAGGATGTACATGTATGTTTGAAAAGAGGTTCTGTAAATTTTTAGGGCCAGATCTCAAATATATTGGGCACTGTTGACCTTTCACTGGAGGCCCCCCCCCAAGCCTGCGGCTTCAGCTAAGAGGATTTTGCAAACTTTGGCACATAGCCATTAGAGTTCTATACTGGCTATGATGCTGAAATTTGGCATACTAGCTCAACTTTTGCTGCTAAACGCGATAAAATTATTACCGGCTATGACAAAACAATATTTCGGCCGCAATTTTGTGTCAAAGTAGCTTGCAAAACGCCTCGCATAAAATTTATGCCAAACTTTGCCCATATATAACTCAAGACCAAAAACCAATAGGAACTGGTGCTTTACCCTGTACAACAAACATCTTCATGACTTTGCATTGCTGCAATATCACGGTCAAAGCATATGTATTTGTGGAAATATTCACACCCACATATGATGAAAAACTTAAAAAAAACGAATTTTACCTATTTTTAGGTCAAATTTCCCAAAAAGGGTACCCCTAAAATATATTCATTCTGTTATCATTTGAAAGAGCACATTTTTCTCTACAAGGATCATTGGGGGTTTTTTTGGAGTCTCTCCATTTAAGAAAAGAAAAATGCCACTGAACATGGTGTTATTTATTAATACGCAATGAATGCTAACTGCACTATTCAAACCCTTGCGTTGGTCCATGGTGGTTATACCACAACCAATTCCCTAAGAATTGGTATTATAATCCTATTAAGAATTGTAATAATACTGTCTTTTGAGAATTGGCAGCCCCATCGCCTAGGAGCCATGGCCGATAGCCGTGCAAGGCAAGTCGCGGGTTGTCTCTTTATCGCAGGTTCCAAAGCCTGAGGGTGGGTGTCTTTGCCTAGGATCCCAAGCTTAATATTGGGTATCTTTTGTTGGTTCCCAAGCCATAATGTTCAGTCTAAGTAAGTGGTCTGGAATTGTTGCTGAATTTGCAATGAAAGATGAAGGGTCATTTGACACCCTTGTTGCAGTCCACACTTTCTTAACAGTAATTGTGGAGTATCTCAAGACTCTCATCAATGGGATTCATCATATCCACTACTTCAGTGATGGATCTGCAGCCCAGTACAAAAATTTCAAAAATTTTCTCAACTTGTGCCACCACAATGCTGATTTCAATATCAGCGCTGAATGGAATTTTTTTGGTACCAGTCATGGAAAGTCGCCCTGTGATGGGATTGGAGGGACAGCAAAGAGGTTGGCAGCTCATGCCAGTCTTCATCGCCCAACTAAAAACCAAATACTGACCCCGGTGGATTTATTCAACTTTTGCAACAAGCAACTGCATGGAATCAAGGTTTTTTTTGTTCCAAAAGAAAAAATTGACGAAATACGGGTAGTTCAAGAGGAAAGGTTCAAAGATGGACATACAATTGCTGGAACAACAGAAAATCACCAGTTTGTGCCAATTGATGACAAAAAGATTCGCATTTCAAGGGTGTCAAATGACCCTTCATCTTTCATTGCCCATGTAGATGGATCTGTCAGATCAGAAATGCCTTTTGTGCCAATTGCAAACCTCCAGCCAGGGCAATACATTGCCTGCATTTACGATAGGAACTGGTGGATTGGAAATATTTCTGAAATTTCAGTCGACGACCATGATGCATTAATACATTTTATGCATCCTCATGGACCAGCTAGCTTCTTTCACTGGCCTGTGAGAAATGATACATGCTGGATTCCCGAGCAGTCGATCATTGCAATAATTCCAGCACCAGCTGCAACAGCAATGGGCCGACAATACAGCTTCTCTGAACCGATTATGTTGCAAATTCAGCAACAATTCCAGACCACTTACTTAGACTGAACATTATGGCTTGGGAACCAACAAAAGATACCCAATATTAGGCTTGGGATCCTAGGCAAAGACACCCACCCTCAGGCTTTGGAACCTGCGATAAAGAGACAACCCGCGACTTGCCTTGCACGGCTATCGGCCATGGCTCCTAGGCGATGGGGCTGCCAATTCTCGAAAGACAGCATTATTACAATTCTTAATAAGATTATAATACCAATTCTTAGGGAATTGGTTGTGGTATAACCACCATGGACCAACGCAAGGATTTGAATAGTGCAGTTAGCATTCATTGCGTATTAATAAATAACACCATGTTCAGTGGCATTTTTCTTTTCTTAAATGGAGAGACTCCAAAAAAAACCCCAATGATCCTTGTAGAGAAAAATGTGCTCTTTCAAATGATAACAGAATTAATATATTTTAGGGGTACCCTTTTTGGGAAATTTGACCTAAAAATAGGTAAAATTCATTTTTTTTTTAAGTTTTTCATCATATGTGGGTGTGAATATTTCCACAAATACATATGCTTTGACCGTGATATTGCAGCAATGCAAAGTCATGAAGATGTTTGTTGTACAGGGTAAAGCACCAGTTCCTATTGGTTTTTGGTCTTGAGTTATATATGGGCAAAGTTTGGCATACATTTTATGCGAGGCGTTTTGCAAGCTACTTTGACACAAAATTGCGGCCGAAATATTGTTTTGTCATAGCCGGTAATAATTTTATCGCGTTTAGCAGCAAAAGTTGAGCTAGTATGCCAAATTTCAGCATCATAGCCAGTATAGAACTCTAATGGCTATGTGCCAAAGTTTGCAAAATCCTCTTAGCTGAAGCCGCAGGCTTGGGGGGGGCCTCCAGTGAAAGGTCAACAGTGCCCAATATATTTGAGATCTGGCCCTAAAAATTTACAGAACCTCTTTTCAAACATACATGTACATCCTTATAAATTTTCAGCAAAATCGGAGAACGTCGAGTGGGGACCACTGGTCCACTTGACACGGAATGACCCATATTTCTTCTTGAACAGAGAGTATTCAAAGTGCTCTAATTGGACCGGATGGCTCCAACGGAATTCTTTCCCGCCTCGTTATGAAGACCTACCCCCTCACAACAGTCGCTCACATTTAATACGCAGGGGAATACACTAATTCCGACACTTTCAACTGGAATCCTTTCCCGCCTCGTTATGAAGACCTACCCCCTCATAACAGTGGCACACGTTTATTACTAAAACGCAGGGGATACGCTAATTCCAACATTTTACCTGAACCCTTCCCTCCTCGCCCATTATCTATTCAATATTTAATATTCAATATTCAATATTTAATAAGCAGTGAATGTGTCATATGCAACACAGGGGAATCGCTAGTTCTCATACTTCTGTTCAAAAACAAACAATTGTAAAATACTGAAAACACATAAGCCAACTAGTTTCTGTTCTAAACTCCAAAGAAAAAAACACTGTCTTTATTACAAATCAATACAGCTCCTTCGTTTGCTTTTGCTACATAAAAGCTGCAGCTACATGGGTAATTGACCCCTCCTTCCTCTCCCCCTTCGGCTGCTCCTAAAGAATTCCTCTCAGTCACTCACACAAGCCCCCTCCTTTTCTTTCAATGCAAAGGCAATGGGTAGCTGACCCCCCTTTCTCCTCACTCCAAGCAGATGCCTGGGCTATCTTGACCCTGCCCTCTTTCTCTACAGTTAAAAGCTGCGTAATTCAACCTCCGCTCTGCAGCCGTGTGGGCAATTGCTAACACACTGACTTCCCCCTTGCTTTCTTTGTTCTTCAGTGAAGAGATGCAGGGATGTCCCTGGGCTCTACCACACCCCCCTTTTCCTGCTGCTGCTGCCTTTATGAAAAGCTGCAAACTATTAGCTCTTTGAGAACCAAGTCAGAGCGAAGAATTTACAGGCTTTCTATGGAGCTGAAAGCCTCTGTTTACAACTCAGAAATACAGACAGTCAGTCAGATCGTATGACCCACGGACCCTATGACCCTATGGGGTCTGGGTCCTTTCCTTTGTTCTAGACTACCAATGAGAGATAGGCCCACGTTGAGGTCTACAACGCCAATATCCCCCCCAGATCAGAGGTCAAACCTTTCGCCGAAGACCACGACTCACAGGTAAATCGTCATATACAGTGTACATAAAACTCACCTGTGATTTTGAAAGTGATCAAATCTCATTGTCGGGGTCCCGGGTACTGGGAAATGGTCTCCTGGATCCGAGAGAGAAATTCAGCCAATCTTTCTTACGGTAATCTCAGCAGTGCCTCCACTGTTAAGGGGGTGACTCAACCGGTCACTTTTTCTAGATCTGACCGCTGTTTCAAATCATATTGTCATGAGTGCACGCGAGAATGAACGATAACAGACATTCTCTTTCACCGATTGTCTCTGTCTGTCTCTCTGTCTGTCACTCTGTCTGTCTCTCTATATCCGTCTCCCCACCGACATCTTATTACCTCACATATAAGCTTCTTATACTATAAATGTCTTTTGTTCCTATAGCAACCACTCACAGCTCCTATTAATAATCTGTAGTTCCAGGCTCCATTTACTTTAATGAAGGCATGTTTTTTGGAGAGTAACTGTAAAGCACGGGGTTAAATTTTCCTGTCAAAACATAGTCTACGACGTTCCCTGGGTCACATGAGGTGTCTGTGCAAAATTTCGTGATTGTAAATGCGACGGTGCGGATACACTTTTCATTTCACTTTTTCCCCATTATGTAGATAGGGGCAAAATTGATTGGTAAATTGGAACTTGCGGGGTTAAAGTTTCGCCTCACAACATAGCCTATGACGCTCTCGGGGTCCAGACGTGTGAGTGTGCAAAATTTTGTGGCTGTAGCTGTGACGGTGCAGATGCCAATCCCGGACATACACACACACATACATACATACACACATTCAGCTTTATATATTAGAGGTCATATCTAAATCCTTATATCTTGCACCGAATCCCGAATGCCTATTAATCCCTGTGAAATGTAAATGTTATTGGTGGAGGAAGGTTGAACTAGATGGACCTAGATCTTTTTTCAACCAATGTAATTATGTAACTAGCTCATGACTGCCACCCGATAGACCTACCGTATTTTTCGGACTATAAGATGCACTTTTTTCCCCCAAATGTTGGGGGAAAGTTGGGGGTGCATCTTATGGTCTGAATATAGGGCTGCGGCCGGGAATGAGGGTGCCGCGGTGGAGCGGGCCATTGAGGGCACGAGCAGACTGTAGCAGCGCCTGCCGTGACCACTTGGGCCCGCTCATTACATATGCACGCCCATCCTCCCGCCCATCATCCCTCAGCGCTGAAGCCGGCACTGACAGGTGGGCGGGATGATGGACGGGGGGTTGGCCGTTATCACCCCTGGCAACTACAGCCTGGAGTGATCATGTGCGGCTGTATTCACTGCCCCCCGCGCATCATTATCAGCGCTGGGGGCAGTGACTAAGTACAGTACACTCACTGGCCACGTCCGTGCAGCATCGCAATCTCCTCCAGTCTGCCAGTCAGCTGATCTGTGTAGAGAGCGGTGAGCACAGTGATGACGTCATCGCTGTATGAGCCGCTAGTTTCCACGCAAGTCAGCTGACATGCAGACAGGAGGACGAGCGATGCTGCAGGGGAATGGGGATGGCTCTACACAGATCAGCAGCGCTGCTGCCACCACAGACAAGGGGAGGAACGATGCTGCATGGAGCGTGTCCAAAGGTGACGGGAGTTTGGTCGCAGGAAATCCAGAGTGGACCGGAACAGGGTTGGAGCCCGCCGGTACCGACAGCGGAGATCCAGTCCGGAAACCGTGCACAGGTGGGGCTCCTGGACCCTAGTTAGGAAGACGGTTGCAAGCCCCTTCTCTAATTAACCAGGCCGGGGACAAGGTTCCAGACGTTGTTCCAAAGTGTTAGCCCAGATAGATTGAAACGGCAGCCTACCGTGGGGGATAGGGTATTCGCAAACACCCACTGAGATCCCAAGGGTCAGTTTTCGCGGGCACATCTCCCAACCAAAACCAAACTGGGAGTGGACTTCCCCGTTCCATACGAGGTCCTCTAAAATAGAAGGAAAATACAGAGTGCCGGAGGAATGGACATTGGTACACCAGCCGGGTGTGGGAACCGAATACACCCTGAAGCGGCAGCCGGCCACTGACACCTTGGTTTACCAGCAGACTCGTGTGTATTTATTCAATCGTGAGTACCCCAACACCATCCGGTCCAGCCCGGTGCGTCACCACCAACAGCCATCACCTCCCGTGTCCTGGACACTGAGCCCTGGTACATTCACCCCTACCCACAGAGGGGTTAACATCCAGCTGCCATTCCATCTCCCCCGGGTGCTCCCCAAAAGCAGCGGTGGTACTTTACCTTACCACACACCGTGGGTGGAGTCACGAAGTGTCTACAACAATCCCCTGTACATATTACGCCCCTTTTTATTTGAGTTTCCGCACGACCCCCCGGGTCTTGAGACCCCTTCGAGCCACTGCGGATCTGGATCCGAGCAGCCCGGCTGCTGACGTGGGGGCGGCACATATGTGCATAATAAGAATAAGCATGTGTATATGTGTGCATAACAAATATAATCATGTGGCTGCATGTTTTACATATCTCTTTTTAATCTAGAAATGAAGTTAATGATATGTAAATGATAAAAAATGGAAACAAACATTTTTCAAACCATCTCAATTTATTTAGCATTAAGTATGAGAACCAAGTGCAGAAAGACACAGTTATACACTTGCCATGTAATCAATAATGTTATTAATGGTTGTTTTGAGGATTGTTCTGCCACCGTGAATTCATTTGGTCACACAACTCATCAAGATCTGCTGATAGCTTCCTTTGCAATTTCTGATCAATGATGTCTCAGAGGTACTTGATGGGAGACAAGTTTAGAGGCATTGCAAGCCATAGTAGGAGGTTTATGCAATGTAGGCTGCTCAATGTAGCACGAGCAGCATGTGGCCTAATGTAGTTGTGTAGAAAATTGCTCCAGGGATACTTTGGAGAAATAGCTTTATCACTGATTCCGCCATCAAATCAATGTAACGCCAGGCCGATAGTGTATCCGGGGAGTAGAGTTGAGCGCGGCTCGTGGTTCGAGGTTCTCCAGTTCTAAGCTCGAGTGATTTTTGGGGCTGTTCGAGATCGAACTAGAACTCGAGCTTTTTGCAAAAGCTCGATAGTTCTAGATACGTTCGAGAACGGTTCTAGCAGCAAAAAGCAGGGCTTTTTACAGCTACAGTGTGCAGGAGCCATCGCTGGCAGCCTGCCAGAAGCTGGTAACCAAGATAAACATCGGGTATCCAAGCAAAGCGCTTTGGTTAGTAACCCGATGTTTATCTTAGTTACGTGCAGGAAGCCCACACTTCCCCGCTCAGCTCACTCCGTCCCCTCCTGCACGCGGCATGTACACACGTACACACACACACGTACACATACATACACACACACACACATCCCCCCCCCCGCTCGGCTTACCTGCGGTGATGAAGTCCCGCCATCCCGACCTCAGCGCTGTCACTGTCCTCCATGGCCGCCGCTTGTCACATCACCTCTCGCTTCCGACCCGAGACTGACTAGCGGTGACGTCACGGACCTCTCGCGATATTTGGCTGTGAAGGCGCCGGTCACTGAACTCAGTGACAGGGGCTGTCGGCAGTGCTGGAGATCAGTGCAGGTAATGTACCTCGCTGACAGCAGCACTTGTCATGCCCTGCAGTGACCTGGGATGACCCATTGATGTTAGCTCAGGTCACTGCACTGCTCTCCCAGCCAATGGGGAACATCCTGCTCTTCATTGACTGGGACAGTGTGGATCGTCATGGCAACCCCTTGGATTACACCAGACCTGGATTTGTTTTTCATTCTAATAAATTGGTTAAAGAGGGAATGTTTTGGGGAGTGTTTTTTCAAATAAAAATGTGTTTGTCGTCTATTTTTTTTTATTACTGACTGGGTTGGTGATGTCGGGTATCTGATAGACGCCTGACCTCACCAACCCCAGGGCTTGATGCCAGGTGACATTACACATCTGGTATTAACTCCATATATTACCCCGTTTGCCACCGCACCAGGGCGCGGGATGAGCTGGGGCGAAGCACCAGGATTGGCGCATCTAATGGATGCGCCACTTCTGGGGCGGCTGCGGCCTGCTATTTTTAGGCTTGGGAGAGTCCAATAACCATGGACCTCCCTAGTCTGAGAATATCAGGCCCCAGCTGTCTGCTTTACCTTGGCTGGTAATCCAATTTTGGGGAACCCCTACGTGTTTTTTTTTTAAAATTATTTATTTAATTTAAAATAACAGCGTGGGGTGCCCTCAGTTTTGGATTACCAGCCAAGGTGAGGTTGCCAGCTGTGGTCTGCAGGCTGCAGCCGTCTGCTTTACCCTAGCTGGCTACAAAACTAGGGGGAACCCTACGTCATTTTTTTTTTCATTCTTTTGGCAAAATACAAAGCTAAGCACCCCTTAGTGCCACATGAAAGGCACCAAAGGGTGCTCCACTTTTTCTCCACTTTTTCTCCATTTTTTCTCCACTTTTTCTCCACTTTTTCTCCATTTTTTTCTCCACTTTTTCTCCACTTTTTCTCCACTTTTTCTCCACTTTTTCTCCGTTCTTTTTCTATGGTCGGTCTACCCATTAGCTCTGCCATGCATACTGTAGCTCTACACCTACTGCACATGTTACTTTATGATTGACATCTCTTTCGTACCAGAGCTGTCTAAGCCTACTCTGACCCCATATTTGTCATTACTATATTGTCCTTGTACTGTATTATGACATTTGTATCATGTGTTTCATTTCTTGCAATTTTTTTGCTGCATCCCAATTGTACCTCTACATTGTTCGAGTTTATGTTATTGTTCTCTCACTCTTATGTGATACTGATTATTGTCATTTTTCATGATTACATGCAGATAAGTCCAATCTGACGAAGGCTCAGGCCGAAACGTCATTTGTAACTTGTTTTGGACAAAAACATATATGCTTATGAAAATTTTTTTTTCTTAATACTGACCAATAAAGAGTGATTTGGCATTACTATCCATTGTGACTTACTGACTTAGTCTGGGAGATATAGAGTGCCGAGGTTACTCACTAATTTTATCTATTATTACCTCTGAGCACCTATATACCAGTGAGCAGAGCTTCCTCTACAGTAGTTCTCCTGATTAGGCATGCCCTTACCTCATGAGCACGGCATTGCAGCTTTGGTAGCAACCATTACGACATGGACTCTGCTGCTGTGGACCCGGGGAGAGTGAGTGCAGATTCATTGCACCCACACTCCTCACATGAAGGGTCCGCACTCCTAGAAAATGGGGGATACGTTCCCTGAGTGTCTCCCCCCCATATTCTAGACGGTCCAGAGTCGTCGTGGGACCCCTTTATTTTTTTTCTTACAATAAATTGGTGAAAGAGGAAATGTTTTGGGGACTGTTTTTTCAAATAAATTTCTTTTGTCGATTTTTTGTTTTTGTTAGTACTGACAGTTTATGATGTTGGGTATCTAATAGACGCCATGACATCACAAACTGCTGGGCTTGATCTCAGGTGACTTTACAGCTAGTATCAACCCGATTTATTACCCCGTTTGCCACTGCACCAGGGCACTGGATGAGCTGGGGTGAAGCGCCAGGATTGGCGCATCTAGTGGATGCGCCACGTCTGGGGTGCCTGCGGCCTGCTATTTTTAGGCTGTGAAGGCCCAATAACTATGGACCTTCCCACCCTGAGAATACCAGACCACAGCTGTCCGCTTTACCTTGGCTGGTGATCCAATTTGGGGGGGACCCTACTTTTATTGTGTAATTATTAATATTTATAAAATAATTATAAAAAAGAGCCTGAGGGGACCTCCACATTGGATCCCCAACCACGGTAAAGCTGCCAGCTGTGGTTTTCAGGCTACAGCCGTCTGCTTTACCCTAGCTGGCTATCAAAAATGGGGGGACCCAACGTAATTTTTTTTTTTAACTATTTTTTAAATAGAAAAAATTAATGGGCTTCCCTGTATTTTGATTGCCAACCAAGGTAAAGGCAGGCAGATGGGGGTGGCAACCCATAGCTGTCTGCTTTATCTGCGCTGAGAATCAAAAATACCGCGGAGCGCTACGTCATTTTTTTAAAGATTTATTTTTACAGCACTGTGATGTCCAGCAATCAAAATACAGGGAAGCCCATTTTATTTTTAGTTATTTAAATAAATAATTAAAAAAAATATATATGGGCTCCCGCTGCATTTTTTGTATTGCTAGCTAAGGGTAATCCAAGCAGCTACTGGCTGCTAACCCCCACTGCTTGGTGTTACCTTCACTGGCAATGGAAAATCCAGGGAAGCATTTTTTATTTTTTTTGCCAAAAAACTACAAAAAAAGGACGTGAGCTTCGCCATATTTTTGTATGCTAGCCAGGTATAGCAGGCAGGTGCTGGAAGAGTTGGATACAGCGCCAGAAGATGGCGCTTCTATGAAAATGCCATTTTCTGAGGCGGCTGCAGACTGCAATTCGCAGCAGTGGGGCCCAGAAAGCTCAGGCCAACCTGTGGTGCGGATTCCAATCCCCAGCTGCCTAGTTGTACCTGGCTGGACACAAAAATGGGGCAAAGCCTACGTCATTTGTTTTCTAATTATTTCATGAAATTCATGAAATAATAAAAAAAGGGCTTCCCTTTATTTTTGGTTCCCAGCCGGGTACAAATAGGCAACTGGGGGTTGGGGGCAGCCGTACCTGCCTGCTGTACCTGGCTAGCATACAAAAATATGGCGAAGCCCACATAATTTTTTCAGGGGGCAAAAAACTTCTGCATACAGTCCTGGATGGAGTATGCTGAGCCTTGTAGTTCTGCAGGTGCTGTCTGTCTGTATGGAGAAGAGCAGACAGCAGCTGCAGAACTACAAGGCTCAGCATACTCCATCCAGGACTGTATGCAGAAGTTTTTTGCCCACCAAAAAAATGACGTGGGCTTCGCCATATTTTTGTATGCTAGCCAGGTACAGCTGGCAGCCACGGGCTGCCTCCAACCCCCAGTTGCCTATTTGTACCCGGCTGGGAACCAAAAATATAGGGAAGCCCGTTTTTTTTAATTATTTCACTTATTTCATGAAATAATTAAAAAACAAATGACGTGGGCTTCGCCCTATTTTTGTGTCCAGCCGGGTACAACTAGGCAGCTGGGGATTGGAATCCACAGCACAGGTTAGCCCGAGGTTTGTGGGCGCCTCTGCTGCGGATTTCAGTCCGCAGCCGTCCCAGAAAATGGCGCTCTCATAGAAGCGCCATCATCTGGCGCTGTATCCAACTCTTCCAACAGCCCTGGAGCCGGGTGGCTTGTTGGGTAATCATGAGTTAATACTGGCTTTGTTTTACCAGCCAGTATTAAGCCAGAGATTCTTAATGTCAGGCACGTTTGACCCGGCCATTAAGAATCTCCAATAAAGGGTTAAAAAAAAGACACCACACAGAGAAAAAATACTTTAATAGAAATAAATACACAGACACATTAGAGACTCCATCTTTATTACCCCCTGTCAGCCCTCCACGATCCTGCTCTTCTGTCTTCTTTCTTTCTAGTGTAGTAGTAGTGACGATTGTAGTGAGGATGAGATTCACCAGCTCATCACTTGGGGCTGGGGAACCTCCATCCTCACTACAATCATCACTACAATCGGGAAGCAGCGTGCAGCCTTCACTCCGTGAGTGATCAGTGCTGGCTGCTAGCGGTAACACTGACAGACGCGTTACCATAGCAACGGTGCTCTCGGAGCCGCGGTTAGCGGTGACGTCACCGTTAACTGCGTTGCTATGGCAACGGTGATCTCCGTTAATGACCGGCTGTGTCAGCCGGTCCCTAACGGAACGGGGAGTCGACCGTGTGCTAGAGCATGTCGCCGGTACACGGCGATACACATATGTGCACCGTGTACCGGAGAGATGCACTCGCAGGTCCTACATGACGTGTCATAGTCATGTGACCAGTCTGTAGCCAATGAGATAATAGCCACGTGACTGGTCACATGGCTATTTTGACGTCACGATAGGTCCTGCATCTCTGCTGGCAGTGCAGGTCACCGGGAGGATTCAGCGATCATCGGATGGAATAGCGGCAGGAGACAGAGTGCAGAAGGGATCGCAAGGACCGGTAAGTGTTATGGCAATGTTTATTAACTGTTTGAGTACATTTATAATGCATTTTTATGTGTTTGTGATTGCCTCCCATTATAGCCTATACGTTCGAGTTCGGTTCGTCGAACGTTCGACGAACCGAACTCGAACGGGACCCCCGTTCGGCGAACCGGCCTCGAGCCGAACCGGGACCAGTTCGCTCATCTCTACCGGGGAGACATTCCTTTGTAAAGGCAAATTCATGGCATTGCCAACATTGTCTTGTCAGATTTGAAGAATGGCAACTAGTGATTCATTCTGTACTTGCAATGAAATTAGTTGTCAGACACCACACCTAAGATACCAGATACCAAACTGTGCCTACACAAACCAAACATTTTCACTGCATTGAGCTTTGAGGAGAACCTCCAGCTACAGGTTTTCCATTGACCTCATGCCACCACTTTGAAAAAGCTATCATGGTACAGAGCAGCAGTGGAGGTTGGAATGGAGGTCTATCCTCTTCAGCGATAAGTACAGCTTTTGTCTTGGATTCAATGATAACTGGAGATTGTCATGGAGACCACATGGGCAACATCATGAAGAGGCCTTCATGAAGAAATATACATTTTGGCAGGTGTTTGTACATTTTTTGTAATAATAAAACTTGCAATTTTCCATCAATAGATTTATGATCATTGAAGTGTCACAAGAGCTGTTATTCAACACAGTGCCACATCTTGTTTGTGCTACTGTGAGCTGCCAGCATGGCCTAAATATACTACTGCAGCTCTGGACTTGTCTCCCATCTACCACATTTGGGATGTCAGTGATTGGCATTTGCAAAGAGAGCTGCCAACAGCAGATCTTAATGTTTTGTTTGCCCAAGTGCACTTACCATTAATGGTAGTCAAGCTATGCAAGTGCTTGTATAACTTGGTGCTCATACTCTGTACTGAATAAATTGAGCTGTTTTGAAAATTCTGTTTCCATATTTTCATCATTACCATGTCTATCCATCCTGTAATTTTTATAAGTCCACAACACTTTTCCTTCTTGGTCTTGAAATTTCAATGTTGAGGATTGTATATGTGTAAGGGAAATTGTACTTTGTTTTGTCAATATTTTGTATGCCCTTTTACTTTTTTTAGACAGCTTAGCAAAAAATCACAGCCAGACAATATTTACTATGGACACATTGGAAAACCCTAACAAATCATTATGATAATAAGTGATACATGTCTATAGCCTATAATTCTGATGTGGAGACATCAGCTGCATCACAGTGTAAAGTGATGATAATTATAGCCAAAGTAATCTGTAAACGTTTCTTAACACTAGAACTACTGAGGTAGTCATTTTGACTACTTTGCACCATGTATTTCTATATAGGTGTCACGAGTCCAGTAGTTCAAGTGTTAAACCTCAAAAAAAATCACAGATATCTGTAAAAAAATTACAAACAAGTCAAAAAAACAGGTCATATTTTCATGGACTGTCCTGGAATTTTTGGACGGTTGGCAACACAGGTGCCCAGACGTAGGGTCTTCTCAAAGAACCTATGCTGTCCTTGTCTACCCCTGTTGAAGATCTTTGCGATAGAGAACGTAGATTCTGGCACACAGGAGGATAGTGGAGGTAACATACTGTAAAACCAAATGAAGTTAAGGGCAGACGATTAGGGAAGAGTTAAGAGAAGCAGGTTGTTAAAGAAATAAGCAAAAGGGAAAAATATTATGTGAGGAGTGAAGTGAGGAACAAATAAAGGAGAAAGTAATATAATATGAAAAGAAAATAGCAAAGAGTGACATTTACAACTCTGCACTGCAACTTGAAGGAACAACAGCCTTAGAATATAGCAGTTCCAAAACATATCAAGCTAGTATATTTACTTCAGTAAAGTGTGTGTGTGTATATATATATATATATATATATATATATATATATAGTATAACCAGTATGAAAATAAGACTAGAAAGTAAGAATGTTATATGCGATATAGTATAATTCTAAAGGGTGCTTTACACGCTGCGACATCGCTGCCGATATATCGTCGGGGGTCACGTCGTTAATGACGCACATCCGGTGCCGGTAGCGACATCATAGCGTGTGACACCAAGGAGCGACGATCAACGATCGCAAAATCGTTCAAAAACGATGATCGTTGACATGTCGCTCCTTTCCTTAATATCGTTGCTGCTGCAGGTACGATTTTGTTTGTCGTTCTTGCGGCATCACACATCGCTGTGTGTGACACCGCAGGAACGACAAACATCTCCTTACCTGCGTCCACCGGCAATGAGGAAGGAAGAAGGTGGGCGGGATGTTACGTCCCGCTCATCTGCGCCCCTCCGCTTCTATTGGATGGCCGCTTAGTAACATCGTGGTGACGTCGAATGCACTTCCCTCTTGAAGGAGGGATTGTTCGGCGGTCACAGCGACAGGCATGTGCGTGTGACGCTGCTGTAGCGATAATGTTTCCTATGGCAGCGATCATCAAATATCGCATGTACGACGGGGGCGGGTACTATCGCCCTCGACATCGCTAGCGATGTTGCAGCGTGTAAAGCACCCTTTTGTTCATAGTCGATTGTCACAATAGTGTTCAGATTTAATGAATAAACATAAAAACCTGTGATATATCTTACAAATCCTGGTCTTTAGGGACTAGTCAGGACCACTGCCCATCTGCTTGCCCCTGATCATGGATAATGTGCTGACTGCGAAGTGCGTCAGTTACAAGTGAGTCAGGTAAAATGTCTTCTGTCTAATTTTGTTGCTCAAGATATCCGCCCATAAATATGAGACAAAATATACACTCTTTGTGTCCTACTTTTAGACTTCCATCTTGCAGAAGATATAATTTACATTGTGCTTTCACATAAGGACAGGAGAGGTACAGGAAATGCCTTCCAACGGTCACAGTGAAATGATGTTTGTCGATACATTTTTACAAAAGCAGACATAGAAGGCTGGTGAACTTGGCACGCTCACTCAGTCTGCTTTTAATGCCACTAATTGATAATATGGGAAAAAAAGCTGTAGCTTTTCCTGTGTAAGACTCTTACCAGTCCGCACAGCAAACAGACAGTGTATGGTAAAGGGAATATACTTTGATGGCTATTCCAAGTAAAAAGTAGGAGGAATGTAATACTGCTATGTATTATGTTACATGTAAGCATTATACAGTTTTCTTGTAAGTACAGTTACAGGCAGGCATTCACTGTATGGACAGAAGTATTGGGAAAAACCTAATCATTACATTCTTTTTTATCCAGTCCCATTGTTACAAGTACATAAAATTCAGCCCCTCGCCATGCCATCTGCCTCATTATACATTTCTGAAACAATGGTTAGTACTAAAGAGTTCACTGATTCCAGCGCGGCCCTGTCGGAGGCCACCGTGTAACAAGTCAGTTTGTTAAATTTCTTCCTTCCTAATTATTTCACAACCAACCCTGAGTCGTATTATTAAACTGTGGAAGCATTTAAGAACCAGAGCAAATCAGCAAAGTGCATAAAAGTCGCAAGGCTCTACTGAGTCAATCATTTTATAATACTAATCTCCTCTATCATTTACATCAGCACAAAAACTATGAACCCACTGCTTCATGTCATGGATTTCCTTGGTCCAGCAGCTGCATGCAACCGTACATCACCAAGCACAATGGCAAGTTTTGAATGCAGGGGTGTAAAGCTGCCACTGGACTCTTTAACAGTGGGAACGTGTTCTGTGGAGTGAAAAATCACACTCTGGCAGTCTGATGAACGAGTTTGGGAAATGTCAGGAGAATGTGACCTGCCTAACTGTATTGTGCCAACTGTTTGGTGGAGGAGGGAAAATACACTGGAGATGGTTTTCAGTAGTTGGCAAAGGCCTTATACTTCCAGAGAGGAAACATTTTAATGCTTTACCATAAGATAATGGACAATGTTTTCTGACTTGTTACATGGTGCCATCCTATTATAGAACCAGGCTCAAATTCACTGAACTCTTAAGAAACAGCCATTCTTTCACAAATGTTAGTAAAGACAAACTTCAGGGCGAGAGGCTGGATTTTATACACCTTTTGTAATGGGTCTGAATGAAAACCCAAATTCAATGATTAAGATGTATGTCTCAATTTTGTCAATATTGTGAATGTAAGACTTTACGGCTGGCATTTTAATGGGGATTTCATTTAAATGTCTTCCTGTAAAGTACAGACAGGAAGATAAAAAAAATGGCACTTTTCAAAAAAAAATGTGTTTGATTAAAAATCTTTCATATATCTTTATTTAAACATCTAAACCAAATACGTAAATATATTATAAAAACCATTAAAAAAGTGCTTCTAATGCAATAGGTGAGGTAGCTAACTGTATTTACTAAATTCCTATCTGTCTGACGATCTCTGAGGAAGTGACATTGAAACGTGCGTCGGGGCTGAGGAAACGCTGACTAGACACACTGCAATACTGGTATGTAATCTGAAAACTGATAGAAATGCCTTGTTTAAATCAGATCAATAGGGGCATGTATTTTTCACATAACTGAGGTTACCTTACCTTCTTCCTACTATTTATAGTGGGAAAGGACCTTTGAATACATAGTATCATGCAATCTTGATCAGGAGTAGATAGGATATTTATACAAATACCGATAGGGATTTTGTAAACACAGTCAGCTACCTCGCCTATTGCATTGGAGGCACTTTTTGCATGTTTTTGTTTATCATGCATTTATGTATTTAGTTTAGATGTTTAAATAAATATATATGAAAGATTTTTATCCCCTTCACCCTCGGGTAATTTTCCATTTTCTGTTTTTTTTTTTTTTTTGCTCCCCTTTTTCCGAGAGCTGTAACTTTTTTATTTTTCCATCAATTTTGCCGTTTGAGAGCTTATTTTTTGCGAGACCAGTTGTACTTTTAAATGAAACCATGATTTTTACCATATAGGGAACTGGAAAACAGCAAAAAAATTCCAAGTGCGGTAAAATTGCAAAAACACTGCGATCACACAATTGTTTTTGGAATATTTTATTGACCATGTTCACTATATGCTAAAACTGATGTGTCACTGTGATGCCTCAGGTTGGTAAAAGTATGTAGACACCAAACATGTATCGGTTTACTTTTACCTAAGGGGTTAAAAAAAAAAATCACAAGTTTGTCCAAAAAAGTGGCATACTTTTAGCGCCATTTTATGAAACCTGTATCATTCTCATTTTTCAGCATCTGGGGCTCAATGATGGCTTATTTTTTTGTCTTGAGCTGATGTTTTTACCATTTTTGTGTAAATGCTACGTTTTGATCTCCTGTTATTGCATTTTGCGGCAACCAAAAAACGTAATTTTGGTGTTTGGAATTTTACCGATCAGATGAATTAATTTAATATTTTAATAGATCGGGCATGTCTGAACGCGGCAAAACCAAATGTGTGTATATTTTTTAACCTTTTAATTTTCAATGGGGCAAATGGAGGGTGATTTGAACTTTTAGGGGGTTTTGTTTTAATTTTTTAAAACTTTTTTTAACTTTTTTTATTTCACTAGTCCTCCCAAGGGGGCTATAAGGAACAGCAGTCTGATTGCTGGTTCCCTTCTGCAGATCACAGCTGCACAGCTCTGATCTGCTGAAAAGCTGCTCTCCTATTATAGACGGCGCTCTGCTTGCAGCAAAAGGAAGTGAGTCATGATAGTTACAGGAGTCATCAAATGACCCTGTGCTACCATGGCAACCATCGGCTCCATGTGATCACGTCATGTGACTTCCGATGGCGGCGAGTGAGTTTGCACTTACCGCGGTGGGCATTTACATTGCACTATCACATTTTGACAGTGCAATATAAGGGGTTAACAGGCGCGAGCATATCACCGATCCACCCGTGCCTGATAGCCACACATGTCAGCTATTCAAATCAGCTGACTTGTGTGGGACTCACAACCAGCTGCCCACAGCAGCCGGCGGTGATTCCCCGTCATGAGCCATGACATATCCAGTACATCATGTTTCATGAGGAGGTTAATAAAACAAATTTCTTTTTAAATGTGTCATTTTCTTATCTTCCTGTCTGTAATTTACAGGAAGACTGATGAAATACTGAATATGAAATTACATACAGGATGATGAGATTTTTGATATTTAAGCATTTTAATGGGGATCTGATGCCCATCACCCACAGAAATGCTGTTTGCATCTCCACTGGTGCCCAGATGTAAGCAGTGCACAGAGCTGAAACAGCACAGCCTTGTACATTGTGTATCGGTCCTTCTCAGGTAGTGCGGCTTCACGTCAAGCTGCACATAGCAGATCAGTGAGAGTGCCAGTTCTCAGGCCCCCATTAATCTGATATTGATGACCAATCCTAAAGATAGAGTAGCAGTATCTAAGCATTGGGCAACCCCTTTAACTACAGGGCTAAAACCTAGGCCCCTTGTATGTAGAACTACATCTATTACACCTACAGTGACTACAAGTAGTATTCAACCCCCTGCAGATTTAGCAGGTTTGATAAGCTGCAAATAAGTTACAGCCTGCAAACTTCAAACAAGAGCAGGATTTATTAACAGATGCATAAATCTTACAAACCAACAAGTTATGTTGCTCAGTTAAATTTTAATAAATTTTTAACATAAAAGTGTGGGTCAATTATTATTCAACCCCTAGGTTTAATATTTTGTGGAATAACCCTTGTTTGCAATTACAGCTAATAATCGTCTTTTATAAGACCTGATCAGGCCGGCACAGGTCTCTGGAGTTATCTTGGCCCACTCCTCCATGCAGATCTTCTCCAAGTTATCTAGGTTCTTTGGGTGTCTCATGTGGACTTTAATCTTGAGCTCCTTCCACAAGTTTTCAATTGGGTTAAGGTCAGGAGACTGACTAGGCCACTGCAACACCTTGATTTTTTCCCTCTTGAACCAGGCCTTGGTTTTCTTGGCTTTGTGCTTTGGGTCGTTGTCTTGTTGGAAGATGAAATGACGACCCATCTTAAGATCCTTGATGGAGGAGCAGAGGTTCTTGGCCAAAATCTCCAGGTAGGCCGTGCTATCCATCTTCCCATGGATGCGGACCAGATGGCCAGGCCCCTTGGCTGAGAAACAGCCCCACAGCATGATGCTGCCACCACCATGCTTGACTGTAGGGATGGTATTCTTGGGGTCGTATGCAGTGCCATCCAGTCTCCAAATGTCACGTGTGTGGTTGGCACCAAAGATATCGATCTTGGTCTCATCAGACCAGAGAACCTTGAACCAGTCTGTCTCAGAGTCCTCCAAGTGATCATGAGCAAACTGTAGACGAGCCTTGACATGATGCTTTGAAAGTAAAGGTACCTTACGGGCTCGTCTGGAACGGAGACCATTGCGGTGGAGTACGTTACTTATGGTATTGACTGAAACCAATGTCCCCACTGCCATGAGATCTTCCAGGAGCTCCTTCCTTGTTGTCCTTGGGTTAGCCTTGACTCTTCGGACAAGCCTGGCCTCGGCACTGGTGGAAACTTTCAAAGGCTGTCCAGGCAACAGTAGTTCCATAAGCCTTCCACTTCCGGATGATGCTCCCAACAGTAGAGACAAGTAGGCCCAACTCCTTGGAAAGGGTTTTGTACCCCTTGCCAGCCTTGTGACCCTCCACGATCTTGTCTCTGATGGCCTTGGAATGCTCCTTTGTCTTTCCCATGTTGACCAAGTATGAGTGCTGTTCACAAGTTTGGGGAGGGTCTTAATTAGTCAGAAAAGGCTGGAAAAAGAGTTAATTAATCCAAACATGTGAAGCTCATTGTTCTTTGTGCCTGAAATACTTCTTAATACTTTAGGGGAACCAAACAGAATTCTGGTGGATTGAGGGGTTGAATAATAAATGACCCTCTGAATAAACTTTTCACAATTTAAAAAATAAAATAAAAAAAGAAATAACATTCTTTTTTGCTGCAGTGCATTTCACACTTCCAGGCTGATCTACAGTCCAAATGTCACAATGCCAAGTTAATTCCGAATGTGTAAACCTGCTAAATCTGCAGGGGGTTGAATACTACTTGTAGGCACTGTATATTCCAATGAAAACACTATGCAGGAAAATAATCCATTACTGGATCCCATTGGTGCCGTATTATTGTCTTCCTTAGGAAAGCAAGGAAGGATTTGCTGATTGTCACTAGTTCCAGTGCACAGCCAGGTTTATTGTATCTGGCAGTGTCAGTGCTCACACCACTGACATAGATCGTACTGACTTAGGATGGGTTGGTGGTGGTGTCGGCGATAGTTATATGACTTCATTTTTACTTCCATGCAGGGATGAATATTGATGGAGAACATTTATTATATATGGTTATAAAATCATGTAGTGAATTTGTGGGGAAATTTCTCTGAAAGCAGCAGTGAATGTTTCTTTTCGAAAGTCAACAAAAAAAATTATAATTAGAAAAATCTGTAACCAACAACTCACACAGAGGTTCTGGTAAAAAAAACTGCCAAGAAGATCAATAGTCCAAAAAGCATTTTACTTTATGTTTATCCACATTTCTCTTGGAGCATTTACTTTTGGAAAAAAATCTCTATTCACTTTGTCTTCTCATATGTCTGGCAGCATCTCTGCCAAGTATCAAAAAAATGTGTATTTGGCAACATAGAGGATACTACTATTACTGTATTTCACCCATGTTAGTCCCTGTGGCTACAGTGACATTAGATACAATTGTGGGATAGTGTAAGTTATGTCCACACGTTTAGGATTTGGTAGAAATTTCTGTACAATTTCTACACTTTTTGGCAGGAAAAAGGCAGCAGAAAAAAATGCACGTGTTTTGATACGCTTTGGACTTTTCCCATTCTTTAGAATAGGTGAAACCTGCAGTAAAAATTGACATGCAGCAGACTTATTTCTGCACCAAATCTGCAAGGAGAAAATACTCAATGAGTTCACTACTCTTCAGGATTCTTATTGACTTTTCTGGTATCAGGAAATCCTTCAGGTTTTGTGATAAATCTGCACTCAAAAACTGCAATAAAAACGCAAGGTGTGCACACAGCCTAAATGTACACTGAAAATTCAGGTTGTTATAGCAGATTTCCGATCTTTTAGATAATTATAATGCTTGTCTTATCTTGTTAAATTAGTAAAATTGCAAAATGTCTATAAAAACAAGCAACTGTACAATTTACCTCCTATTACAAATAATTTCACTTCTCAAGAATGGTTCCTAATGTTAACTTCAGTGTCTACTACAATTCCTAAATCCAATTCTACCATTTACCCAAAAATAAGACCTACCCTGAAAAGTCCTAGTAGGCATTTTCAGCCTTTTTGGAGTATGCTTATGTGACGCCTTGGCCGGGCCAGGTAGTCACAGATAGGGCCCCGCATTACACCTGTCCCTCATAGGTAACACACAGCCAAACATTTAAACCCTAGTCACCCCCCTCAGGGCTTGATGGACACACCAGGGGGCGGAACCAGGTGGTTGGAAGACGCCCACCGAGGAGTTCAGATGGACTGGGGCGGGAAAGTAAACAGTGCAGTTTCAAAGTTCAAGTTGGAGAGGTGTGTGGGCTGGAGCTGTGTGCAGCTCCAGCAGAGGAGAAAAACCAATTTGAGCAGGTAGGAGCCCTGGTACCTCTGGCTAGGAGGCAGACGGCGGTCTCCATCTGCAGGAGCCGGGAAGATGGCTCGGTGGAACCGACGTGGACCGGGACAGGGTTGTAGCCCGCCGGTACCGAACCGGGGAACCGACTCGGAAACCGGAGCACAAAGGGGGGTACTTAGACCCTGAAGCTGGGTCCAGAAGCCAGTGGGGGCTAGCTAATTAACTGATTGCGGCCAGGACTAGAGGTCCTGTCCCATCCAAAGTCCCGACTGAAGGCAACAGGCCAACGAGGGGGATAAGCAGCCACCGCCACGGCTCAGAGATCCCAGGGGCCAGCTTCTGCGTGCAAAGGGCACCTTAGGCAACAAGCCGGGAGCAGAATCCTGACGTTGCAATCACAGGCAGTCCACCATCCAACACAGGTGCGGGAAAAAGACAGAGACCACCAGCCCGGTGGGGGACCAGACTGCAGCCGGCTGCGGGCACCGACTACCATCACCTTGGTTTACCAGAGACTCGTGTGTTTACTAATAGTGAGTATAACATCTCCCTGCACCGCCAAACACCCCCAACAGGTCTCGGGGCCACCATCCCTGCCCACGGAGGGGTTAACAACTTGCTGCCAAACATCTCCTCCGGGTGCCCCGTAACTGCAGCGGTGGTGTCCACCTTCACCACATCCCGTGGGTGGCGTCATGAACTTAACACGGCTCCGGCCGTACATCTACGTCCCCAAACCACAACCCCCCTTTCAGTTGAAGTGACCGCGAGATCCCTGGGTCCGGAGACCCTCGAGCCACCCACGGAAGGTCCGGATCCGAGCAGCTCGGCTGCTGAGAGCGGGGCGGTACACTTAAATATAAGCGATAACCAAAAAATAAGCCCTAGTTGCCGAAGTGTCCATGCAGCTAAAATGTTAAAGAATACAGCAGAACACTTCATTAAAGGAAGAAGACACCTCTAAGAAAGAAGACAACTCCAAAATAAAGCAGACAGCCCCCTCCCAAAAAAATTGCACTCATCCGACCCTGAAAAACTACAGCTGGCAAGTGCTAATGGTGGATGGCCTCTGCCACAGAGACCTGCATCACTGTCAGGCCCCTCGCTGTTACACACACACACACACACACACACACCGAGTCCTGTGTCCACTCTCTCACACATACACATAGATCAAGTCTAGCATCCCTCCACTCTAAAGGCCCCTTTACACACTGAGACTTTCTATCGATCCCACCAGCGATCCCACCCTGGCCGGGATCGCTACAAAGTCTCTGGTGAGTCGCTGGTGAGCTGTCAAACAGGCAGACCTGGCCACCGACGCAGCAGCGATACGGACCTGCAGAATGACCTAGCTGGTCTTTGGGGATGTGTCAAAGCAGCTATATGAAAGGGAAGTCGCTAACAAAGTCGTTGCAACGGTGTCAAACACACCGATGGATGCCACACAGCAAGAAACAAAGGACCAAAAAATGGTCCTGAAAGATTTTCAGCGATCAGCAACCCGACAGCGGGGGCCAGGTTGCTGATGCGTTTCACACACTGCAATGTCCCTGGGGAGGTCACTATTACGTCACAAAACCAGTGACGTTACAGTGATGTTGTTAGTGATGTTGCAGTGTGTAAAGGGGCCTTAATACACACATGAGATTCTAATATCACTCCGCTCACACACACATTTGATCGAAGTATCACTCCTCTCTCAGATGATTGATTGCTCTCTGATCCTACATGGATATTGGGACAATAAAACTCACACCACTAATTAAAGCTAATTAAGGATTCACTTTCTAAACTCAGTGTTTGTTTATCCTTTTATCATGCCATCCCTCTGCTCTGTGTATATATTTATGTTTCTTCAGATATTTTGTCATACCATGCCTGATGAAGAGACCTGAGATGTCTCGAAAGCTTGCCTTATAACATTATCATATTTTATTTCAGTTAGCCATTAAAAGGTATCACAACTACAAAATTTGAATTTGGTTTCTCTCACTGAGAGCAATCAAATATTTTTCAACTGGCTAACATGGTACCAAAACCGATGTTGTATACGACTCCCTCTCTCCACAGCAGGATTTGGTACAATAAAATTCTATCAACTGCAAGGAAAGGATCCCTGATGAGCCTTTTAAAGAGGAGGGGAATTGCCACCAAAGGCTGTGTGACGCCCTGGCCTATCAGGTCGTCACAGGGTATTATGCAATCTGCCCTTCTGTGTAATATCCACCTCTTCCTTGGTTACGGGTCCCCAACTTATGGTGTTGCCAATACCAGCCAATCCAAATCCTAGGAACACTCTGCACCACACCCACCAAACACACCAGTGGACGGCCTGAGTGGAATAGGGTCGCCCATTTGAGGGGTTGATAAGGGGAGGTCAGGAGTGTTAGTTGTAGGTCAGTGAAGTGTAGGAAGTGAAAGAGAGGAGGTCAGGAGCCAGGCTCCTTGGAAGTAACTAGGTGGCAGACGGTGGTCTGGGCCTAGTAGGAGCTGGACTCCCAGTCGCAGGGGATCATGACAAGGGGCACAGAACTGTCGAGGACGACAGCCGGTGGCCTTGTACCATCACCGGGCTGGGACCAGGGCATGACGGGGTACGTGGACCCTAGGTCAGGGAGTAGCTTCAGGCAACCTGACCATTCACACGACAAGAACAGAGCCTTCAAGATCCGCTCTCCACCCGCTCCAGAATTGGGGTACTAGCGCAATGAGGGGGATAGCACTTTCCACAAAAACGGTCCAGAAAATCCCAAGCGTGAACCCTGAGAGCAAGCTCCCACAGTTAGCCACACTGGGGAGCGGAACCCGACTAGTTTTATACTATAGGGTCCAACTAGCAAGAGAACTCAGTGCCAAGGGAAAGGTCACAGATCATCAGGCAACACCAGTGAGGATGGGACCCAAACTAACTCCCCTCGGCGGCAGTGGTGTCCAGGACTTTGGTTTACCAAGTTGTCTGTGTCTGCTTTATGGACTGAGTGAGTACGCAATTGACCCTTTTGCCCCAACGGCACTCCCCAATTCCATCACCGAGTCCCAGGGCATCCCCCCATACCCGTGGAGGCTCACAACACCTGGCTGCCCCTGTCATCACCCCGGGTACTCCCCAACGGCAGCGGTGGTACTTCACCTTACCACACACCACAGGTGGCATCACGAACTTTAACTATACAACATCCCCCCTGTAAATATCCCCCCCCCCCTTCATTTGAGAGGCCGCACGATCTCCGGGTCCGGACGCCACTCGAGCCACCGTGGATCCGGATCTGCGCAGCCCGGATGCTGACGTGGGGGCAGCACAGCTGCAGCTGAGCTCCAATTAAGCAACTTTCAGCAAGGGAAAACTGGTGTGTTGCCTAGGGTTCTGGGGTACTCGGCCCTGGGCGGTGTATAACTGGGAAATGTCACTTTGGTGGCCGTTGCCCGGTTCCATGTCCTGGGTGCTTTTTAAAAGGGCTTATATTTACAAGGGAATTAAATAAGAGTTTATCACATGACACCACTTGCGGCTATGTTTGTGGCTATGTGAATGGAGTTGCTGCCGCACAGTTTTCACTACAGGGACTGGTGTTGGTGGCAGCCTGGATGTAAGGCCCTCTGCAAGCAGGGCCAGGCCCCAGAGGATAGGTGATTTAGATGGGTGTTGAAAGAAGGTAGGCCACACAAGGGGTTACAGTGTAACTGGTTCCTTTTCTCACAGTAAGCTGAAAACTGGTCACCCGAAGCCGGCTGGTCTCAACCGCAGGTCCCCTTAAGGCCCTGTCACACACAGAGATATATCTGCGGCAGATCTGTGGTTGCAGTGAAATTGTGGACAATCAGTGCCAGGTTTGTGGCTGAGTACAAATGGAACAATATGTCCATGATTTCACTGCAACCACAGATCTGCCAAAGATTTATCTCTGTGTGTGATGGGGCCTTTAGTCTCAGTTAGTGACCTGGTGGCTTCTTTCTCCTGCACCTGTCTTTGGTTGGTGGGTTCCCATGGCTTGGAGTGGCTGGGGGTCCCCTCCTAGTAGTCATTAACGGCAGTCCATATGACAGTAGCGTGAACCCTGTGGGGTTGGAGTCGCTGGTCCTGTTCCCCGATTCTCCCATTGCTACTGAGTTCCGAACTTCAAGGTCAGTGAGGTCCTTGATGGTCCCCTCACTGTGCAGATTTTATCAGGTCTGCCTGGAGCATTTGCCTGACCTAGGATTCTGTATCCCGTTGGTGCGTGGTTCCGGAAGCACACCACCGAACTCCACTGGCAACCAACCGCCTGGGCCCTCAGGTCACTCTCACACTCCTGTCAGTGATTCCTCTCACTGTCCCGACTCACTGCTCACTGTCCACTGTCTGCCCATTCCACCTGGTCATCTAGTAGACTGGATTGGCTCCACCTGTAGGCAGCCATCCATTGGTCCAACCCTAGCCTGGTACCAGTCTATGGGGGAATTTGGGGAAGAACAGGGTTTTCTGGATTGTCTGGTTGTTACCGGCACGAGTCTTCTGGTTCCCTAGGGGGCAGGCCCTTCATCCTGGTGGGTATGCAGTACCTTGTAGCTCCCTGATGGCTTCAGGAGCGCTACATTCCCCCTTGGTTAATTCCAGCACGTCCTCAGGCTGCAAAGTGATACAGGTTAACACTTTTATTTTTGCATATAAAGAAAACATAAACAATCTTCCCACGCAGGGGAGGCTCTGGCTTTAACCTTACTTAACTGGAGTACCCCTCACCCTTCACCCACCAGCCAAAGGTCCTGGTCTCAAAACCCTCTAGGAGACAGGTCACCGGTTTCTTTAGTGACCAGGTCTCTGCTGCCTCTGCCGCAGACCTTTCCTGCACCCGGCCTCTCCTTGGTGGCGGTGTTAAACAGGGTCCACTGGTTGTACTCTGGTTTTTCATGACTGGTACAACTATTTACAAGTTAAAGTTTTTGGCTGCTGCCGATCCTGCAGCCTGGGTCAATTTTTATATCAACTTTTGTGCAAACGGGTTAGTGCAATGTATTTAACTTTTTCCTATTGTCCATATTGATCAAATGTTCAAAAATCAGGTTAAACCATTATTTACATTTCAACTGGAAGAGTCAACAAAGAAAACAATAAACATCTGCTAACTCAGCAGGGGGTAGTTACCAGGGTGCTGGGAAGGGGCCATCTGGGTCGATTGGCCTCCTGGGATCAGCACTTACAGTCTGGGTACATTGGTCCCGTGCATCTGCACTGCCTCCTGTTGGCAGCTGGGGGACTGATGCTGTAGTAGGAGTGGGGCTGGTTTCTCTGCCGGCATGTAGGGCTGTATCTGAGAACCAACCTCATGCCATGCTGGGAACGGGACCACAGCAGGCTTGTACACATGTTCCTCTTGCTTTGGCGCCCAGATGTCAGATACCGTATATCTCGTTAGCACAACACAGAGGGACTCGCTCCCCCTGCACACGTTACCCATTCAGACTTCAGAATCAGGCCTGCTGGACCCAATACAGAGTACCTGGGAGTAGTCATCAGCGATGACAGCGGCCTCCTCCACGGCTCCTGATGACGATGTAGCCTGGGCTGTCGTCACTGGGTCAGACGATGGTGCAGCTTGTTCCTTCTCCTCAGGAGAAGGTGATGCAGCCAGGTTTGATCTGGCCGGGGATGTCTGTGCCACTTGGTCCTTCTACTCCGGAGAAGGTGATGTGACCGGTTCAGGTCCCACTGGATCTTGCGGTGATACGGCTTGGTCGAGGATGGACTCCGGCATACGGTTTGGTGCGGCCTGGTCAAGAGGCGCCCTTCTCTCTTGGGCCCGTATAACCGCCACCACTCCCATCATCTATGCCTTCCACTCCTCGATGCACTGCTGGTGTTCCGCATGCAGGGTCCAGCACAGCCGTTGGACCTCTGCCTCCAGCCTCTCTGCCATCCAGGCCTCTGGAAGACCTGGTGCACTTGCACAATCCTCTGGTGCAGACATAGTGTTACTGCTAACAGTCCTGGAAGCACACTGTGGCAGGGCCTCCAGTTTCATTTCACATACTACACTGTGTGCAGAATTATTAGGCAAATGAGTATTTTGATCACATGATACTTTTTCTACATGTTGTCCTACTCCAAGCTGTATAGGCTTGAGAGCCAACTACCAATTAAGTAAATCAGGTGATGTGTATCTCTGTAATGAGGAGGGGTGTGGTGTAATGATATCCACACCCCCTTAAGATGTGCTTAATTATTAGGCAACTTCCTTTCCTTTGGCAAAATGGGTCAGAAGAGAGATTTGACGGGCTCTGAAAAGTCAAAAATTATGAGATGTCTTGCAGAGGGATGCAGCAGTCTTGAATAGAGTTGAGCGCGGTTCGTGGTTCGTGGTTCTCCAGTTCGCGGCTCGAGTGATTTTGGGGGCTGTTCTAGATCGAACTAGAACTCGAGCTTTTTTGCAAAAGCTCGATAGTTCTAGATACGTTCGAGAACGGTTCTAGCAGCAAAAAGCAGGGCTTTTTACAGCTACAGTGTGCAGGAGCCATCGCTGGCAGCCTGCCAGAAGCTGGTAACCAAGATAAACATCGGGTATCCAACCAAAGCGCTTTGGTTAGTAACCCGATGTTTATCCTAGTTACGTGCAGGAAGCCCACACTTCCCCGCTCAGCTCGCCCCACCCCCTCCTGCCCACGGCATGTACACACGTACACACACACACACACACACACACTCTGCACACATGGCCCCGCTCGGCTTACCTGCGGTGATGAAGTCCCGCCATCCCGACCTCAGCGCTGTCACTGTCCTCCATGGCCGCCGCTTGTCACATCACCTTCTCTCGCTTCCGACCCGAGACTGACTAGCGGTGACGTCACGGGCCTCTCGCGATACTTGGCTGTGAAGGCGGCGGTCATTGAACTCAGTGACAGGTGCTGTCGGCAGTGCAGGAGATCAGCGCAGGTAATGTACCTCGCTGACAGAAGCACTTGTCATGCCCTGCAGTGACCTGGGCTGACCTATTGATGTTAGCTCAGGTCACTGCACTGCTCTCCCAGCCAATGGGGAACATTCTGCTCTTCATTGACTGGGACAGTGTGGATCGTCATGGCAACCCCTTAGATTACACCAGACCTGGATTTGTTTTTCTTTCTAATAAATTGGTTAAAGAGGGAATGTTTTGGGGAGTGTTTTTTCAAATAAAAATGTGTTTGTCGTCTATTTTTTTTATTACTGACTGGGTTGGTGATGTCGGGTATCTGATAGACGCCTGACCTCACCAACCCCAGGGCTTGATGCCAGGTGACATTACACATCTGGTATTAACCCCATATATTACCCCATTTGCCACCGCACCAGGGCGCGGGATGAGCTGGGGCGAAGCACCAGGATTGGCGCATCTAATGGATGCGCCACTTCTGGGGCGGCTGCGGCCTGCTATTTTTAGGCTGGGGAGAGTCCAATAACCATGGACCTCCCTAGTCTGAGAATATCAGGCCCCAGCTGTCTGCTTTACCTTGGCTGGTGATCCAATTTTGGGGGGACCCCTACGTGTTTTTTTTAATTATTTATTTAATTTAAAATAACAGCGTGGGGTGCCCTCAGTTTTGGATTACCAGCCAAGGTGAGGTTGCCAGCTGTGGTCTGCAGGCTGCAGCCGTCTGCTTTACCCTAGCTGGCTACAAAACTAGGGGGAACCCTACGTCATTTTTTTTTTCTTTTTTTTGGCTAAATACAAAGCTAAGCACCCCTTAGTGCCACATGAAAGGCACCAAAGGGTGCAAAATTACAAAATGCAGGAGAGTGGGACATTATGTGTCTTTCTGCCATTATAATGACAGAAAAGACTGATATGAAGTGCACAAGCACAGGAAAATCACCAGAGCGCTCTACGCTGTGAAAAGCAGTAGAAAATGGCACTGGAGGGAACATGTGACCGCCTCATGTAGGATGAAGCTATGGATCCTGGGTAAATTTATGCATTTACCATCCTTCAGTTTTTTTGCAGTACACAAAAAAAACGGAAGGCACACGGATGACAAACAGATGACATACGGACCGTCTACGGAACGGAAACGGATGCCACACGGATGCACCCGTGAAAAAAACAGACTGTTTTTTGCAGACCGCAAAAATGGATCGGTCGTGTTAATGTAGCCTTATTCTGATCTGCCGTTTATAAACAGCAGGCAGAAATAAGTGAATAACGCCCCCCAGCGTCAGAAAATCTCCGGGGTTTCAGGGCTAGCTGAGACCCTGGAGATCATGATTCAGGACGTTTTTTCCGGTCCCCGCTCACGTGATCACAGGTATACACCGTACACCGATGATCACGTTACAGTAAATGACAGCGCCGTTAAAAAATTATTTTTTATCTCCCATCTGGCATGAACAAACACTTCTTCTCCACTTCTTCTCCACTTCTCCACTTCTTCTCCACTTCTCCACTTCTTCTCCACTTTTTCTCCACTTTTTCTCCACTTTTTCTCTACTTTTTCTCCACTTTTTCTACATTTTTTTCTCCATTTTTTTCTCCACCTTTTCTCCACTTTTTCTACATTTTTTCTCCACTTTTTCTACATTTTTTTCTCCACTTTTTCTACATTTTTTTCTCCACTTTTTCTCCACTTTTTCTCCACCTTTTCGCCACCTTTTCTCCACTTTTTCTCCATTTTTTCTCCACTTTTTCTACATTTTTTTCTCCACTTTTTCTCCACTTTTTCTCCACTTCTCCACTTTTTCTCCACCTTTTCTCCACTTTTTCTACATTTTTTCTCCACTTTTAGTACATTTTTTCTCCACTTTTTCTCCACTTTTTCTCCATTTTTTTTCTCCATTTTTTTTCTCCATTTTTTTCTCCACTTTTTCTCCACTTTTTCTCCGTTCTTTTTCTATGGTCGGTCTACCCATTAGCTCTGCCATGCATAGTGTAGCTCTACACCTACTGCACATGTTACTTTATGATTGACATCTCTTTCGTACCAGAGCTGTCTAAGCCTACTCTGACCCCATATTTGTCATTACTATATTGTCCTTGTACTGTATTATGACATTTGTATCATGTGTTTCATTTCTTGCTGTGTTGCAATTTTTTTGCTGCATCCCAATTGTACCTCTACATTGTTCGAGTTTATGTTATTGTTCTCTCACTCTTATGTGATACTGATTATTGTCATTTTTCATGATTACATGCAGATAAGTCCAATCTGACGAAGGCTCAGGCCGAAACGTCATTTGTAACTTGTTTTGGACAAAAACATATATGCTTATGAAAAAATTTTTTTTCTTAATACGGACCAATAAAGAGTGATTTTGCATTACTATCCGTTGTGACTTACTGACTTAGTCTGGGAGATTTAGAGTGCCGAGGTTACTCACTAATTTTATCTATTATTATCTCTGAGCACCTATATACCAATGAGCAGAGCTTCCTCTACAGTAGTTCTCCTGATTAGGCATGCCCTTACCTCATGAGCAGGGCATTGCAGCTTTGGTAGCAACCATTACGACATGGACTCTGCTGCTGTGGACACGGGGAGAGTGAGTGCAGATTTATTGCACCCACACTCCTCACATGAAGGGTCCGCACTCCTAGAAAATGGTGGATACGTTCCCTGAGTGTCTCCCCCCATATTCTAGACGGTCCAGAGTCGTCGTGGGACCCCTTTATTTTTTTTCTTACAATAAATTGGTGAAAGAGGAAATGTTTTGGGGACTGTTTTTTCAAATAAATTTCTTTTGTCGATTTTTTTTTTTTTTTTTTTTGTTAGTACTGACAGTTTATGATGTTGGGTATCTAGTGGATGCGCCACGTCTGGGGTGCCTGCGGCCTGCTATTTTTAGGCTGTGAAGGCCCAATAACTATGGACCTTCCCACCCTGAGAATACCAGACCACAGCTGTCCGCTTTACCTTGGCTGGTGATCCAATTTGGGGGGGACCCTACTTTTATTGTGTAATTATTAATATTTATAAAATAATTATAAAAAAGAGCCTGAGGGGACCTCCACATTGGATCCCCAACCACGGTAAAGCTGCCAGCTGTGGTTTTCAAGCTACAGCCGTCTGCTTTACCCTAGCTCGCTACCAAAAATGGGGGGACCATTTTTGTATGCTAGCCAGGTACAGCAGGCAGGTACGGCTGCCCCCAACCCCCAGTTGCCTATTTGTACCCGGCTGGGAACCAAAAATAAAGGGAAGCCCTTTTTTTATTATTTCATGAATTTCATGAAATAATTAGAAAACAAATGACGTTGGCTTTGCCCCATTTTTGTGTCCAGCCAGGTACAACTAGGCAGCTGGGGATTGGAATCCGCAGCACAGGTTAGCCCGAGGTTTCTGGGCGCCTCTGCTGCGAATTGCAGTCCGCAGCCGTCCCAGAAAATGGCGCTCTCATAGAAGCGCCATCATCTGGCGCTGTATCCAACTCTTCCAACAGCCCTGGAGCCGGATGGCTTGTTGGGTAATCATGAGTTAATACTGGCTTTGTTTTACTAGCCAGTATTAAGCCAGAGATTCTTAATGTCAGGCACGTTTGACCCGGCCATTAAGAATCTCCAATAAAGGGTTAAAAAAAGACACCACACAGAGAAAAAATACTTTAATAGAAATAAATACACAGACACATTAGAGACTCCATCTTTATTACCCCCTGTCAGCCCTCCACGATCCATGGTCTTCTGTCTTTCTCGTTCAACAAATGCAGCTCTGCTACATCACTGCTGCATGGGGGAAGACGCTGCTTCCCGTGGAGCATTCACTCCGTGAAAGCTGCACGAGAAGCAGCGTGCAGCCTTCACTCCGTGAGTGATCAGTGCTGCTAGCGGTAACAGCGGTAACGCTGACAGACGCGTTACCATAGCAACGGTGCTCCCGGAGCCGCGGTTAGCGGTGACGTCACCGCTAACTGCGTTGCTATGGCAACGGTGATCTCCGTTAATGACCGGCTGTGTCAGCCGGTCCCTAACGGAGCGGGGAGCGACCGTGTGCTAGAGCATGTCGCCGGTACACGGCGATACACAAATGTGCACCGTGTACCGGAGAGATGCACTCGCAGGTCCTACATGACGCGTCATAGTCATGTGACCAGTCTGTAGCCAATGAGATAATAGCCACGTGACTGGTCACATGGCTATTTTGACGTCACGATAGGTCCTGCATCTCTGCTGGCAGTGCCGGTCACCGGGAGGATTCAGCGATCATCGGATGGAATAGCGGCAGGAGACAGAGTGCAGGAGGGATCGCGGGGACCGGTAAGTGTTATGGCAATGTTTATTAACTGTATGTGTACATTTATAATGCATTTTTATGTGTTTGTGATTGCCTCCCCATTATAGCCTATTGGTTCGAGTTCGGTTCGTCGAACGTTCGACGAACCGAACTCGAACGGGACCTCGGCTCGGCGAACCGACCTCGAGCCGAACCGCGACCGATTCGCTCATCTCTAGTCTTGAAACTGCCAAACCTTTGAAGCGTGATCACCGAACAATCAAGCGTTTCATAGCAAATAGCCAACAGGGTCGCAAGAAGCTTTTTGGGCAAAAAAGGAGCAAAATAACTGCCCATGAATTGAGGAAAATCAAGTGTGAAGCTGCCAAGATGCCATTTGCCACCAGTTTGGCCATATTTCAGAGCAGCAACGTTACTGGAGTACCAAAAAGCACAAGGTGCGCCATACTCAGGGACATGGCCAAGGTAAGGAAGGCTGAAAAAGGACCACATTTGAACAAGAAACATAAGATAAAACGTCAAGACTGGGTCAAGAAATATCTTAAGACTGATTTTTCAAAGGTTTTATGGACTGATGAAATGAGAGTGACTCTTGATGGGCCAGATAGATGGGCCAGAGGCTGGGTCAGTAAAGGGCAGAGAGCTCCACTCTGACTCAGACGCCAGCAAGGTGGAGGTGGGGTACTGGTATGGGCTTGTATCATCACAGATGAACTTGTGGGACCTTTTCGGGTTGAGGATGGAGTGAAGCTCAACTCCCAGACTTACTGCCAGTTTCTGCAAGACAACTTCTTCAAGCAGTGGTACAGGAATAAGTCGATATCGTTCAAGAAAACATGATTTTCATGCAGGACAATGCTCCATCACATGCATCCAACTACTCCACAGCGTGGCTGGCCAGTAAAGGTCTAAAAGATGAAAAACTAATGACATGGCCCCCTTATTCACCAGATCTAAACCCCATAGAGAACCTGTGGTCCCTCATAAAATATGAGATCTACAGGGAGGGAAAATAGTACACCTCTTGGAACAGTGTCTTGGTGGCTGCTGCACACAATGTTGATCGTAAATAGATCAAGCAACTGACAGAATCTATGGATGGTAGGCTGTTGAGTGTCATCATAAAGAAAGGTGGCTATATTGGTCACTATTTTTTGGGGGTTTTGTTTTTGCATGTCAGAAATGTTTATTTCTAAATTTTGTGCAGTTATATTGGTTTACCTGGTTAAAATAAACAAGTGAGATGGGAATATATTTGTTTTTTTTTATTAAGTTGCCTAATAATTCTGCACAGTAATAGTTACCTGCAGAAACAGATATCCTCCTAAGATAGCCAAATTTAAAAAAAGAAAAACACTCCAACTTTCAAAAATATTAAGCTTTGATATTTATGAGTCTTTTGGGTTGATTGAGAACATAGTTGTTCATCAATAATAAAAAAAAATCCTCTAAAATACAACTTGACTAATAATTCTGCACACGGTGTAGACACTCCCAGGGGAAAGGGTTTTTATACGATAGCACTCAGGCCATAACACTGGCCTGAGTGCTATCCTATAAAACATCGGATAGCGCTCATCCGATATACGGTGGTGTGAGCGAGCCCTTATGCACATTTACAGCTAAGCATCATGTTTTTTGAGTAGATTGCTAATTGACCTGCAGTCTGCTGTTTTTCTGCAGAAATACATGATTAACAATGAATCTGAAAACAGTAAATTTATGTGATAATAATACATCAAACACAGCTATCTTTCCCTGTAAATGTATGCAGAATGTGTCTGCCAGTTATTTGTGAGTGAAGGTCAGGTAATATTTGCATATAATTGAAGAGTGAGTGTCCAGAATCAGTTTTAGGCCTCATTCACACGTCTGTTTTACACGTACGAGTGCTAATATACCGCCCCTGTGTCAGCGGCCGAGCCGCTGGGATCCGGAACTGCAGTGGCTCGAGGAGTCTCCAGACCCGGGGGGTCGTATTACATATAGTTACATAGTTACTAAGGTTGAAAAAAGACCTAGGTCCATCTAGTTCAACCTTCCTCCACCAGTTCTACACCTGGTCACCAAGTCATTTATAACCAACAATGTTGTGTGCACTGAGGAAATCATCCAGCCCTTTTTTAAAAGCTGTTATAGTGTCTGCCATTACTACCTCTTGTGGTAGGGCATTCCACAGTCTGACTGCTCTAACTGTAAAGAACCCTTTCCTATTTAGCTGTCGGAATCGCTTTTCTTCCACTCGCAGTGAGTGTCCCCTGGTCCTTCGTATTGTCTTTGGAAGAAATAAGTCATGTGCCAGTCCTTTATATTGACCACACATGTATTTATACATATAAATGAGATCTCCTCTGAGAAGTCTTTTTTCTAAGCTAAACATATCTAACTTTTTCAACCTGTCATCATATGGGAGGCCTTCCATCCCTTGTAGTAGTCTAGTTGCCTGCCTTTGAACTGACTCTAACTTCTAAATGTCCTTTTTAAAATGTGGAGCCCAAAACTGAATCCCATATTCCAGATGTGGCCTTACAAGTGATTTATAGAGGGGTAACAATACGTTGGGATCACGGGATCTAATCTCTCTTTTTATACACCCTAGAATCTTGTTTGCTTTTGCAGCTGCTGCTTGACATTGAGTGCTGCTGCTCAGCTTATTTGTAATGAGAATACCCAAGTCCTTCTCCTGATCTGTAGTCCCAAGTTTACTTCCATTTAATGTATACGCAGTTATAGCATTACTACGTCCTAGGTGCATTACTTTACATTTATCAACATTAAATCTCATTTGCCAAGTATCTGCCCATTCTGACATCTTATCCAGATCTTTTTTGTAATATTGTACTATCAAGGTCAGTGTTTAATATCCTACATAGTATGGTGTCATCAGCCAAGATTGACACTTTACTATCAATCCCATCCATAAGGTCATTGATAAAGAGATTAAAAAGAATTGGTCCTAGCACAGATCCCTGCGGCACCCCACTGTTGACTATAGCCCATTTAGAGAATGTACCATTTATGACTACTCTTTGTTTCCTATCTTTTAGCCAATTCCTTACCCAGTTGCATATAGTTTCCCCTAGTCCTTGCTTCTGGAGCTTTAGTATAAGGCTATTATGTGGTACAGTATCAAATGCCTTTGCAAAGTCCAAATAAATCACATCAGCTGCATTACCAATATCCAGGTTTGTACTTACCCCCTCATAGAACCCCAACAGGTTGGTTAGACACGACTTATCTTTCATGAATCCATGCTGTCTGTCAGTTATTATATTATTTTCTGCAACATATTTTTGCATGTCATCCCTTAAAATGCCCTCAAAAACTTTGCATACTACTGATGTCAGGCTTACTGGACGGTAGTTGCCAGGATCTACCCTCTTACCTTTCTTAAATATCGGTACCACATCAGCAATCCTCCAATCCTGAGGCACCAACCCTTTTACAAGAGAGTCTAAAAAGATGAGATACAGCGGTCTGTCAATTACGGAGCTCAATTCCCTCAATATTCGTAGATGAATGCCATCTGGCCCAGGGGATTTGTCAATGTTTAAATTACTCAGACGTAGGCGTACTTCTTCTTGTGTTAAATTAATTATATCTGGTGGGGAACTTTGATTTTTCACTTGTTGAATGATCCCTGGTACAGTCAGTTCCTTGGTGAACACAGATGAGAAATGCCTATTTAATATCTCAGTCTTTTGTTTGTCCTCTATAACTAACTTGTTATTATAGTTTAAGGGGCCAATACTATCCTTTGTTTTCCTTTTGGCATTAATGTATTTATAAAAGATTTTGGGATTTATTTTAATGTCATTGGCGATTTTTGTTTCAGTAGCTAGTTTTGCTTGTTTGATGTCTTTTTTGCATTTCCTATTGATATCTTTATACTCCTAAAATGCTATTTCTGTATTCTCAGCCTTCAAGATTTTAAACGCCCTTTTGTTTTTGTTTTATTATACTTTGTACAGTCTTATTTATCCATAGTGGTTTCTTTTTATTCCGGGACATTTTATTACCAGAGGGTATACGTTTTTTACAGGACTCTAGCAGTATATTCTTAAACTTTCCCCATTTATGTTCAGTGTTCCCAGTTACCATGACTTTGTCCCAATCTACACATTTAAGCTCTTCCCTTAATTTGTTGAAATCAGCTTTCCTAAAATTCCAGGTTTTAGCGTTTCCCCTTTGAAATGTTCTATTGAATATTACATTGAAGCTTACCATATTATGATCGCTGGTGCCCAAGTGTTCCCGAACCTGTAGATCTGAAATTGTCTCCGGTCTATTTGACAGGACCAGATCTAGCAAATTATCTCCCCTCGTCGGTTCACCTACCATCTGAGGCCTAAAACACACTTCCGCAAAAAAAAGTCCGTGTGACACGGTCCGTTTTTCGGGTCCGTGTTCCGTTTTTTGGGGCGTTTCTCCGGTACGTATGGCATCCGTGTGATGGCGAGCCGGGTGTACGTGTAAAATGTCCGTGTTTGTGTGTAAAATGCCCGTGTACGTGGAATGTCCGTGTGGAATGTCCGTTTGTGTGTTGCACAATGTCGTTGATACATGTCGGCTGACAGCACACAGAGTTGTGCTATGAGAATGAACTCGGGTGAACTTCACCCGACTTCATTGTCATGCCGCGGCTCTGTCTGTGTGCCGCGTACTGATTAGCGGTCACCTGTGAAGGATTCACCAGTGACCGCTAATCCCCCGAGTGACTGAAGTGAGCAGCCCTCTCTCATACTTACCGCTCCCCGATCACCAGCGCAGCGAGGAACAGCTGTGCAGAGAATACAGAGAATAGTTTACAGATTAATCATGGAAGGTATCTCAGGGAGACGCCTGACATGATTAATCTAGGACTTATTGGCAGCTATGGGCTGCCAATAACTCCTTATTACCCCGATTTGCCAATGCACCAGGGCAAATCGGGAAGAGGCGGGTACAGTCCCAGAACTGTCGCATATAATGTATGCAGCAATTCTGGGCGGCTGCTGACTGACATTGTTAGGCTGGGGGGCTCCCCATAACGTGGGGCTCCCCATCCTGAGAATACCAGCCTTCAGCCGTATGGCTTTATCTGGCTGGTATTAAAATTGGGGGGGACCGCATGCCATTTTTTTAAATTTATTTATTTATTTTACTGCACAGTATAGGCACGCCCACCGGCTGCTGTGATTGGGTGCAGTGAGACAGCTGTCACTCAGCGTGGGGGGCGTGTCTGACTGCAACTAATCACAGGCGCCTGTGGGTGGGGAAAGCAGGGAATACGAGATTGATTAATGAGCGGCCGGCATATTCAAAGTAATTGTTGCCGCGTATTCTCTGCACAGCTGTTCCTCGCCGCGCTGGTGATCGGGGAGCGGTATGAGCCGGGGGAAGAAAAAACCGAGCGCCAATGTAAGTATGACTGAGAACCGCAGAAAAAAGGTAAGTATACTGAATTTAATTTAAAAAAAAAACAAAAAATAAGATCGCTAGTGTAAAAACGCACACGCAAGAAACGTGCTGAACACGGACATACTCAGTGTGCGGTACGTGCAGGGACGGACCCATAGACTAAAGCGGGTCCGTGCCTGCGTGCTGCCGGCCAAAAACGGACATGTCTGTGTAGAAAAGCGCACACACGTACTTTACACACGGACACATGTTCCGTGTAATTTTACGTGTGTGTGCCATCTACCATAGAATAACATGGGTCTCCGTGTGTACGGGTCTCCGGTACGTGCAAATACGTACCGCACACGTACAAATTAAACGGATGTGTGTTGCGGGTCTGAGAGAGGAAATGGTCTTGAATGGTAGATAAGAATTTACAGCTTTTAGCACAACCAGAAGATTCTATGTCCCACTGTATGTCTGGATAGTTGCAATCCCCCATAATAAGAACCCGATTATTATTATTAGCTGCCTTTTCAATTTGTTCCAGCATTTCACCCTCTATTTGTTGAGGTATGTTAGGAGGCTTATAGCAAACTCCAATTAGCATTTTTCCATTAATACCCTCCCCATGTACATTTACCCATACTGACTCTACATTGTTGCAGTTCCCCCCAATGTCATCATTCAACACAGGTTTTAGGTTAGATTTGATAAATATACACACCCCACCACCTTTTCTGTCTTTCCTGTCCCTCCTAAATGTACTATAACCCTGTATATTTGTCACCCAGTCATGGCTTTCATCCAGCCAGGTTTCCGTAATGCCCACCACATCATAATCCATGGTTAACATAAGAGTCTCCAATTCATTCATTTTTTTTGCAAGACTTCTTGCATTTGCCAGTAGACATTTAATCCTATTAACACCTTTATTACTCCTAGCCTCCCTACGTTCCTTGCATGTCCCATCCCCCACTAATCCTTCATTGACCCCTACCGTCTCCCTGTCTCTATCTGCTCCATCTATTCCCTTTTTGCTCCACTTCCCTCCTTCCCCCCAGATCCTAGTTTAAAAGCTCCTCCATCCTTCTGACCATTTTCTCCCCCAGCACAGCTGCACCTTTCCCATTGAGGTGCAGCCCGTCCCTACTGTAGAGCCTGTAGCCGACTGAGAAGTCAGCCCAGTTCTCCATGAACCCGAACCCTTCCTTCCTGCACCAATTTCTAAGCCACGTGTTTATCTCCCTAAGCTCCCGCTGTCTTTCTAGTGACGCTCGTGGCACCGGTAGTATTTCTGAAAACACCACCTTGGAGGTCCTGGACTTCAGCTTCTCTCCTAGCTCCCTGTAATCATTTTTAAGGACCTTCCACCTGCCTCTAACTTTGTCATTAGTACCAATTGGCACCATGACCGCTGGGGTTTTCCCCAGCCCCACCCGGCAATCTGTCTATTCGATCTGCAATATGCCGAACCCGAGCGCCCAGCAGACAACATACTGTTCGGCATTTATGGTCTCGGCGACAGATGACCCTGTCTGTCCGCCTAATTATAGAGTCCCCTACCACCAACATCTGTCTGGGCTTTGCTGCACTCCTATTTACCTCCTTCCTACAGAAGTTGTTTTCCTGGTTGCTAGGAGCAATGTCCTGCTGTAGTGACCCCAGTCCTGGCCCTTCATTCCTAATATCAGCCAAACAGGCATATTTACTAGGTTGTGCCAGGTCAGGACTACGCTCCCTGACACTTTTCCCCCTACCTCTTCTTCTAACTGTTACCCAACTACCTACCTCTGGGTCCTGTTCTTCTCCACCTCCACCCTCCTCCATATCTCTGGCCCCAGCCAGAGAAAGCTCAGTGAGCTCTAAACTCCTCTCCAGGTTTGCAATGCCCCTGAGTGTTGCAAGCTGCTTATTTAGATCAGTTACCTTGGCTTCCAAATACGCAACATGCTTGCATCGAGTGCAGACATATTCACCCTCAAACGGCTGCTCAAGGCATGCATACATCTGAAAAGATACACACCTGGTAGCATTGTCCATGGAGCACCTATTACATGTGGACACTCGAATTTAAAAAAAAGGGATATGTACAGGGGGGTTGGAAGTTCGTGACGCCACCCACGGTGCGTGGTAAGATGCAGTACCACCGCTGCTGTGGGGAGCGCCCAGTTGCCGTTGTATGGCAGCAAGGTGTTTAACCCCTCCTTGAGTAGGGGGTTTTGCCCCGGGGCCCCAGTGATGGGTGGTAGAGGGGTTCCGTTGGAGAGGAAATGGGTTTCTGCGTACTCACTCAGTCCAAGAATGCTGACACCGACAACTTGTAAACCAGAATTCTGTGCTCCGCTGCAGCAGGGAGGGAACACGCTTGGATCCGTGCCCTTGGGGTTAGCCTGTGACCTTTTCCGTGGCACTTTCTTCACTATTTGGACCCTGTAGTTGGAACTAGTTGGGTCCCGCTCACCCGTATGGCTAACGGAGTGAGCTTGCTCTCAGGGTTCATGCTTGGGATTTTCTGGACTATGTATTGGGAAAATCCTATCCCCTCGTTGCGCTAGTACCCCGATTTTGGAGCCGGTGGAGGATGTATCTTGAAGACTTCACCCTCGTCGGGTAAATTACCAGAATGCGTGAAGCTACTTCCCAGCCTAGGGTCCACGTACCCCGTCGTGCCCTGGCCCCTGCCCGGTGATGGCTCAAGGCCGCCGCCTGCCCTCCTCGGCAGATCCGTGCACATTGACACAATCCCCTGCGACTGGGGTTCCAGCTCCTACCAGGCCCAGACCAACGTCTGCCACCTAGTATTCTACAGGGAGTCCTGCTCCTGACCTCCTCTCTCCTCAACTTCACCGCTCCAAATGCCTCTGACTCTTCCCTACCAACCCCCCAGTGGGTGGCCTGATTCCCTTCAGGCCCCCCCAATGGCATGTCTGGTGGGTGTGGTGCAGAGTGTTCCTAGGGTTTTAACTGGCTTTGCTCTTAGCAACACCGAAGGCCAGGGATCCGTAACCAAGGAGGATGCGGATACTGTGCAGAAGGGCAGATTGCACAATACCCTGAGACGACCTAATAAGCCAGGGTGTCACATTCCCCCTTTGTTAAACGTAGCTCGTCCCCAAGCTACAGGACACCAGAGTTTTTTTTGTTTTAACCTTAGAAAAAGCAAAAAGTAACATTAGTAAAGAATTTATTAACAGGTTCATCCCACACAGGGAAGGCACTTTTATTAAACGTTACTAACTAGTAAGAGTTCATCGTCCAACAGTGGGACGCTACCGGTTTTAATGGTAACGGAGGCTCAACCTACTCCGTTGCAGCCCCTTCCTGCGACAGTCCAGTCCCAACGTTCCGGACTCAATAACCTGCCACCCAAACAACCTGACCCCCTGGAAACCTATCCGCGGGTTCGTGACCAGGTTAAGGTCCCAGGTGTTGTCTTTAGACGACTCTGGTTGGCACAGGAGGTGTAACTATTTACAATATACAAGTTCGTGCCGGTCATGCCAGTCCTGTGACAATGGTCCATATTTACTTATATATACAGTACAGACCAAAAGTTTGGACACACCTTCTCATCTCTAGAACAACTGTTAAGAGGAGACTTTGTGCAGCAGGCCTTCATGGTAAAATAGCTGCTAGGAAACCACTGCTAAGGACAGGCAACAAGCAGGAGAGACTTGTTTGGGCTAAAGAACACAATGAATGGACATTAGACCAGTGGAAATCTGTGCTTTGCTCTGATGAGTCCAAATTTGAGATCTTTGGATCCAACCACCGTGTCTTTGTAGAAAAGGTGAACGGATGGACTCTACATGGCTGGTTCCCACCGTGAAGCATGGAGGAGGAGGTGTGATGGTGTGGGGGTGCTTTGCTGGTGACACTCTTGGGGATTTATTAAAAATTGAAAGCATACTGAACCAGCATGCCTACCACAGCATCTTGCAGCGGCATGCTATTCCATCCGGTTTGCGTTTAGTTGGACCATCATTTATTTTTCAACAGGACAATGACCCCAAACACACCTCCAGGTTGTGTAAGGGCTATTTGACTAAGAAGGAGAATGATGGGATACTACGCTAGATGACCTGGTCTCCACAGTCACCAGACCTGAACCCAATTGAGAAGGTTTGGGGTGAGCTGTACCACAGAGTGAAGGCAAAAGGGCCAACAAGTGCTAAGCATCTCTGGGAACTCCTTCAAGACTGTTGGAAAACCATTTCCGGTGACTACCTCTTGAAGCTCATCAAGAGAATGACAAGAGTGTGCAAAGTAGTAATGAAAACAAAAGGTGGCTACTTGGAAGAACCTAGAATATAAAGACATATTTTCAGTTGTTTCACACTTTTTTAAGTATTTTATTCCACTTGTTTTAATTCATAGTTTTGATGCCTTCAATGTGAATCTACAATTTTCAGAGTCCTGAAAATAAAGAAAACTCTTTGAATGAGAAGGTGTGTCCAAACTTTTGGTCTGTACTGTACTTATAAAATATAACGGAGTCCATGTACCGGGTGTACACACTGAAAAGGAATTTGGTTGTTAATCAGGTAACTTCTTCGTTCGTTTTCAATTATTTTTACTCAAACTTTCATTTGCTGATATCTATATGAAAAATAAACTGTGAAAAACAATAAACGAAAGCACCGATACCTAACAGTTCTATGGCAGCGTAAAACTACTGGCATTATAACATTTTTCAACATTCTTCTCTGTACCTCCATGGAAGTTGACCAAAGTTTACACGAGTTGATATCCTTAATGTTGGGTTCTCATCCCCTTCTGGTAAAGTGGCTACACTCCCTACAAGTTCCTCGCCCTCTGTGCTGGGTGTACCTGGCAAAACCCTACGTGTGCGGGGCAAGGGGACTGGTGCTACTCTAGGTGCTGGAGTGGGTGCAGTGTCAGTAAGCCTTTCCTGCTCTCGTTCTTCCACGGGTTGTGGGAATGTTAACACAGGGACTATTACTGCTCCATTCTGCATAGGCCAATCTTCCGGAAAATCACCTAAAATGGTATGGATCACCTTCTTCCTTCCTTCCACCACTGGAGGCTGGGACTGAGGTTCTTTGATCCCTCCTAAAGGTTCTGGGCACTTCTTCAGATGGTCCCTAGATACCGTATCCGTAGTTCTCCCATGATCTTTGCTGATCAAACAGGTCTTGTGGTTGTCAAAGTTGGATGGCTGTAACACTTACGGCTCCTTCTCCCACTGATCATCCAACTTGTGTTGCCTCCTTTTTCTTTTTAGCACTATTTCACCAGGAGCAAAGGGGGCTGCTTTAGCTTGTTTGTTAAAGTTTCTTTCTTGCCGCTCCCGGGTTTGATCCAAGCTTTCCTCGACGCACTTCTGAATCTGTTTGTACTGGGCTTGGCGACGTGAGTCCCAATCTTCTCCAGGTGCGTAGGTTTCAGGCAATTAAACCTTCATCTCCAAGTCCACTGGGAGTCTTCCCGGGTGGGCTCTCATCAGGTATGCTGGGGTACACTTGGAAGATCCCACTGGGAGGTTGTTGTAGATGTCTACTAGGTCTGGCAGTTTTTCAGGCCACTGGTTCCGCTCCTCTAGAGGAAGGGTCTTCAGTAGATTGGGCACCAGGTGTTTCATCTTCTCGCACATCCCATTTGTCTGCGCATGATAGGGTGTAGTGTGAATCTTCTTGCACCCGTACAGACTGCAGAACTCCTGGAAGATCTCAGCATTGAAGGCAGGACCCTGATCTGTCTCATGCGGCCTACAGAAGTGGGCCTGAAACGCCCTTGCTGCAGTACTGGCAGTCAAATCCTTAACAGGTACCACCACCAGGAACCGTGAGTAGTGGTCAACCATTGTGAGCGCATACGTGTACCCACTTCGGCTGGGGGTCAGCTTGACATGGTACAAAGCCACAATCTCCAGGGGCTGCTTGGTGACAATCGGCTGAAGTGGTGCTCGCTAACTAGTGCCATCCTGCCTCCTCAAGGCACAGGGGCCTCAATTCCTACACAAAGCTTCTATGGAGTCTCTCATTCCTATCCAGTAGAAGTGGCTTCTCAGCAACATCTCCAGCTTCTTCCACCCAAAGTGCCCGGCTCCGTCATGGTATGCCTCCAGCACCACTGGGACGTATGACTTGGGGACCACGATCTGGCAGATTTTCTCATGGGTCTTGGGGTTGGTCAAGCTCCTGCACAGTTTGCCTTGGTGCAGATAAAGCTGACTCCGGTCTTGTCACAAATTCTGGAGTGCCTGGTCCAATATGGGCATCAGCTCTGGCCAGCAGCACCTGGACTAACTTGATCACAGGGTCCTGATCCTGGGCTTCTTGCCAGCCATGGTGAGGCAACGGGTTACAGGTCATCTGCTGACGAACACTGGATCTGGATCGTCTCTCAGGCAGGGGCTGATGGAATGCAGGTAGCTCGACTTCTTCCTGGTCATCTTCGTCTCTCCCATCATTGAACAAATGGGGCATCCTGGATAGGGCATCTGCGTTGGTGTTCTTACGGTCAGCCCTGTATTTGATAACGAAATCATAATTGGCAAACCGTGTGACCCATCATTGCTCCAAGGCTCCCAGCTTCGCCGTATCCAAGTGAGTCAATGGATTATTGTCCATATACACCGTGAACTTGGCAGCAGCAAGGTAGTCCTTGAATAGTTCGGTCACAGCCCAGACAAGTGCTAGGAACTCTAACTTGAAGGAACTATAATTTTCTGGATTTCTCTCCGTTGGTCTTAACTTCCGGCTGGCATAAGCGATTACCTTCTCCTTGCCCTTCTGCACCTGTGACAAGACAGCTCCTAATCCCACAATACTGGCATCTGTATACAACACAAATGGGAGGCCGTAATCAGGATAAGCCAAGATTTTGTCCCCGGTTAGGACAGACTTCATCCGCTTGAAAGAATCTTCTTGTTCCGTGCCCCATTGGAATGGAGGCCCTGAGGATTTACTGTGTACAGTCTGACCCACCAGAAAGTCCTGTAAGGGGGGCTGCCATCTGGGTATACCCCTTGACGAACCTCCGGTAGTACTCCATCAGGCCCAGGAACTGTCGCACCTCTCTGACAGTAGTGGGCCGTGGCCAGTTCTGGATGGCTGTGATCTTCTCGAGGTCCAGTGCCACACCTTCGACACTCACTACATGCCCGAAGTACTGCACCTTCGGCTTCAACAAGTGGTGCTTGGATGGCTTGAGCTTCATTCCGTACTTGGACAGAGCGTCGAACACCTCGGCCAAATGCTCAAAATGTGCTTTGTAGGTTATGGAGTAAACAATGACGTTGTTACGGAGGGACCGGCAGATTAGGACCAGGGGGTATATATCCTAATCGCCAGTCGGGGCCCACCGTGCTCCAGATGACAAAGGAGCTGCTGGCACCTGAGGGTTAGGCGGAGACTATAGAGCTGGATGGCTCTGAGATAACCCAGGAACTCTGGGAACCGGTCACGTGTGTTGGGACACGTCAGACCGGACGACAACCCGATTAGCGTTTTGGTGCACCTAGCGCTACACCAACCACGTGTGCAGGAAACACGTCAGGCCGGGTGGTAACCAGGTAGCGTTGACCGGAAGACCGCCACGAAAGCGCCCTGTCGGCCACGTGTGTAGGACACGTCAGGCCGAGCGGTCCTCCGATTAGCGTTTCTGGCCACCTCTCGACTGGCCACGTGTGTGTAGGACACGTCAGGCCAGATGGGTACACCAGTAGCGTTGACCGGGAAGCCGAGGAGGATAAGGAACACCCTGTTAACTCCACAGGGGTCCTGGAGTACGCTGTCCGTGCGCGTAGGGGGCACAACTGGACAGGTGGCGCAGCAGGTGCGTTGTCCGTGTGCGTAGGGGGCACAATTGGACAGGTGGCGCAGCAGGTGCGTTGTCCGTGTGCGTAGGAAGCACAATTGGACAGGTGGCGCAGCAGGTGCGTTGTCCGTGTGCGTAGGGGGCACAATCGGACAGGAAGCACAGCAGCCGCAGCCCAGTTAACGCCACTGGGCTGCTATAGCAAGACTGGAACGGCAGGAGGGAAGCACGGCACCTGACCCTGATGTGCCGAGCCACAAATCTTGGCGTGACAGACACCGTTCGCCTAACCCTACCTACCGCTTCCCAACATAGGCTTATGAGGCTCTAACATGGAGGTGTGCTCTGACTGAGCAAAAGTGAAGACTGCGCACCTCCATGTTGTCTCCAGCCCCTTTTATAACCTGGGTCTGCCCCAAACCCAGGGTGGAACCATCAAGGTCCAATAGCAGAGTGCCATGTCATCAGTGACGTCACATGCGACCTATCCGGAACCGCCATGTCATTGATGACCTCATGGCAGCCACGCCCCAAACACTTCACCAGTCATCGTCTGACGACCAATACTGAGGTGCCAGATCATAGGGGCGGGCCTCTGCGAGCCAGTCCGGAGTTGCCACGTCATCAGGACACCTGACACCCTCTGCCCTATCAGGGCCTGCCACCTCACGGACATGCTCAGTGAGGTCCTTACCGGACCTAGCCTCTGGTGCACTAAGTGCCTGAGCATGCCCAGTAGCCTGAGCAACAGGCTCAGAAAGCAGACTATCAGTTTGAGCATGCTCAGTAGGCACATCCCAGCACTTAGACACAGCACGAAGTCCAAGTACCTGTGCAAAGAGGCTGTTAGGGTTAATTGTGGGAGCATGCCTGAACTGAGGACTTAGTCTCAGACATAACACAATCAGGCTGAGCATGCTCACTAGGCAAAACACCGGGCTTAAACTCTGGTTGGGGTAAATCGGCGCACGCATGCGCACTAGCCGCCTCTCCACACTTAGATGTGGTGGAAGGAACAGCCAACTGGACGACCCGAGGCACGGCCAAGAACGGCAGCCGGCGCCTGGGCGCAACAGGAACCGCAGCAGGCTGCTTGCGGCTATGGCACCGCCGGTTCGTAACAGACGTCATCCAGATACAACAAGACGGTTTCAAAGTTGCAGTAGCCAAAGCAGCACTCCATCAACCTCTGGAATGTCCCGGGTGCATTGCACAGCCCGAATGGCATACTATTAAATTCACATAGGCCCATTGGGGTAGCGAACGCGTTCTTCTCCCGGTCCTCCTCGGCGACTGCTACCTGTCAGTACCCGCTGGTGAGATCAAGGGTGGAGAAGTAAGTAGACTTCAGAGCGGCTAATGATTCCTCAATGCGAGGCAAACAGTAGGCGTCCTTATGGGTAATCTTGTTAATCTGGCGGTAATCTATGCACATACAGTTAGGTCCAGAAATATTTGGAGAAGTGACACAAGTTTTGTCATTTTAGCTGTTTACAAAAACATGTTCAGAAATACAATTATATATATAATATGGGCTGAAAGTGCACACTCCCAGCTGCAATATGAGAGTTTTCACATCCAAATCGGAGAAAGGGTTTAGGAATCATAGCTCTGTAATGCATAGCCTCCTCTTTTTCAAGGGACCAAAAGTAATTGGACAAGGGACTCTAAGGGCTGCAATTAACTCTGAAGGCGTCTCCCTCGTTAACCTGTAATCAATGAAGTAGTTAAAAGGTCTGGGGTTGATTACAGGTGTGTGGTTTTGCATTTGGAAGCTGTTGCTGTGACCAGACAACATGCGGTCTAAGGAACTCTCAATTGAGGTGAAGCAGAACATCCTGAGGCTGAAAAAAAAGAAAAAATCCATCAGAGAGATAGCAGACATGCTTGGAGTAGCAAAATCAACAGTCGGGTACATTCTGAGAAAAAAGGAAGTGACTGGTGAGCTTGGGAACTCAAAAAGGCCTGGGCGTCCACGGATGACAACAGTGGTGGATGATCGCCGCATACTTTCTTTGGTGAAGAAGAACCCGTTCACAACATCAACTGAAGTCCAGAACACTCTCAGTGAAGTAGGTGTATCTGTCTCTAAGTCAACAGTAAAGAGAAGACTCCATGAAAGTAAATACAAAGGGTTCACATCTAGATGCAAACCATTCATCAATTCCAAAAATAGACAGGCCAGAGTTAAATTTGCTGAAAAACACCTCATGAGGCCAGCTCATTTCTGGAAAAGTATTCTATGGACAGATGAGACAAAGATCAACCTGTACCAGAATGATGAGAAGAAAAAAGTTTGGAGAAGAAAGGGAACGGCACATGATCCAAGGCACACCACATCCTCTGTAAACATGGTGGAGGCAACGTGATGGCATGGGCATGCATGGCTTTCAATGGCACTGGGTCACTTGTGTTTATTGATGACATAACAGCAGACAAGAGTAGCCGGATGAATTCTGAAGTGTACCGGGATATACTTTCAGCCCAGATTCAGCCAAATGCCGCAAAGTTGATCGGACGGCGCTTCATAGTACAGATGGACAATGACCCCAAGCATACAGCCAAAGCTACCCAGGAGTTCATGAGTGCAAAAAAGTGGAACATTCTGCAATGGCCAAGTCAATCACCAGATCTTAACCCAATTGAGCATGCATTTCACTTGCTCAAATCCAGACTTAAGACGGAAAGACCCACAAACAAGCAAGACCTGAAGGCTGCGGCTGTAAAGGCCTGGCAAAGCATTAAGAAGGAGGAAACCCAGCGTTTGGTGATGTCCATGGGTTGCAGACTTAAGGCAGTGATTGCCTCCAAAGGATTCGCAACAAAATATTGAAAATAAAAATATTTTGTTTGGGTTTGGTTTATTTGTCCAATTACTTTTGACCTCCTAAAATGTGGAGTGTTTGTAAAGAAATGTGTACAATTCCTACAATTTCTATCAGATATTTTTGTTCAAACCTTCAAATTAAACGTTACAATCTGCACTTGAATTCTGTTGTAGAGGTTTCATTTCAAATCCAATGTGGTGGCATGCAGAGCCCAACTCGCGAAAATTGTGTCACTGTCCAAATATTTCTGGACCTAACTGTACTCATAGTCCCATCTTTCTTTTCTACCAGTATCAGTGGGGCTGCCCAGGGACTGCAGCTGTCACGGACCACTCCTGCTTCTTTCATGCTCCTGAGCATATCTTTGGCACACTGGTAGTGGGCAGGTGGTATGGGCCTGTACCTCTCCTTGATAGGTGGGTGAGTGCCAGTGGGTATATGATGTTGTACCCCTTTAATCCACCCAAAATCCAGTGGGTGTTTGCAAAAGACCTACTCGTACTCCCTGACCACCCTGTAGACCCCTTGTTTATGATGTGCAGGTGTAGAGTCAGTGCCCACGTGTAATTCCTGACACCACTTCTTACCGGGTCCTGGGGATTAGCACTAGGGAGCTGACTAGGCTTATCTGGAGACCCTGTTGCATGGATGTTGTCTGCATTTACCATAAACAGCTTGGCTATTGTGGCTTATCAGGGTAGTGTAACTTCTTCCTCCCCACAGTTTAGCACTCTCACGGGCACTCTCCCCTTCTGGACATCGACTACCCCTCTGGCCGTAAACACGGTGGGCCAATGCTCTAAGGTAGGGGCTCTACCACTGCCTGGTAATCTTGTCCCCGGGAACCTATAGCTGCCCTGCACCATATCAACATTTCACTTCGTGGGGGCACTCACTACTAGAGGGGCCACATCCATTACCCGTACATCACCTATCTCACCTCTGGAGAGACTTACCTGTTGCCGCTGCAGGAGAGCTCAGATCTCACGTTGCAGGACTCTCTGCCACCCTGCTCCTGCAGTCTCAGACAGCTGTTGAAGCAAAAAAAAGACTTCTCCCATGCAATTCTCAATGACAATTGTTCCTAAAATGATCTTCGGGTTCCGATCACTAGGGTCATTTTGTACTACTATTAGGCCTTGTCTGACTAATTCTACATGGCCCACATTTATGGTCACCTCCTTGAACCCAATATGAGTCACAGGTAACCCATTGACAGCATAAATAGTCAAACTGTCGCCCGGCGGCATCAAATCATCATCAAGCCAGAACTTCTTATATAGGGAATAGTCGTTACGTGGGAGCCGGTATCAAGAAGTGCAGAGGTAGGGATCCCATCCAGGGTGATGGAAACAATGGACCGTCCCCCTACATACCGCTCTCTCCAGTCTGCTGGGCCTTAGCAATTTATTCCTGGGGATTGGCCCTTGGCCCCAGGGGTTTCCCGTTTAAAGCACAGCTTCTTGCGTAGTGGCCGGTCTTGTTGCACCTATAACAAACAGGTGGGCCATACCGGTCACTGTTCCGTCCTCTGTACGCTGAGGTCCGCTTTCTCATCCAGAGGACTTCCTCCGGGCAGTCGGCCAATTGGATCTCCCTTGACGAGATGGCATTTGACTTTAGTTGCATGGCTTCCAGAATCCAGGTGACATCTTTAGTTAGCTGCTGCACTGGGGTAGATAAATCGGGTGCTCCGCTCCTGGTCATTGATAAAGGAGCTGGCTCAGGCAGGGCTAGGGCAGAGGGTTTCACTTGCGCCGGAGAGGCATCAGCCTGCCAAGCCGGGAGTGGGGAGTCAGGAGCATCTGGGGGCTGCAGGGCTTTAATTGCCTGTTCCTTCAGGGTAGCAAAGTCCAAAGCAGGATGTTCTAGGGCCCATAGTCGAAGCTGCTTGCGGTCCTCCACTGACCCGAGGCCTTGCAGGAACTGCTCCACCATCATCTTGTTCCCCTCCGGCTCTCCAATATCGTTGGTCAGTCTCAGGGTCTGCAACACCGCTTACAATTTTAAGGCGTAATCTCGGATGTTATCTTGGGGCCGTTGCTTGTAGCTGTAAAACCTCATCCTCAGTTCCGCTTCCTTGTGAGTTTCAAATGCAGCTCCCAGTCTCCTGAAAATGGCAACTACTGATGTCCGATCTGCCTCAGTCCAGATCTCCACTTCCAGCTCGGCAGCACCAGTCAGCTGCCTGAGCACTACCGCCGCCCGCTGCCGCGCGTTCAAGGCATACATGTCAAGAACGTTACAGATTTTCCTCTTGAATCCTTGCAGCGCGTCTGGTCGGCCATTATACTGTGGGAGCCAGGCAGCGCCTGGTACATACGGCAATGTTATCGGCATTATGGGAACAACTGCCTCAGGTCCGGGTCCCGCCGCCCCTGGGGCCGGAGTGGCCTTCGCTGGCCCATCGTTACCCTGGTCGGGCGGAGGCAGCACCGCCACACTTCCATCGTCTGGAGCCGACATCTCTGCGTCTCCCTTGGTCTTTACTCAGCACTCTTTCACGCGCTGTGGCCCTCTGGGAACTTCCGGTTCCGGCCTCACACGCAGGACGAATGGCGGGGCTTAGGCTTTGCGCGCTCTCTCGGGGAAGACAGCATATTGGCGCGAAAAGATGGCGGAATTGGCGGGAAAAAGACTTTTGACTCGCGGTTTTCGGTTTTCAAGCACACGTCACCCAGGTAAGTGGGTCCTGCTCGTATCCTGTTCGTGACGCCAGGTTTTTCGAGGTGTATCGTCTCCGTGTCAGCAGCCGAGCCGCTCGGATCCGGAACCGCGGTGGCTCGAGGGGTCTCCAGACCCGGGTCGTGCGGACATTCGAATATAAAAAAGGGTATATGTACAGGGGGGTTAGAAGTTCGTGACGCCACCCACGGGTGCGTGGTAAGATGGAGTGCCACCGCTGCTGTTGGGAGCGCCCAGTGGCGGTGGTATGGCAGCAAGGTGTTTAACCCCTCCGTGGGTAGGGGGTTTTAACCCCGGGGCCCCGGTGATGGTGGTAGAGGGGTGCCGTTGGAGAGGAAAGAGCCAGAGATGGCTCAAGGCCGCCGCCTGCCCTCCTCGGCAGATCCGTGCCCCTTGACACAATCCCCTGCGACTGGGGTTCCAGCTCCTACCAGGCCCAGACCAACGTCTGCCACCTAGTATTCTACAGGGAGTCCTGCTCCTGACCTCCTCTCTCCTCAACTTCACCGCTCCAAACGCCTTTGACTCTTCCCTACCAACCCCCCAGTGGGTGGCCCTATTTCCTTCAGGCCTCCCAATGGTGTGTCTGGTGGGTGTGGTGCAAAGTGTTCCTAGGGTTTTGACTGGCTCTGCTCTTAGCAAAACCGAAGGCCAGGGATCCGTAACCAAGGAGGATGTGAATACTGTGCTGAAGGGCAGATTGCACATTTCCCTGTGATGACCTGATAGTGTGACGCCCTGGCCTAACTGTTTCTTCACAGATCAGATATCACTTGTACCTATGACTGTCTATAGGACTGCTTACATGTCAGATTTTTTTCTCAGACCAAGTGATCCGTGCAAAATTGTGGCGATATGTCTGATATTGATCTGAGTGTCTGATGAACATTGGCATTGCAAGTCTATGGGTCAACGAGAAAATCTGACAGCATTCAGATGCCAGTTGTGCGCTGTCTGTTTTTCACTGACAGAGCGGAGATAGTGGATAAACGTTTATTTCCGCATCAGTGAAAAAAAATGATGAAACTGATGAAAATCCGATGGAAATCTGATGACACTGATGAAAATCACTGATGAACCTCGGTCAGTTTTTCTTGTACATGAAAAAAACCAGATGATGCTTTATTGTGGGCCCCTGGTTCATCTGTCTGACACTGGATTGTAATCCCCCATGGGTTTAACCCTCCATTTATCAGGGTTGTGAAACCTTACATGGTAACCGAAAGGTCTCCTGCACTACAAGATGTAACCACAAGATCCATGAATGTATTCTGTAGATAAGGTCTCTGCATTTTAATCACTAATCAGGTTATCAGAACGTAATATAGAATTATAAAGAAATCTCTTGTGAAACCAGAACATACAGGAATATGTCAGAGCCTCATAGCGATGTATTCTATCTCCATACAACCTGGAATAATACCGCAGCACCACTTACTTTGCACTACCGTATATTTTTCTCATTGAGATTTACATCTTGTTATATTGAATTCCAAGATTGTATAAGTAACATATCCACTTTTATGATTGCGCAGGTATCGCATGCACAAATCCCGCATGTACAGCCAGTGTGTTCGGATGCGTCATCTTTCGCAAGAGTTTGGTTGGTTACAGATCACACCTGAGGAGTTCCTGTGTATGAAGGCTCTTCTCCTCTTCAGCATTAGTGAGTATTGCAGTATTACATATAGCGTCAACCTCAAAGAAGATTAATGTACTGGATTCTGCCAACATAGCTAAGCTCACGGTGTTCTCCCTGCAGTGAATTAATAAATATTAACTTTAATTCATATAATGGATGAATTTACCATAGAAATGTAAATGGTAAATAAAATAAATATGTCTTGGCAGAAATATAGGAATGTTACTTAAGGCAGGAGGCTGGAGGAGCGTGTGCATTAGAACTTAAAGGAAAACTACTGTTATATTGAATGTGATATCTGATCTGCAGGCAGAATGAAATGAAGCGCGAGGAACAGATCGGATTGATACAGACTGTGAGAAAAGTTTAAGTAAAACTTGTTTTTCATTCATTGTAGTTTTTGTTGTTTGTATGCATAAGAATCCTGTGGGCGGTCCTACTCAGTGATTTGATAGTCTTTCCTATGTGTCTCTGCATGGAGGTGTGCCGCCCCGGCGCTGACCGGGGTGCTCGGATCCGGGGTGGTCGTGGCTCGAGGGGTCCGGACTCGGGCTCAGCGAGCACTCCAAACTTGAGAAGGGGTTATTTACAGGGGAGAAGTTCATGACGCCACCTGCAGGTTGCAGTAATGGGAGTACTGCCGCTGCTGGAAGGAGTACCGGGGCAGAAAGGGTGGAGCAGCAAGGTGTCAGTCCCTCCGCAGGTAGGGAAGGCCCCAGACTCTGGGGTTTGATGGATTTGGGAGGACAGCTTTGGGAGAACAGGGTACTCACTGCGGGAAGTCGTATTGTTGGATGAGGTTTATAAAGTAGACACACACACTGTTGGTAAACCAAAGTCTCTTAGTGCCGCTGCAGGAAGCCCGTCCAAGTACCTAGTCCCACCGGTGTCACTTAGTGATCCGGAGCCTGCCTCCATGCACAATTTGTTGTCTGTTAGTGGTCCCCGTGGCTTTAAGCTGCTGGGGGGCTTCGCTCACTATGTGGCGTGTAGCTGTGCTCTTGAGGGCTGGCACTTGGGACTTCAGTGGGTTGCTTTGTTTGGAAAACACTGTCCCCTGCGTTGTGCTGATGGCCTCAATCTCTGAGCTATCAAGGAAGGTCCTGAAGATCCTCTCCCAATCAGGTTAATTGCCAGGATGTTGAATCGGCTCCTGACCTAGTGTCCTGTACCCCGTCATGCTCGGTACCGGTCAGCTCTGTCGACACCTCTTTGGTGTCTGCAGTCCCTCCGAGACCACGTCAGTCGCACCCCAGACCGACGTCCCTGCACCCGGTCACCGACTCCTCTGGTCCCGGACCACTGTCTGCGACCCAACCTCTCTCTAGCTTCCCGGGAGCTAACCCTCCAGCTCCTTACACTTTGAGGGCTCTCTATGAACTGACTTCGTCCCTCCCCACAAGTCTGCCTGACCCTTAGGTGGGTGGCCCTGTTCGAGCTAGACCAACCCACTGGTGTGTCTGACAGGTCACGATGTGAGGTGTTGGTTGGGATTTGTGGTGCTGATGGAGGTGACACCGGTTTCCTAGGTACCTGGAACCATGGGGGGTAGGCCCTGTACCCTGGGGAAAGGATGCAGTTCCCTGTAGCACCCTGATGTATTCAGGAGCGCTACACAAAGACAGCTGTCAATCACTAGTAGGACCACCCACTGGACTCATGTATACAAACACCTGGGAATTCAATGAATAAAATTCAAGTTACACTGATCCTTTACCAATAATCTTATATATTATTCTGCTCAGCTTCTCCTTCTCTATGCGGTTCTGTCCACAGATCAGATATGGCATGTATAATGTGACAGGTTCCCCTCAAGGTAGAGCGGCTGAGGAGATAGCAAAAATGCCTGAAATATCAGTACGCATACAGTATGTAAGGGTGCCATGCTAATGATGGATACAATGAGGAGGAGGGTTACTATTTTATACATTTTATTCACTATAGCTTTTTTTTAATATTAAAGTTGTTGTCTAGGACATAGGTCATCAGTATATGCAGTATCTCTCAGACAAGTCATCATTATCAGATCAGTTGGGTCTGCCACATGTACCGATCAGGTCCTGCTGGATGCAGATGTGTACATTGTAAGCAGCATGTCTCTGAATGATTTGTAGTGACTGTACTTTAATATTACACCTCTCTTTCGTTCGTGGCCACTACACAGTGTATGGTGTCATGCTGTGTACACTGTGTACATCTGTCCACTGCAGGTTGGATAGCATATTCCTAATAATAAAAATGTATTGTACGTGCTTCTGTAGAGTCATACCTTCCACCAGGTAATAGTTCTCAAAAATGTTCAGTTTTGCTTATCTCATTGTTTGTTTGTTGCAAATTCATATTGTTTCTATCATGGTCTCGATGTATAAATGAAAAACTTAGTGTGCTCTTAACTTACAATAGTCGCGCGTTACTATATTTTCAACATACAGTACAATGGTTATCCTGAAGCAAATTAATATAATAATTTGAGACACCACTGCATACAGCTTCTCACCATAACTACCATATTATCATGCATTAACTTATTCACTTTAAATGTTTGTGTGGTCCCTCTGCTACTCTGCAATGACGTTCTAAAATGTCACTGTATAGTAGCCGGGCTACATGCAATCACAAGGGAGGAAAAGCAACCGCACATGCATCAGATGCACACCAAAGGTATAAGATAAAAATGCCTTTATTGTATACCAATCTTAAAAACATTTAAAAAAGGTGCAAAACATACAAGCAACCAGAGGTGGGGGCAAGAGTGCTCTGGGCAAAAAAGTCACAAACAGCATCACATGACAATAATAATTACATGCATAAGTGAAGCAGTCAAAAATGCTGTAAAAGGAAGTGCCAATATATAATGCTAAATGCCCAACAATGTTATGTCTGCACAACCAGGGGCATTGGAAGTAACATGAATAAGACAATTATATGCAATATTCCAAGAGAGGGATGGTAAATTTAATATTACAGAGGGAGGGTCACGGAAACATACGTTGCGCAAATAATGAATTACAATGATACAATAATCCAAAGCATGAATCATAAGTACGCAAGAGGTGAATCTGAGTAAAGAGGTCTCAGAATGGGAATACCATACCAGGTGACCTAAATGCACTCCCTAAACCTGTTTGAAAGAGTGCAATACATGTAACCCATGTGAATACCAAGGGGTTAATGCTGACAAGGGACTGCACAAGAACCTGGTTTAAGGATGAAATACCCCAAATGACCAATGATGGCAATGAAGGACAGGCACTGGAATAGCACAGGGAGATGCCCAGGACAGGCAGGCCGACGCGTATCGCCGCCTGAGCGGCTTCCTCAGGGCAATCGTGCAGCTGCAGAAGTTGACATAAAGCCGGAGAAGGCAAAGATAGTTTATTACTGACTTTACCTTCTCGATTGCTGTTTACACAGCACTAAACAAGCGCTGTGTATGCAGCAATAGGGAGTGCTCATGGTGCTCCCTCCTCCAGACACAGTGGTCATGTAATTACTGTGCATAATGAGGGAGCAGGAGCTGCTGGGTCATAGGAGCTACTATACCTGCACCAGGTTCAAGGGAAAGAAGATAGAATTAAAATATTTCAATATTAAAATGTCCCCAAAGGACTTTTATGACCTTATTGGGGGCACAATGTGTAACATAAATGAAAAATAAATAAATATGCCATGAAAGAAAAAAGTTAATAAATAAGCTAAATAAAATGCCACTGTCAATCAAAATGGCTGTAACTAGCCCCATACCACAAAAAAACTCCAATATATAAAAATGTCTGTTATAGAATGGGGAACATATTTTAAATGTATTGTATTGGTTCTTTGTGGTCATAAAGATGGGAAAACAGCTACTTATTTTGTTTATTTTTCCATCAATATAACTCGATATCAACAAAAGAAAGAGAGTAAAAATATCATAGTGACATTAAAATGAAGCCAAAGCCGCAAAAATGACTTCAATATCCAAAGGAGAAACATTTTTGCAGCTCTTTTTACCTCATTTACAAAAAATAACCTGATAATGCGTCTGGACAAGACAGGGGTAAATATGCTGGTCTTGTACTGGCTAAACTGTAACATCAAGTGTAATTGTCGCAAGTCCTCTTCGCTCACAATCTTATGGCATAATCTATGTTTATCCTTAGACATTAGTTCTGATATACTCAACAACTTAAGTTTTAACTTACACTTTGTCATTGGGATGCTGCAACTACACTGGGACCTATGTAAAGTAGTATAAAGTCGTATGTAAAAATAGCATTGTCAGCTGGAAATTCTAAGGTAAATTTGTGTTTCCCTTGTCATTTGCAAAGGAGATTGAATGACTGTTCTTTATAATATTTTGTGTGTCTCCCAACCTTAGTTCCTGTGGAAGGTCTGAAGGATCAGAAGTGCTTTGATGAACTGCGGATGAACTACATTAAAGAGCTGGATCGTGTCATCTCCTGCAAGAGAAGCAACCCAGCATCCAGTTCACGAAGATTTTTCCAGCTCACTAAACTTCTGGATTCCGTGCAGCCGGTGAGAGTATTACCATTATTTTTTATACAAAGTAAAAAAAAAAGTATCTAAAGTATAAAAAAGCTTCTAAGAATCGCCAAATTCTATTCATCTTGGATATATAAAATACATAGAGCAGACTCCAACCACTGTGATGGCAAACCAGTGCGATTGCAGCGTTAATTAATGCTGCCTTCATGACTATCGAATTAAAGGATAGTCGGGGCTGAAGTAACTGCACGTTATCGTACATTGTGCTGTACCTTGTTTTCAGTATACTGCAATATTACTACCATATTACTACAATAATAAGGTCACGAGCCATTGAAAACGTCTAGGAACACATTGCCCATCTCATCTGTGCAGAGACTGGCACTTCTGGCATATAGTGTCATGCTGAAATTTGTCTTTATCGTTATCAATCATTTAGCATGCCACTTCCATGACCTTTTCTGCAATCTTATGTAGCTTTCTAAAATACTTTTTATCTGAGTCATGGGTTATGTTCTGATTAATGTAACCTTAATGGCTTTTCAAAATATGAAGGTGGAGACACTATGGGCAGTATTACTATTCATATAAGCCAGCATGTCAGAAAATGGTTAATCTTCCTGTCTTCATATGTATCAGACATGGACAGGGATCCTAATAATCCTAATAATGTCAGACTTCATCTAGGATCTGATGTGTATGGGGTCTGTAACCTGTCCACAGATGTCAGTGGAAGCAAGGATCTGATATTTTGGCTTTCCGTCTGCTTTATGATTTCAGTTGCCCAGAGCTACTGTCACAAGTGTCTGGAAGCAGCTTGTCTCCATTTTCCTATAGAAATATAGTGTAAATCTTCTACATTCTTACTTCTTTTAGTGTAGTATATTTCCTGCATTTTATGCCCAGGTTTTTTTTTTTACCTACCCTGCATGTTATTGTTGTAGTACATGCAGTCAGGTAGATGAAAAGGTAAATGACAAAGTGTCCTCTTTGACTTGTTTGTCCCGCACAAATGTTTCATGCAAAAACACAGAGACGTGTCCATATTTTTCTGCCAGCATGGATGACAAGGGCTAATACAGGTCATTCCTTGTGGAGTGTGCCAACGACTGCCTTCTCGACATCTTTCAAGTCAGTAGTCTTCCCCATGATTGTGTAGCCTACTGAACCAGACTAAGGGTGAGAACGCACTTTGCGTTTCCACCTGCGTTTTAGGTGCTTTTTAGGTCCGTTTTGAGAAGCACCTTTTTCATGCCAAAAGGCATGCGTTTTGATTTCCCAGCAAAGTCTATGGAAAATGGGGATTTCTAGACCGCACTTTGCGTTTTTAAACACTGCGTTTAATTTGCATATTTTGTGGCAAAAGCCATGCGTTCAAAGAAGCAACATGTCAATTGTTTTTGCCATTTTGGGTGCGTTTTGCTAACATTGAAGACTATGAGAAATGGCAAAAAACAAGATTTCAGCAAATTCCTGCGTTTTACCTGCTTTTCCAGAAAACATGCGTTTTGGACTACAAAAACGCATGCTTTTTGGACATCAGAATAATGATTTCATATGTCCCTTTACACACACACATAGTCCGACAATTAAAGATAAGAATTTTAATAAATTATTGCTATTTTTCCATTAAATATCATATTACCACTATAATTTCATTAAATTAATCTATTTTCATTAATTTTCACAAAAATATAGATTTGTTCCTTTTTTCCAATTTTTTCATTGAGTTTGACTATTTAAACTTTATTTAGCAGTGTCATGATGTTCAAAACGCATCTATCAAAATGCAGGTGGAAAAGCAGGTAAAAAGTGCTGAAACCGCATCTAAAACGCGGTAAATACACATGCGTTTTCAGCGCTAAAGTTCTGAAAAAGGCAACTTTGGTCAAATCAATTAAGCCCAAAACGTGCGTTTAAAACTGCAAGTAGATGAACGCAAAGTGCGTTCTCACCCTAAGGGCCTATTTTAAACACTTAGGAAGCCTTTGCAGGTGTTTTGTGGTAATTATGATTATTTTATGAGATAAAGACTTTTGGGTTTTTATTGGCAGTAAGCCATAATCATCAACATTAACAGAAATAAATACTTGAAATAGATCACTCTGTGTGTAATGACTCTATATAATATATGTGTTTTCTTTTTGTATTGAGTTACTGAAATAAATTAACTTTTTGATGATATTCTAATTTATTGAAAAGCACGTACAGCACACAGATGACATAAGTGTGCCGTTCGTATGCCATACACGTTTTACATTGCAAAGTATAGGAGAAGCTTTGTAATTTATTTATGGATCCATCCATGAAAAACACTAATGACTGATAGTAAAAACAAACAAACGGATGTCACACTGATCCAAAACACTTATGACTGACCATAAAAATGGACACACAGATGTCACACTGATGACTGACTGTAAAAACGGACACACAGATGTCACACTGATCCAAAGCACTGATCACTAACTGTAAAAACGGACACACGGATATCTCACTGATCCAAAACACTTATGACTGACCATAAAAACGGACACACGGATCCAAAACACTGATGACTGACCGTAAAAACGGACACAGAGATGTCACACTGACCTTAAAACACTGATGACTGACTGTAAAAATGGACACACGGATGTCACTAATCCAACACACTGATGACTGATAGTAAAAATAGACACACGGATGTCACTAATCCAACACACTGATGACTGATAGTAAAAATAGACACACGGATGTCACACTGATCCAAAGCACTGATGAATGATGGTAAAAACGGACACACTGATGTCACTCTGATCCAAAACACTGGTGACTGATAGTAAAAATGGACACACGGATGTCACACTGTTGACATCAGAACAATTTTTTCACGTATGTATTACATACGGACATATAAGGGAGGCCTTACATTGCTTGTTGCGTTCACAGGCTGTGGATTTGTTTAGAATTTTCTTAACAGATTTGTGGACCTCAAACCCAAAGCATAGTACATGACCAGCTAAGTAGATGTCACAGCGGCGCCAAATTTTCCAAAACACAATATATCATTATCTCACTGATACATATACAGTAACTTTATCCACAAAAATGTAATTGTAACATATGAAGTTATTTAATCTGTATAATCTCTTCTCAGATATCAACACCCTGATATTAGAACATCACATAAAAAAATAAATGTATGTAGAAAAGCCAATGATTGAAATGTTACCAATCAATCCCAGCCATGTAGCACAGCAGTCATTCATAAAATAAGTTGTAAGTTACCTGCTATCAATTGACCAATAACAACTTCACATTCTAACAGCCATTCACAAAGAAAAGTGATAATGATCTGTGATCCATATTGAGCAATGGAGTTTTATCCTCGTCATGTCAGTCTATAATTTTAGATGTTGACTGAATATAAACTATTGTTGTCATAAATTAAAAGCAGTTCTCTGCCTGCAGTCAGCAATGTAAGCAATGGTGGCCATTATCCTGGTTGTCATCACTGGGGTAATATCCTAAATTTTATTTATTCCCAAATGTTTGGAACTGTTCAGCTTCAAGATAAAACATCATCTTTTTGTGTTTTTATTTTCCAATGTATTTATCAGCAGTGAAAAAAAAATGCCGCATTCTAATGAGCTTTAAAATCTTTAGACTGTTTTCAGGAATTGCTGCAGCGTTTGATTTCCGAATGGAAAGCAGCATGTATAGACCACAATAACTATTTTTAATGAATATTTCCTATATCTGAAAAAATGAGCCAAAATGAATGTCCATCTATAAATCTACCAAATAGGAAGTGATGCACATCTCGTTTCAGAAGTCAGCGGATTGCCTTTCATATTTGTGAAGTGCTTTTGGTGTTGCTCATACTTAGACATATGTAAGACAAGTCTTATATGCCCTTTACTGGTAATATGCTATACTGTTTATTCACACATTTTAGTTTGTCTCTTTCTACAATGTGATCCATTCCTTTATCCGTATATATGGTTACATGATTTTGTATTTTTTTCAGATTGCTCGTGAGCTGCACCAGTTTACATTCGACCTCTTTGTGAAGGCTCAGATGGTGAGCGTGGATTTCCCTGAAATGATGTCTGAAATAATTTCAGTACAAGTTCCCAAGATTCTGTCTGGCAGAGTCAAGCCCCTCTATTTCCATAATTCATGAAGAGCCCCTCTGGGCCATTTCTCTCCCCCTGCAGTGTGCCTTAAGGGTCACCATGTACAGATATGCAAAATGGACTCTACTTGCAGCCTTCATCATGTCATGCCACACAGGCATGACTCTTCATTTGTGTGTGATAAAGACAGCTGTCATGCAAGCAACATTCAAAGATGTGTGCCATGTCACCGATCCACAAGGCTCCAGAAGACTGATCTGAGAACATTTGCGAGTTGACTACCAGAATATGGAAGTTGTGTGTATTGGATTATAGACTGTTAATTTCTAAGGAAATATGGGAATTACAAGTTAAGTTCTGTGCATACATTCTTTGTCAGCTTACACATCAGTATATACTTTACAAACAAGCAGTGCAGGGGGTGGTAAAACCCAGATTTCATATATACAGATATGTACACTAAAAGCACTTATTCTCCTGGCTGCAATTCCTGGGTAAAATGGCAAGCAGTATTTTATCCTTGCCTATTTTCTTTGATAGATTGAAGGCTGATTATGCACTCTTGATTTCCAGCCAGGAGACGTCGGGGCTACTCCAAAAGCCAAAGGGATGATTGAGTACTTGAGCCTGCACTGAAACAACACCTCTGATACATGACCCTCTGATTGAGAATTACAGCTGTACTTAAAATATGGGGTTCTGAATCGACTGATGGTGCAAGGGATAAGGAGACAGGAAGCGTTCAGATAAATACACAGAAATTCTTGAGGAATAAAGTCAGCACCGTTTCAGTTACAGACCCTCTAAAGTTAGATGGCTTGGTCTACTCATGTAGGTTGTCTCTTCTCAATCAATCCTTCTGTATCTTTAGATTATAAAGACCAAGACAGTAAATCTGAACACTAAGGCTTTTTTTTCTACCACATGCTCCATGTAACATGCTTCTGTTGCATTTTTTAGCATGTTCACTTCATCTCACTTTTTAGTAGCCGTGTATATATCCAGAATCTAATCACAACTGCAGTTTATATACTTTACATTACAACAAGTGTTTCACATATAAGTAGAATTTAGAAAAATTTATAATTTTAGCTTTATATCTAGCATTGTGAAGGCCACAGATGCCTCAAGCACTGTCAGCGCTCACTAAATTACTATAAGGATCTTCAAAAATCACTTGTTCCACAAAGTCAAATCATTTACATCTAATTGACCAAAAGTGAAAATTCATCTTGTGTAGTTCATAAATCTATACAAAAAGCCTCATACAATCACCACTAGCTTTAGCATTTCAGATGTCCTTCCGATAAGAGCCCAATTCTTTACTATACACGAATCAATAATAATTTACTTATTTCAGCCATAAAGGTAAATGTGAAAACACCCAATTTATTAACTATGGCATAAAGAATAAAGAATGGAGAGAACAGATCTGGGCTGTCCTATAATTTATATTAGCAGCCAGTGACTCCATCCCTGCCCATTATCAGACTAGAGTATACATACATAATACATTGTTGGAAATAACTTACAGACCCAATACAAATAAGATGTGTAATATGCACAGTCTTCTCTGAAACCAACAAAACAGTTCTTCATAATTTGAGCTACTTTTCTGTTATACAGTTGAATAGACAGTGGTGACTGGCGGGAATTGTCCCTAGGATGGGACTATCTCTGGATCATGTTCTCAGAACAGAGATTTTCCAGGATGGCAGACTAGATACAATACCATCACATGATCATTAGAATTAGGATATCTCTAGCCAGCTTCTCTCACACACGATATTTGACAAGTTCAATGACAGAAAACAGCTAGCATGTCTCTCTGCCATCTCTGCCGATGCCCACTTCCAGGTGAGAAACATAAATAGTCCACCTCATTGGAGCATCATATACATGACATTACATAAAAGCATCTGCTGATGAGCAGTATGCTTCTGATCAGACACAACGCTTTCAGTTTTTAGGGTTAATCATTGCCCTAGGCATAAGCCTGGCATCCATTATCTATGGATGTATGTTTCATGGAAAACGTATATTTATCTGTAAACTCACATTTCAAAGACCCTCTAGAAACTTTTATATACAATGTATAAGCCACATACTTTATGTTTAGAACTTCTTTAAAAACTAGAGGATGAAGGTCCATGGGGGAACGGGTTAATCCTTTAATGAAGCAAACATATAGGCCGTGCCTTTATATCCATATACTGTATTTGTACAATGAATGCAGTGATAGATCTGAAGTATATTTGTGATTTTTATTTACTAGATCTGTAACTATTATATTTGACTTGCTTTTGGTGGTAAATGTCTCCTGGGCTTGGACCAGCAGAACCACCAGTGCAAGAGCACTAAATAGTTCCCTATAAAAGCAAGTTTGCACTATGATAAAATATATTTTTGCGGCATTTCTATGCAATTTTGAGCCACACAAAAACCATACATATGTATAAGTTTTGTATGGATATAATTTAGCTTTACAAAATGATTTACTAAATGATGAGCACTTTACATTTATCCTCCCTTTAAATATTTTATACATAAAGCACGATAAGGTGATGAGTTTCCTATGGGTATATTAAGAAAGGGGTTAATAGCCTCGATTCCATATGGGTCAGCTTGCTGAGGATGGTATTTTGCACAGAGAATAGAGACAATAGGTCACTGTTCAGAACAATGAGATAAGATAAAAGCAGTGTGAGCAAGACAAGTGATGTCTGTGGTTTGTGGAAGCTATTCCCTAATCAGAGCCAGTCCTAGGTCAGAAAGAAGCTGAGTATTGTCATCAGTTTGGACTGTGCTCATGCCTTATTAAACTGTCACCTCATACACTTGGGCTTGTAGGGTCCCTTTTAGTATGGAAGGGGGCTAACTTCTAATATACCAAAGTACATAAGGAGTATATTTTGTAAATGAATACTTCTAGAGAGGGACGAGGTATTTCAGTTTTTCACTTTCGAATATTTTTGCAGATTGATGTTGTGTTGATACCAGCGCCCTCTACTGTGCAGTTCTCTAGAGTTCTCTGGATGAACTCAGGGTTCAGAGCATTGTAGGTGGCTTTCGTGAAAGAAAAAAAAGGGCATTTACTTTGTCAACCGCAGCTCTATTAATATATCAAAATAACATTATGATCAGTGTGATAAAGGCAAGGTGATTATGTCCTGCACATGCGTTATCTTATGAGTCACTTCTGAAATCTAATCCACAAATTGCAGACAATTGAAAGTAGACCTAATCATATTATGGAAATGATTTATATAGATGGCATTCTAATTCAGCACTTTTTCACAATCACCAAATCGTGGGCATAGTCGTAATAGCAAAATAACAATCCTGAGCCATATGTCGGATATGTTCTCCTCTAGAAGCATTTCTTCAAATACCTCTGTAATACAACAGAACATCATTTTTATAGCAAATCTGACAGGTAAAACATCTCTATGCCTCCAAAAGAAATTGTATGATAAGGCCCCATGGACCTATCTGCTCCATTATGACTCCCTACAACATGGAGCCCTTATTCAGAAGTGTACATGAGGACTAAGAAAGAGTCTGTTTGATCTTAACTCCTTCTGTATCTCACAGACCGGTGGTCATAATACAGATTTGCACTATACCTATTTGATTTCTTAATAAAAATTATTCAGATGAAAGCATCTGATTGTAAAGAAGTACCAAAGAATTCAGCAACATCTTAATGGGGATATCTCACCTATAAAGGGAATCGGCCTGCAAAGATATCTATAGGTAGCATGTTAGGAGCAGGAGGAGCTAGTGCTGTAGGTGCACTTATACAGGGAGGGCCGCCAGTCACTGACTAGGACCACCTACTAGACCCCTGTGCCTAGAAAGAGCATGACATACAAGTAAGTCCAAAGTCACAAGTCCGAGTTTTGCCACACAGTTTTGTTCCAGCAAGCTTTTTTTTAGGAGAAAGAGCTGAGTAATTTGTTACTAATATATATATATATATATATATATACTAATCTGAGCACAATATAGAAAAGAAGGCTGGCACTGCTACATACCATAATACTACAGATCCCAGATGACCCCCATGCTTATGGATCTGCTGTCTTTTTTGGCAGTGCTCGGTCGGTGGCCCAGTATAAGTAGATATCCAAAGTATGAAATCCAAAGCACTCACAAAAATATAGAGTCAATTGATCATTTATGCAATCAGCGGCATAGGGGCATGGTAAAAACTACCTATAACCACTTTGCTTGATGCCATGCTCCGTCAAGGCCTCCTTGTCCTTGTCCACTAATGGAATAAATGATCAAGTTTCTATAGTTCTTGGTGAGTGGTGTGAATTTGTGGGTTTTCTACTTTGGATATATATTAACACTAGAAGTCCCAGGAATTTCGAGCTCCATAGGGTTCCAATGGTAGAAATGTTAAATGACCCCTCTCTGGGACTTCTAGTGTTAAGCTTTTCCACTCCTCCTGCTGATTGCATGCCACCCATACTTTGCATTATATTTTCAATCTGAAATGTTAATTTTAAGAAAAATATATTACACAAATGAAAAATTGTTCCATTGCTATGTTAATATAGTAAATATATATAGAATTGCCTCTGATATTCAGGATAATATCTAGATTTTTAGCTATATACCATGTGACTATGTCCTAAAACGTTACTGTCTTCATACATGGGATAGGAGAATATTTTACTTTTAATATGCAGTTGTACAGAATAGGGAATTGGTTTTGGGTGGGGGGTTCTGTTTTATCTACATAGAGTAAAATACACATTGCATTCATCTTACGCCAAGAGAAAACCTCACTGTGTCACTCTGACCTCCAGCTCTTTGCTAGTTTAACCGTTTGAAAGACCTTTCCCCAAAATGAAGCTAATATTTAAGAAGCTTCTTGTAAATATCTTAAGGGTACATTAGGCAGTGTTGTAAAATGACTGCATTGGACAATGCGTTAGTGACAGCCCTGGGCTTCCTGGTCTGCCTCCTGGATGGGAGAATGTAAGCAGCATATCAATAAAACACTGACACTTGCAAAGTACAAAATGAAACCACTTTCAATTTCCATGTTTATCTCATAAATCAGTGGCTGCATTTATGTTGCAGTCAGAGCTACAAGCCGTACCAGGAAAAAATACTCGTTATTCCTAATCCCTGCTGGGTAATACAGAGAAAATGGAGATTAAGTAGTAACAACTAAGTAAAAGCCTGAGTGGAGCGGTACTTGCAATCCTGTGGATTTAGCAAATGCCAACCACTTGCCCAGCTTCTTGCTACGTGCTGTGTTTCCGTGGCGGTGCAGGGGTTAATTATTGCCTTCTCGCTTCGCATAGTGAACTAAATCAAAGCCGCTCAGTGCCAAAAAACCCCACCTAAAGTGTAAAATATATATATATACACACACACACACACACACACACACACACACACACACACAATGCATTTATATCACTTAGCTACAAGATGCTTGGAGCCGCCTACCTAAGTGCTGCCAGCAGCTTGCCTGCCCCTTGTATCTCACATATTGCTTCAGCAGCTCTGAGCCATTTATGTCTGAGGACAATATATTGCACGATACCTACTTGTCACAGTAGATATTGCCTTTTATCTACTTGACTTTTCCCTCACGCATTTTAATGAGGACTTTTGAAACTACCTATTTTACATATATGTCTACCTAAGATACTAAGGCAGCGTCATGACCTTCATTTGTTAGATAACGTAACGTCTGTAGGTAGGCAGTTGTGGCCGACTGAAGGTAAGCGGTGAACATATGATGGAACAGGGCAGTGCCTTACTTCTACAGGTGACCGTTGGGCATTGGAGACGCTGTCTACTGACGGGTACCAAAGGCGACTCTCCCCGGAGTATGGTGTACAGGACGTCTGCAGATTGTATCACAGTCACATGAGCTAATGTATGGAGGCTGTAATGCTGGGAAACAAGGACTGACAGATCTGATGCTTCAGATGCCTGTTCTTACCATGCCGCCTTCATCCTTTCCTTGTCGCCGCCTTTCTGCTGCCGCTAAGATTTTTAGCACACTGTTGCAGTGATGGTTCCATATTTAATAGTTGATAGTATGTAGGTCCTGGGAATCTTTATGGCTGTTTTGTCTTCTTATAATTTTAGCTGGAAAAGCAAAAAAAAAAATCAGTTTTTATCAATTTTATGCTTTATATGGCTCTCGTTTTTTTAATGTATGTATTTGAATTTTCTGTGTATGTGTAAACCTATATGGATTGAAATATCTCAGTGTCTTGTAGAAAGTAGCAAACAAATCTGCATTCTGTCTTTCTATAATTTGGCTGCACACATTTATAAAGTTGAATGTGATTTCTGCTTTGGTCTGGAAATGTTTTGTGTATTCACATTGTGACTCAGGGGGCTCAACCTGCTGTGGATTAGCAGAGTGGTTCCACATGGTCAGGTTGACCTACCTTTTCTCAGAAAAGCAATTAAATGCTGAATATACATGGTTAGATGTGTGGGCGGCCCCATGTACGTATCAGCATTCCAGAGATCAATTAAAAAGCTCCCGATGAACTAGACCAGGTCTGCTTGAATTCAGCCAGAGGAGCACACTGCACAAGAAAACAAATTGCCTTTCAGTTTAAGAACTTCTGTGGAGGAAATCATATTTGTGCATCCCTGGCACAGTCACAGGCCTGTCCTTGTACCAATACAACTAGTCCTCTCCGGCTCCACACAAGAGGTAATTTATTAAATTCTGGGCAGTTGTCTGAAAGCAGAGGATAATTAGAAACTGATGACAGAGACGGGAGTGCAATGAGATTATATTCTGTCCATCACTGTTTCTTTAGACCTAAATAAAAGAGAGTCATCTCCTGAAGGCAAATACTCCGAGACAGACATGTTATTGGAGCTGAAGTCTCGCTTTTACCCACACACTGTGGAGGCCGCTATCGTGGGTGGTCATGGTTATCGATCAATGATAAAAAATAAAGCTCTCTTTTTGTTGGCATTAAGGCTTTGATACTGTGACACATTCATTTTTGAAATTATCCAAATGGACCCAGATTGACCTTGTTGAATTTAATAGAGTGGTTCGGGATTTTTTAAAAAACGTACAAAATAGTAAATTACGGTAAATATTAAGTGCCTATTTAAACCCTGTCATTCAAATGATGTATGCTAGCCATGCTGCAAAGAAATCAGAGACTGGTTCAGTGGCCATGATAGAGGTGATGTAATCACAACAGGACCTGGATGACCCCTTCAAAGTCAATATGGTAAATCAATGTCAATTTGAAACTGTTACAGCATCAAAGCCTATATGCCAGTGTACACAGAATCTACATTTTCATCATTATTCAATAAACCTTACCACCAAGGAAAATACTAACCCCTTTACCAGAAGGAAGTGTGGATTCAATATATATTATATAATTTATATATCATATAAAAATGTTATTGGGATTTATCAATACAATACACGTAAAGACTAAGCTACACAAGGAAAGAAGACCTCACACCCATCGCTAGATGGCAACCAAGAAATAAACATAAAGGATAATGGAACAAAGAATCTTCAAGGTATAAAATGTATTTTGTAGAGTACATTAACATATCATGAATTATAATGTACGTTTTTATTAAATTATATTAGTAAGACATATGGGTAAGGGTACTTTTCCACTTGCGTACAGCTTCCGTTGTGAGAGCATCGGAAGTGATATGTTAATGACCTTTTGCTACAAGTGTGAGCGGAGGGTCATGCGACTGTGATGCGATCTTGCGATCACAGTCTTGTGAAGAGGGAGGGAGCACTTTCTCCACATCTTCTCTGCTGCCTGTCTCTGCGTATATCGCACTGCACTCGTATTACATGCGAGTATAGTGCGATGTTTCACATGCTCTCATAGGCTTGCATAGGGGTGCGTGAGCCGACAATCGCTGTCAAACACAGCATGCTGCAATTCATTCCGCATGCCACTGTGGCATGAAAACTCAATCGCAGATGGATGCTGCCCCATAGTTTTGCATGGTGCGAGTGCAATCCGATGTTTTATAAGATCGCACTCACACATGGAAATCGCAAGTGGAACCGTACCCTTACATGCAGGCATGGACTGCCTCACCAAACAATTGCCAGCAATATTTTCAATTTGTTATGGTTCCTCAGATGCACCCTCAGTCATTCTCTACTCTTGCAGAGCAGAAAGTCACTCTCTCTCTGCTACGTAATGCTCATACACGCCTCCAGCCTATCAGATGCCAGCGTCATCAGGTAACATCATGCCATTATAGATGACACAATGATGGTATTTCATTGTGCTGGGTGATGGAGGAGAAAGGAAGAGCTGTTTGTCGTGGGACCGAGGACAGGAGAACGGAATACCTGTTTGTTTGTTTTTAAATTGCCATCTAAAGAGTACCATCGAGGGTAACATTACACTGTATGGTGGCCACAATGAGGGGCATTACACTGTAGTGAGACCATAATGAAAGATATTAAACTGTTTTGGGGCCATGATGGGAGACAGTTTTATAGTATGGAAGCCACAATAAGATATTTTTCTATATAGGGACTATAATGGGAGATTTTATACTGTATGGAAGCCACAGAAAAAGACTTTATACTGTATGAGGGCCACTTTGGGAACATTATTAATATATAGGGCCACAGTGGGAGGCATTATTACTATTTGGGGCCACAAAGGGGGACATTATTACTACATTTGGGTCACAAGGGGGATATTATTAATGTATGGGTCCACAGAAGAAGGATTTTACTGATGTATGGGGTCACGATCGTGAATAGTAATCATTTCCTCGATTATGGTTCCATACATTAACAATGACCCACTTGAGACCTGAAACAATAACTAAATGTATATCACTACTGTATTGGTGCCACTAAGGAGGTATGGATACCTGCTGTATTTAAGCAAAAAGATGGACATTAGTACTGTATATGGACAAAAAGATTACAATACAAATATTTCAATAGTGCTAACTTACTATTGTATGAGAGCACTATTGTATGGTAACCACAATAGGAGACATATGTATTAACACAGTTTTTGGGCCACAGAGGGGGACATTTCTACTGTGAGGGGGCGAGAAAGAGTGTCAACACTACTTTCATTTATTTCATTTTTAGGGAAACTGTTACTGTGGAGGAAAGCAAAAAGAAGTGTAAAGGTTAAGGTGGCTCGCAGGAGTGGACCCACTGGACCATAGGAGGGATATGACATGGCAGGGGCTTAACTAAGTGACTACCGGGTATACGCCAAAGCCTCAGATGGTGAGGATGGGCTTGGCTGCCTGTAGACATCAGATTCCACTCCCAGGGCACTGTTCAGGATTGTGCTAACTGACCCCCAGGGCAGGGATGGACTCAGATACGGACAGGTACAGTGTCTGGTGCAGGCAGGTACGAGTGATGCGGACTGAATGGCTGGTACAGAGTGGAACGGAAGGTATGGCAGTTGTAGTAGATAGAGGACACAGGGTGTACAGCACCTGACCACTAGCTAGCTAGGCAGACACTAACTGACCACATTGCTCAGGTACCTCCCCTAGTGAGACGATGCCTTAAGTAACCTTTGCCATAGGCTGAGAGGCATTTCCAGGAAATGGTGCTTTGGCACTTGAAAAGCCGGGAAGGCGCATACGTGTGCACAGGCTGCCTGGAGCAGGAGGCAGAAGACGAGCACATGGAGGATCATGGCGAGGTGGGGGATATCACAGTCCGGCAGCAGCGGTATGTCCGCATCCCTGCAGCACGGGAGTGGCAGGCTAGCGCAGAGACACCGGCATTTCAGGAAGGTTTTTTCTTTAGCCAGCTCAATGTATAAGTGGGGGAAAAGGTGGGGCAAGTGCTCTATTAGTAATCATTTATAGATGTCTGTGTGTTTCATTCTGCGGAGACAAATCCTTCTGGAACAAGTCATAGTGGTCTGCACCAGATAAAGGAAAAAACAACAGAAAATTATTTTAATTGTAAACATCACTGGTAATCACTGTATTACCTGTATTACAGAGCTGGTTTTCATAATATCATCAGTGATCTCACTTTATCTGTACTTATACACTTATACTATACACTACATAAAGTCATGTCCGAAAGTGCTGGCACCCTTGATGTTGTGCTATAAAATGAAGTATTTCTCCCCCAAAAAATATTTATTAATTACACGTGTTTTGTTATACACATGTTTACTTCCTTTGTGTGTATAAGAACAATACCAAAAAATACAAATAAAAAAAGGCAAATAAATTCACAGAAAACCCCCAAAATGGGCCATATTAAATTGTTTGTACCTTTCCAAAACTGTGGGTAAACAATTTTGTTTCAAGCATGTGATGCTTGTTCAAACTCAACTGTGGCAAGTTACAGGTTTGGGCAATATGAAAATAACACCGTAAATCTGAAAAAAAGAGGAAAAGTTTAATCAATCTTTGCATTGTGTTTCTGTGTGTGCCAAACTAAGCATGGAGAAAAAAAGGAGAACAGAACTATTTGTGGATATTTAACCTTAAGATTGTTGATATTTTTCAACAATTTTGGTTTGCCTCCAGAGATATTGATGTTCCTTTGTCCACAGTGTGCAACATAATCAAGAAGCTTACAACCCATTGCACTGTAGCTAATCTCCCTGGACGTGTACAGTAGAGAAAAATAGATCAAAGGTTGCAACGTGGGATAGTCTGCATAGTGGATAAGCAGCCAAGCTGTCCTTCAGGCTCAGGGTGCATCAGTGTCAGTGCGAAATATCTGTTAACGTTTAAATGAAATTAAATGCTATGGCCGGAAACCCAGGAAGACCCCACTGCTGGCGCAGAGACATAAATAAACTAGACTGCAGTTTGCCAAAACGTACGCGAGTAAACCAAAAACCTTAAGGGAAAACATCTTATGGACAGTTGAGACCAACAAGAACTTTCTAAAAGCACATCATTCTACTGTTTCCTGAAAACGTGTTGAGGCCTATAAAGAATAGAACACAGTACCTACAATCAAATATGGTGGAGGTTTAAAGATGTTTTGGGGTTGTTTTTCTATCTGTCACTGGGTGCCTTAACTCTGTGCAACACATCATGAAATCTGAAGATCACCAAAGTAATTGGATTGCAATGTAGTGCCGAGTGTCAGCGTCCTAGGACATAGCTCTGCCAGCAGGACAATGACCCCAAACATACTTCAGCAAACACCAGGAAACAGAGTGCTGGCTCTAAATCCCATTGAACACCTGTAGGGAGATCTTAAAATTGCTGTTTGGAGAAGGCACCCTTCAAATATGAGAAACCTGGAGCTGTTTGCAAAACAGTAGGCTACAATTCCACTTGAGAGGTGTAATAAGTTTGTTAATGATTAGAGGAAGTGATTGCAAGTATTAATTCTAAAGGGTGTACAGCCAAATACAAAGGAAATAAATGTGCATAATGAAACATGTAATTGCATTAAGCCCTTACCAATATTGGGTGTACTGGGTACGTCATGACAATCTCTAGGGTTCCTGCGCTGGGTTTGCGGTTGATGTTACAGCTGACACCGAGCTCTCAATGCCAGGAGTGGTTCCCGCACCACTTCTGGCAGTTTCAACCTCTAAATGCAGCAATCAATGCGATTGCATCATTCAGGAGGCAGGGAGAGGGACCGCTTACTTCTCCCAGGCTATCAGGACCCTGTAATGCGATGACAGGAACCTGTTCGCTGTCATGGCAACCCTTGATCATCACCATGACAACCCTGGGTCACCCAGCTACGGAGAGCCTCACACACTATGGTATGTGAGGTGAAATGTCAGTTGTGCGAGTGCAGCACATACAGGCCTAATCCACTGCAGTGATCAAACACTGTAGTGGATTAGATCAGTGATCAGACAAGTGAAAGTTAGTGTCTCACAGAGAGACTAAAGGGGGCTTTACACGCTAAGACAACGCTAATGTGAACTCGTTGGGGTCACAGAATTGGTGACGCACATCCGGCCGCATTAGCGATGCCGTTGCGTGTGACACCGATGAGCGATTTTGCATCGTTGCAAAAACGTGCAAAATCACTCATCGGTGACATGGGGGTCCATTCTCAAAAATCGTTACTGCAGCAGTAACGAGGTTGTTCCTCGTTCCTGCGGCAGCACACATCGCTCCGTGTGACACCGCAGGAACGACGAAGCTCTCCTTACCTGCCTCCCGGCCGCAATGCGGAAGGAAGGAGGTGGGCGGGATGTTACGTCCTGCTCAGCTCCGCCCCTCTGCTGCTATTGGGCGGCCACTCAGTGACGTCGCTGTGACGCCGCACGGACCGCCCCCTTAGAAAGGAGGCGGTTCACCGGTCACAGCAACGTCGCCGGGCAGGTAAGTATGTGTGACGGGTCTGGGCGATCTTGTGCGGCACGGGCAGCGATTTGCCCGTGTCGCGCAACAGATGGGGGCGGGTACCCACACTAGCGATATCGGGACCGATATCGCAGTGTGTAAAGCCTGCTTAAGTAAAAAAGTAAAAATCTTTTAAAATAATCAACAAATAAAGAACAAAAAAAAATTCCAATAAATAAGTAAATTCATGTAAAAAAGTAAATGAACAAAAAAAGTACACATATTTGGTATTGCCGCATCCGTAACAACCTGAGCTATGAAACTGTTACACTAGTTAACCCCTTCAGTGAACATGGTAAAAGTGGCAAAACATTATATACATATATACAGTGCCTACAAGTAGTATTCAACCCCCTGCAGATTTAGCAGGTTTGATAAGATGCAAATAAGTTAGAGCCTGCAAACTTCAAACAAGAGCAGGATTTATTAGCAGATGCATAAATCTTACAAACCAACAAGTTATGTTGCTCAGTTAAATTTTAATAAACTTTCAACATAAAAGTGTGGGTCAATTATTATTCAACCCCTAGGTTTAATATTTTGTGGAATAACCCTTGTTTGCAATTACAGCTAATTATCGTCTTTTATAAGACCTGATCAGGCCGGCACAGGTCTCTGGAGTTATCTTGGCCCACTCCTCCATGCAGATCTTCTCCAAGTTATCTAGGTTCTTTGGGTGTCTCATGTGGACTTTAATCTTGAGCTCCTTCCACAAGTTTTTAATTGGGTTAAGGTCAGGAGACTGACTAGGCCACTGCAACACCTTGATTTTTTCCCTCTTGAACCAGGCCTTGGTTTTCTTGGCTGTGTGCTTTGGGTCGTTGTCTTGTTGGAAGATGAAATGACGACCCATCTTAAGATCCTTGATGGAGGAGCGGAGGTTCTTGGCCAAAATCTCCAGGTAGGCCGTGCTATCCATCTTCCCATGGATGCGGACCAGATGGCCAGGCCCCTTGGCTGAGAAACAGCCCCACAGCATGATGCTGCCACCACCATGCTTGACTGTAGGGATGGTATTCTTGGGGTCGTATGCAGTGCCATCCAGTCTCCAAATGTCACGTGTGTGGTTGGCACCAAAGATCTCGATTTTGGTCTCATCAGACCAGAGAACCTTGAACCAGTCTGTCTCAGAGTCCTCCAAGTGATCATGAGCAAACTGTAGATGAGCCTTGACATGACGCTTTGAAAGTAAAGGTACCTTACGGGCTCGTCTGGAACGGAGACCATTGCGGTGGAGTAAGTTACTTATGGTATTGACTGAAACCAATGTCCCTACTGCCATGAGATCTTCCCGGAGCTCCTTCCTTGTTGTCCTTGGGTTAGCCTTGACTCTTCAGACAAGCCTGGCCTCGGCACGGGTGGAAACTTTCAAAGGCTGTCCAGGCCGTGGAAGGCTAACAGTAGTTCCATAAGCCTTCCACTTCCGGATGATGCTCCCAACAGTGGAGACAGGTAGGCCCAACTCCTTGGAAAGGGTTTTGTACCCCTTGCCAGCCTTGTGACCCTCCACGATCTTGTCTCTGATGGCCTTGGAATGCTCCTTTGTCTTTCCCATGTTGACCAGGTATGAGTGCTGTTCACAAGTTTGAGGAGGGTCTTAATTAGTCAGAAAAGGCTGGAAAAAGAGATAATTAATCCAAACATGTGAAGCTCATTGTTCTTTGTGCCTGAAATACTTCTTAATACTTTAGGGGAACTAAACAGAATTCTTGTGGTTTTAGGGGTTGAATAATATATGACCCTCTGAATAAACTTTTCACAATTTAAAAAAAGAAATAACATTCTTTTTGCTGCAGTGCATTTCACACTTCCAGGCTGATCTACAGTCCAAATGTCACAATGCCAAGGTGATTCCGAATGTGTAAACCTGCTAAATCTGCAGGGGGTTGAATACTACTTGTAGGCACTGTATATATATATATATATATATATATGTGTGTGTGTGTGTGATATCTCTGTAACTGTACTAACCTGAAGAATAAAACTGTCTGATTACTTTTGCGGCACAGTCAACGGCGTAAAACACAACAAAGCTATTCCTGTATTGCTGTTTCTTCATGTTGCCAATAAAAACTCCAACTCATCCCACAAAACACAAGCCATCACATGTATGGCGGCAGAGAAATAAAAAAAACTAACCTTCAAAATCCAGTGATGCAAAGAAACCTTTATTTTATTAGTGTGGTGCCCCTGAGGCTTCAGACACCACAGGGTATTGCATCTGATTTAAGGTGCAATACTCATCCCGGGTAAGGAAGAGGATAACCACTGGTTTTCACTTACACAACACACACAGCTCAGGTGCTTTCCTGCTAGAACTGAGCAAACAGTTGTCACCATAACAATGGGTTTTTCCTAGCCACCAGTAAGTCGTCAGAAAGGTGGGGGCAGCACAGGGGAAGTGAGAGGACACACAGTTTTTACCTCAGAATAGTCTGAGACTCAGAACAACACGGTCGTTGTGGAGAGTGCTTCAGAGCTGCTACATTTAGGACTGGAAGGAGCAGGAGGTGACAGTAGAGGAGCTGGCTGACCGGTAGTTCCTGTGGGACGAAGGAGAAACAAGGTTGCGAGGGGAGAGCTTCATTGCTCCCTTGAAACCGGCGCAGTTGGACCACCAGAATCTGCCAGAAACAGGGATTCCATGTCCCTCTGGCCACCACAAGTTCCTGGAGGACAGTGGCACATGGGGTCTGGAGTCGTGATTACAGTCAGGCCCCACAGCGGATCCACGCCACCTGCACACGGGAAAGGAACTTTAACACTAAACAGGGGTCCCCAAGCACTTCAGGTCACGAGGAACCACACTAAAAAGTGCAAGAAGGAAGTGCCCACAGACTACTGCATCGGTTCTGACCTTTCACTTAACTGGGATCGGCTAGAGCCCATCGCAGTGGAGATCGGTGCCTCCGGGCAGCCCACAAACTGCGAGTAAAAGACCTGGAACCGCAACGTCTGTGTCACTCCTTCATTGCCGCTGCCGTCACCCCACGCTTCGGCGCCAACGGCCACTACTCCCTCCATCATCCTCATTGGGGCCTAGCTTCACCTGCAGCAAGCTGAACTATCCTAGCTGCGACACCATCCGCCCCAGAGGACCGCGACCGCAGCGGCGGCTATCCCTGGCCGCGTGTCACAGGTTTTTAATTTAATCGTATGAATGTATACCTTACCATCATATAAAAATAAACACCAGACAATAGACAGTGATTGAAAAATATCAAAAGGATAAAAATCAAAGTTGAATATCAAGATTTTCTATATATGCAACAGCGTTATCATTTACAATATAGAAATCATTCTTGTCACCATGGTAGGATCTCAGGGGGCACTCCTCAACAATGTGCTGGATAGTTTGACGATCTGCTCCACAGTCAAAGGACGGAGAGTCATATTTTCCCCACTTATACATAAAATTTGCACAAACGCCAAAGTTTGTTCTGATACGATTTAGAGTATCCCATGTTTTCCTTGGTAGATTGAAGCCTGGTGAAGGGTTTTGTAAATTAGGGAACATTTGGGGATCACCGTCTACTACATTGACCCAAAGTTCTCGCCATTTCTCCTCTAAATTGAAGTCTTGTTCATGCAAGGTGATTACAGTTTGGAGGGGTGGGTGTCTTGATTTCAATCGTTGTATTATAACACCTCTGATATTTTGGTGTATTGGAAGTTTTTCATTATTCCCTACTTTAGTGTATTCTTTAAGTAGGAGCTTTTGTCTTCTTAGATTTGCGGGTGCGATATGACTCAGCACAGGTAACCAGTGAACAGGTGTAGGTCTAATAGCACCAGATATTAGACGCAAAGAGTTGTTCAGCTGAGTGTCAATTAAGTTTACATGACAGCTATTTAACCATGCTGGAGCACAGTATTCTGCAGCAGAGTACACCAGGGCAAGAGTAGATGTTCTCAAAACAGATGTTGCCGAGCCCAAGGAGGATCCACAAAGTTTCTGAATAATATTATTACGTGCTTTCAGTTTCTGTGCCAATTTATCCAGATGGGATTTAAAAGTTAGACTTCTATCAAGGGTTACACCTAAGTACTTAGGATTGAAATTGTGTTTAACAGATTGGCCTTCAAATTGTACTTTAAGTTCAGTCTTAGCACTTGCATTCTGTAAATGAAAGCAACAAACTTCCGTTTTTGATGGGTTAGGTTTTAATCTCCATTGCCGGAAGTACTTTCCCATTACACTAAGATCTTTTGTAAGAACATCCTCTGCTTCCTCCATTGTTTTGCTTACCATACCAAGTGCCCAGTCATTGGCATATCCAAATTTCCATGACACTGTTTTAGGAATATCAGCTAGGTACAGGGCAAACAGGAGAGGTGCCAGCACTGATCCCTGGGGCAGTCCATTGTTTAAAGATTTCTTACAACTGGTTGAATCGCCCATAACAAGATGAAAAGTTCGATTTGCAATCATATTGTTCAAGAGGTACATCATTTTCTTACATGCAATTACATTCAAAAATGTATATAAAAGTCCTTCCCTCCACACAGTATCATATACGGCAGAGAGATCGATAAATGCCACTGAAACTTTCTTGTTCTTCTGGAATTCAGCTTCAATGAGAGTTGTCAAAGCTACTACAGTTTCGAGCAGGTCTGAAGTCGGCTTCACAAGCCGTCGCAGGTAGTGTCATGAGACAACTTCAACTCCCAACATCCCCATCCCATCCTTCAATCTCCTTTTGTTGTACACCTCAGGGCCACTAAGCCAGGCAGGGCCACCCGCGGCATTCCCTGTACCTCACCGGCCCGGTGACGCATATTTCCCCAGGCCCCGTGGGATGCTACATTAGTAGCCAAACCTAAAAAACTATATAAACCTTGTATAGCTGTAATAGTACTGACCTAAGGAATAAAGCCGCCTAATCACTTACACTACATGGTGAACGGGGTAAAAAAAAAAAATAAAACCAATTCTTCAACTGCTGTAATGTTGAGTTCTTGATTGTGTCTCCCAAAGATCACATTACTGCGCGGCTTACATTTATCCTGCTCTCTACCCTGAGCGTTTACACCAGGGATTATCATGTAAATCTCCAAAATACATCATTCCGACATAATTTCCAATGTAATATTCACTGTAATGAAGGAGTCACTTTCACGTCATATCTGGCCTGTGGTGCAGCAATGTCGATCTTTTTATGCATGCACAAAAGTGCGGTCATCTACAGTTTTATTCAACTTTGAAAAGACGGACCCCACTTAAGAGTCCAAACAAAGTCCAGAGTAACTCTGCTGCCTCATTAGTGAATGGATCCATCTCAAGTTTCACCTGAATCAGGTATTTTGTTGATGTAGATGGAAACCCTGATGTCAGCGCTCAGCATAGAGCACAGGATAAATGGGAACTGATACAAAACGTTCTATACCCAAATCACCACCAAATAGCATTCAACTCAACCCACAAAAACACACCATACTCGGGTTCATCATTAGTTAATAGAAATATAGGGGACTTCCATGTTACTGGTAACACAAAGCCGCTGGAAAAACACTCTTCCCTCAAAAAAGAAATCCGGCAAAATCTGTGCTCCCAAATCCAAACACCCCCCTCCCATTTGAGCCCCACAATGTTCCTAAACCACAGTTAGTGTCCACATGTTTGCATTGTTATAGTGAGGAAAGCCCGCTTAATTTATGGGGTGCAGGTCTCCAGAAGCACAAGCTGGACATAATATATGGGCACTACAATGTACTGGGCATGACAAGGGCTTATTTGCAATTTTCAATTCTCCAACATTCACTGTGTTTGACACCATGGGTGTTTTCCAGAGACTAAATTGTCACTACATGAAAAGATTAATTTCCAGAGCAGCGTAATTTCTAAAATTTGGTCACTTGAGGGGGTTTCTGTTTTTCTGGCACTTAAAGGCTCTGCAAATGGTGTCGGCAAACTATTCTAGGAAAATCTGTGCTCCAAAAATCAAATGGCAATCCTTCCCTCCTGAGGCCTGCAGTCACATGTGAGGTATTGCCACATTCAGGAGAAATTGTGTAACACATTATGGGGCCTTTATTACCTATCCCCTTTGTGAAAATTGGAAATCTGCAGTTAAAACAACATTTTAGTGGAAAAAATGCGATTATTTTTTCTTCACTGCCCAATATTATAACATTTTGTGACACACCTGTAGTGTCAATATTCTTACTGCACTTCTGGATGAATTTATTGAGCTGTGCAGTTTGTAAAATGGGGTCACTTGTTGGGGGTTTCTGCTTTTCTGGCACCTCAGGGACTCTGCCAATGTGACATGGTATCCACACAGCATTCGAACTAAATCTGAACTCAAATATTTTGCTTCTTCGCTTCTTCACTATTGGTGTACTCAGGAGAAATTGAACAAGTTGTATGGTTCATTATCTCCTGTTACCCTTGTGAATTTGAAAAATTTGTGGTTAACGCAATAGTTTTGTGGATAAAAAAATATTTTTTCATTTTCAAGGCTCAACATTGTAAAATTCTTTGGAGCACCTGGAGGTTCAAGATACTCACCAAAGATAAATTCATTAAGGTGTCTATTTTACAAAATGAGGTCACTTGTGGGGGTTTCTACCATTCTGGCACCTCATAGGCACTGCCAATGTAACATGGTACCCGCACATTATTCCAACTAAATTTGAACTCAAATATGACGCTTCTACCCTTTCTCCACTTTTCATTGTGCCACAAAAGTAGTTTTCAACCAAATATGTGGTATTAACGTTATTAGTAAAAATTGCACAACAAATTTTATGGCTCAATTTGTCCTGTTACCCCTGCGATAATGAAAAATTTGGGATTAAAGCAACATTTTTTTGGTTAAAAATGTATTTTTTATTTTCATAGTTCAACATTATAAAGTTCTGTGAAGCAGCTGGGGGTTCAAGGTGCTCACAAAAGATCTAGATAAATTCCTTGAGGGGCCTAGTTTCCAAAATCGGCTCATTTATGGGGAGCTCCACCGTTAAGGCACCTCAGGAGCTTTCCAAATGCGACATGACGTCCGCTAACAATTGTAACTATTTTAGCATTCAAAAAATTAAATGGCGCTCCTTCCCTTTTGAGCCCTGTCGACGACCCGAATAGTTGATTCCCACGACATATAAGGTATCAGTGTATTCTGGAGAAATTGGACAGTAAAATGTTTGGTGCATTTTTTCCTGTTACCCTTGTTAAAAAAAGCTATCTGGTTGAAGCAACAGTTTTGTGGTAAAGTTGTATTTTTTATTTTCATAACTCAACATTATAAAATTCTGTGAAGCACCTGGGGAATCAACTTGTTCACTGAGCATCTAGATAAATCCCTTGAGGGGTTTAGATTTCAAAATGGAGTCACTTACGGGGGAGCTCTACTGTTAAAGCACATCAGGGGCTTTCGAAATGCGACATGGTGTCTGCTAATAATTGCAACTAGTTTACCATGCAAAAAGTGAAATGGTGCTCCTTCCTTTTCAAGCCCTGCCATACGGCCAAAAAGTTAATATCCACCACATATGCATTATCAATATCGGAGAATTTTTCCTGTTTGCCTTGTGAAAAAAAACTATCTGGTTAAAGTAACAATTTTGTAGCAAAAATATTTGTTTTATTTTCATGGCTCAATGTTACAAAATTCTGTGAAGCACCCAGGGGTTCAAGATGCTCACCAAACATCTGCATAAATTATTTGCGGGATCTAGTTTCCAAAATGGGGTCACTCGCGGGGAAGGTCCACTGTTTAGGCACATCAGGGGCTCTCCAAACGCGACATGGCGCCTCTAATGATACCAGCTAATTTTTAGTTAAAAAATTAAAATGGAGCTCCTTCCTTTACGAGCCCTGCTGTCAGCCCAAACAGTAGACTTCCACAACATGTAAGGTATCGGCATACTCAGGAGAAATTGCTAACAACTTGTATGGTTTATTTTGTTCTTGTTACCATTGTGAAAATGCAAAAGTGGCTAAAGTAACATTTTTGTGGGAATAAGTAAAATGTTCATTTTTTTCATTCCACATTGCTTTAGTTCCAGTAAAGCACCTAATTGGTTAATACATTTCTTGGATGTAGTTTTGAGCAGTTTGAAGGTTTCAGTTTTTAAAATGGTGTCATTTTTGTGTATTCTCTGTCAAAAAAGGCCTCTAAAAGTCACTTTAGATCAAATATATGATCCCTAAAATATTGTTTTATAAATTTTGTTGGAAAAATGAGAAATTGCTGATAAATTTTGAACCCTTCTAACTTCCTAACAAAAAAAAATGTTTTAAAAATTTCACCGATGTAAAGTAGACATGTGGGAAATGTTATATAGTTACTATTTTGTGTGACATAAACTTCTGTTTTAAGAGCATAAAAATTAAAATTTTACCCCCCCCATAGTATATGACTTTGTTAATACTACAAGAATCAAGCCTCTGAGCAGTCTCCTTCCAAAAACGGCTGTTCCCCCAAAGGTGTGGTTCTTCTATGAACAATTAAAAAGTTTAATTAGATCACTAACTAGACAAGCTGATATTTACAGACAACTTACATCATTTGAGACCCTCTGCCTAGGGAAGGAGACATTAGATCATTCTGTCTTGATTCTTTATGACCTTTTTTTGAGCCATAGGTGTGAGGTTGGTGGCTTGCCTGGGTACATCTGGAAATGGCGGACAAAATAGGGTTGCTCCTTCTCGCAAGAGACCTTGAAATATGTTTCCTCTTGGTAAAGAAGTCATCTATGAACGCAGTGTCCCAGGAGAGGAGCTAAAAGGTATTATCCCAGTGGTACAGGTGTCCAGTTACTATCAACGCGGTGTTTCTGACTGCTCTGGATATATGCTGGAGGTGCTAGATGGAGAAGGGCTCATACACTCATATTCAGTGGTCGTGCCTTAAGGTCAGACAATTCTATGATAGTGTGTTCCAGCTCCATAGTAAATTATCATTCTGACAGATTAAAACATTGAGGGAATTGGCATTGCTCTCCTTGGGGGACATCTCAGTGTCAGGATTTAAAAAGGGCCTGTTGAAGCATTTTTTTACAGCAGACAGGAATTTGATCCCCAGACCTTGGAGACAAACTGAAGCCGTGTGCAAAGCTGACTTGGTAGCGGAACTTAATGATATCTTTAAGATGGAGACCCTGGGGGCTCAAGTGATGGTTAATAAAGATAAAGTGGAAGTAGTTTGGGCACCATGGATTATGTTTAGAGAATCACCAGACATGAGACTCTGGTTGACAGGAGAATAGGAATAGAGACACAGCGTACCTGTGAATATAGAGTAGAGGGCCGAGCTGGCCAGGCATGATCCCTCCTTCCACCTACCCCCTTCCTTATTGCTATATTTTACCTCTTCAATCCCCATCCCTTACTTGCCTTTCTAGTCTCTCTTTTTATATACTGTCTTGACTTGTAAAATAGGTCTTAAAAAAAATATTTTTTGTAATCATCGCAGTTGACTGTACTTTTATGAATCATCTTTTTGTCCTTATTTTAAAAGTGTATATAGTTTTTCTGTAGCACGTATAGTTTCCATGGAGCAGCATCATTATTATAAGATATAGGAAATATACTGGCAACATTAAGAAAACAGTAACCTACATATCAGAAAAATATGCTTCACCTTACAAAACAATTTTTATTGAACCAAAACCAAAATAATTTCACATGCAAAATAGAAACCAAAATATGAGCAGAAATTAAAAGTGCTTGACATTTGACTGTCATTGATAAAATTTTTCAGGGTTATCCCTATATAACATACAATATGCATAAAGCTTTCCCTATTAAAATACAATCTAATATATACAGCTGAATGTGTGTATGTATGTGTGTGTGTATGTGTGTGTGTCTGTGTGTGTATGTCCAGGATTGGCATCTGCACAGTCGCAGCTACAGCCACAAAATTTTGCACACTCACACTTCTGGAACCCGAGAGTGTCATAGGCTATGTTTTGAGGGGAAATTTTAACCCCGCGCTATACAGTTATTCACCAAAAAACCTGCCTCCATTAAAGCGAATAGAGCTGGGAGCCACAGGGCAGCCAGAACTTCAGAAGAATGCGCAGCCACTCCCTTAAATGGAATGTTGGCGTGTCACAATGCAGCCAGGGAAAGAGACAGACACAGACAGGGAAAGAGGCAGACACAGACAGGGTAAGAAACAGACATAGACAGGGTAAGAGACAGACACAGACAAAGAGACAGACTGACAGGGAAAGAGACAGACAGGGAAAGAGAGGGAAAGAGAGAGACAGGTTAAGACACAGACAGGTAAAGAGACAGACAAAGAGACAGACACAGAGAAAGAGACAGAGGGAAAGAGGGAGAGAGACAGGGAAAGAGACAGAGGGAAAGAGGGAAAGAGACAGACAGAGAAAGAGAGGGAAAGAGACAGACAGGGAAAGAGACAGACAGGGAAAGTGACAGAGATAGATAGACAGGGAAAGAGATAGATAGACAGACAGGGAAAGAGACAGACAGACAAAGAGATAGAGATAGAGAGAGAGACAGAGAGATATATACAGAGGGGGAGACAGACATTATAATTTCATTTATATCTATTTGTTTTGTGGTTTTTGTGTGCAGAATACATTTTTATTAATACATTCTATCTTGTTAACAGCAGTTATTAACCCGGGCGAAGCCGGGTAGTACAGCTAGTGTTTTATTAAAGATGTTTAAAACCAACACCGTGATTAAACCAACTTAACATAGACTTAAGTGCACAAGAAAGAAGATGGTTGACCCCGATGCAATAAACCTTCCTGTGCATTACTTTAATGTCCCAGTGAAACCGCTCGCCTTGTTCATCACTTACATCCCCAAGATTTGGGGGGAAGCAATCTAAATGTTAATACAAAGAGCCCATTTTCAGAGACATGCGACATCCAAGACACTGGTATGCATTTCGCAGTTCCTCAACACCTTCAACATATTCTGGAGATTTATTTTTTCCTAAGAAGTTTTTACAGATCCACTTGAAGCTTTTCCAAGATCTCAATTCCTTATCATTTAGAGTTCTTTCAAACACATCATCTCTCATAAGCTCTCTGATCTGAGGACCAACAAATACCCCTTCCTTCAGTTTTGCCAGTGAAATGCTGGAGAATTTTTGTGAAATGTACTGGAACCCTTGTGAATTTGTCTTTGCCATGGCTCTCACAAAGTTTTTTTTAATCAATCCCAACTTTATAAATAGTGGAGGAAGAAAGATTTTTGTTGGAGTAACTAAAGGATTATACTGAACATTGTCTTTATCTGGAGCATAGATGTTTCTCTGTCCCTAATCACAACAAACCTAATGCTCTGCTGTATTTCTACTGTCCCATAAACACAAGAAGCAACAATATTTTGTGAAACCTCCTTGCATTCCCATTAGCAGACCAATCACTTTCAAATCTCCACAGATATTCCATTGATGATGCTTATAATGTATAGCATCCAAAACAACTGACAGATTTTCATAACTTTCCTTTAGATAACAAGAGTGAGCAATAGGGATTGATGGTTTCATATTTCCATTGTGAAGTAACACTGCTTTCAAACTTCTCTGGGATGAGTCAATAAACAATCGCCAATCTGCATCAAAATACTCTTGATTCAGTTCTTCAAAGAGGCCATTCAAATTGTTACAGTACACCATTGGTCCATTAACTGTGAAAAATTGTGTTAAAGTGTTACTTCTGTTTCGGTAATAACATACTTTGACATCATCATGAAGAAGATTCTTCTGTTTCAACCTAGATGCAAGAAGTTCAGCTTTATCTTTTGACAACGAAAGGTTTTTCTGATGAGATCATTTAATGCATGTTGAGTAAAGTGTTCTGGCTGCTCCATTAGGTACATACTCATATTGACTTGAGGTCTCCATGTTTTCGCCAGTAGCGTCAGCTCCATAGTCTTCATATTCTATTTTGCTTTCATCCAGTCCAGACAACGGTGGTTCAAGTTCAGGGTAATTAATCTTATGTTTGTTTTTTGTAGAAAAGCCCTTCAGTTTGACAAAATAAAAGTAGCAGTCATCACTATGATTTTTGGGTTCTCTCCAAATCATGGGAATAGCAAATGGTATAGCCACTTTTCTCATACTCAACCAGTCACGAAGACCATTTGAACAACTTGAGCATATCACATGAGGGGCCCAGCATACACTGTGTGCAGAATTATTAGGCAAATAAGTATTTTGATCACATGATACTTTTTATACATGTTGTCCAACTCCAAGCTGTATAGGCTTGAGAGCCAACTACCAATTAAGTAAATCAGGTGATGTGCATCTCTGTAATGAGGAGGGGTGTGGTGTAATGACATCAACACCCTATATAAGGTGTGCTTAATTATTAGTCAACTTCCTTTCCTCTGGCAATATGGGTCAGAAGAGAGATTTGAGAGGCTCTGAAAAGTCCAAAACTGGGAGATGTTTCGGTAATAACACACTTTGACATCATCATGAAGAAGATTCTTCTGTTTCAACCTAGATGCAAGAAGTTCAACTTTATCTTTTGACAATGAAAGGTTTTCTGATGAGATCATTTAATGCATGTTGAGAAAAGTGTTCTGGCTGCTCGGCTGCTCCATCAGGTACATGATGATGAGGGGTGTGGTGTAATGACAGCAACACCCTATATAAGGTGTGCTTAATTATTAGTCAACTTTCTTTCCTTTGGCAATATGGGTCAGAAGAGAGATTTGACAGGCTCTGAAAAGTCCAAAACTGGGAGATGTTTTGGTAATAAAACACTTTAACATCATCATGAAGAAGATTCTTCTGTTTCAGAGATGTCTTGCAGAGGGATGCAGCAGTCTTGAAATTGCTAAACTTTTGAAATGTGATCACCGAACAATCAAGCATTTCATGGCAAATAGCGAACAGGGTCACAAGAAGCGTGTTGGGCAAAAAAAGGCGCAAAATAACTGCCCATAAATTGAGGAAATCAAGCGTGAAGCTGCCAAGATGTCATTTGCCACCAGTGTGGCCATATTTCAGAGCTGCAATGTTACTGGAGTATCAAAAAGCACAAGGTGTGCCATACTTGGGGACATGGCCAAGGTAAGGAAGGCTGAAAAACGACCACTTTTGAACAAGAAACATAAGATAAAACATCAAGGCTGGGCCAAGAAATATCTTAAGACTGATTTTTCAAAGGTTTTATGGACTGATGAAATGAGAGTGACTCTTGATGGGCCAGATGGACGGGCCAGAGACTAGATCAGTAAAGGGCAGAGAGCTCCACTCCAACTCAGACTCCAGCAAGGTGGAGGTTGGGTACTGGTATGAGCTGGTATCATCAAAGATGAACTTGTGGGACCTTATCGGGTTGAGGATGGAGTGAAGCTCAACTCCCAGACATACTGCCAGTTTCTAGAAAACAACTTCTTCAAGCATTGGTACAGGAATAAGTCTGTATCGTTCAAGAAAAACATGATTTTCATGCAGGACAATGCTCCATCACATGCTTCCAACTACTCCACAGCGTGGCTGGCCAATAAAGGTATAAAAGATGAAAAAAACAATGACATGGCCCCCTTGTTCACCTGATCTGAACCCCATAGCGAACATGTGGTCTCATAAAATGTGAGATCTACAGGGAGGGAAAACAGTATACCTCTCGAAACAGTGTCTGGGAGCCTGTGGTGACTGCTGCACGCAATGTTGATCGTAAACAGATCAAGCAACTGACAGAATCTATGGATGGTAGGCTGTTGAGTGTCATAAAGAAAGGTGGTTATATTGGTCACTAATTTTTTGGGGGTTTTTTTGCATGTCTGAAATGTTGATTTCTAAATTTTGTGCAGTTATATTGGTTTACCTGGTGAAAATAAACAAGTGAGATGGGAATATCTTTGGTTTTTATTAAGTTACCTAATAATTCTGCACAGTAATAGTTACCTGCAAACATAGATTTCCTCCTAAGATAGCCAAATCTAAAAAAAAAACCACTCCAAATTCCAAAAATATTAAGCTTTGATATTTATGAGTCTTTTGGGTTTATTGAGAACATAGTTGATGATCAGTAATAAAAAAATCCTCTAAAATACAACTTGCCTAATAATTCGGCATACGGTGTACATTGAAAATGCAGAAATAATGTAATAACAAAAATACTTCTATCTCAGAAACTTTATGTGATAGAGCAAAACTAAGCATATTTTTGGAATCAGGACATCAAACTCCATAAAACAAACATTTTACCTTTGCTGATGGTTTTTTTTGGTGTTGGTAATTCTTCTTTTCCTGGTTCTTTGGGGACCTGGTTATTAAACACTGAAACCATGATGTTGAATAATTGTGTGTTTAACAGATTAAGCTGTTTCAGGTTTACTTGATATATAGTAATTGTAAAACATGGAATCTTTGTATGAAAATGTGTGACTTGATTATCTATGGTTTCAATAAAATTTGATTTGCAAAAAAATATAAAATTGTGAAGTGTACAAAATTTACACCAAATTTCTGATATTTTCACAAATAAATGTAAAAAATATCAGTCTAAATTTATAACTATCATGAAGTACAATATTTCATGAAAGCAAATCTCATTATCACTTGGATTCGATGAAGTGCTCCAGAGTTATACCCTGTCAAAGTGACACTTGCCAGAGTTGCAAAAAATGGCCTGGATATTAAGATGAAAATGGGCACAGGGATGAAGGGGTTAAAGTGTGTTTTCCTTCATAATTTCAATTTATTTGGCGACGACCCAATTCAGTGTCCCTTTCTGAAGATTACGGAGACATAAGGAGAGTCATTCAGTTGATACAGTACAATATCACAAAAAGAATTGGATCATCTGTGCTGATCTTACGATGGTATGCTTACCTCTTGGTCAGCAACATGACTACACCAAATATTCTTTTTTTCTGTTTATGTGGGACAGCAGAGTTTGTGAGAAGCATTGGGTGGAGAGGAAGTGGCCTCCAAGATCTGTCCTCCAACCTGATCCAAACATTCTACATGAGCCACTTATTAACAGAAACCAAAGGGAGAGATAGTGTTTCCTTTTTGCTGCCAATAAAGATAAACAGGAAAACTGCAGGAGATGCAATAAAAGATGCTGTTTTTATTTTATGCTGTTTTTATCTATGTGTTTAAAAGTCATCTGCCTTCTTCATCAGGATACAACCACAAAGTTACATTGTGACAGCTTTAAATATGGTAAACAGGGATGAGCGAACCCAAACTGTAAAGTTTGGTGTACTTACTAAACACAGACTTTTAACTGTATGTCCAATTCCTATTCAGGTTTGGTTACCCGGATATTTTTTTTTTTTAAATCGGAAGCAAAATGGTTAAATTAGGACATACTTACCAGTCTCCGTGCACGTGGCTGTCACACTGCTTCCGGGTCCAATCATTATATCTCATAATTATTCACTGCTTCCCCTGCTCACTACCTGTGACAGCGTCTGTGATTGGTTGCAGTCAGGCTACTAGTGTGCCAGCGTCTCGTCTCTGATTGGTTGCTCACACAGAAGCTGTCTGTGTCCCCTAAAGGAGTGTAAAAAAAATAATGAAGGATCCCCCTCATAATGACACCCAGTGCAGATAAAGCAGATGGATACTGGCTGCAGCCCCCATATGTGCACGTTATCTTGTCTGTGTATCAACATACCAGTGAGCCCTTGAGGTGTTTTTTAAAATAATTTAAATAAATAATTTAAAAAACGCCATGATACTCAGCCAAGATAAAGCCGACAGCTGGGAACTGATATTCTCAGCCTGGGAAGACCCATGGTTATTGGGCTCCCCAGCCTAAAAATAGCAGCTGGCAGCCACCTAGAATTGTCACATGCATTAAATGTAACAATTCCGGTGCATTTAATGCATGTGACAATTAACCTGCTCATCCTGATTTCCTTGGTGCGGTTGCAATCTGGGTAATATAAGAGGTTAATGATAGCTGTGATTTGTCAAAAAACAAAGCTGCCACTAAACCCTTGATTAGTAATGGGTAGGGGACTATGAGACCCCCATTACTAATCCTGTAAGTAAAAATAAACACAAAACACACAGAAAAATCCTATATTTAAAAAAAAAACAAAAAAACACACTCTCTTTCACCAATTTATTAATCCTCAAAACACTCAGGTCTGACATAATCCAAACCATGACATTCCACAAGGATACTGGCCCTGCTACATTCTAAAGTCGCAGCACACGGGCACTTTAGAGAAAATGACCACCCACTGTGGCTTCAGGCAGACTCTGACTGAGCTGCAGCTGTAATCAGTGACATCACTGACTTTACATGTGGTCACAGCTGGAGGTTCCCACTGTACCCCACCTGTAACCGCAGGTAAACTCACTTCAAGTGAACTCATTGAACTCGGTAACCTCACGTTAGGTGAACTCAGTTGAATGAAACCTGTATCTGTATGCAGATTTAGTGCTGAATTTTATACACTAAATACGTCGACCATATCTGCATCACTTGGCAAGAAAATTCTTCAAAACCACAAGGTGTTTTAATGCCTTTTTTGCTATAAGATGCAGATTTGGTGCAGGAATTTGGTGTATAAATTTCAGCACCAAATCTGTATCTCCTAGCAAAAAAAACATAGCTTAGGTGTGGTTTTCTGCCAGGAGATGCAGATTTGGTACTAGAATTTATACATCAAATTCCTGCACCAAATCTTCATCTGCTGGCAAAAAAAAGCATGAAAACCGGATCAACACCATATTGCATTTTGATGCTTTTTTATACCAAGAGATGCAATATTGGAGCAAGAATTTGGTATAGAAATTCCAGCACCAAATCTGCATCTCTTAGCAAAAAAACGTGGTTTTCTGTCAGGAGACACAGGTCTCACTGAATTCAGTAAGTTCACCTGAGGTCACAGGTAGTAACTAACTAGGTTTTTTGCTGATTGAACCGTTCTCGAACGTAACTCGAGCTATCGAGCTTTTAGCATAAAGCTCGCGTTCACGTTCGATCTCGACTCGAACACCCCCAAAATCACTCGAACATGAAGTTGGCGAACCTCGAACATCGAACATCGCTCAACTCTACTAGCTAGTTACTAGCTGGCTTTTCACTGTAATAGTGTGAGTCACTCTGTGATTCACATTATTATCAAATGTCAGCGTATAGTGTGCGGTGCGACGCGTTTAGACCTGTGCTGCTGGGAGAATGGCGATCGCCATTTTTTTTTCCCTAAGCGCGCGTGCAGTGGGGCGGGCCAGCATGTCAGCCAATCCCAGACACACACACAGCTAAGTGGACTTTTTGCCAGACAAGCAAGGGCATGTGTCATAGGCTGTTAATGTCACATGTCCTTGCCTTATAAAATACGTCCATTTCTCCTGTCGCCGTCATTATCTCCTTTGTGCGTGTGGGTGACAGTCACCGCTCATGCAGCTCCTGTCGCCGCTCATGCTGTGTATGCTACACACACAGCGCTGTAAAGATTAGGGACAGAAGTTTATTTCAGCCCTTTTCAGGGCTGATTTCCGGGGGCTCAGAGCCATAGCTGACAGGCAGGTCCATGGAAACACTGTATACAGCTTTAGATAGCGTCTGTGTACCTAAGCTCAGGAAATTCCTTGCTGCATTTCATCATTAGGAGGCATAGAAAGTGAGGCTTCCTTTCCTGTCCACTGACCCACAGAACCCGGCCACTGTACCCACCTGCGCACTTTTGCCATGCTATTTTTATAGCAAACAGTGCTGAAACTTAGTGGCATCCAAAAAGTAACTGCTATACTCCATTAGTGTCCCGCTGGTGCCAAGCAAGTTCCAGCACCTCTGCATTCTACCCTCCTGCCCATGTTTGCTACGCTATTTTAATAGCAAACAGTGCTGAAACTTAGTGGCATCCACAAAGTGTCTGCTATACTAATTTAGTGTCCCACTTGTGCCAATCAAGTTCCAGCACCTCTGCATTCTACCCTCATGCACATTTTGCTATGCTATTTTAATATCAAACATTGCTGAAACTTAGTGGCATTCACAAAGTGTCTCCTATACTCCATTAGTGTCCCACTGGTGCCAAGCAAGTTCCAGCACCTCTGCATTCTACCCTCCTGCCCATGTTTGCTACGCTTTTTTAATAGCAAACAGTGCTGAAAGTTAGTGGCATCCAAAAAGGGTCTCCTATACTCCATTAGTGTCCCACTGGTGCCAAGCAAGTTCCAGCACCTCTGCATTCTACCCTCCTGCCAATGTTTGCTACACTAGTTTAATAGCAAACAGTGCTGAAACTTAGTGCATCCACAAAGTGTCTGCTATACTAATTTAGTGTCCCACTTGTGCCAAGCAAGTCCCACCACCTCTGCAATCTACCGTCATGCACATATTGCTACGCTATTTTAATAGCAAACAGTGTTGAAACTTAGTGGCATCCACAAAGTGTCTGCTATACTAATTTAGTGTCCCACTTGTGCCAATCAAGTTCCAGCACCTCTGCATTCTACCCTCCTGCCCATGTTTGCTACGCTATTTTAATAGCAAACAGTGCTGAAACTTAGTGGCATCCACAAAGTGTCTGCTATACTAATTTAGTGTCCCACTTGTGCCAAGCAAGTCCCACCACCTCTGCAATCTACCCTCTTGCCCATGTTTGCTATGCTATTTTAATAGCAAACAGTGCTGAAACTTAGTGGCATCCACAAAGTCTTTGCTATACTAATTTAGTGTCCCACTTGTGCCAAGCAAGTCCCACCACCTCTGCATTCTACCCTCATGCACATTTTGCTACACTATTTTAATAGCAAACAGTGCTGAAACTTAGTGGCATTCACAAAGTGTCTCTTATACTCCATTAGTGTCCCACTGGTGCCAAGCAAGTTCCAGCACCTCTGCATTCTACCCTCCTGCCCATGTTTGCTACGCTATTTTAATAGCAAACAGTGCTAAAACCTAGTGGCATCCAAAAAGTGGCTGCTATACTCCAATAGTGTCCCACTGGTGCCAAGCAAGCTCCAGCACCTCTGCATTCTACCCTCTTGCCAATATTTGCTACGCTATTTTAATAACAAACAGTGCTGAAAGTTAGTGGCATCCAAAAAGTGTCTGCTATACTCAATTAGTGTACCACTGGTGCCAAGCAAGTTCCACCACCTCTGCATTCTACCCTCCTGCCCATGTTTGCTACGCTATTTTAATAGCAAACAGTGCTGAAACTTAGTGGCATCCACAAAGTGTCTGCTATACTAATTTAGTGTCCCACTTGTGCCAAGCAAGTCCCACCACCTCTGCAATCTACCCTCTTGCCCATGTTTGCTATGCTATTTTAATAGCAAACAGTGCTGAAACTTAGTGGCATCCACAAAGTCTTTGCTATACTAATTTAGTGTCCCACTTGTGCCAAGCAAGTCCCACCACCTCTGCATTCTACCCTCATGCACATTTTGCTACACTATTTTAATAGCAAACAGTGCTGAAACTTAGTGGCATTCACAAAGTGTCTCTTATACTCCATTAGTGTCCCACTGGTGCCAAGCAAGTTCCAGCACCTCTGCATTCTACCCTCCTGCCCATGTTTGCTACGCTATTTTAATAGCAAACAGTGCTAAAACCTAGTGGCATCCAAAAAGTGGCTGCTATACTCCAATAGTGTCCCACTGGTGCCAAGCAAGCTCCAGCACCTCTGCATTCTACCCTCTTGCCAATATTTGCTACGCTATTTTAATAACAAACAGTGCTGAAAGTTAGTGGCATCCAAAAAGTGTCTGCTATACTCAATTAGTGTACCACTGGTGCCAAGCAAGTTCCACCACCTCTGCATTCTACCCTCCTGCCCATGTTTGCTACGCTATTTTAATTACAAACAGTTCTGAAATTTAGTGGCATCTACAAAGTGTCTTCTATACTAATTTAGTGTCCCACTTGTGCCAAGCAAGTCCCACCACCTCTGCATTCTACCCTAATGCACATTTTGTTACGCTATTTTAATTGCAAATTTTGCTGAAACTTAGTGGGATTCACAAAATGTCTCCTATACTCCATTAGTGTCCCACTGGTGCCAAGCAAGTTCCAGCACCTCTGCATTCTACCCTCCTGCCCATGTTTGCTACGCTATTTTAATAGCAAACAGTGCTAAAACCTAGTGGCATCCAAAAAGTGGCTGCTATACTCCATTAGTGTACCACTGGTGCCAAGCAAGTTCCAGCACCTCTGCATTCTACCCTCCTGCCCATGTTTGCTACGCTATTTTAATAGCAAACATTGCTGAAACTTAGTGGCATTCACAAAGTGTCTCCTATACTCCAATAGTGTCCCACTGTTGCCAAGCAAGTTCCAGCACCTCTGCATTCTACCCTTTTGCCCATGTTTGCTACGCTATTTTAATAGCAAAGAGTGCTGAAACTTAGTGGCATCCACAAACTGTCTGCTATACTAATTTAGTGTCCCATTTTTGCCAAGCAAGTCCCACCACCTCTGCATTCTACCCTCCTGCCCATGTTTGCTATGCTATTTTAATAGCAAACAGTGCTGAATTTTAGTGGCATCCACAAAGTGTCTGCTATACTAATTTAGTGTCCCACTTGTGCCAAGCAAGTCCCACCACCTCTGCATTCTACCCTCATGCACATTTTGCTACGCTATTTTAATAGAAAATAGTGCTGAAACTTAGTGGCATTCAGACAGTGTCTCCTATACTCCATTAGTGTCCCACTGGTGCGAAGCAAGTTCCAGCACCTCTGCATTCTACCCTCCTTTCCATGTTTGCCACACTATTTTTATAGCAAACAGTGCTGAAACTTAGTGGCATTCAAAAAGTGTCTCCTATACTCCATTAGTGTCCCACTGGTGCTAAGCAAGTTCCAGCACCTCTGCATTCTACTCTCCTGCCCATATTTGCTACACTATTTTAATAGCAAACAGTGCTGAAACTTAGTGGCATCCAAAAATCGGCTGCTATACTCCATTAGTGTCCCACTTGTGCCAAGCAAGTTCCAGCACCTCAGCATTCTACCCTCCTTTCCATGTTTGCTACCCTATTTTAATAGCAAACAGTGCTGAAAGTTAGTGGCATCCAAAAAGTGGCTGTTATACTCCATTAGTGTACCATTGGTACCAAGCAAGTTCCAGCATCTCTGCATTCTACCCTCCTGCCCATATTTGCTACGCTACTTTAATAGCAAACAGTGCTGAAACTTAGTGGCATCCAATTAGTGTCTGCTATACTAATTTAGTGTCCCACTTGTGCCAAGCAAGTCCCACCACCTCTGCATTCTACCCTCATGCACATTTTGCTGCGCTATTTTTATAGCAAACAGTGCTGAAACTTAGTGGCATTCACAAAGTGTCTCCTATACTCCAATAGTGTCCCACTGTTGCCAAGCAAGTTCCAGTACCTCTGCATTCTACCCTTCTGCCCATGTTTGCTACGCTATTTTAATAGCAAACAGTGCTGAAAGTTAGTGGCATCCAAAAAGTGGCTGCTATACTCCATTAGTGTACCACTGGAGCCAAGCAAGTTCCAGCACCTCTGCATTCTACCCTCCTGCCCATGTTTTAATAGCAAACAGTGCCGCCAGTTTTATGGCCATAGTTGCATTGTCAGGGATAGTCAGTGTTGGTTCTTCAGCTGTCAATAAAGCTAGAACACCTCTACAATCTACACCCCCTCTCAATTTTTGCTACCACATTTTAAGTGGCTAATCTTGTCGCTAACAAAATGAGTGGCAAAAGGACAGATGCTGGTGGAAAGGGGAGCAGGCATGTTGGAAAAGGAAAAAAAGTTTGTGTCCGTGGGGAAGGTGGCAAAGCTACATTAACATCTGCTGAAGATAGGCCATCTTCCAGCAAAAGTAAGATGCCTACTACTTTCCATGGACAATCCGATGTGCTCCCTTTTTTACGGACCCTAACAACTGTAAGAAAGGTAGATGATGAACAAAAAAAGAACATGCTTGAATGGATCTCAAGTGCTCCAACAAGTGCCCTCTCCTCCACCTCGACTACCACATAAAAAAAAAAAACCTGTCCTCTGAGTTGTCATCCCAATCACACTTGCTTTCTCCCAGCTCTCAAGTCTCCACCCGCTCTGCACAGTATGGGGTAACAGAGATGGCTGAGTCTGCAGAGCTGTTCAGTCACAGTATAGCCTGGGAATCAGAGGTCTGCTCCCAAGCTACAGTGAGTACAGACCAGGAAATGGTCTGCAGTGATGCCCAGAAGCTTTGTGACTCAGATTCAGGCCCTGATGACTAAGTTTCTGAGCATAATGTAGACCCTTATTCACAAACTGTAACACCTGTTGGTGGAGACAATGAGGAACATACTGATGACGATGAGACGCAGATACCAGATTGGGATGACAACTTAAATATTCGGTCAGGGCAGGAAGAGGCTAGGTCTGAGGACGAGGGGAGTGCAAACACAACGCTTGATGATGAAGTTCTAGATCCCACTTACTGTCAACCCACAGTCAGGCACTTGAGGAGGTCAACAGAGGCGGTGGAGGAGAATGCAACTGATGACGAAGTGACCTTGCACCTCCCTGGACAGAGTCGGAGTACTGGTAGCACGTCTACAACTGCATCCTCAGCCACCACTCTGCCTCTGAGCACAAGTCGGGGTGGCTCTGCAGGTCACATGTCCTCTAAGCCTTGCCTAGCCTGGTCCCTTTTTGACCTTGCAAAGGATCTCCCAAATCATGTGATCTGTAAAATTTGTGGGGAATCTATAAGTAGAGGCAAAAAGCTCACCAGTTTGACAACTTCTTCCATGAATCGTCACATGAATACCAAGCATAATTCCCAGTGGGAAGCTCACTTTGCTGCAATGCGGCCTAGCGTAGCGGGCCAACCACCACCTGCCCCTTCCAGTGCATCCGCGCGCTCTTCATCTTCTATGACTGTGGGGACAGCTGTCCCACCTGGTTTTCCACGCACACCTTCCACCACTGTAACCGCAACAGACAGTTTGCTTGGTAGGTCGTCAGTTGGTTTGGAAGGGGAAACAAGTGCGGGTGTACAGCTCTCTCAGACATCGATAGCACCAACTTTGGATGAAGGCAACATTATGTCTCCGCCTGCGCTTTCCTCACAAACCTGCATTTTTCTAGGGACACTCTACTCACCACCGTCTCCACATAGCAGCCAGATCTCTGTCCCTCAGATGTGGACAAATAAAAGGCCATTTCCTCCGACCCATGATAAAGCTAAGAGGTTGACTTTATCCTACTGTAAGCTCTTGGCTACCGAAATGCTGCCTTTAAGCCTGGTGGACACACAGGATTTTTGAGACCTTATGTCCGTCGCTGTGCCCCAGTACCAGATGCCCAGTCGCCACTACTTCTCTAAGAAAGGTGTGCCCGCGCTACACCAGCATGTTGCACACACAACATCACAGCTTCCTTCAGAAATTCTGTGTGTGAACGGGTGCATTTAACCACCACTACTTGGACCAGTAAGCATGGACAGGGACGTTACATGTCACTGACTGGGCACTGGGTAACTATGGTGATAGATGGAGAAGGGTCTGCTGAACAAGTCTTGTCGTCCCCATGACTTGTGCGTCAATCCTCTGTATGTAGAAGTTCCTTCAACGCTTCTGCCTCCTCAACCTCGTCTGGGTCCTCCACCTCCGCCCCAAGCCTGCCTGGTCACGCCACCAGCGTTGTAACTGCGCACAAGGAATCACGCACACCTCCTTACTATGCTGGCAGCAGAGCGCAATGGCATCAGGCGGCCTTTAGCTTGAAATGTCTTGGAAATAAGAGTCACATAGCGGCTGAGTTGTGGGCAGCTCTGCGGTCCGAGTTTCGTAAATGGTTGTCTCCACTCAACCTTCAGTCAGGGAAGGCCGTGTGCGCCAATGCTGCAAACCTGGGTGCGGCCCTTCGCCTGGGCAAGGTGACACATGTGCCTTGTATGGCTCACGCGTTGAACCTTGTTGTCCAGCAATTGTTAACACACTATCCCGGCCTAGATGGCCTTCTGACCAGGGCACGAAAACTGTCTGCTCACTTCCGCCATTCAACCGCCGCAGCTGACCGACTTGCATTGCTCCAAAAGCCTTTTGGCCTGCCGGTTCATCGCCTGAAATGCGATGTGCCAACACGCTGAAATTCGACTCTCCATATGTTACAGCGACTGTGGCAGCACCGCCGAGCACTGGTGCAATACGTCATGACGTATAGCCTGGGCCAACGAGATGCAGAGGTGGGTCAGATCACCCTGATGGAGTGGTCTCAGATCAAGGACCTATGCACCCTTCTGCACAGTTTCGACATGGCGACGAATATGTTTAGCGCTGACAATGCCATTATCAGCATGACAATTCCAGTCATTTTCATTCTGGAGCACACGCTAAACACTATTTGGAGTCAGGGGATGAGACAACAGGAAGGGGAGGAAGTACAGGAGGATTCAAATGCGCAAGGGATAACAAGATCACCAAGGTCCAGACGTTCATCATCACCAAGGCGGCAGACATGGGACAATGGGGGAGAGGGATTAACAAGGGCGCATGGTAGCAGGCAAAATGTTGAGGAAGGTGCAGGAGAACATGAAGAAATGGAGGACGAACTGTCCACGGACATGGAAGACTCAGCAGATGAGGGAGACCTTGGTCAAATTTCAGTTGAAAGAGGTTGGGGGGAGATGTCAGAGGAAGAAAGAATGGTTAGCACCTCTATGCCACAAACACAGGAAGTAAGGAATAACGTTTGGAACACCATTCTAAGTCTGAACTGGGTGCAAAAACCTAAAAAAACATCACTATGGGGAGATAAGGTATGCACACCAGTGACTATGTAAGGGGAATACATGAAATAGCAGAAACTGCTGTGTGAATACTGACTTGAAAAATCCAATAGCTATATGCAAGAGTGAAAATGTGAAAAATGGAATCTGCATTACTGCCATGAACATATGAATCAAGAGAAATTTAGCTACTGAATTGATCAATGCAAACACAGCAAGGACTTGGTCCGCATTGGATGCGCAATACACATGAGTGCCTTCTTGCTGCACTACCTACAACATGACCCTCGGATTGTCAAAATTAGAAGTGATGATGACTACTAAGTTGCCACACTATTAGATCCCCGGTACAAGTCCAAATTTTGTGAAATAATTCCAGCCATAGAAAGGGACGCACGTATGCAGGAGTATCAGCAGAAGCTGTGTACTTAATCTTAGCTCGGCTTTTCCACCAAACACCAGTGGTGCATGGAGTGAATCTCCCAGTTGTAATTTGACAAACATGGGACTGTCTCGTCATCAACAGTCTAACCGTACCAGCAGCAACGTATCTGTTGCTGGTAACAGCAATTTTATTTAATCGTTTCATAATTTTTTTAGGCCATCCTTTGCAAGGCCAACAGAGACAAGAAGTCTGACACATAGTCAACGGCTGCAGAGGATGATATAGTCTAAACAGGAGGAGATATAGGCAAGGCTGGAGCAAGGTTAACCCCTGTTGTAAAATACAAAAATTCAGCAATGGCAGTGGGAAAGTAAGATACAGGCAATAATAGATAAGGCTGCTCCAACTAGAGCTGGTGCTATGAAGCCTTTTTCCCAAAGCCACAATAAAGTGCAGGAATGCAGGAGGGGAGAACCAAAGAGAGGATCAAAGGCAAGTGCCCATTATGGCCACAAGGTGGTGATCCTGCCGCAGATAGCCAGAGGCCATGAGGAACCAGACATAGAGAGAAACAAGACACAGATTCCAGAATATAACAACCTGGGGGTAAGGAAGTACCCCTACATGTGTTTCGCGATAGCTTCTTCCAAGGGTGTGTTTAATGGTAACGAATACCCGAATATATATACCCCTACTCACCAGTGATAATGTGTATCAGCGGCGCTCCGTCTCTCAGCTCCACTCCCACGCCTGTCAGGCTTGGCGTCTGACGTCACCACGATCCGCCCATGTCAGTTGCGTCATGACATGGGAGGAGCGCAGGGAGATCCCAAGACACGTCACCATGACGAGCAGGAGGTGGGCGGAGGGAGGGAGCGCTCCACAAGACGCTGGGAGGTAGAAAAGCCATAGTGTGGGATCAAAAAACCACAACGTAGCAGTGGCGCACAGATAGGCACCATCCATGTTAATAGACATTTGGAGTGCAAGAATAAGGAAGGTGCAAAAGTGCAAAGAGTTTGAGGAAAAGAGGTATTTAAATATTTTAATAATTTCATTATAAATAATAAGAGAAACATGAGGAAAAAAGGTGAAGAGTAGTGATGAGCGAGTATGCTTGTTACTACTCGGTACTCGCACGAGTATCACTGTACTCGGGCTACTCGGCGGGGACCGAGTAATCTCGCGATACTCGTGCTGTACTCGTGGTCTTCATCCCTGCATGTTGGCGCTCTTTTGAGAGCCAGCCCTCATGCAGGGATTGGCTGGCATACCACTGCAATGCCACAGCCCTGTTAGTTGTGGAATTGCAGTGATTGGCCGGCCCGCACAGCGTGACCGAGCCTTTATACCGGCGGGCGCGCTGTGCTCTGCTCACAGCCATCCAGACAGTCAGTGCAGGGAGAGGGTTGCTGCTTCAGGGAAAGGTTTGCGGCCCTTTATAGTTAGTTCCAGAGCAGGGCTGCAAACAGTGTGACCAGAAGTCCTTCTCAGGACATACAATAAGTTGTATACAGGCAGGCAGGGAATAGCCAGGTCGGAGTACAGTAGCAGAGTCCTTCTCAGGACTATTGTTGCTATATACAGGCAGGGTATAGCCAGGTCGGAATACAGGCTAGTGACCAGAAGAGTCCTTGTCAGGACTATTGTAGCAGTATACAGGCAGGCAGGCAGGCAGGGTATATAGCCATTCCTAGTGGTGACCGTATACCAGCCTTCATCATATCTGGGGCTGGTGTACACAGTCTAAAACAGTCCAGATAGTGTCAGACTTCTCAGTAATTGTCGCTCCTAAAAACCTGTTAGGTTCTTAGTGCGTCCGTGCTTGCATTTAAAAACCGCACGTGTGTGCCTGTCGGTGGCAGCGTACAGGTGCACTTGTGTGCGATTTTCACAAACTATTATATAACGCACAAGTGTAGTGTATAATACACGTCAGTCAGCATTGGCTGATAGTGTCAGACTTCTCATTAATTGTCGCTCCTAAAAACCTGTTAGGTTCTTATTGCGTCCGTGCTTGCATTTAAAAACCGCACGTGTGTGCCTGTCGGTGGCAGCGTACAGGTGCACGTTTTGCACAAACTATTATATAACGCACAAGTCTAGTGAATAATACACGTCAGTCAGCAGTGTCTGATAGTGTGAGACTTCTCAGTAATTGTCGCTCCTAAAAACCTGTTAGGTTCTTATTGCGTCCGTGCTTGCATTTAAAAAACGCACGTGTGTGCCTGTCGGTGGCAGCGTACAGGTGCACTTGTGTGCGTTTTTCACAAACTATTATATAACGCACAAGTGTAGTGTATAATACACGTCAGTCAGCATTGGCTAATAGTGTCAGACTTCTCATTAATTGTCGCTCCTAAAAACCTGTTAGGTTCTTATTGCGTCCGTGCTTGCATTTAAAAACCGCACGTGTGTGCCTGTCGGTGGCAGCGTACAGGTGCACTTGTGTGCGTTTTTCACAAACTATTATATAACGCACAAGTCTAGTGAATAATACACATCAGTCAGCAGTGGCTGATAGTGTCAGACTTCTCAGTAATTGTCGCTCCTAAAAACCTGTTAGGTTCTTATTGCGTCCGTGCTTGCAATTAAAAACCGCACGTGTGTGACTGTCGGTGGCAGCGTACAGGTGCACTTGTGTGCGTTTTTCACAAACTATTATATAACGCACAAGTGTAGTGTATAATACACGTCAGTCAGCAGTGGCTGATAGTGTCAGCTTCTCAGTAATTGTCGCTCCTAAAAACCTGTTAGGTTCTTATTGCGTCCATGCTTGCATTTAAAAACCGCACGTGTGTGCCTGTCGGTGGCAGCGTACAGGTGCACGTTTTGCACAAACTATTATATAACGCACAAGTCTAGTGAATAATACACGTCAGTCAGCAGTGTCTGATAGTGTCAGACTTCTCAGTAATTGTCGCTCCTAAAAACCTGTTAGGTTCTTATTGCGTCCGTGCTTGCATTTAAAAACCGCACGTGTGTGCCTGTCGGTGGCAGCGTCAGGCTCCATATTGTCCCTGGATAGAGATGTGCATGAGGGCCTAAAAACATTGTTCCCATTGCAAAGGAGCGGGTCTCCTGTCGTTGTAATGCCCATTCTGAAAGAATGGGCGGAAAAATTTATCACTGGGGGTATACCTGAAACAACGGCCTAACTATTGTAACGGTCATCATGATGGCGCATGAGGAGAAGGAGGAGCAGTCCAGCGATTAGCCAAAGTCCAGAAGTGTGTTACCATGGGTGAGTGGAGGTACATGGCAAATTCCCGTTACAAACTTTAAATTCCGCTGTCATTTGCTGGTGGTGTGGTGAAGTCTGGCCCAATCCAACCCTTGTTCATCTTGATCAGAGTCAGCCTGTCAGCATTTACAGTTGACAGGCGGGTGCGTTTATCTGTAATGATTCCACCTGCGGCACTAAAAACACGCTCTGACAAAACGCTAGCGGCAGGGCAGGCCAGGACTTCCAAGGCGTAGAGAGCCAATTCATGCCACGTGTCCAGCTTGGATACCCATTAATTGTAAGGCACAGAGGAATGTCGGAGTACAGTTGTTTGATCTGCAAGGTACTCCTTGAGCATCTGGGCAAACTTAGGATTTCTTGTGGCACTACCCCTCACCTCAGGGGCTGTGGTATGTGAGGGGCTGAGAAAACTGTCCCACATCTTAAAGACTGTTCCCCTACCTCTGGCGGATTGGACTTGTGCCCCTCTCGGCTGTACGCCTTGGTTGTCCACTGATTCCTGACCTATGCCGCTAGCGTTTTGTGAGGGGAATGCTTTGCCTACTTCCGTGACTATGGCCTTCTGGAACTGCTGCATTTTGCCTGACCTCTCCGCCTCGGGAATAAGAGACATAAAGTTCTCCTTTTAGCGTGGGTCTAACAGTGTTACCAACCAGTAATGATTGTCGGCCAAGATGTTCTTAACGCGAGGGTCACGAGACAGGCAGCTTACCATAAAGTCAGCCATGTGTGCCAGACTCTTAACAGCCATCACTTCAGTATCCTGACCAACACGATGACTGAATATGCTGTCCTCCTCCTCCTCCTCCTCCTCATCATCTACCCTGGCCAGCCACGCTGAACCGAGGATATGACTGCACGTCATATCCTCAATTTGGCCAGAGAGTTGCTCCATGTCTTCATCCTCCTCCTCGTCATAGTCCTCCACTGCACGTTGTGATGAGACGAGGCTGGGCTGTGTGTTATCACCCACACCCACTACTGTTTCTTGCTCAAACTCATCGTGCTCCGCCTGCAATGCATCATGGTTGTTTTTTGAGCAGAGACCATTTTAGAAGGTAGAGAAGCGGTATGGTGACGCTAATAATGTCGTCATCGCCGCTCACCATCTTGGTGGAGTCCTCAAAGTTTTGGCGGATGGTACATAGGTCGGACATCCATCTCCACTCCTCAGGTGTTATGTGTGGAGTTTGACCCATTTCCCGACGGCTTAGGTAATGCAGGTACTCAACAACTGCCCTCTTCTGCTCACATATCCTGACCAACATGTGCAGAGTTGAATTCCAACGCGTGGGGACATCACACACCAGTCTGTGAGCCGGAAGATGCAAATGGCGCTGAAAGCCGGCAAGGCCGGCTGAAGCAGTAGGTGACTTTCGAAAATGTGCAGACAGGCGGCAAACGTTTACCAGCAGATCAGACAGCTCTGGGTATGACTTTAGAAACCGCTGAACCACGAAGTTGAGCACATGGGCCACGCATGGAACATGTGTCAGCTGGCCTCGCCTCAAAGCCGCCACCAGGTTCCGGCCATTGTCACACACAACCTTTCCTGGCTTTAGGTTCAGAGGTGTGAGCCAGTGATCTGCCTGCTGTTTCAGAGCTGTCCACACCTCTTCTGCATTGTGGGGTTTGTCACCTATGCAGATTAGCTTCAGCACAGCCTGTTGCCGCTTCGCCGAGGCAGTGCTGCAGTGCTTCTGTGTCGCCCTGGACAAGCCAGGGGCCACAGAGCACAACACTTACACACCCCACACTCCCTGCAGGCATATCATAGTCAAAACACAAAATCCTTGTTGCCTTCCCCAGGGGCTGTTGTCCACACCAGGGGGTGGAGCCAGGCGGTTGGTCTCCACCCACCAAGGAGGAGGGAAAACACAGGCAGTGAGAGTTAAGCTAAGGAAGTGGAAGGAGGAAAGTAGTAGAGAGGAGAAAAGTGACAGCAAAGAGCCTGAAGTTGGTCCGGGTGTGTGGCCCGGACAGGACAGCAAGGTTGGCAGGATGTGGTGACCGTCTGCAGTGGAGGCCGATTGGAGTCTGCCGTAAGGACCGTGGACGGGTGGTGACCCGGCCGTACCGGACCGGTATACAAAGAGAAGCCAGCACCATTGGCAGGGGCCTTTCGGATCCCGGCAAGGCTTGGTGTCGCCGTGAATTTGCCAAATCCGTTAGTGAAGGGGACCTCAGGGTTTCCAAACAGCCAAGTCCCGATAGAAGGCAACCGTCCAACCGTGAAGGGGAGACACCGCCACCGCCAAGGGCAACCATCTCCCAGGGCCAGCGCCTGTGGGCAAAAGGGGCTCCTCCGGCCCATATCCAGGTCGGGGAGCGGGTTACCGGTGGGAAACCATCACTACCAACACTGAACTTAGGTGCAGGGAGAGACAGTCATCACTAACCTGCAGGGAGGAACAACCGCAGCCGTCCGAGGGACCCGTCCATCCAGCCACTTGTTTTACCGTGAACTGTGTCATCATCATTGGGCTGAGTGAGTACCTCCGTGCCGTGCGGCACAGCGCTGCCCCTGCGACCCTGCACCTCATCAGGCCCCGCAACCCGCCTGTCATAAATCTCTACCCCATCACCGGGCCCCGGGACAACCAACCCCCCTACCCACGGAGGGGAGAAATAACAACAAAGCTGCTCCCTGTCACAGGCTCCCGGGATCCCCGTCCAGAGCAGCGGTGGTGTCCACACAATCACCACAACCGTGGGTGGCGTCACGGACAATATCCCCAAAACCCAAACGACCCCTTTTCACTCACAGGCGATGAGCGCCGCTCGAGTCCCCGGGATCCGGCCATCGCTCGAGCCACCGAGCAGCAGCAGCCGTAGAGCAGCGGCAGCCGGACCAGAGCAGTGGGAGAGCGCAGCGTCCCCTCCTCCGCCCGCGACACTTCCAGCTTGGGACTGGTGTGGAGGGTAAAGTGGATGAGGATGCGCAGGAGGAGGAGGAGGCTGAGGAGCATGACATTCCGGAGCTGTAGAGTGTGGGTGAAACCCTGACTGAGGTAGGGCCTGCAAAACTTGGTGTGTGAAGGACGTGTTCCGTCCCTCGCTCAGACTGGGTCCCAGCTTCCACAATATTAACCCAGTGTGACGTCAACGAGATGTAGCGGCCTTGCCCACATGCACTTGTCCACGTGTCTGTGGTTAGGTGGACTTTGGCTGAAACAGCGTTGTTCAGGGCACGTGTGATGTTTTGTGACACGTGGTTATGCAATGCGGGGACGGCACACCGGGAGAAATAGTGGCGGCTGGGGACCGAGTAACGTGGGACAGCTGCCACCATCAGGTCGCGGAATGCTTCTGTCTCAACCAGCCTAAAAGGCAACATTTCCAGCGCAAGCAGTCGCGAAATGTTAGCATTTAGAAGTGTGGCATGTGGGGCGTTGGCAGTGTATTTGCGCCTGCGTTCAAAGGTTTGCTGAATGGATAACTGAATGCTGCGCTGGGACAAGGACGTGCTTGATGATGGTGTTATTTCTGCGTGGGCAACTGCAGGTGCAGGGCCGGAGAAGGCTTGTTTGCGGGCAGCATGGACAGGGGATTGGCTCGCATGCACAACAAGCGAAGACGTAGCAGTGACATCAGCAAGCACTGCTCCTCGACTCTGTTGTACATCCCACAAAGTCGGGTGCTTGGCTGACATGTGCCTGATCATGCTGGTGGTGGTCAGGCTGCTAGTTTTGGTACCCCTGCTGATGCTGGCACGGCAGGTGTTGCAAATGGCCTTTTTAGAATCATCTGGAGCCAACTTAAAAAACTGCCAGACTCGGGAAGACCTAACATTTGTACAGGCACCTTGTGGCGTGTTGATCCGGGGAACAGTTGCCTGACGTCTGCCTGGGGCCACCACCCTGCTTCTTACTGCCTGTTGGGATGCTACGCCTCCCTCCCCCTGTGCACTGCTGTCCTCGCTCTGCATATCCTCCTGCCAGGTTGGGTCAGTTACTGGATCATCCACCACGTCGTCTTCCTCTTCCGCACCCTGCTCCTCCTGACTTCCTGACAATTGTGTCTCATCATCGTCCACCCCTTGTTGAGACACGTTGCCAACTTCGTGAGAACGTGGCTGCTCAAATATTTGGGCATCTGTACATACAATCTCGTCATGGCCCACTTCAACAGGAGCTGGCGAGAGGCCAGAATGTGTGAATGGAAACGTGAACGAACAGCTCTTCCGAGTGTCCAAGTGTGGGATCAGTAATGTCCGTGGACGTGTACTCGGCCTGGTGGTAGGAAGGAGGATCAGGTTCTGAAATGTGCGGTGCGGTATCACGGCTACTGACACTTGACCGTGTGGAAGACAGAGTGTTTGTGGTGGTGCCAATCTGACTGGAAGCATTATCCGCTATCCAACTAACAACCTGTTGACACTGGTCTTGGTTCAAGAGCGGTGTACTGCTGCGGTCCCCAAGAATTTGGGACAGGACGTGCGAGCGAGTAGATGTGGCCCTTTGTTGTGGCGAAATTAGAGCTTGCACACGACCTCGGTCTCTGCCTGCACCACCATCACGTCCACTTCCTTGTTCGTTGACAACGCCCTTGCGCATTTTGCAATGCTGTGCTGATGTGTATTCACTAGACTTGTGTGTTATATCCAAGTTTTTGCAAAACGCACACAAGTGCAGCGGAAAGCTGCCACCAACAGGCACACACGTGCGGTTTTTAAATGCAAGCACGGAGGCACTAAGAACCTAACAGGTCTCTATCCAGGGACAACGTGGAGCCTCCCAATTTTTGGCTGCCCTGCCAAAGTGCTATACTACAATAGACCCACTTCCTTACAATAGGCACTTCAGGTTTACAGGCCCTCATGCACGTCTCTATCCAGGGACAATGTGGAGCCTCCCAATTTTTGGCTGCCCTGCCAAAGGGCTATACTACAATAGACCCACTTCCTTACAATAGGCACTTCAGGTTTACAGGCCCTCATGCACATCTCTATCCAGGGACAATGTGGAGCCTCCCAATTTGTGGCTGCCCTGCCAAAGGGCTATACTACAATAGACCCACTTCCTTACAATGGGCACTTCAGGTTTACAGGCCCTCATGCACATCTCTATCCAGGGACAATGTGGAGCCTCCCAATTTTTGGCTGCCCTGCCAAAGGGCTATACTACAATAGACCCACTTCCTTACAATGGGCACTTCAGGTTTACAGGCCATCATGCACGTCTCTATCCAGGGACAACGTGGAGCCTCCCAATTTTTGGCTGCCCTGCCTAAGGGCTATACTACAATAGACCCACTTCCTTACAATGGGCACTTCAGGTTTACAGGCCCTCATGCACGTCTGTATGCAGGGACAACGTGGAGCCTCCCAATTTTTGGCTGCCCTGCCTAAGGGCTATACTACAATAGACCCACTTCCTTACAATAGGCACTTCAGGTTTACAGGCCCTCATGCACGTCTCTATCCAGGGACAACGTGGAGCCTCCCAATTTTTGGCTGCACTGCCAAAGGGCTATACTACAATAGACCCACTTCCTTACAATGGGCACTTCAGGTTTACAGGCCCTCATGCACGTCTGTATGCAGGGGCATTGGTGAACCTCACAATTTTGGACTGCCCTGGCAAAGGAAAATACTACAAAGACTCACTTCCTCAAAATTGGCACATTAGACTCAGAGGCCTTTATGTACGTCTCTTCTCAGGGACATCGGAGTGCCACACAATGTTTTACGTAAAATCTTTCATGTATTAATCTCAAAAAGTAACATAAATTAGCTCTATCTCACTATAGGGTATGTGCCCTTAACATTTCCGCCATGAAAATTCATTTTGGTGTCATTTTTGAAGGTTTTCTGGTGAGTCCGTAAAAATGGCGTAAAACGCGGACAAAATTGTTCACAGCTGTGACTTTTGAGTGATAAATGCTTCAAGGGATCTTCCCCATGCTGTTGCCATGTCATTTGAGCACTCTTCTGAGACTTTTGTGCCATTTTTAGGGTTTCTACATGCTGCCGGGGGTCATTTCACAAAAATACTCGGGTCTCCCATAGGATAACATTGGGATCGCTGGTAAGTTGCTAGGAGGTTGCTGGTGACATGTCCCACTGCGACGCTCCAGCGATCCCACCAGCAACCTGACCTGGCAGGGATCGCTGGAGCGTGGCTACACGAGTTGCTGGTGAGCTCACCAGCAACCAATGACCAGCCCCCAGCGCCGCGTGGAAGATGCTGTGCTTGGTAACTAAGGTAAATATCGGGTAACCAACCCGATATTTACCTTGGTTACCAGCACACGGAGCTACACGTGCAGAGAACAGGGAGCAGCGCACACTGAGCGCTGGATCCCTGCTCTCCTAGTTACAGCACACATCGGGTTAATTACCCGATGTGTGCTGCAGCTAAATGTGCACAGAGCAGGGAGCAGCGCACAATGCTTAGCGCTGGCTCCTTGCTCTCCTAGCTACAGCACAGATCGGGTTAATTAACCCGATGTGTCCTGCAGCTACATGTGCAGAGAGCAGGAGCCGGCACTGACAGTGAGAGCGGCAGAGGCTGGTAAGAAAGGTAAATATCGGGTAACCAAGGACAGGGCTTCTTGGTTACCCGATGTTTACTGTGGTTACCAGCCTCCGCAGAAGCCGGCTCCTGCTGCCTGCACATTTAGTTGTTGCTGTCACACACAGCGATCTGTGCTTCACAGCGGGACAGCAACAACTAAAAAATGGCCCAGGACATTCAGCAACAACCAACGACCTCACATCAGGGGCCAGGTTGTTGCTGGATGTCACACACAGCAACATCGCTAGCAACGTCACAAAAGTTGTTCGTTAGCAGCGATGTTGCTAGCGATGTTGCTTAGTGTGACACGGCCTTAACCAAACTAAATTGAAAGAGATCTTATCTACAAAAAGCATGGAATCTTTTAAAGTACAGGTTGACAAACAATTCCTTATTTGGGAGAAAGAAGTTCAGGAACAAAAGGTGAAGAAATTTCAAAGAGACCTTCAGGATTACCAACTCAAGAGAGTATATAGATGGCAGGGGACAATGCACAAGAAAGGATCTTCCAGACGACCTATAGCTTCCCCTTCCATCTCCTCTACTGAAGAAGAAGATTCAGAACCGTACAACTTGAGGAGTAATATTAATGATAGGGTTGGCAAACGGAAATATATTGTAAAGAATGCTGTACACAAGAAAAACCCCCACCTCCGGACACTGCAAAATTGAAGGTAATCAATTTATCCGATATACATCTTACTGATGATCAAGTAGATGTCTTGAGTTTAGGTTTGAGTTTTTCTCCCACTTCTTAATTTGATCCCTTTACAGCAATAAAGGACCTACATCTCTTCGCTCGCAAACTCGTTTTAAAGAAAATTCATGAGAAACCTGATGGCTGGTCTAGTGAAGAACTGCAAGCAATTGAAATTCTTAAAGAACTTGGTGGTGAACAAGATGCCCCTGTTGAACGTGGTAAGTTCACGGTTCCTAAACCAAAAAAATTTCCTCCTCTAAAGGCCCCGTCACACTAAGCAACATCGCTAGCAACATCGCTGGTAACGAACAACTTTTGTGACGTTGCTAGCGATGTTGCTGTGTGTGACATCCAGCAACAACCTGGCCCCTGCTGTGAGGTCGTTGGTTGTTGCTGAATGTCCTGGGCCATTTTTTAGTTGTTGCTGTCCTGCTGTGAAGCACAGATCGCTGTGTGTGACAGCGAGACAGCAACAACTAATGTGCAGTGAGCAGGGAGCCAGCTTCTGCGGAGACTGGTAACTAATGTAAACATCGGGTAACCAAGAAGCCCTGTCCTTGGTTACCCGATATTTACCTTTGATACCAGCCTCCTCCGCTCTCACTGTCAGTGCCGGCTCCTGCTCTGTGCACATGTAGCTGCAGCACACATCAGGTAATTAACCCGATGTGTGCTGTAACTAGGAGAGCAAGGAGCCAGCGCTCAGTGTGCGCTGCTCCCTGCTCTGTGCACATTTAGCTGCAGCACACATCGGGTTAATTAACCTGATGTGTGCTGTAACTAGGAGACTGGGGGCTGGTCACTGGTTGCTGGTGAGCTCACCAGCAACTCGTGTAGCCACGCTCCAGCGATCCCTGCCAGGTCAGGTTGCTGGTGGGATCGCTGGAGCGTCGCAGTGTGACAGCTCACCAGCAACCTCCTAGCAACTTACCAGCGATCCCTATCGTTGTTGGGATCGCTGGTAAGTTGCTTAGTGTGACTGGACCTTTACTATCTTAATATCCAGATATTGACGTGTTTGTGCATCTTGCTTCTGAAGAACTTGTTAGGATCCCCACAAAGGCACAAAGGAATAACCTATCACCGTCTCAGAGAAGGGCTTTACAAGACCTTAAAAAACTCAAAAACGTAGTCTTCAAACCCACCAATAAAGGGGGTAATGTCGTGGTGTGGCCCTCAGCTATATATGAGAAGGAAGCATTCAGACAGCTGAATAATAGTGCCTGTTATAAAAAGCTCACGTTTAACCCCACATCTTATCACACACAGGTATCTATTATCTTGGAAGAAGCCTGTGAAACGGGTATTATTAATAAAGAGATGAAGGAGGGTCTCATCCCAAAGTTTCCTCGGACCGCTTGCTTACATCTATTGCCTAAAGTCCATAAGTACGTAGTGTCACCTTCTGGCCGCCCCATTGTATCCGGGAATGGGAGTTTATGCAAAACTATAGGTAGGTATATTGATTTCCATCTTAAACCCATTGTGGAAAATCTACCGTCTTTCCTTAAGGATACCAATGACTTCCTTAAAGGGAAGGTATCGCGGTTTTTTATTTTTGTATTAAAAATAGTGATTCTGAAATGAAGTATTTCTAATACAAAATGAAAATCGCAGCTTATTTAGTTTTTATGTAATTCTTATTTTACTGGAGGCACTGGGGGCTGCCATGCTGGATTTGCCTTGTGTGTAACGACAGTAACTCCTTCCTTTATGGCAGCCCCTGTGCATAGACTCTGATAGTCGGGCTCCAACCCCTTGCCATACGTTACAGTGGGCGTCTGCTGTGACGTGGACGCGCCCCCTGGGCTGTCCAGAACACAAGAGGGAGGAGTTCAGCGCCATTATTGTGGATCTCACAGCGTGTGCTGTTTGCTCCACTTTACCCCTGTCAACCGTCGGGATGTGTGAGTACGGGCCGCCTCCCCTCCCCTCCCCTGCTTACTGTCTCCGATGACATCCCATCCTTCCGTTCTCCCCAGTCCCTGCTCTGCCCCAGCTACTGCCGCCGCCGTTACCGTCTCCAATGACACCCCCCTCCCTCCGTTCTCCCAAGTCCCCGCTATGCCTGCTGCCGCAGCTCCCCCAGCTCTGCCCGCCGCTGCTGTGTGTGTGTGTGTGTGTGTGAGTGTATGCGATCGGATGTGTGAGTGTATGCGATCGGATGTGTGAGTGTATGCGATCGGATGTGTGAGTGTATGCGATCAGATGTGTGAGTGTATGTGATCGGATTTGTGAAATGTCGGCCGGATGCAGGGGAGGATGGCATGCAGCACAGCTGCCTGGAGCGCCCACCGGATGTCACAGGGAGGAATGATGTGAAAGGTGTGTGTGTGTGTGTGTGTGTGTGTGTGGGACAAGGTCCCCATCAGAGGTGATTGTATGTGTGTGGCACAAGGTCCCCATCAGGGGTGATTGTATGTGTGTGTGCACGCGCGCACCACTGCATGTGAGTACCTGTCTGTGTACCGGTGATACTGTCTGCAAGGTTGTGTATCTAATACTATCCTGTGTGATACTATCTGCAGGGCTTTGTATCTAATCCTATCCTTTGTGATTCTGTCTGCTGAGCTGTGTATCTAATCCTATCCTGTGTGATACTGTCTGCTGAGCCGTGTATCTAATCCTGTCCTGGGTTACGCTGTCTGCTGAGCTGTGTATCTAATCCTCTCCTGTGTGATACTGTCTGCTGAGCCGTGTATCTAATCCTATCCTGTGTGATACTGTCTGCTGAGCCGTGTATCTAATCCTGTCCTGGGTGATGCTGTCTGCTGAGCCGTGTATCTAATCCTCTCCTGTGTGATACTGTCTGCTGAGCTGTGTATCTAATCCTATCCTCTGTGATACTGTCTGCTGAGCCGTGTATCTAATCCTATCCTCTGTGATACTGTCTGCTGAGCCGTGTATCTAATCCTATCCTCTGTGATACTGTCTGCTGAGCCATGTATCTAATCCTGTCCTGTGTGATACTGTCTGCTGAGCCGTGTATCTAATCCTCTCCTGGGTGATGCTGTCTGCTCAGGCGTGTATCTAATTCTATCCTGTGTGATACTGTCAGCTAAGCTGTGTATCTAATCCTATCCTGTGTGATACTGTCTGCTGAGCTGTGTATCTAATCCTCTCCTGTGTGATACTGTCTGCTGAGCCGTGTATCTAATCCTATCCTGTGTGATACTGTCTGCTGAGCCGTGTATCTAATCCTATCCTATGTGATACTGTCTGCTGAGCTGTGTATCTAATCCTCTACTCTGTGATACTGTCTGCTGAGCCATGTATCTAATCCTGTCCTGTGTGATGCTGTCTGCTGAGCCGTGTATCTAATCCTCTCCTGGGTGATGCTGTCTGCTGAGCCGTGTATCTAATCCTATCCTGTGTGATACTGTCTGCTGAGCTGTGTATCTAATCCTATCCTGTGTGATACTGTCTGCTGAGCCGTGTATCTAATCTTGTCCTGTGTGATGCTGTCTGCTGAGCCGTGTATCTAATCGTCTCCTGAATGATGCTGTCTGCTGAGCCGTGTATCTAATCCTATCTTATGTGATACTGTCTGCTGAGCTGTGTATCTAATCCTCTCCTGTGTGATACTGTCTGCTGAGCCGTGTATCTAATCCTATCCTGTGTGATACTGTCTGCTGAGCTGTGTATCTAATCCTATCCTGTGTGATACTGTCTGCTGAGCCGTGTATCAAATCCTCTCCTGTGTGATACTGTCTGCTGAGCCATGTATCTAATCCTGTCCTGGGTGATGCTGTCTGCTGAGCCGTGTATCTAATCCTCTACTGTGTGATACTGTCTGCTGAGCCGTGTATCTAATCCTCTCCTTGGTGATGCTGTCTGCTGAGCCGTGTATCTAATCCTATCCTGTGTGATACTGTCTGCTGAGCTGTGTATCTAATCCTATCATGTGTTATACTGTCTGCTGAGCTGTGTATCTAATCCTATCCTCTGTGATACGGTCTGCTGAGCCGTGTATCTAATCCTGTCCTGTGTGATACTGTCTGCTGACCCGTGTATCTAATCCTCTCCTGGGTGATGCTGTCTGCTGAGCCGTGTATCTAATCCTATCCTGTGTGATACTGTCTGCTGAGCTGTGTATCTAATCCTATCCTGTGTGATACTGTCTGCTGAGCTGTGTATCTAATCCTCTCCTGTGTGATACTGTCTGCTGAGCTGTGTATCTAATCGTGTCCTGTGTGATACTGTCTGCTGAGTTGTGTATCTAATCCTCTCCTGGGTGATGCTGTCTGCTGAGCCGTGCATCTAATCCTATCCTGTGTGATACGGTCTGCTGAGCTGTGTATCTAATTCTCTCCTGTGTGATACAGTCTGCTGAGCCGTGTATCTAATCCTATCCTGTGTGATACTCCTGCTGTCCTTGGTGACACTTTAGGCATTTCTGGTCACCATGAAAATGGCTGTGCACTGTGTCCCTACATGTCATTCTCTGTTATCTGTTGTAAACACTCAGATTAGGAGGGGGGAGGCGACATCACACACAGGAGAGCAGACTCCTCCCACTTTACGGCAGGCTGCAATCTGAGCTTTTTACACAGTGGAAATTCAGTAGGATTTCAGAAGCTGCTCCCCCTAGTGTTTAACATTGGAAAATATCAATCTTTTTAATTTTTTTTTTATATTTTGCACAATTAAAAAAAAAAAATATTTAAACAAAACATTTAAACATTATCACTTTACATTTTTTTCAGTTATTATTATTTTTTTTTTTTGACGATACCTTCCCTTTAAGAAAATTGATGTTGATATGTGGTTGGTGACCTGTGACATTCAGTCACTATATACGTCCATATGGCATCAGGATGGGATGAGAGCTGTATAGACATTCCTTAATATGACCACGATGGATCATGGGGACATCCATTTTCTTCTTTCCCTCATTGATTTTGCTCTCACCCACAACTACTTCCTGTTCAAGGGCGCCCTCTACCTGCAGCTCCAGGACACTGCAATGGGGGCGGCTTTTGCACCCTCATATGCAAACTTGTTCCTGTGGTTGTGGGAAAGGGGCGCCTTTTTCTCGCCTGATTTTTCTGGATACATTGAAGAAGTCCTTATATGGACTCGTTATATTGACGATGTCTTTATGATCTGGCAGGGCTCTGAAAAGGATTTGGTGACATTTTTACAGAAACTCAACTTGAACTCCATGAACATCTAGGTAACGCACAAATTTAATCAATCTAGTATTGAATTCCTGGATGTTCTTGTCTCTAAAGATGTTGAAGGTTTTTTACAAAATGAGGTCTATCGGAAACTCACTGATGTCAATGCACATTTGCATGCCACTTCTTCACACCCTTACACCCTCATTTCTGGCATCCCCACAGGACAATTCCTGAGGACCCGACGGATTTGTTCGTCGGAAGAGGCTTTTTCCAAACAAGCAGAGGATTTGAGTGATCATTTTAGGAACCATGGCTATTCAAAAAGGAGTATTAAGAAGGGATTTCTGAAGGCAAAGAGCACCAAGAGAGAAACACTACTACACTCACGAAGACAAATGCAAAATGACCAACAGGTAAGATTTATCTTTACCTACAATAGCAGATGGCAGGAGGTCAAAGTAGTGTTGGAGAAATTCTGGCCTATTCTTAGGTCTGACCCCACCTTATCCAAGTACATTCCATCTAAACCCACCAATACGTATAGATGTCCTAATTTGAAAGACCTCCTCACTCATAGCTGCTATGATGGCCCACAAAAAAATTTCTTTGAACAACTGGACCCAAATGGGGCTTTTACCCATGTCGCAATTGCATTGCATGTTCAAACATGATCAGAGCCTCTAATTTTAAATCCAGCGATGGCACTCGGGTTTTTCTGATTACCCAACATATAACCTGTAACACGACGCATGTGGTTTATTATGCAATGTGCATATGCAATTTGGTATACAGTACTGACCAAAAGTTTGGACACACCTTCTCATTCAATGAGTTTTTTTTTATTTTCATGACTCTGAAAATTGTAGATTCACATTGAAGGTATCAAAACTACAAATTAAAACATGTGGAATGAAATACTTAAAAAAGTGTGAAACAACTGAAAATATGTCTTATATTCTAGGTTCTTCAAAGTAGCCACCTTTTGCTTTCATTATTACTTTACATACTCTTGGCATTCTCTTGATGAGCTTCAAGAGGTAGTCACCGGAAATAATTTTCCAACAGTCTTGAAGGAGTTCCCAGAGATGCTTAGCACTTGTTGGCCCTTTTGCCTTCACTCTGCGGTCCAGCTCACCCCAAATCATCTCGATTGGGTTCAGGACTGGTGACTGTGGAGACCAGGTCATCTTGCGTAGCACCCAATCACCCTCCTTCTTAGTCAAATAGCCCTTACACAGCCCGGAGGTGTGTTTGGGGTCATTGTCCTGTTGAAAAATAAATTATGGTCCAACTAAACGCAAACCGGATGGAATAGCACGCTGCTGCAAGATGCTGTGGTAGGCATGCTGGTTCTGTATGCCTTCAATTTTGAATAAATCCCCAACAGTGTCACCAGCAAAGCACCCCCACACCATCACACTTCCTCCTCCATGCTTCACGGTGGAAACCAGCCATGTAGAGTGCATCCGTTCACCTTTTCTACAAAGACACGGTGGTTGGATCCAAAGATCTCAAATTTGCACTCATCAGACCAAAGCACAGATTTCCACTGGTCTAATGTCCATTCCTTGTGTTCTTTAGCCCAAACAAGTCTCTTTTGCTTGTTGCCTGTCCTTAGCAGTGGTTTCCTAGCAGCAATTTTACCATGAAGGCCTGCTGCACAAAGTCTCCTCTTAACAGTTGTTCTAGAGATGAGAATGTGTGTCCAAACTTTTGGTCTGTACTGTATGTTGGTTTGACATCAAGACAATTAAAAATGCGTATCAGAGAACACGTACGCGATATTGGAAAGGCAGCGACCATCCAAGATACCTCTACTCTGAAACCAATACCAAGAGATTTTAAGTCTAAACACGGCTGCGATGGTATTTGGTATTGATAGGGTGATCTTGGACAATAGAGGAGGTGACTTCAAAAAGCGGCTTGCCCAATTGGAAACCCGTTGGATTTCTAAGATTGGTTATGTTCGCCCACATGGCCATAATGATGTTATGAGCTATGTCCCGTTCTTATGTTTATATACCTTGTATTTTTAGCGTATACCCCTTGGTATATTTATATATGTTTTTTAATATACATACTTTTTATTAAACATTCCTGTTTTTAATTCACTCTGTCTCTGATTATTTTTAGTTCTTGTCCTCGCTGGCACCTTCATCAAGTGGATCCATAAATAACACATTTGAATGTGGCACTTTCTTATATTTTAACAACTATCATAACATCTTTATTTTTTTATTTTTTGCACATCCATGTATTGTATCTATGTGCATATTTTTCACGTTCACTTGTATAATTTTACTTCTATTCTTATTTTTCCTTTTTTCTCTTTTTCTCTATTTTTCTTTAATTTTTATATTTATATTTTTCACACTTTTCCCATTTTTTACATACTATGAATTTGTATTTATTAGTAGGCATTTTATATATTGTATGTATTACACTTGATTCTTCTGTGCTCACTTGTTATCATATCTTTTATATTCCTTTTTATCATATACAATCCTCTTCACCTTTTTTCCTCATGTTTCTCTTATTATTTATAATAAAATTATTAAAATATTTAAATACCTCTTTTCCTCAAACTCTTTGCACTTTTGCACCTTCCTTATTCTTGCACTACAAATGTCTATTAACATGGATGGTGCCTATCTGTGCGCCACTGCTACGTTGTGGTTTTTTGATCCCACACTATGGCTTTTCTACCTCCCAGCGTCTTGTGGAGCGCTCCCTCCCTCCGCCCACCTCCTGCTCGTCATGGTGACGTGTCTTGGGATCTCCCTGCGCTCCTCCCATGTCATGACGCAACTGACATGGGCGGATCGTGGTGACGTCAGACGCCAAGCCTGACAGGCGTGGGAGTGGAGCTGAGAGACGGAGCGCCGCTGATACACATTATCACTGGTGAGTAGGGGTATATATATTCGGGTATTCGTTACCATTAAACACCCCCTTGGAAGAAGATATCGCGAAACACATGTAGGGGTACTTCCTTACCCCCAGGTTGTTATATTCTGGTATCTGTGTCTTGTTTCTCTCTATGTCTGGTTCCTCATGGCCTCTGGCTATCTGCGGCAGGATCACCACCTTGTGGCCATAATGGGCACTTGCCTTTGATCCTCTCTTTGGTTCTCCCCTCCTGCATTCCTGCACTTTATTGTGGCTTTGGGAAAAAGACTTCATAGCACCAGCTCCAGTTGGAGCAGCTTTATCTATTATTGCCTGTATCTTACTTTCCCACTGCCATTGCTGAATTTTTGTATTTTACAACAGGGGTTAACCTTGCTCCAGCCTTGCCTATATCTCCTCCTGTTTGATTTTCTCTAACTATCTGTGTTCTGCTTTTCAAACAGCTCTATATGATTGGTATTTTTCAATTTTCCTTTTGGATTTTTGAGTTTTAGGCTATGTGTGGTAGGATCAACACTTAGTGGACATAATGGGCATTGGCCTCTGATCCTCCTTTCGGCTCCCCCTTCTGCATTTTTTGCACCTTATTGTGGCTTTGGTTCAAGGCTCTATAGCACTAGCCACGGTTGGGGCAGCCATAATTATTATTGCCTGCTTTTTATTTCTCCACTGCCATTGTTGACTTTTCTGTATCCTGCAATATGGGTCCACCCTCCCTCATTCTCGCCTATATCACCCCTCTTTTTGATATTTTATAATCATCTGTGTCCTGCTTTTCAAACAGCTACATGTCGTTCTCCATATGATGATTTCCCCACTTTTCCTTTTGGCTCCTTGAGCTATAGGCTCCTTGACACATACCTGTTGTGCATTATGCTATTTATTGACCATTATTTTTGATCACCTGAGGATATCTGTTTGTGACCTCATGTCGTGTTTTGTATATGTATGTTTTTAAAGAAATGTCTCAATAAAGATATATTTCTTAGTTATTTGGCTCATTTAATTACAGCTCTTTATAGGTTTTGTTTAGGTAGATAAGTTGTAAGCTCTCGTGATGCGCCACTGGGAAGTCATGTTCGCACACACACACACACACACACTCACACACACACACACACACACACACACACACACAATTAGTCCTGCAATGCAGAGGGATTACCAGGTAGTAGGCAGCTGCTTACACAGTCCCTTGGTTAGTCCAAATTTGGTGAGCAGGGTGTATAAATCGCCATTACGAGTGTTGCAGCATAGGGGTTTAGGCTTTTGGAATTGTTAATAGATTGTTCTATTCTTTCAGTTTTATGCATGCTTCTTATTGTTTGTTTTGGGAAAGTTAAACAATCATTTATCAACCCAACTGCCTAGAGTCCTTTTCCTGTTGCATGGTTTTGATGTATACTGGGGAGCCCACCCTGTACACGACTTTAAATGAAACATAAGTCACAATGGGAAGTTCACTATGCTACAATGCGGCCTAGCAGGGCTGTGTAACCACCGTCTGCCCTATCAAATGCATCTGCGTGCTCTTCATCTTCTGTGACTGTGTGGACAGCAGTCACACATGCTTTTTCACGCTGACCTTCCAACCCTTTACCCGCGACAGGGAGTGTGATTGACACGTCATCAGTTGTTTTAGAAGTGGAAACAGCTGGTCGTGTTGAGCTCTGTCAGACATCGAGAGAACCACCTTTGGATGAAGGCAACTTTATATCCACGCCTGCACCGTCGTCACAGATTGGATGGACTACCTGCAGTTAATAATTGCGTAGCAGTAATGGAGAGGAGTGTAGAAGGCACATGTGGTGTACCTTGATTGAAGGCACAGGAACACTAAGGTGGTATCACAGACAACTGGAGTATGCCCCTAAAAGTGGCCGCACTTTTGTAAATTAAAATTGCGTAGCAGTAATGGAGAGGAGTGTAGAAGGCACATGTGGTGTACCTTGATTGGCAGCACAGGAACACTAAGGTGGTATCACAGACAACTGGAGTATGCCCCTAAAAGTGGCCGCACTTTTGTAAATTAAAATTGCGTAGCAGTAATGGAGAGGAGTGTAGAAGGCTCATGTGGTGTACCTTGATTGGCAGCACAGGAACACAAACTTAGTATTCCAGACACTTTTAGGATGGCACAAAAAGTGTCAGCTCTTTGGGCAAATAAAAAAGCGTCGCAAAACTGGGCAGGTGGGTAGAGTGGCCGGGTTCTGTGGGTACCAGGACAGGAAAGGAACACTAACTTAGTATTCCAGACACTTTTAGGATGGCACAAAAAGTGTCATCTCTTTGGGCAAATAAAATAGCTTGGCAAAACTGGGCAGATGGGTAGAGTGCCCGGGTTCTGTGGGTACCAGGACAGGAAAGGAAGCCTCACTTTCTATCCCTGCTAATGAAAAAATGCAGCAAGGAATTTCCTGAGCTGAGGTAGGCAGATGCTGTTATCTAAAGCTGTACATAGTGTTTGCACGGACCTGCATAGCAGCTATGGCTATGAACGCCTGGAAATCAGCCCAGAAAAGGGCTGAAATAACCAGCAGTCCCTAATCCCTACAGCGCGATGTAGATTGCACTATGTATATAGTGCACACAGCAGGAGCGGGACTAGCAGCATGAGCGGTGACTGTCACCCACACACAGAAGGCAGATAATGGCGGCAACGGGAAAAATGGCCGTATCTTATAAGGCAAGGACATGTGATATGCACAGACTATGACACATGCCCTTGCTTGTCTGGCAAAAATCCACTTAGCTGTGTGTGTGTCTGTGATTGGCTGACATCCTGGCATGCCCCACTGCACGCGCGGTTAGGGGAAAAAAAAAAAAAAAAGGCGATCGGCATTATATCAGCACTCAGGAGCAGCACTGATCTAAACCGCGTCCCCCCCGCACACTATACTCTGAAATTTGATAAAAGCGTGAATCACAGTGACTCACACGATTACAGTGAAAATCCAGCTAGTAACTAGCTAGGCTTTTTGGTGATCGAACCGTTCTTGAACGTAACCCGAACTGTCGAGCTTTTAGCAAAAAGCTTGAGTTTGAGTTCGATCTCGAGCACCCCCCAAAATCACTTGAACATGAAATTGGCGAACCTCGAACATCGCTCAACTCTAGTCACGGGATATAATCTCTATTTTTAAACACCCGAAAATCTTGTGTGCTTTAGCAGCTGCTGCTATTATGCAATTATGGCAGTAACCATAGGACCAGGAAAGAGCCAGGAAAACTATAAACCAAGAGGCGGACCGCACTGCCCAGCACCACAACGCGTGGTTCGCACTCACTTCGTCAGGAGGTGCTGAGGCAGTCAAGAGGTCACCCATTTATTCCATTAAGCCCACCTGAGGTCATCAATGGCGAACATCGCGCGGTGGAAGCCGCGTCACCTACTGTAGCTGGTGTTCTGGAAAATGCTGTGCGCATGCGCATCAATCGCATCTCTCATTGGGCGCCGGCTAGACAGCCTCCAACATGCAGGGTGCGCTGTGACATCAGCGCAAGCAGTGGCCATGTTCAGGAAGGGCTAAGGTAAAAATAGATTTTCTATTAAAAAAACACCTTTCTCAAGTTAGAATAGCATAAATAATCAAACCGGATATGTGTGTATATATATATATAAATAAAATATATATACATACGTTGATAAGTGATAAGTACGATAAATGTATTCATTGTGGAACATTGAAATATAGAACACACAAGCCAACATATACAAATAATAGCCCCTTAATACTGATAAAACATTATTAACATGTGAAAAACTCCCATACGGGCATCAAAACAGGGGTCCATTCCAGGAATACAGCAATATGAAAACAATTACATATTTTGTTAGGAAAATTACAACCAAAATCCTCTGTATAAACCTCTGTATATCTTCCTAAACACATACCATACATGATTTTAATTTGCATTTATATACAGCAAGAAATTAGATGAATCTTCATCCAAAAGGGAAATCCTCTAAAATGCCTTCTGGTGAAACGCGCGTCGAGGCCCCTCCCCCATGCCTGGTCTGCCTGACTCTCTCTGCTTTGACATGACGCAAGGTAATATACCTTAGGCCGTATATGCTGCCTTCCATTGAGGGATTATTCATGAGATTATACAGATCTCGTCATTATCTTCTCTTTATTTTTCCCTCTGTGGCGGTTTTTGGGCTATTGTATTTTTTGAACATTCACCTCACAGTCATATAATAGCTTGCTAGCAGGTGTTACTGCCATCTTGTGGCCAGTCCAGGTATCGTTGTGGGTTGTTTCCTGTGCAGGTTTTTTCCATCTCTTCCTGCTACCACTGTGCACCTTGTATCACCCTGTATTTAATAAACTCATTTTGTATTCAACATTGACATTTGTTGTGGTCCTTTTTCTCTGTACCCCCTTCTTTCATATACTTTCGTACTCTTACTGGGGTTACATCTTCTAGGTATCTTACTAAAACACAGTCTGAGTGCCAAAAACCAATACTGAAAAAAAAGTGTTGTCAAACCCTGTTTTCTTTTGGGGCTGAAAGACATTCACACATCTTTATCGACGCCTCCAAGTGGTAGTTTATCCAATAAAAAGTGAGAAACTATTAACACAAGTTTAACAACCTGGCATAAGTGTTGTTCCACTGCCTGTAGAAAAGGTCACGTTACAGTATTAACCTTCAAATAATCAAACCAAAAAAAAAATGGGAAAAAGAGGGGGTAAGGGCAGTGGACGAGGTGGTAGTGACAGTGGTGGTCGACCAAGCAGTGAAGAAAAAGGTTCCTGCTTTATCTACCTCTGCCTTCCTACCCCAATTTTCTTGTCCACGTGGGAAAGCACTCGTGCCCCCAGAACAGTGGGAACATATAACGAGTTGGCTAGCAGAAAATGCCTCCAGTTATTTGACGAGCAGCAAATCCTAAGGGTCCACACAGACAGACTTGAGTTGCCCAGAAGCTGGCCCATCAAATCCTCAGCCTGGTCCTCCTTCCTCACAACATCAGTATTCTAAGGAAACATATGACACCAAAGCAGGTTACTCTGAGGAACTGTTTACGGGACCCTTTGACCTTCCTTACCTCTCACCGCAAAACACCACCAACACACGTGAGCCGTGGTGTGCAGTGATGCACAGATCTTTGAGCACCCAAGGCCAGAAGAAAGCCATGTTGTTGGCTGTAACATGCTGGGCAATCAGGTGGAAGAGTTGGAGGATGATGAGACACAGTTACCCTCAGGTCAACCTGAAACCTCCATTCCCGAAGATATTGACCTTCAGAATTTGAAGATGAGCAGGTCGATGATGAGGTGACTGATCCAACATGGATGGGTGGCATGGATTGCGAGAGCAGCAGTGCAGAGGAACATGTGCCCATAGTCCGCAAAAAGGCTGTAAGGCATAGGGTTTCGGCCACTGCCAGAAGTCAATCAACGGTGCACATGACACCACCACCTGTGCATCTCAGAGTCCAATTGTCCGTGCACCACCTCAGCCATCTCAGAGTCCAAGGGTTCATGGTGCGATTGTGTGGGAGTTTTTTCCAAGAGTCCTTCGGACCCAACGGTTGCCATTTGTCAAATCTGTCAGACCAAGCTTAGCAGAGGCAGAAATACTTCCAGCTTGGGCACCTCCAGCATGAGAAACCATATGTTAGCCAAGCACACCACTAGGTGGTTGACAGCTCTAGGTAGAAAACACGATTTCCAGACTCAAAACTCTGCCAGTTCCCCTGGGCTGCCTGCTTCCCAAACTGGTGTGCAAGAAGGTGGCGCTGATGCCTCCTTCTCTCAACCTGATGTTGGCCAAACTCAATCATCAATGACCACATTGCTTCGGTGTCCCAGCGTTACGTTTAGTTGTCCATACCACAGACCTTTGAAAAGAAGCAAATATAAACCGTTACGCACCCAGGGGCAGAAACCATAGCTGCACACATTGCACGATTGATAGCCCTTTTGATGTTGCCGTATCGGCTTGTGGGAACAGAGGCTTTCTGCGACTTTTTTGCGGTGTTAGACCATCGGTACTCTGTGCCTAGCTTCCACAATTTTTCTCGTCATGCCGTCCCCGCACTCCACAATCACGTGTCCGTAAACATCAAACGGGCTCTCTCTAATGCCACAACAGGGAAGGTCCACTTAACCACAGACACGTGGACAAGCGAAAGTGGACAGGGATGCTACATCTCACTGACGGCACACTGGGTTAACCTGGTGGCGGCTGATACAGAGTCTGAGCCGGCAACATCCCATATAGTTTCCACACCCAGAATAGCGGGGCCCACTTCAATCACCATTTCAGTAGCCGCCTACACAGCAACAACTCCCTCCTCCTCCTACTCTTCATCTGGCTCCTGTGCATCCTCCTCAAAAAGTGCCGGTGTCCAACCGTTGACATCATTCCACAGCTGGGATCTCTGCAGCACTGCCTCAGCTAAGCGGCAACACGCTCTACTGATGCTCATCTGTATCGGTGACAAATCGCACACGGCACCTGAGCTCTTGAAAGTACTAACTGAGCAGACAGATGAGTGGCTTGAGCCGTTGGACCTCCGTCCAGGGATGGTAGTGTGCGATAATGGTCGTAATCTAGTGGTGGCTTTAAGCTTGGAAAGCTTGGAAAGCTTGCACACGTTCCTTGTATGGCCCACGTTGCAAATTTAATAGTTTAGCACTTTCTGAAGAAATACCCTGGGATATCAGACCTACTTACCAAGGTACGACGTATTAGCGCACATTTCTGCAAGTCATCTCTCCCTCTTTTGCTGGCCTGGCAGTGCTACAGCAGCGCTTACACTTGCCTCATCACAGACTAATATGTGACCTCCCTACGAGATGGAATTCAACCTATCATATGTTGGCCAGGATCCATGAGCAGCCGTGGGCAGTATCCCAATTCTAGCTGGAACATGCCCGTCAGACGCAGCTGCCAGACATAAGTACTGCCAAGTGGGTGTGGATTGCAGAAATTTGTCAGGTCTTGTAGAATTTTGAATACTGTACCAACATTGTGAGCAGTGGGGATGCTGTTATCAACATTACCATTCCACTGATTTGTTTATTGAAACACTCTCTGGATGGTCTGACTGACCAAAGTGTTCATGCACCCGAGTAGTCTGTGGATCCAGACTTCACAATGGTTGCTAGTAATTCACACAACCTCGGCCAACAAGCTCAGGCCACCTTTGCTCAGCATCATGAGGATGAGAATGAGGAGAATGATGAAGAACAGGAATGCTTTGAAGTTTGTAACAAAAGGATTGACAAAGAAAGCTTCAGGGATGTCCAGCATGGAAGGCCTGAGGAGGAGCAGGAGGAGGAGGAGCAGGAGGAGGAGGAGGAGCAGGAGGAGGAGAGAGAGACTGAGCAGGAAAGGAGGTTTAGGGAGACAGAATGTATTCTTAGCAGTGACACACAAAGGTTTCCAGTTCGGAGTCTGGGACACATGGCACAGTTCATGTCACACTGTCTTTCTTATGACTGTTGGCTAGTCCAATTTTGGCAGACAACAAAGATGAGTTATGTACGTTCCTTGACCCACGCTACTTAGACAAATTCGCTTCGCTAGTTGTCGAGGCAAATAAGGATTGTGCTACGGAAATCTTCAAGAGGGCTGTAGTAGAACAGTTGATAAAACGATTACCCTCAGATCATGCTGGCGTCAGAGGTAGCGTGTCATCTCACACAACAGGATTACAAGACAGGGCTATGCATAGTAGGAGCAACACAGGCGGGGGACTAATGTTCCAAAACTGGTCCATTTTCCACAAACCATCAACTGCGAATCAGATAACGGTTTGGGGAACTATGACAAGGAGGGAACAGTTAAGTAAGATGGTGAGGGACTATGTAGGTGACCGTATCAGCATGCTTTCAAAGTCTACTGTTCCCTTTTAACTATTGGGTTTCCAAGGTCAACACTTGGCCAGACCTCGCCTTATACGCTTTGGAAGTGCTAGCTTGCCCTGCTGTGAGTGTGTTGTCTGAGCGTGTTTTCAGCTCAGCGGGGTCAACAATAACAGATAGTCGCACACGACTATCCACGTAAAATGCAGTTTCCCGATGATCAAAATGAACCATAGATGGATTGCCCCAGAGTATCTGAGGCCGCCTGTTAACAATACCCAATAATAAGTGTAGCCCCAAAATTTGGATTTCTTAAGTTCAAATAAGTTCCATTGTTTCCCATTTAAGACTATTTTGTCTTCTATCATCTAATGAGACCGCATGACTAATCTAACTTGTTATGCTGCTGCGATGTAATTGTTTGGCCCAATCACCCAGGGCAATATTTTTCAAGCCTTTGTACATTATGCACTGGCACAACCACTGTCGAGGATACACTGTCTAGAACAATTGGTCAGGAAGTCTCTATTTGTGTTCTTTATTGATGCTGTTCTCCATGGTGTGTTACACATGGCCCCCTGCAAAATCAGAATTTTTTTTTATCTCCCTGGCATGTTATGTCCGGTTGCTTATCCTACCAATTTTTTTTAAAATAAGCTGTTGGGAGCTATTGGGAGTACCTTGTGATTCTGTGCTCCATGGTGTCTGAACCATTACCCCCTGGGGAAACTGAATTTATTAAACTCCTTGGCATGTTATGCCCTGTTGCTTATCCTACCAATTTTTTTTTAAAAAATGCTGTTGGGAGTACCTTGTGATGCTGTGCTACCTGGTGTCTGAGCCATCACACCCTAGGGGATCCGAATGTATTAAACTCCTTGGCATGTTATGCTCTGTTGCAAATCCTACCAATTTTTTAAAAAAAGCTGTTGGGAGAACCTTCTGATGCTTTGCTACATGGTGTCTGAATCCTTACATGCTAGGGGAATTGAATGTATTAAACTCCTTGACATGTTATGCTCTGTTGCTTATCCTACCAATTTTTTTAAAAAAAGCTGTTCAGAGCTACTGGGAGTACCTTCTCATACTGTGCTACATTGCCTTTGAACCATTCCCCCTGGGGAAACTGTTTTGTTTTTTTTAAATTCTCGGTGTTAGCTGGTGGAATAAAGCCTGAGTTCCAGAGCGAAACAACTGCCACTTCCACTGTGCTCCATGCTTCAGAAACTTCGGTCTACGAGGCAGGCGATGATGCCTCCTGCTCCCAACCTGCTTTTGGTCAGATGCAATCATCATCAATGAAATCAGCTTCAATGTCCTAGTGTGGCGTTCGTTTGTCCATAAAACATACATTTCGGAATCAATTGAATATAATTTGAATAAAGGGCCACTGGAGCCAGTGCTGTTGATGGAGGAGGAGGAGGGCAAGGCTAACAACCAAATGGCTAAATTGGCAATAGCACTGTAAAGTGTTATGGAGTACGTATTCCAACTTTCACACTAATGATATAGGGGACGCAGAAAACTACAAATGACTGCCATCCCTCCCCAATGTATGTTACAGGGCTCATCTGAGTACAGTATAGACCAAATGTTTGGACACACCTTCTCATTCAAAGAGTTTTCTTTATTTTCATGACTCTGAAAATTGTAGATTCACATTGAAGGCATCAAAACTATGAATTAACAAATGTGGAATAAAATACTTAACAAAAAAGTGTGAAACAACTGAAAATATGTCTTATATTCTAGGTTCTTCAAAGTAGCCACCTTTTGCTTTGTTTACTGCTTTGTACACTCTTGGCATTCTCTTTATGAGCTTCAAAAGCTAGTCACCGGAAATGGTCTTCCAACAGTCTTGAAGGAGTTCCCAGAGCTGCTTAGCACTTGTTAGCCCTTTTGTCTTCACTCTGCGGTCCAGCTCACCCCAAACTATCTTGATTGGGTTCAGGTCTGGTGACTGTGGAGGTCAGGTCATCTGGCGTAGCACCCCATCACTCTCCTTCTTAGTCAAATAGTAGCTCTTACACAGCCTGGAAGTGTGTTTGGAGTCATTGTGTCATGGGGTCATTGTTCTGTTGAAAAATAAATCATGATCCAACTAAACGCAAACCGGATTCAATAGCATGCCGCTGCAAGATGCTGTGGTAGCCATGCTGGTTCAATATGCCTTCAATTTTGATTAAATCCCCAACAGTGTCACCAGCAAAGCACCCCCACACCATCACACCTCCTTCTCCATACTCATGGTGGGAACCAGGCATGTAGAGTCCATACTAGAGTTAAGCGCGGTTCGCGGTTCGAGGTTCTCCAGTTCACGGCTCGAGTGATTTTGGGGGCTGTTCTAGATAGAACTAGAACTCGAGCTTTTTGCTAAAGCTCGATAGTTCTAGATACGTTCGAGAACGGTTCTAGCAGCAAAAAGACCAGCTAATTACTAGCTGGCTTTCCGCTGTAATAGTGTAAGTCACTCTGTGACTCACACTATTATGAAATTTCAGTGTATAGTGTGCGGGAACAGCTCATTCAGATCACTGCTTTTTTTTTTTTTTTCCGTTGTCTTCCTTCCCTAAGCGCGCGCGTGTAGTGGGGCAGGCCAGCATGTCAGCCAATCCCAGACACACACACAGCTAAGTGGACTTTTAGCCAGAGAAGCAACGGCATGTGTGATAGGATATCCATGTCACATGTCCCTGCATTATAAAAACGGACATTTTCCTCCAGCACGCCATTATCTGCCTTCTCCGTCCTTGGTGTCAGTCACCGCTGGCGCAGCACCTATCTCCGATACTGCTGTGTATGCTCTATACACAGCGCTGTACAGAATAGGGATAGCACTTTCTATCAGTCCTTTTAAGGGCTAATACCGGCAGGGTCAGAGCCATAGGTGACAGGTCAGTGAAAACAGAGTTTAACAGCTACACAAGATGACAGCGTCTGTGTAGCTAAGGTCAGGGATTTCCTCGCTGCATTTCCCCATTAGGAGGGATAGAAAGGCAGGCTTCCTTTCCTCTACCCAGAGACCCACAACCCTGCCACTGTACCCTCCTGCCCTGTGCACACTCAAACTCATTGTTACTAAGCTATTATACTAGCAAACACTGAGTGAACTTAGTGGCATCCTAAACGTGGCTGTTGGACTTCTGTATTGTCCCACTAGTGCAAAGATATTTGCAGCACGTCTGCCTGCATTGCACACTCAAACTCATTGTTACTAAGCCATTATACTAGCAAACACTGAGTAAACTTAGTGGCATCCTAAACGTGGCTGTTGGACTTCTGTATTGCCCCACTAGTGCAAAGATATTTGCAGCACGTCTGCCTGCATTGCACACTCAAACTCATTGTTACTAAGCCATTATACTAGCAAACACTGAGTGAACTTAGTGGCATCCTAAACGTGGCTGTTGGACTTCTGTATTGTCCCACTAGTGCAAAGATATTTGCAGCACATCTGCCTGCATTGCACACTCAAACTCATTGTTACTATGTATCTCATCTTTTTAGACTCACTTGTAACAGGGTTGTTGCCTCAGGATTGGAGGATTGCTGATGTGGTACCGATATTTAAGAAAGGTAAGAGGGTAGATCCAGGCAACTACCGTCCAGTAAGCCTGACATCAGTAGTATGCAAAGTTTTTGAGGGCATTTTAAGGGATGACATGCAAAAATATATTGCAGAAAATAATATGATAACTGACAAACAGCATGGATTCATGAAAAATAAGTCGTGTCTAACCAACCTGTTGGGGTTCTATGGAGGTGGTAAGTTCAAACCTGGATATTGGTAATGCAGCTGATGTGATTTATTTGGACTTTGCAAAGGCATTTGATACTGTACCACATAATAGCCTTATACTAAAGCTCCAGAAGCAAGGACTAGGGGACACAATATGCAACTGGGTAAGGAATTGGCTAAAAGATAGGAAACAAAGAGTAGTCATAAATGGTACATTCTCTAAATGGGCTATAGTCAGCAGTGGGGTGCCGCAGGGATCTGTGCTTGGACCGATTCTTTTTAATCTCTTTATTAATGACCTTGTGGATGGGATTGATAGTACAGTGTCAGTCTTTGCCGATGACACCAAACTATGTAGGATATTAAAAACTGACCTGGATAGTACAATATTACAAAAAGATCTGGATAAGATGTCAGAATGGGCAGATACTTGGCAAATGAGATTTAATGTTGATAAATGTAAAGTAATGCACCTAATCCTATAGGTGCGTATACATTAAATGGAAGTAAACTCGGGACTACAGAACAGGAGAAGGACTTGGGTATTCTCATTACAAATAAGCTGAGCAGCAGCACTCAATGTCAAGCAGCAGCTGCTAAAGCAAACAAGATTTTAGGGTGTATAAAAAGAGAGATTAGATCCCGTGATCCCAACGTATTGTTACCCCTCTATAAATCACTTGTAAGGCCACATCTGGAATACGGGATCCAGTTTTGGGCTCCACATTTTAAAAAGGACATTCAGAAGTTAGAGTCAGTTCAAAGGCGGGCAACTAGACTATTACAAGGAATGGAAAGCCTCCCATATGATGACAAGTTGAAAAAGTTAGATATGTTTAGCTTAGAAAAAAGACGTCTCAGAGGAGATCTCATTTATATGTATAAATACATGTGTGGTCAATATAAAGGACTGGCACATGACTTATTTCTTCCAAAGACAGTACTAAGGACCAGGGGGCACTCACTGCGAGTGGAAGAAAAGCGATTCCAACAGCTAAATAGGAAAGGGTTCTTTACAGTTAGAGCAGTCAGACTGTGGAATGCCCTACCACAAGAGGTAGTAATGGCAGATACTATAACAGCTTTTAAAAAAGGGCTGGATGATTTCCTCAGTACACAAAACATTGTTGGTTATAAATGACTTAGTGACTAAATGTAGAACTGGTGGAGGAAGGTTGAACTAGATGGACCTAGGTCTTTTTTCAACCTAAGTAACTATGTAACTATGTAACTATGTAACTAAGCCATTATACTAGCAAACACTGAGTGAACGTAGTGGCATCCTACACGTGGCTGTTGGACCTCTGTATTGTCCCACTAGTGCAAAGATATTTGCAGCACGTCTGCCTGCATTGCACACTCCAACTCATTGTTACTAAGACATTACAATACCAAAAATTGAGTAAACTTAGTGGCATACAAGAAGTGGCTGTTGTACTCCATTAGTGCCCCACTGGTGCAAATCTATGTGCAGCACCTCTGCATGACACCCTCATGCACATTTTGCTACGCTAATTTTATAGCAAACTCAGGGAATTCCTTGCTGCATTTGATAATTCGGAGGGATAGAAAGTGAGGCTTCCTTTATCTTTTCCTTCTGTTCATAGACAGCATCTCCAAGTCCACACCCGAAGAGCAATTTCTCCTCCACGTGTAAGTGTGGAGAGGCAGCTACTGCGCATGCGTGTGCCGATTTACCCCAGCCGCAGCCCAACTACAGTGTTTTGCCTAGTGAGTATGCTCAGCCTGACTGTGCCATTCCTGAGGCTAAGTCTTCATTTCGGGATACAGCGCATGCTCCCACACTTAGTGCGAAAAGCCTCTTTGCACAGGTACTTGCACTCCGTGCCGGGTCTAAGTCCTGTGTTGTGCCTAGACACCATGCTAAAGCTGATAGTCTTTTTTCGGAGACTGTATTTCATGCTACTGAGCATGCTCAGGCACTTACTGCATCAGAGACTAGGTCCGGTAATGAACTCTTTGGCACTGCCCCTGATGTGGGGGGCCATATAGACCACAGGGCATCAGGTGTCCTGACTATGTGGCCAGGCCACTCCCAAATGGCTTGCAGAGGCCCGCCCTATGACTTGTCACCTCATTATTGATGGTCAGACGATGACTGGTGAGGTGTTTGTGTTGTGGCAGCCATGAGGTCATTATTGAAGTTGCGGTTCCAAATAGGACGCTAGTTATGCCACTCATGACGTGTCACTCTGCTTTTGTCTTCAGGAGGTGCAATGTGGTCCACTCTGGTTTGGGGCGGACCCAGGTTATAAAACGGGCTGGAGCCAACAAGGAGGTGCGCAGTCTTCTATTATGCTCAAAAAGAGCACACCTCCATGTGTTGAACCCATTGCGGCTTTAGGCCAGAGGTAGGCAGGGATAGGGCGTCGATGCAGGCCGCCACCACAGTTGGTAACGCAGAACGGTTAAGACCAGCTCCTGTCCTACAAGTCCTGCTTGTGCAGCCCAGTGGCATTAACAGGCCTGCTGCTGCTGATGCGCCTGCTGTCCACAGGTGTGGCCCCAGTGCACACGGTCAGCGTACTCAATGGCCCCTGTGATGTTAACAGGGAGTTCCTGGGCTGGGTAGGCGTGTGGACCCTGTGACGCTACCAGGGCTCCCAGTCTCCAGATCCCAGTGGCGTCTAACTCGGTTCAGGCAACTATTAGTTTCATAGCCACACAGATCTGTATCCTCCACCTAACCTTCCAGTTGCCAACCTCTCCTTTTCCATCTGGGAGCACGGTGGACATTGACTGCTGATGGGGATATATACCTTTCTCTTTCTTTTCTTATTAATTTTCGTTATATAGCGGTAACATAGTATATACCACCTTATCCAAATCTGCCAGTCCCACCGTAACAGATGGTGTTTCTTCATCAAATGTTACTTTTGCTTAACCACCAAACCCACGGAAAAAAACTTTTTTCCCCTTTCCAACACACCTGTTCCCCTTTCCACCAGCATCTGTCTTTTTTCAACTCATTTGGTATATGACCAAAAGTGCAACTCTGCAGGGACACCGTACTCAATGCCATCTCAGCACAGCAGCCAGCCCTTGGTCCCTCAGATGTGGACAAGTAAAAGACCATTTCCAACTATCCATGACAAAGCGTTGAGATTCACTCTGTGCAGCACTGGTGTTTACTGGAAAAGCAGATCTAAGAATCCGAACCACCTTCTGCAGATACTCCTGTATACGTGCGTCCCTTTCTATGGCAGGAATTATTTCGCCAAATTTTGTCTTCTACCAGGGATCTAACAGTGTGGCAACCCAGTAGTTAGCATTACTTCGAATTCGTACAATCCGAGGGTCATGTTGTAGGTAGTGCAGCAAGAAGGCGCTCATGTGTCTTGTGCATCCAGGAGGACCAAGTCCTTGGTGTGTTGGTGGCAGAGAGGTGAGAATCGTGCCTCCTTCCTCTGCCCTCTCCCCCCAACCTCGCACAACCGAAATGTGAGCAAGCTCTCACTCATCAGCTGAGTCTTCCATGCCCATCGCCAGTTCGTCCTCCATTTCTTCATGGGCTCCTGCACCTTTCTCAACAATTTTTGCTGATACTATGCACCCTTGTTAATCCCTCTCCCCCACCATGACTGCCGCCTAGGTGCCGCTCACCGTCTAGACCTTGTAGATCTTATTATCCCTTCTGCATATGACTCCTCCTGTACTTCCTCCCCTTCCTCTTGGACCAACACCTGACTCCGAATAATGCTTACAGTGTGCTCCATCTTGTAGATGACCAGAATTGTCACGCTGAGAATGGCATCGCCATTGCTAAACATCTTCATCGACATTTGTAAACTGTGTAGAAGGGTGCATAGGTCCTTGATCTGACACCACTCCAGCAGCGTGATCTGCACCACCTCTGGATCAAGTTAGCCCAGGGTATACGTCAGACCGTATTTCAGCAGGGCTCTGCGGTGCTGCCACAGACGCTGCAACATGTGCAGATTCCAATTCCTGCATGTCGGAACATCGCATTTCCGGCGTTTAACCGCCAGACCCTAAGACTACAGGAGCGATGAAAGTTGTTGAGCTGCTGTGTGCGAAGGATGAAAGTGAGCACATAGCAGCGTGCCCGCTGCACAAGGCCATGTAGGCCGGGATGGTATTTTAAAAATTGCTGGAGAATCAGATTCAACACGTGAGACATACAAGGCACGTGTGTCATTTTGCCCTGCCGAAGGTCCGCAGACAGGTTTGCATCATTGCCGCACACGGCTGTTAAGTCACCAACGTAGTCCACTCAATCAGTTTGTACTCCGGTCACCAGGTGACAACGTGTTCCTTTCGTGCATAGTGCTGATGATGGGAAAGGAGTCGATGCCAGCAGCGCAGGTGGATGCAGGTTATGGTCACACACTGGGTTGCGTTACCTTGACAGATACAGAACCACAGGCTGAATGTAGGTGGTGGGTATCTCACAGATGAAGTACCATCATTCAGCTACAACCAATGGGAAGACACCACACCCTTTTTTAGGCCCCTCCTGTCTGCAGACCACTGCCAGACAAAGCTATGAACCTCTTGTTACTGTTACCCCCAGTTCAGTTTTATTATTTTGTGTGCTTGTTACCTGACTACTTTTCCTGCTTGCTGTTTATTTACCTCGTTGGCCGATCCGCATTTCACCTCTGCTTGTTTTCTGATTAAGTCCTGGCCATCCCATTCTGTTCCTCTTCCTCAATTAATGTTTTTGACCCTGCATGACTACTATTCTCTCTGCCTTCCACAGGTATTGATCAACTTGGGCCCTGTGTAATTCCAAATCACTGTATAGGGGTTAAAGGGTTTCAGGGTTCTGGGTGTCCAGCTTGGTGAGTGGCTTGCCTCTAGCCTATCCTTTACAGCCCATCTGAGTGTGTCGATCCAGGCAGGCGTTACACCGCGCCCTCTGCAGAAGACCATGTAGGCCGGGATAGTGTTTTAAAAATTGCTGGACAACCAGGTTCAACACGTGAGCCACACAAGGCACGTGTGTCACATTGCCCTGAAGAAGGGTCGCAGACTGGTTTGCATCATTGTCGCACCCGACCTTACCTGGCTGCTGGTTGAGTGGAGACAACCATTGATGAAACTCGGTCTCACTCTCCAGAGCTTACCGTCCACAACTCCTCAGCGGTGTGACTCACATTTCCCAGACATTTCTAAGTAAAGAGTCGACCGCATCATGCTGTTGAGCTGTGCTGCCAGCATAGTAAGGAGGTGTGTGGGATTCCTTGGGCACAGTTACAAGGAAAGGTGGCCTGACTACACAGGGTTTGGGCCGAGGTGGAGGACCCACACGAGGTTGAGGAGGCAGAAGCAGTGGAGGAACTTGTACATACAGAGGAAGGATTGACACACAAGTCATGGGGACAGCAAGACTTGTACAGCAAACCCTTCTCCATCTCTCACCACAGTTACCCAGTGCCCAGTCAGCAACATGTAACTCCCCTGTCCATGCTTACTGGTCCAAATATCTGTGGTGAAATGCACCCTGTCACACACAGAGTTTCTCAAGGAATCGGTGAGGTTGTGTGCGACCTGCTGTGGTAGCGCGGGCACGCATTTCTTGGAGAAGGAGTGACGACTGGCCATCGGCTCTTGGGGCACTGCAATGGGCATAGGGTCTCGAAAATCCTCGGTCTCAAAAGGGTGTAAAGGCAGCCTTTCTGTTGCCAACAAGTTGCAGATAATGAACCAGGATCCATAGCTTCATCCTACATGAGGCGGTCACATGTTCACTCCAGTGCCATTTTCTACTGCTTTTCACAGCGTAGAGCGCTCTGGTGATTTTCCTGTGCTTGTGCACTTCATATAAGTCTTTTCTGTCATTATAATGGCAGAAAGACACATAATGTCCCACTCTCCTGCATTTTGTAATTTTGCACCCTTTGGTGCCTTTCATGTGTCACTAAGGGGTGTTTAGCTTTGTATTTAGCCAAAAAAATGAAGAAAAAAAAATGACGTAGGGTTCCCCCTATTTTTGTAGCCAGCTAGGGTAAAGCAGACGGCTGCAGCCTGCAGACCACAGCTGGCAACCTCACCTTGGCTGGTAATCCAAAACTGAGGGCACCCCACGCTGTTATTTTAAATTAAATAAATAATTAAAAAAAACATCTAGGGGTCCCCCCAAAATTGGATCACCAGCCAAGGTAAAGCAGACAGCTGGGGTATGATATTCTCAGACTAAGGAGGTCCATGGTTATTGGACTCTCCCCAGCCTAAAAATAGCAGGCCGCAGCCGCCCCAGAAGTGGCGCATCCATTAGATGCGCCAATCCTGGTGCTTCACCCCAGCTCATCCCGCGCCCTTGTGCGGTGGCAAACGGGGTAATATATGGGGTTAATACCAGATGTGTAATGTCACCTGGCATCAAGCCCTGGGGTTGGTGAGGTCAGGCGTCTATCAGATACCCGACATCACCAACCCAGTCAGTAATAAAAAAAAATAGACGACAAACACATTTTTATTTGAAAAAACACTCCCCAAAACATTCCCTCTTTAACCAATTTATTAGAAAGAAAAACAAATCCAGGTCTGGTGTAATCCAAGGGGTTGCCATGACGATCCACACTGTCCCAGTCAATGAAGAGCAGGATGTTCCCCATTGGCTGGGAGAGCAATGCAGTGACCTGAGCTAACATCAATGGGTCAGCCCAGGTCACTGCAGGGGATGACAAGTGCTGCTGTCAGCGAGGTACATTACCTGTGCTGATCTCCAGCACACTGACAGCCCCTGTCACTGAGTTCAATGACCGGCGCCTTCACACCAAGTATCGCGAGAGGCCCGTGACGTCACCGCTAGTCAGTCTCAGGTCGGAAGCGAGAGAAGGTGATGTGACAAGCGGCGGCCATGGAGGACAGTGACAGCGCTGAGGTCGGGATGGCGGGACTTCATCACCGCAGGTAAGCCGAGCGGGACCATGTGTGTGTGTGTGTGTGTGTGTGTGTGTGTATGTGTACATGCCGCGGGCAGGAGGGGGCGGAGCGAGCTGAGCGGGGAAGTGTGGGCTTCCTGCACGTAACTAGGATAAACATCGGGTTACTAACCAAAGCGCTTTGGTTGGATACCCGATGTTTATCTTGGTTACCAGCTTCTGGCAGGCTGCCAGCGATGGCTCCTGCACACTGTAGCTGTAAAAAGCCCTGCTTTTTGCTGCTAGAACCGTTCTCGAACGTATCTAGAACTATCGAGCTTTTGCAAAAAGCTCGAGTTCTAGTTCGATGTCAAACAGCCCCCAAAATAACTCGATGCTAGAACTGGAGAACCTCGAACCTAGAACCGCGCTCAACTCTACTGAACAGGTAGAGGGTAAAATGCTGCAACAAATTGAAACGGCAACTATTAATAATAATCGGGTCCTTATTATGGAGGATTTCAACTATCCGGACATTAAGGCTATGTGCACACAGTGCATTTTTCGCGACGTTTTTGCGTGATTTCCGGGTGTGTTTTTGGCCTCAAAACTGCATGACTTTGCTTCCATCGGCTTGCGATGTCGTAGTGTGCAAAGTACCCCTATGAGTTTTCATTTTTGCTGTCCGCACACAACTTTTTTTTTTTAAGCTGCGTTTTTGACCTTTAAAAAAAAATGGACATGTCAATTCTTTCCTGCGTTTTTCAGCGTTTTCCCCCCATGCAATGTATTGGAAAAATGCAGAAAAACGCAAAGATCAAAGACGCAGCAAAACGCAGCCACAAACGCACCAAAACACGGTAAAAACGCATGCGTTTTTTGCCGCGGGTGTGTTTTTGTGCGTTATTAGCGGCCAAAAACGCACAAAAATCCAGAGTCAAAAAAACGCAGAGTGTGCACATAGCCTAAGAGAGACATAGAATCTTCTGGTTGTTCTAAAAGATGTAAGCTCTTCTTATCTACAATTCAAGATAATCACCTCTCTCAGATGGTAGATGAAGCAACAAGGGGAGATAATTTGCGAGATCTGGTCCTGTCAAATCAGCCAGATATAGTTTCAGATCTACAGGTCCGGGAGCCCTTCGGCACCAGCGATCATAATATGGTAAGCTTCAAAGTAATATTCAATAGAACATTTGAAAGGGGAAATGCTAAAACCTGGAATTTTAGGAAAGCTGATTTCAACAAATTAAGGAAAAAGCTTAATTGTGTAGATTGGGACAATGTCGTGGTAACTGCGGAAACTGTGCATAAATGGGGTAAGTTTAAGGATATTTTACTAGAGTCATGTAAAAACTTGTACCCCCTGGTAATAAAATGTCCAGGAATAAAATGAAACCACTATGGATAAATAAGACTGTAAAAAGTATAAAGGGCGTTTAAACTCTTTAAGGCTGAAAATACAGAAATAGCCTTTCAGGCATATAAAGATATCAATAGGAAATGTAAAAAATATATCAAGCAAGCAAAATTAGCTACTGAAATAAAAATCTCCAATGATATCAAAATAAATCCCAATTTTTTTTTATAAATACATTAATGCCAAAAGGAAAACAAAGGATTGTATCAGCCCCTTAAAATATAATAACAAGTTAATTAAAAAGGACAAAGAAAAGACTTAGATATTAAACAGGCACTTCTCATCTGTGTTCACCAAGCAACTGACTGTTCCAGGGATCATTCAGGAGTCAAAAATCAAAGTTCACCACCCGATATAATTAATTATAACATAAGAAGAAGTAATCCTGTGTCTGTGTAAATTAAACAGTGACAAATCCCCTGGGTCAGATGGCATTAATGCACGAATATTGAGGGAATTGAGCTCATTAATTCACAGACCACTGTATCTCATATCTTAGATTTGCTTGTAGCAGGGTTGGTGCCTCAGGATTGGAGGATTGATGATGTGGTAAAGAAAAGTAAGAGGGTGGATGCAGGCAACTACCATCCAGTAAGCCTGACATCAGTAGTATGCAAAGTTTTTGAGGGAATTTTAAGGGATGACATGCAAAAAAAATTGCCGAAAATTATATAATAATTGACAGACAGCATGGATTCATGAAAAATAAGTTGTGTCTAACAAACATGTTGTGGTTCCATGGGGAGGTTAAGTCAAATCTGGATATTAGTATTGCAGCTGATGTAATTTATTTGGACTTTGCAAAGGCATTTGATACTGTACCACATAATAGCCTTAAGGTACCGTCACACTAAGCAACGCTCCAGCGATCCAACCAGCAACCTGACCTGGTAGGGATCGCTGGAGCGTCGCTACATGGGTTGCTGGTGAGCTGTCAAACAGGCAGATCTCACCAGTAACAAGTGACCAGCCCCCAGCCAGCAGCGACGCATGGAAGCGATGCTGCGCTTGGTAACTAAGGTAAATATCGGGTAACCAACCCGATATTTACCTTGGTTACCAGCGCACACTGCTTAGCGCTGGTTCCCTGCACTCCTAGCCAGAGTACATATCGGGTTAATTACCCGATGTGTAGTCTGGCTATGTGTGCAGGGAGCAGGGAGATGGCACTGACAGCATGAGAGCGGCGGACACTGGTAACGAAGGTAAATATCAGGTAACCAAGGAAAGGGCTTCTTGGTTACCCGATATTTACATTGGTTACCAGCGTCCGCAGAAGCCGGCTCCCTGCTCACTGCACATTCAGTTGTTGCTCTCTCGCTGTCACACACAGCGATGTGTGCTTCACAGCGAGAGAGCAACAACTAAAAAATGGTCCAGGACATTCAGCAACAACCAGCGACCTCACAGCAGGGGCCAGGTTGTTGCTGGATGTCACACACAGCAACATCGCTAGCAACATCGCTGTTGTGTCACAAACGTCGTGCCTCAGCAGCGATGTTGCTAGCGATGTTCCTTAGTGAGACGTGGCCTTTATACTGAAGCTCCAGAAGCAAGGACTAGGGAAAATGGCTAAAAGATAGGAAACAAAGAGTAGTCATAAATGGTATATTCTCTAAATGGGCTATAGTCAGCAGTAGGGTGCCGCAGAGCTCTGCGCTTGGGCTGATTCTTTTTAATCTCTTTATTAATGACCTTGTGGAGGAGATTGATAGTCAATAGTGATGGGCAATCCTGATCTGTAAAGATCGGGGATCAAGCTGATCACATAGTGATCGTGTACATAATCCCAATCACGAGCTTTCCTGGGAAGCTCGTGTTACAGATCAGGTCCAGATCGGGTCCAGGGGCTGCAAAAAAAAAAAAAAAGCACATTATTAAAAAACATTATGATTATATTTACAGGTCCCATTATGCACCCTACAGACCTGCTATCTACCGGCCGCTGCTTCCGTGTCCGATCATTTCTGTGTCCTCGGTAAGCACCACTGCCTAAAAGACCTTGCATGACATCATAGCCATGTGACCAGTCTGTTGTGAATGTTGAACAGACATTGGCTTACAGACTGATCACATGACTATGACATCAATGAAGGTCCTGGAATCAGAAAGGTGGAATCATACCCTCACTGTCGGCCTGCTTCTTGCTCTGTACAGAGCGATGTAGCAGAGTTGACAATGCTCTCTCACGCTTGTCTTTACAGAGTGATGAAGCAGAGTTGACATTGCTGTCCCTGTGGATTATGTCGACTAAGGATTTTTTTTATAATGAAGATGGATTTTTTTTTGTTTTATTTCTAATAAAAAAAAATGTTCTATGTTGTGTTTTTTATTTTACTGTTTACTAGAAATTCATGGTGGTCATCTCTAATTCGGCGTGATACCATGAATTTTGGGCTTAGTACCGTCTGAGAATACAAAGCTGATATTAACCCCTTAATTACCCTGCATTCCACCGCCATCATGGCCGCTGGACAAGCCGAGTAAAATGCCTGGAAATGTCGCTAAGAAACAATGCGCCATTTCCAGGGGCGGCTTTGGGCTGCAGAGAATTCCAGCTAACAGCTGCCTGGCTGGCGATCAAAATACGGCGAGAGCCCACACATTTTTTTTAAATTATTTTTTAAAATAATTTAAAAAAAAATGAATGGGCTTCTCTGTATTTTGATTGCCGGCCAAGGTACTGCCAGGCAGATGGAGGTGGCAGCCCGTAGTCGTCCTCTTTATCTGCGCTGAGAATCAAAAATACAGCCGAGCGCTACCGTGTTTCCCCGAAAATAAGACCTCCCAGGAGTTTTCAGGGAAGCTTTAATATAAGACATCCCCTGAAAATAAGACCTAGCTGTGGTCAATAATGAAGTGTCATGCAGCGGTGAAAAAGTTAAAGACACTACAGGACACTTCATTATAGACAGCAGACACCCCCAGAAAAGAGAAGACAGAAGAAAGAAGACCCCCGATCATACTCACCAGACTTCGACCGGGAGCAGGTTAGCGCATCAAGGTCCTGCGGCGGAACACACACATCAGATCACACACACACTCACACACACACACACACACACACACACACACACACACACACTACAGATCGCATCCACTCACTCACAACAACCAGCGATATCGCTTGCTTCTCGGCGGCGATACTGTGCGTGCAGTTGTAACGAGGTGAGCAGCTCTGACTTTTTTGTGATTAAAATGGACATGGAGACTGACATTACACAGGATGGTGCTGCCACCTTGTGGACAAGTGCTGAAACTGCTCGAGAGGTGGACACTGTAAAATCTGATCCCCTCCCTAAGGCACTTGTTGTACAAGAAGTAAAAGTGCGGGAAAAGGACACTGAGCTACTGGAGCTGGACCTGAGCAGACCTGCCTCGGACTGCCCCCATCGCTGAAGTGTGAGGAATTGCCAGAACTGCTGCAGACGGGATATTGGACTCAAGGGACCTCCGGACCATCTCCTTCCTCTGTACCAAGAGACTGTAAGCCAGTCCTCTGTTGAGAGGGCTGAAGCTCTTCCCACTTCTCTCCCTTGGAGTCGCCGCCGTTTACCTGGAGTCCAGGCCTGCTACGTGGGAGCCCTCCCTCCTTGTGTTTTGGACTGGTAATATAACCTATAGGGCAAGTCAGGGACAGAATTCTTGTTTATCATTGCTGTTTTTTTGTGTTCTGCGCCGCGCGTCTGTAGTTAAAGACCTGGATAGCAAACCCTGGTTATGTGTGCTGCTAAGCCAGTGGCATGTGTCATTGAGATGTTTACCAGTAAAGAAATGTACCCTTACATAAAATCCGAGCGTGGGGATTTTGTTGGCGCAGAATATGGGAACTCAGCCGCGGCCTTACCCGAGGTCACTTCATCTGGCGTAGTCGGCAGGATCTGTGACCTGCAAAATCCCCTCCCGGTGGTAGCTTATAGTCAGACAGCTCCTCCGGCGTCTATTGTAAATCAAGTGAGAAAGTTTAACGGACGGAATTACCCTGTACCTGAATGGGCAGAACAACTTAGGATAGTGGGGGAAATGTATAATGTTGATCCTAAGACCTTAGCGGAAATAGCTATGCTGACGATAGAGGGGGAGGCATGGACGACGGTCAGACTGGAGATGGTTAGGGGCCAGCGTACATTAGATGACTTGGTGCAGGTGCTAGAGAACACCTATGGGCCGACCAGATACCTGGGAACACTGCGTTACATGTTCTTCCAGCGTACACAGCTTGAGTGGGAGGACATTCCCCGATATGCGAACGCCCTCCAAGTACTGCTGGAACAAGCCTGCAAAAATGGAGAAAATGTAGCTGGTACATCCTCCCGCGACCTGGTGCTGAGGGACCAATTCGTAATAGGACTGAGAGATCAGTATCTTAACCGCTCATTGCAGGACTTACTCCGGATAAATCCAGCCCTTACATTTGCTGAGGTTAAACAAGAAGCCATAGAACGTTCTAGGGGACCTGTTACTGGAACAGAGACTTATACTGCTACTTGCAGATCCATGTACAGTAGAAATACTCCGAACAGCGACACGGAGGAATTGAAGCAGATGGTGGCGGATTTACAGAAGCAGGTGCTGCAGCTCACATTAGACCGACAGGCGGATAGGCAAGTGAGACGGCAACCTAGCCGGCCTATGGGAAAGTGCTGGACATGTGGTGACCCCTGTCACAGAGCAAACTGTTGCCCCCAGAACTCCTTCCAACCCGACCCGCAGCCGTTCCATCGAATGGACTCTCAAACACCCCAGCAAGCGGAGTTTCACTCGAAACAGCAGATGGAGCCCCAGGCCTAATCACTAGAACCACCAAGCCGTGCCTCTGAACAGCGGGCACCTTTAAACTAGACATCCCGGCTGAGGAGGCTCACTCGACCGGGAAGGCCAAAGAGAAAAGGAACCAACAAAGGAGCCAGCTTGCATCAAACAGCCCTACACTGAAAGTAATGCTAGAGGGGGTTGTCGTGCAAGGACTAATGGATACTGGATCCCAGGTGTCCACCATCTCAGAGCAGTTTTACGAGAAATATCTACAACCACGGGCTGCTTATGACCCGAATACCGTCATCAAGATCAAAGCGGCCAATAATCTACCCATTCCAGTAACGGGAGTAGCTTGGATGAGCACCAAAATGTGTGGACAGGACCTCGGGAAGAGGGGGATAATCGTGGTCAAAGAAGGCTTCGGTTCGGAAACGCCCATGATTATTGAGATGAACATCCTGAAAAACCTAGACCTGGTATTGTTTACCAAGCGGGGACCCAACTACTGGCAGGAAGTTACCACACACCGTGCCACCCGACGAGCATTCCTAAGAGTGGTTTGGGCCTGCAGCCTACAGCAAATGGCAGAGGAACTACGGCCCATAGCCACTATCACCGTGCCTCGCCACACTAGGATCACCTTACCGGCTGAAAAGGAGACAATTATCTCGCTACCCCTTAGCACCACAAGACCGCTTGAAGGCATGGAGGTACTGATTGAGCCGCAAACCCCGAGGGAGGGAAAACTGAACCCATTAGTTGCTCGCACTCTGGCTGTCGTGAGGAGGGGAAGGATCCCTGTCCGTCTGAGCAATATGGCTAGTGTAGGCATCGACCTAGAAGCGGGGACACAGCTCGCCAGAGTTTACGCCCTACCTACAGAGGTGAATCCCAGGGGCCCACTCCAGTTTGCCCCATCGGCAGAAGGAGACTGGACAGTGACTGTCTCCGCCATGGCCACCGCCACAGATGACACTGAAGCTGGAAAGGAGCTGCTAGAGAAGTGTCAGTTGGATACATCCCAATACTCTAAACAGGAACTGTCCCAGGTGGAAAAACTACTGCAGGAACACCAGGCGTTCTTTGCCCAGCATGACACCGACTTTGGATGCACCACCAGTATCCAACACGAGATCCCTACAGGTAACGCTTCTCCTATCCGTGAGAGATACTGGCAGATACCACCCCAGCAATACCAAGAAGTGAAAAACCTACTGAACTCCATGATCCATGCCGGAGTGGTACGAGAGAGCCAGAGCCCCTGGGCTGCACCGGTGGTAATAGTTAAAAAGAAAGATGGATCCCTGAGGTTCTGTGTGGACTACCGCCGCCTGAATGCTTGCACCATCCGGGACTCATACCCTTTGCCGAGGATCAAAGAATCCCTGACAGCTCTGAAGAAAGCCAAGTACTTTTCCTCCCTGGATCTGGCCAGCGGCTATTGGCAGGTTCCCATGAGCGAAAAAGACAGAGAAAAGACCGCTTTCATCCTACCCATGGGTCTGTACGAGTTTGACAGGATGCCCTTCGGCCTGAACAACGCGCCGGGAACTTTACAGAGGCTGATGGAGCGCTGCTTGGGAGACTTCAATTTCGACTTCACCCTCATCTACCTTGATGACATTGTGGTCTATTCAGCTGTCGCGGGCGGAGGAGGGGACGCTGCGCTCACCAACTGCTCGGGTCCGGCTGCTGCTGCTGCTCGGCGGTGGCTCGAGCGGTGGGCCGGATCCCGAGGACTCGAGTGGCGCTCTTCGCCCGTGAGTGAAAGGGGGTGGTTTGGTTTAAGGATATTGTCCGTGACGCCACCCACGGTTGTGGTGAGATTGGTGACACCACCGCTGCTCTGGACGGGGATCCCGGGAGCGATGACAGGGAGCAGCTTGGATGTTGGTTCTCCCCTCCGTGGGTAGGTGGTTGGTTTTCCCGGGGCCCGGTGATGGGGTAGGGACGTATGCAGGCGGTTTACGGGGCCTGGTGAGGTGCAGGGTTACGGGGCAGCGCTGTGCCGCACGGCACGGTGGTACTCACTCAGCCAATCATGAACACAGAGTCTCCGGTAAAACAAACGGCTGGATGGACGGGTCCCACAGATGGCTGCGGTGTTTCTCCTCCTGACAGGTTGATGGTGACTGCCTTTACCTGCACCTGTGTAGTGTAGACGGTTCCAATGGGTTCCCACCGGTAACCCGCTCCCCAGCTTGGATATGTGCTGAAGGAGCCCCTTTTGCCCGCAGGCTCTGGCCCTGGGAACTGTAGCCTTGGCGGTGACTGTGTTTCCCTCTAACGGTTGGACTGTTGCCTTCTATCGGGACTTGGCTGCTGGGAAACCCCGGAGGTTCCCTTCGCTAACGGATTTGACAATTTCAGCGGCGACTCCTACCCTTGTCGGGGTCTGTAAGCCCTGCCGGTTAGTGCTGGCTTCTCTTTGCGTACCGGTCCGGTACCGCCGGGCCACCGCCCGTCCACGGTCCTTACGGCTAGCTCCAATAGGCCTCTCCTGCAGACGGTCACCACCGTCTGCCAACCTTGCTGTTCCGTCCGGGCCACACACCCGGACCAACTTCAGACTGCTCTTTTACCACCTCACTTCTCCACTTCCAAACTAATCTCTCTCCAAAACTAAACTGCTCTGCTTTTCCCGCCTCCAGGACTGTGAACTCCTCGGTGGGCGGGACCAACCGCCTGGCCCACCCCCTGGTGTGAACATCAGCCCCTGGAGGGAGGCAACAAGGATTTTTGTTTGACTTAGGTGTGCCTGACCGGGGTGTGGGGTGTGTTGGTGTAGTACCTGTGACGTCCTGGCTTGTCCAGGGCGCCACATTCCCCCTTAGTAAAATGCAGACCGTCCGCGGGCTGCCCGTCCATCACCGGTTTTATTTTCACAACTGAAAAGAGATAAAACGGTAACATATAATACAAGTATATTAACTCTTCCCACATTGGGAGGCATATTTCTTAAACGTTGCTAACGGTAACGGCTTCCGCTCTCTCCCACCCAAGCAACCTGGCCCTGATGCTGCCCCTAAGCAAATGGGCAGCACCCCTTGACCCCAGTCCAGCACAAGTTACCCGAGCGGGTTCTGTCCTTTTCAGGGGACTCATGTCCATGGGGAACCCCTGAAACCCCCTGGAGGATCGCCACCGGTTGCGGTAGTGGCGGGCCTGGGTGTTATGATCCGGAACCATGGAAGACCACCACAAATCATTGGCAAAAAGGTGACAAGAGCATTGGCAACTAATCTGGCTGCCATCACCTTACTAACTATCACAACTAGAAGTAGCCGAGGGGTGAACTAACATCCTGTGCACCGCGAACCCAGCCGGAGAACTAACTATCCTAAAGGTAGGAAAGATGAATAACTCTCTGCCTCAGAAAATAGACAAGAATAGCAAGCCCCCCACATTCAAAGACTGCGGTGATATATGAAAAACACAATACACAGGTAGATGACAGGATTAGCAAAAGGTGAGGCCCCCGCTGACTAAAATAGGAAAGGACAGGAAAGGGACTGATGGTGGCAAGAGAAAAACCCTGCAAAATACCAACTTCCTGATAGTACAAAAAGGCCCTCAGATCGCTCGATCTGAACTCCGTCCTATACCAGGTGCCCTTGTCATACCAATGAACAGAAAAGAATTATAACAAATTCAACAAGCCACAAACACATGGACCCAAAGGAGCTATACTCCACACAGAACTGCAGGGAGTTCCTCAACAATCCACTGAGGGGGAAAATCCCTGGAAGGAAAAAACTGAAATCAACCACAACAAATGACAAACCCAGATAAGCAAAAGAACCAGACAATAAATAAAGAGCAAGCACTTATCTGGAGTAGATGTGGTGTAGAGCAGGATTAAGCAGGCTAGAGATACAAAGAACAACTGACATCCGGCAACAGCCTGCAATCAGACCAGGACTTAAATAAGCAGAGAGTTAGCAAAGGAAACACCCACTGCACAACACACCTGGTCTCTGTCCAAACCATTCCTGGCCACCAGAGGGAGCCTCCCAGCAGCCAAAACATAACTAACATTCACAACACCTGGGCCATCCCTTTCCTCCAGGCCCATCCTCCAAATCAGCCTCTCCGGAGGCGGTAATGGTTTCAAGCCAACATTTTTATTTACATACCACAAGTTCGTGGTTGCCCTGCTAGTTCTCGGGCTTGTCTGTAGCAGTTTCGACGCAAGGTTGCAAACAGTCTCCACGGGGACAACAGCTGCCGGCAATGACCGGTTCTAATCAGGGTTGGTCAATCAGGTGAACTTTCGGTTAATCATTTTCACTTATCATTCATTTAAACTTTCAAAACGGTACTTTCGTGGTCCCAACGGGGACAACTTGCAATGGGACTCCGCTGCCATTACTCGGACTCTTCAGCTGAGGTGGCCCCATCCTCCGCCACCAGCATATCAAACATGCAGTGACAGGCCTGCTGTGAAAGGGGTGCCCGGTATCCGTTCCCACCGGCACGCGGGGTTTAATAAACCACCGGTTCCCCCTCGTAGCGGAGACGCTCACTCGCCTCCTCGGGTTCAGGTGTGGGCTCGGCGCCGGGGCCAGAGTCGTTATCTTCATCCCCGCGCCAGGCGGGTTGCCGCCAGCTGCCGCAGTTCCCAGGCCACCGACATCCAGTACATCAGATTCAGCTGTAGTAACATGGGGCAGCAGATCGGGTTGGTCAACACTGAGGTGCCTGATGAGTAACGGCAGGGACGACGCGAGGGCCGAGACGGGACTGGGCCCCCCAGCCACAGTGGCCGGTCCTGGTAGGACATGGGGACGTGGGTTACCCGTCGGCTCCGTCACATCTGCTCCCATCCCATACATTGGGGCAGCCGCAACCAGCATTTCCACCTCATGGGTCCACTGCTCCATCATGAGATATATCTGATGTTGCTGGCGCTGGTTGAACTCGACTACTCTGGCCTTCATCCACGCCACGGTCCCACTCTCGGGCACAGCGCCTGGTGCCATCCTGGCCGGGGCCTCTGATACATCTTCATTAAGGGGCCGCGATCTCGGCGGTTCCCACAGGGGCGATTCAGGACGGCCCCGCGCGTCTGCAGCCATTCGGCCCGCCGGGGCGGATTGGCAGGGTGTTGCTACCGGTTGGACGGGTAGCGGGCTTAGTGGCGGGGTGGCAGCGGCTAATACAGGCAGCGGGGGAGACGGCAGGGTGAGTGGGTGCAGGCCGGGCCCCTCAGCCGCAGTGGCCGATCCCTTGGGAATACAGGGGCGTGGGTCTCTTACCCGCTCCTCCGAATCCTCCTCCACCTCGCGTCTCCACATAGTAGCCACCACATCCGCCATGTCGGTCTCCCACTCCTCCAGGAGGAGTTGCATATGGGCCTGCAGACGATTACTCAGCGGGACGGTCCGGTCCCTCAACCACGTCGCCGTGCCAGGCGCGGGGGCTTCCTCGTTGTGAGCAGGGTTTTGCATCTTGATAACGAGGTCTTCCAGGAACCCAATATCGCTGCAGAGTCCTGGCGTCCCTGCTTCTATACCTGCGCTCACATGCAGCCAGCCGCCATCGCGTCCCCCTTAGCTTCTTTTCGGCCACTCCTCTATTGGGGCGGAGTTTTGGCCTTCGCGCCTCTGCTACTCGAGAAGACGCTTGAGCGGGAACTTTTCGCACCAAAGATGGCGACTTCTGGAAATTTTCAGCCGGATACCTCCGGCGGTCACAAGGCGCACCTCTACCCAACGGCAGAGCGGTAAGATCCTGTTCGTGATGCCAAGTTGTCGCAGGCGGGGAGGAGGGTGCCGGCTCCGCGCTCACCCCTCTGCTCGGGTCCGGCTGCTGCTGCTCAGTGGTGGCTCGAGCGGTGGGCCGGATCCCGGGGGTTCTCGAGCGGCACTCCTCGCCCGTGAGTGAAAGGGGTATTTTGTTGGGGAGATTGTCCGTGACGCCACCCACGGTTGTGGTGATTTGTAGCACCACTGCTGCTCAATATGGGGATCCCGGGAGTGGTGATGCGGAGCAGCCAGGTGTTGTGTTGCCCCTCCGTGGGTAGGGGTTGGTGATCCCGGGGCCCGGTGATGGTGTGGAAGGTGCAGGGCCTGGTGGGCGCAGGGACGCGGGGGCAGCGCTGTGCCTTGCGGCACTGTGGTACTCACTCAGCCTGAGACGTTGACACAGTTTTATGGTAAACCACACGGCTGGAAAGACGGTTCCCACGGACGGCTGCACTTGCTCTCCCAGAAGGTAACGGTGATGTCCCTCTGACCTGCACCTGATGTTTCTAAGTTGGTAGCAATGGGTTCCCACCGGTAACCCGCTCCCCGGCTTGGGTATGGGCCGGAGGAGCCCTACTTTGCCCGCAGACGCTGGCCCTGAGGAGCTGGTGCCCTGGCGGTGGCGGTGTTCCTCACTAATGGTTGGACGGTTGTCTTCAATCGGGACTTGGTTGTTGGGGGATCGACGTCCCCTTCACTGACGGATTCGGCAAATTATGGCGACTTCTAGCCTTGCTGGGGTCCGAGAGGCCCCTGCCCTGGTGCTGACTGTTCTTCGTATACTGCTCCAGACCGCCGGGCCACTACTCGACCGCGGTCCTTCCAGCAACCTCCGAGCAGTCCCCCTCTAGATGATCACCGCTGTTGCTGACCTTGCTGACCTGTCCCGCACTTAGCTGGACTCACTTCAGACCTTTCTACGCTCCCTTTTGTTCCTTTTCTTCTTTACTCACTACTACTTCACTTTCACTTAGCTCCTTTACCACCTCCTTCTACTTCACTCCCCTGAACTGCACTCAAGCTCTTCCCTGAGCTCACTGCCTGGTTCCTCCCGCCTCCAGGGCTGTGTACTCCTTGGTGGGCGGAGCCAACCGCCTGGCCCACTCCCTGGTGTGAACATCAGCCCCTGGAGGAAGGCAACAAGGATTTTGGTAGCTTTGATGTTCCTAACCGGGATGTAGGGTGTGGTGGTGTGATTACCTGTGACCCCTGGCTTGCCCAGGGCGTCACATTTGCATCTGACCAAAAGCAGTTTGGGAGCAGGAGGCATCATCGCCTGCTTCCTAGACCGCAGTTTGTGAAGCATGCAGCACCGTGGAAGTGGCAGTTGTTTCACTCTGGAACTTAGGCTTTATTCCACTATCTAACACCGAGGATTTAAAAAACTTCAGTTTCCCCAGGGGGGAATGGTTCAAACACCATGTAGCACAGCATCACAAGGTACTCCCAACAGCTCCCAACAGCTTTTATTTTTAAAAAAATGGTAAGATTTGCAACAGAGCATAACATGCTAAGGAGTTTAATATATTCAGTTTCCCTAGGGTGTGATGGTTCAGACATCATGGAGCAAAGCATCAAAAGATACTCCCAACAGCTCCCAACAGCTGTTTTTTTTAAAAAAATTGGTAGGATAAGCAACAGGGCATAACATGCTTTGAGATAAAAACATTCTGATTCCGCAGGGGGCCATGTGTAACACACCGTTGAGCACAGCATCAATAAAGAGCACAAATAGAGACTGCATGACCAATTGTTCTAGACAGTGTAGTATTGACAGTGGTTGTGCCAGTGCATAATGTACAAAGGCTTGAAAAATATTGCCCTGTGTGATTGGGCCAAACAATTACATTGCAGCAGCATAACAAGTTAGATTAGTCATGTGGTGTCATTAGATGATAGAAGACAAAAAATAGTCTTGAATGAGAAACAATGGAACTTATTTGAACTTAAGAAATGCAAATTTTGGGGCTACACTTATTATTGGGTCTTGTTAACAGGCGGCCTGAGATACTCTGGGGCAATCCATCTATGGTTCATTTTGATTATCGTCAAACTGTCTGCACTTTCTGTGGATATTCATGTGCAAGTATCTGTTATTATTGACCCCAGTGAGCTGAAAACACGCTCAGACAACACACTCGCAGCAGGGCAAGCTAGCACTTCCAAAGCGTATAAGGCGAGGTCTGGCCAAGTGTTGAGCTTGGAAACCCAATAGTTAGAAGGAACAGTAGTCTGAAAGTACACTGGTACGGTCACCTACATAGTTCCTCACCAGCTTAAGTGTTCCCTCCTTGTCATAGTTCCCCCAACCGGTATCTGGTTCTGAGTTGACGGTTTGTGGAAAATGGACCAGTTTTGGCACGTTAGTCCCCCGCCTGTGTTGCTCCTACTATGCGTAGCCCTCTCTTGTAATCCAGTTGCGTGAGATGACACACAACCTCTGACGCCAGCATGATCTGAGGCTAATCATTTCATCAACTGCTCCACTACAGCCTTCTTGAATTTTTCCGTAGTACAATCCTTATTTGCCTCGAAAAGTAGTGAAGCAAATTTGTCTTTGTAGCGTGGGTCAAGGAAGGTACATAACCAGTATTTGTTGTCTGCCAAAATGTGGACTAGCCGACAGTCATGAGAAAGGCAGTGTGACATGAACTGTGCCATGTGTCCCAGACTCCGAACTGGAAATCTTTGTGTGTGTCACTGCTAAGAATACATTCTGTCTCCCTAAACCTCCTCTCCTCCTCATTATGTCTCTCTTCCTCCTGCTCCTCCTCAGGCCATCCATGCTGGACAGCCGTGAAGCTTGCGTTGTCAATTCCTTGGTTACCAACTTCAAAGCATTCCTATTCTTCATCACCCTCCTCATCCTCATGATGCTGACCAATTGTGGCCTGAGACTGTTGGCTGAGTTTGTGCGGATTACTAACAACCATTGTGAAGTCTGGATCCACAGACAACTCGGGTGCATTAACACTTTGGTCAGTGAGACCATCCAGAGAGCGTTATAATAAACAAATCAGTGGAACTGTAATGCTGATAAGAGCATCATCAATGCTCACAATGTTGTTACAGTAATCAAAACTCTCTAGGGCCTCACAAATGTCTGCAATCCACACCCAGTCAGCAGTACTTAATTCTTGCAGCTGCGTCTGACGGGCATGTTCTAGCTGGAATTGGGATACTGCCCTCTGCTGCTCATGGATCCTGGCCAACATATGACAGGTTGAATTCCATCTTGTAGGGAGGTCACATATTAGTCTGACAAGAGGCAAGTGTAAGCGTTGCTGCAGCACTGCCAGGCCAGCAAAAGAGGGAAATGACTTGCGGAAATGGGCGCTAATACATTGTACCTTGGTAAGTAGGTCTGGTATCTCAGAGTATTTTTTGAAAAAGTGCTGAACTACTAAATTTACAATGTGGGCCATACAAGGAACGTGTACAAGCTTTCCAAGCTTTAAAGCCGCCACCAGATTACGAACATTATCGCACAGTACCATCCCTGGACGGAGGTCCAACGGTGAAAGCCACTCATCTGTCTCCTCAGTTGTTGCTTTCAAAAGCTCTGTTGCCGTGTGCGATTTGTCACCGATACAGATGAGCTTCAGTAGAGCGTGTTGCCGCTTAGCCGAGGCAGTGCTGCAGAGATCCCAGATGGGGAATTATGTCGACGGTTGGACACTGGCGGATGTTGAGAAGGATACACAGGAGCGAGATGAAGAGTAGGAGGAGGAGGGAGTTGTTGCTGTGTAGGAAGCTATTAAAACTGTGATTGAAGTGGGGCCCGTTATTCTGGGTGTGGGAATTATATGGGATGTTGCAGGCTCAGAGTCTGTTCCAGCCGCCACCAGGTTCACCCAGTGTGCCGTCAGTGAGATGTAGCATCCCTGTGCACTTCCGCTTGTCCATGTGTCTGTGGTTAAGTGGACCTTCCCTGTTATGGTGTTGGTGAGAGCCTATTTGATGTATTCGGACACGTGATTGTGGAGTGCGGGGATGGCACAAAGTGAAAAAAAGTGGCGGCTAGGCATACAGTACTGATGTTCTAACACCACCAATGTCATGGGCGGAGGGGACGCGCCACGCTCGGGTCCGGGGCTTCTGCTGCTGCTGCTCGGTGGCTCGAGCGGTGGACCGGACCCGGGGACTCGAGTAGCGCTCCTCACCCGTGAGTGAAATGGGTATTGTATGTTTAGGGAGATTGTTCGTGACGCCACCCACGGGTCATGGGGATAATGGCACCACCACTGCTGGTAACGGGGATCCCGGGAGAGATGGTAGGGGGCAGCTGAGATGTTGTCCCCTCCGTGGGCAGGGGTTGGTGATCCCGGGGCCCGATGGTGTAACGGGGAGGCCGGATGGCTGGGGTGCAGGGACTGCGCGGCGCGGTGCCGGACGGCACTGGTGTACTCACTCAGACAATCACTGACAGAGTCGTAGGTAAACCAAAACGGCCGGATGGACGGGTCCCGCAGCCGGCTGCAGTGTTGTTGTTGTTGTGCTCTCCCCGGACGGCTGATGGTGGCTGTCTTTCCCTGAACCTTTGAGAATGTTCTTGACTCCTGTGGTTGCCCACCGGTAGTCCGCTCCCCGGCGTATAGGTGCCGTAGGAGCCCGTTTTGCCCGCAGGCGCTGGCCCTTGGATCTCTAGCCTGTGGCGGTGGCTGTATATCCTCTCTGGGTGGACGGTTGCCTTCCATCGGGACTTGGTTGTTAGGAAACCCCTGGGGTTCCTGTCACACTCGGATTTGACTATTGACGGCGGCTTAAAGCCTGGTCGGAGTCCGATGGCCCTGCCTGTGTGCTTAGCTTCACTCCGTTCCCCAGTCCGATACCAGCGGGCCGACGCTTGACCCCGGTCCTTACGGCTCTGCGGAGTTCCACCAACTCCTGCAGACGGCCACCACCGTCTTCCAACCTTGCTGTCAGTGTCCGGGCTCCAACCCAGACACTTGCAGTTCGTGACCTCTCACTTTCACCTCCTAAACTCATCTACTGCTTTTCCCGCCTCAAGGCCTGTGAACTCCTCGGTGGGTGGGGCCAACCGCCTGGCTCCGCCCCACCTGGTGTGGACATCAGACCCTGGAGGGAGGCAACAAGGATTTTGCGTTTGGCTGCTGTAACTGCCTAGGGTGGGGGTGTGTGTGTTGGTATGTTTGTGACTACCTGGCTAGTCCAGGGCATTACACTCCCCCTTGGTAAAATGCAGACCGTCCGCGGGCTGCCCGTCCATCACCGGTTTTATTTATTTATTTTTTTTCAAACTGTAAAAGGATAAATAACATATTAAAACTTCAACATACGCATATTTTCAAGTCTTCCCTTATGGGAGGTGCATTACTTTTAACGTTTCAAACATTTTTATTAAATGGGCAGGTTCGTGGTCATCCGCTCCCCCACCCAAATAACCTGATCCTTGATGCTGCCCCTAAGAAACGAGCAGCACCTCTTTATCCCAGTCCAGATCCAGGTTACCTGAGCGGGAACGGGTACGGTGTCTCGCACCCAGGTGTCACTTCAGGGGACCCCACGTCCAGGGGGACCCCTGACCCCCGGAGGATGGCCACCGGTCCTGGTGGTGGCCGGGCCCCAGCCTCCTCTGCTGCGGGCCCTTCCTCCAATCTGCCTCTCTGGAGGCGGCACGGATGGAAACCAGCCCACTAAAATATTTACAGGCCCACAAGTTCGTGGGTGGCCTGCCAGTTCTCGGCCATGTCCATAAGCAGTTTCTCATGCATACGGTTAACACATAGGGTCCCTCCGGGGACAACTTGTCAGCAACGGCCGGAATAATCAACTAGACAATCAGATGAACCTTCGGTTGTATTATTTTTCATTCATTCAAACTGCTGAGGGTCCCAACGGGGACAACTTGGTTGCAACGGAGGACCGCTGCCACTATTGCTCACTTCCGTACTCCTCACCCGGCTCCAGGTGAAGAAACACGTGTTCCAGCCCCTCCAGCGCACGGCAGGCGCAACGAGGAAGGGCTGCCCGGCATCCATTATTTCCGCTCCGAGGGATGTAAGTGGCCTCCATGTCATACAAGCCGAAGCTTCCCTCCTCCTCTGAGACAGGCTCTGTGTCAGCCCCCGAGCCGCTGTCATCTGACTCCAGGGGGCTAATGACGGGACCCGGTAGGACAGCAACGGTTTCTAACTGAGCCCAGACTTGTGGTTCCTCAGTGGCAAGCGATCCGTCATCGGTCTGTGTACGGAGGCCCGCCATCGTTTCTTCTAAGTCAACCGCTCCAGCTATTGATTGGCTGGCATCCTCTAGGGCCTCCGGGCCCTGGCGGGGCAGCACGGACTCCGCCACCTCCATCGGGGACGGCGGCCTGAGCGAGGCTGTGCGGGCGGCCAGCACAGGCGATGGGGCGGGCCCTGCTGGGGCCAGGGGTAGACCGAGTCCTTTAGCCGCAGCGGCCGGTCCTTCAGGGACACAAGGGCGTGGGTCACTCACCAGCTCCTCTAGCATAGCCTCTATTTCATGCGCCCGCACGACCGCAGCCAGCTCCTCCATCTCAGCGGTCCAGCGATTCAGCAGGTTCCATACTTGGGCCCGGTTACGACAGCACAACAGCATCACTTGGGTTTTCAGCCACGCCGCCGTCCCGGGGGCAGGCTCCAGAGACTCAGGCCTCTCAGGTGGTGCGGACATGTTGCACGCTGCTTCCAGGAACCGGGTATGTTGCAGAGTCCTGGCGTCCCCGCTTTTTATGCCCTCGGCTACATTAGGCAGGCTTTCACCCGCCCCCCCCCTTGGTTCTTTCTAGCACTTCCGCTTGTTGGGGGCGGGGCTTCGCTTTCGCGCCTTCCCTGCTCGTGGAAGACGCTCGAGCGGGAAATCTTCGCGCCAAAGATGGCGGTGTTTTCAATTTTTCGGCCGGACGCCGCCGGCGGAGACTGCAAGGCGCACTTCTACTGGTAAGTAGATCGGTTCGATCCTGTTCGTGACGCCAAGTTGTCACGGGCGGAGGGGACGCGCTCGCCACGCTCGGGTCCGGGGCTTCTGCTGCTGCTGCTCGGTGGCTCGAGCGGTGGACCGGACCCGGGGACTCGAGCAGCGCTCCTCACCCGTGAGTTAAATGGGGATTGTATGTTTAGGGAGATTGTTCGTGACGCCACCCACGGGTCGTGGTGATAATGGCACCACCGCTGCTGGTAACAGGGATCCCGGGAGAGATGGTAGGGTGCAGCTGAGATGTTGTTCCCTCCGTGGGCAGGGGTTGGTGATCCCGGGGCCCGATGATGTAACGGGGAGGCCGGATGGCTGGGATGCAGGGACTGCGCGGCGTGGTGCCGGACGGCACTGGTGTACTCACTCAGACAATCACTGACAGAGTCATAGGTAAACCAAAACGGCCGGATGGATGGGTCCCGCAGCCGGCTGCAGTGTTGTTGTTGTTGTGCTCTCCCCGGACGGCTGATGGTGGCTGTCTTTCCCTGCACCTTCGAGAATGTTCTTGACTCCTGTGGTTGCCCACCGGTAGTAGGAGCCCGTTTTGCTTGCAGGCGCTGGCCCTTGGATCTCTAGCCTGTGGCGGTGGCTGTATATCCTCTCTGGGTGGACGGTTGCCTTCAGCCGGGACTTGGTTGTTAGGAAAACCCTGGGGTTCCGGTCACACTCGGATTTGACTATTGATGGCGGCTCCAAGCCTGGTCGGGGTCCGATGGCCCTGCCTGTGTGCTTAGCTTCACTCCGCTCCCCGGTCCGGTACCGGCAAGCCGACGCCCGACCCCGGTCCTTACGGCTCTGCGGAGTTCCACCAACTCCTGTAGACAGCCACCACTGTCTGCCAACCTTGCTGTCAGTGTCCAGGCTCCAACCCAAACACTTGCAGTTCGTGACCTCTCACTTTCACCTCCTAAACTCATCTACTGCTTTTCCCGCCTCCAGGCCTGTGAACTCCTCGGTGGGTAGGGCCAACCACCTGGCTCCGCCCCACCTGGTGTGGACATCAGAGCCTGGAGGGAGGCAACAAGGATTTTGCGTTTGGCTGCTGTAACTGCCTAGGGTGGGTGTGTGTGTGTGTTGGTATGTTTGTGACTACCTGGCTAGTCCAGGGCATCAAACCAATAGGTCGCGGAAAGCCTCTGTTCCTACAAGCTGATACGGCAACATCTGAAGGGCTATCAATCGTGCAATGTGTGCAGTTACGGTTTCTGCCCCTGGGTGCATAACGGGATATTTTCACTGCTTTTCAAAGGTCTGTGTTATGGACAACCGAACGGAACGCTGGGACACCGAAGCGGATGTGGGCATTTGTGATTGAGTTTGGCCAACATCAGGTTGGGAGGAGGCATCAGCGCCACCTTCTTGCACACCAGTTTGGGAAGCAAGCAGCCCAGGGGAGTGGCAGAGTTTTGAGTCTGGAAATTGTGTTTTTCACCTAGAGCTTTCAACCACTTAGTGGTGTGTTTGGCTAACATATGGTTTCTCATGCTCGAGGTGTCCAAGCTGGAGGTATTTTTGCCTCTGCTAAGCTTGGTCTGACATATTTGACAAATGGCAACCGTTTGGTCTGAAGGACTCTTGGAAAGAAACTCCCACACAATCGCACCACGGACCCTTGGGCTCAAGGATGGCACAGACGGTGCATGGACCCTTGGACTCTGAGATGGCACAGGTGGTGGTGTCTTGTGCACAGTTGATTGACCTCTGGCACTGGTCAAAACCCTATCTCTTACAGCCTTTTTGCGGACTATTGGCACATGCTACCCTGCACTGCTGCTCTCACAATCCATGCCACTTGTCCATGTTGCATCAGTCACCTCATCATCGACCAGGTCGTCTTCAAATTCCTGAAGGTCAACATCTTCGGTAATGGAGGTTTCAGGCTGACCTGAGGGCAACTGTGTCTCATCATGTTCCAACACTTCCACCTGATTGCCCAGAATGTCACGGCCAACAACATGGCTTTCTTCTGGCCTTAAGTGCTCAAAGATCTGTGCATCACTGCACACCACGGCCTCACCTGCATTGGTGGTGTTGCTCGGTGAAAGCCAAGAAAGGTCAAAGGGTCCCATAAACAGTTCCTCAGAGTAACCTGTCTGGGGTCATATGTTTCCTTATAATACTGATGTTGTGAGGAAGGAGGACCAGGCTGAGGATTCGATGGGCCAGCCTCTGGGCTATTCAAGTCTCTCTGTGTGGACCCTTGGGATTTGCTACTCGACAAGTAACTGGAGGTATTTTCTGCTAGCCAACTCGTTACCTATTCGCACTGTTCAGGGCGCAAGAGTGGTTTCCAACGTGGCCAAGAAAATATGGATAGGAAGGCAGAGGTAGATAAAGCAGGAACTAGTGATGAGAGAGTATGCTTGTTACTACTCGGTACTCGCAAGAGTATCACTGTACTCGGGCTACTCGGCGGGGACCGAGTAATCTCGCGATACTCGTGCTGTACTCGTGGTCTTCATCCCTGCATGTTGGCGCTCTTTTGAGAGCCAGCCCTCATGCAGGGATTGGCTGGCAGACCACTGCAATGCCACAGCCCTGTTAGTTGTGGAATTGCAGTGATTGGCCGGCCTGCACAGTGTGACTGAGCCTTTATACCGGCGGGCGCGCTGTGCTCTGCACACAGCCATCCAGACAGTCAGTGCAGGGAGAGTGTTGCTGCTTCAGGGAAAGGTTTGCGGCCCTTTATAGTTATTTCCGTAACAGGGCTGCAAACAGTGTGACCAGAAGTCCTTCTCAGGACTATTATAGTTGTATACAGGCAGGCAGGGTATAGCCAGGTCGGAGTACAGTAGCAGAGTCCTTCTCAGGACTATTGTTGCTGTATACAGGCAGGGTATAGCCAGGTCGGAATACAGGCTAGTGACCAGAAGAGTCCTTGTCAGGACTATTGTAGCAGTATACAGGCAGGCAGGCAGGGTATATAGCCATTCCTAGTGGTGACCGTATACCAGCCTTCATCATATCTGGGGCTGGTGTACACAGTCTAAGGCCTGCGCCACACATCCGTGCCTCCGGCACGTGTTTGTCATTTTTTACACGTACCGGCGGCACGGAGACACTTTAACCAATGCTACCCTATTGTAGCAGGCACACACACGTAAAACCACACGGAACGTGTGTCCGTGTGCGTTTGTACGTGTGTGCGTTTTTGAAAGCGCTGACATGTCCGTTTTTTCACCGGCAGCACGGGTGTCACACGGCCCGCACCCGCACCACACGGGTGTAGTGTGGATGCGGTCCCGTGTGACACGCGCCGGAGAAAACACACATGTCATTGAAAAAAAAACAAAACATTAACTCACCTTCTCCAGCCCTCCTGTCTCTGCCGCTGCTGCCTCTTGCTGCTGACCGCCGCTCATTATTCTCATTGAATATTCACTTCACTGCCTGGCAGCAGCAGCAGCGGGGAGACGGGAGGGCTGGAGACCGAGGATCAGCACCACGGACAGCAGCGCGGACATCAGGAAGGACCAGGTGAGTATAATAATTACCGATTCTACGTGTGCTATCGCGGATAGCACACGTAGAACACACGTGTCACGCACGTACCAGAGACACGTACTTACCTGCACGCAACACGCAGGGAAAATACGTGTCTCTCGGCACGTGCGTGAATTTCACGTGAGTGTGGCAGAGGCCTAAAACAGTCCTGATAGTGTCAGACTTCTCAGCAATTGTCGCTCCTAAAAACCTGTTAGGTTCTTAGTGCGTCCGTGCTTGCATTTAAAAACCGCACGTGTGTGCCTGTCGGTGGCAGCGTACAGGTGCACTTGTGTGCGTTTTGCACAAACTTGGATATAACGCACAAGTCTAGTGAATACACGTCAGCACAGCATTGCAAAATGCGCAAGGGCGTTGGCAACAAACAAGGAAGTGGACGTGATGGTGGTGCAGGCAGAGGCCGAGGTCGTGGGCAAGCTCTAATTTCGCCACAACAAAGGGCCACATCTAGTTGCTCGCACGTCCTGTCCCAAATTCTTGGGGACCGCAGCAGTACACCGCTCTTGAACCAAGACCAGTGTCAACAGGTTGTTAGTTGGATAGCGGATAATGCTTCCAGTCAGATTGGCACCACCACAAACACTCTGTCTTCCACACGGTCAAGTGTCAGTAGCCGTGATACTGCACCGCACATTTCAGAACCTGATCCTCCTTCCTACCACAAGGCTGAGTACACGTCCTCGGACATTACTGATCCCACACTTGGACACTCGGAAGAGCTGTTCACGTTTCCATTCGCACATTCTGGCCTCTCGCCAGCTCATGTTGAAGTAGGTCATGAGGAGATCGTATGTACAGATGCCCAAATATTTGAGCAGCCACGTTCTCACGAAGTTGGCAACATGTCTCAACAAGGGGTAGACGATGATGAGACACAATTGTCAGGAAGTCAGGAGGAGGAGCAGGGTGCGGAAGAGGAAGACGACGTGGTGGATGATCTAGTAACTGACCCAACCTGGCAGGAGGATATGCAGAGCGAGGACAGCAGTGCACAGGGGGAGGGAGGCGTAGCATCCCAACAGGCAGTAAGAAGCAGGGTGGTGGCTCCAGGCAGAAGTCAGGCAACCGTTCCCCGGAACAACAACACGACACAAGGTGCCTGTACAAATGTTAGGTCTTCCCGAGTCTGGCAGTTTTTTAAGTTGGCTCCAGATGATTCTAAAAAGGCCATTTGCAACACCTGCCGTGCCAGCATCAGCAGGGGTACCAAAACTAGCAGCCTGACCACCACCAGCATGATCAGGCACATGTCAGCCAAGCACCCGACTTTGTGGGAAGTACAACAGAGTCGAGGAGCAGTGCTTGCTGATGTCACTGCTACGTCTTTGCTTGTTGTGCATGCGAGCCAATCCCCTGTCCATGCTGCCTGCGAACAAGCCTCCTCCGGTCCTGCACCTGCAGTTGCCTACGCAGAAATAACACCATCATCAAGCACGTTCTTGTCCAAGCGCAGCATTCAGTTATCCATTCAGCAAACCTTTGAACGCAGGCGCAAATACACTGCCAACGCCCCACATGTCACAGTTCTAAATGCTAACATTTCGCGACTGCTTGCGCTGGAAATGTTGCCTTTTAGGCTGGTGGAGACAGAAGCATTCCGCGACCTGATGGCGGCAGCTGTCCCACGTTACTCGGTCCCCAGCCGCCACTATTTCTCCCGGTGTGCCGTCCCCGCATTGCATAACCACGTGTCACAAAACATCACACGTGCCCTGAACAACGCTGTTTCACCCAAAGTCCACCTAACCACAGACACGTGGACAAGTGCTTGTGGGCAAGGCCACTACATCTCGTTGACGGCACACTGGGTTAATATTGTGGAAGCTGGGACCCAGTCTGAGCGAGGGACGGAACACGTCCTTCCCACACCAAGGTTTGCAGGCCCTACCTCAGTCAGGGTTTCACCCACACTCTATAGCTCCGGAATGTCATGCTCCTCAGCCTCCTCCTCCTCTTGTGCATCCTCATCCACTTTACCCTCCACACCAGTCCCAAGCTGGAAGCACTGCAGCACTGCCTCGGCGAAGCAGCAACAGGCTGTGCTGAAGCTAATCTGCATAGGTGACAAACCCCACAATGCAGAAGAGGTGTGGACAGCTCTGAAACAGCAGGCAGATCACTGGCTCACACCTCTGAACCTAAAGCCAGGAAAGGTCGTGTGTGACAATGGCCGGAACCTGGTGGCGGCTTTGAGGCGAGGCCAGCTGACACATGTTCCATGCGTGGCCCATGTGCTCAACCTCGTTGTTCAGCAGTTTCTAAAGTCATACCCAGAGCTGTCTGATCCGCTGGTAAAAGTTCGCCGCCTGTCTGCACATTTTCGAAAGTCACCTACTGCTTCAGCCGGCCTTGCCGGCTTTCAGCGCCGTTTGTACCTTCCGGCTCACAGACTGGTGTGTGATGTCCCCACGCGTTGGAATTCAACTCTGCACATGCTGGTCAGGATATGTGAGCAGAAGAGGGCAGTTGTTGAGTACCTGCATCACCTAAGCCGTCGGGAAATGGGTCAAACTCCACAAATAACACTTGAGGAGTGGAGATGGATGTCCGACCTATGTACCATCCTCCAAAACTTTGAGGACTCCACCAAGATGGTGAGTGGTGATGACGCCATTATTAGCGTCACCATACCGCTTCTCTGCCTTCTAAAACGGTCTCTGCTCAAAAACAAACATGATGCATTGCAGGCGGAGCGTGATGAGTTGGAGCAAGAAACAGTAGTGGGTGTGGGTGATAACACACAGCCCAGCCTCGTCTGATCACAACGTGCAGTGGAGGACTATGACGAGGAGGAGGATGAAGACATGGAGCAACTCTCCGGCCAAATTGAGGATATGACATGCACACCAGTCATATCCTCGGTTCAGCGTGGCTGGCCAGAGGACAGGGTAGATGAGGAGGAGGAGGAGGAGGAGGAGGACAGCATGTTCAGTCATCGTGTTGGTCAGGATACTGAAGTACTGGCTGTTAAGAGTCTGGCGCACATGGCTGACTTTATGGTAAGCTGCCTGTCTCGTGACCCTCGCGTTAAGAACATCTTGGCCGACAATCATTACTGGTTGGTAACACTGTTAGACCCACGCTACAAGGAGAACTTTATGTCTCTTATTCCCGAGGCGGAGAGGTCAGCCAAAATGCAGCAGTTCCGGAAGGCCATAGTCACGGAAGTAGGCAAAGCATTCCCCTCACAAAACGCTAGCGGCATAGGTCAGGAATCAGTGGACAACCAAGGCGTACAGCCGAGAGGGGCACAAGTCCAATCCGCCAGAGGTAGGGGAACAGTCTTTAAGATGTGGGACAGTTTTCTCAGCCCCTCACGTACCACAGCCCCTGAGGTGCGGGGTAGTGCCACAAGAAATCCTAAGTTTGCCCAGATGCTCAAGGAGTACCTTGCAGATCGAACAACTGTACTCCGACATTCCTCTGTGCCTTACAATTATTGGGTATCCAAGGTGGACACGTGGCATGAATTGGCTCTCTACGCCTTGGAAGTCCTGGCCTGCCCTGCAGCTAGCGTTTTGTCAGAGCGTGTTTTTAGTGCCGCAGGTGGAATCATTACAGATAAACGCACCCGCCTGTCAACTGAAAATGCTGACAGGCTGACTCTGATCAAGATGAACAAGGGTTGGATTGGGCCAGACTTCACCACACCACCAGCAAATGAGAGCGGAATTTAAAGTTTGTAACGGGAATTTGCCATGTACCTCCACTCACCCATGGGTACACACTTCTGGACTTTGGATAATCGCTGGACTGCTCCTCCTTCTCCTCATGCGCCACCACGATGACCGTTACAATAGTTAGGCCTTTGTTTCAGGTATACCCCCAGTGGTAAATTTTTTCGCCCATTCTTTCAGAATGGACATTACAACGACAGGAGACCCGCTCCTTTGCAATGGGAACAATGTTTTGAGGCCCTCATGCACGTCTCTATCCAGGGACAATGTGGAGCCTCCCAATTTTTGGCTGCCCTGCCTAAGGGCTATACTACAATAGACCCACTTCCTGACAATGGACACTTCAGGTTTACAGGCCCTCATGCACGTCTCTATCCAGGGACAATGTGGAGCCTCCCAAGTTTTGGCTGCCCTGCCTAAGGGCTATACTACAATAGACCCACTTCCTGACAATGGACACTTCAGGTTTACAGGCCCTCATGCACGTCTCTATCCAGGGACAATGTGGAGCCTCCCAATTTTTGGCTGCCCTGCCTAAGGGCTATACTACAATAGACAAACTTCCTGACAATGGACACTTCAGGTTTACAGGCCCTCATGCACGTCTCTATCCAGGGACAATGTGGAGCCTCCCAATTTTTGGCTGCCCTGCCTAAGGGCTATACTACAATAGACCCACTTCCTGACAATGGACACTTCAGGTTTACAGGCCCTCATGCACGTCTCTATCCAGGGACAACATGGAGCCTCCCAATTTTTGGCTGCCCTGCCAAAGGGCTATACTACAATAGACCCACTTCCTTACAATGGGCACTTCAGGGTTACAGGCCCTCATGCACATCTCTATCCAGGGATAATGTGGAGCCTCCCAATTTTTGGCTGCCCTGCCAAAGGGCTATACTACAATAGACCCACTTCCTCAAAATGGGCACATTAGACTCAAGAGCCCTTCATGTACGTCTCTTCTCAGGGACATCGAAGTGCCACACAATGTTTTCACGTAAAATCTTTCATGTAATCTCCAAAAGTAACATACACCAGCTCTATCTCACTATTGGGTATGTGCCCTTAACATTTCCGAAATGAAAATTCATTTTGGTGTCATTTTGGAAGGTTTTCTGGTGAGTCCGTAAAAATGGCGTAAAACGCGGACAAAATTGTTCACAGCTGTGACTTTTGAGTGATAAATGCTTCAAGGGGTCTTCCCCATGCTGTTGCCATGTCATTTGAGCACTCTTCTGAGACTTTTGTGACATTTTTAGGGTTTCTACAGGCTGCCGGGGGTCATTTCATAAAAATACTCAGGTCTCCCATAGGATAACATTGGGCTCGGTGCTCGGGCCGAGTACACGAGTATCTTGGGATGCTCGGCCCGAGCCTCGAGCACCCGAGCTTTTTAGTACTCGCTCATCACTAGCAGGAACCTTTTTCTTTGGCTTGGTCACACTTCTTGGGCGACCACCACTGTCACTACCACCTCGTCCACGGCCCTTAGGGTATGTGCGCACGTTGCTTTTTACCTGCTTTTTACCTGCTTTTTTGCTGCTTTTTCTTCTGCGCTGTTTAATGCCAAAATGGATGTGTTCTTCTATTCAAGCAAAGTCTATGGGAATTTGGGTTTCTTGTTCACACTATGTTGTTCAAAATGCTGCCTTTTTGTGGCAGAACTTTGGTCAAAAACTCAGCTTTTCAAAGAAGCAACATGTCAATTGTTTTTGCCATTTGGGTTTTGCACTGCAAAGCTGAGTTTTTGACCAAAGTTCTGCCACAAAAAGGCAGCATTTTGAACAACATAGTGTGAACAAGAAACCCAAATTCCCATAGACTTTGCTTGAATAGAAGAACACATCCATTTTGGCATTAAACAGCGCAGAAGAAAAAGCAGCAAAAAAGCAGGTAAAAAGCAACGTGCGCACATACCCTTACCGCCTCTTTTTCCCATTTTTTGGTTTGATTATTTGAAGGTGAATACTGTAACGAGACCTTTTGTACAGGCAGTGGAACGACACTGATGCTGGGTTGCTAAAGTTGTGTTAATAGTTTCCCATGATAGCTGTTTCTAGAAGTCGAAAAACCGCAAGGTACCTTTATTGGACAAACTACTCTACTATTGGAAGACTCGACAAAGATGTTGTGAATGTGTTTCTCCTAAAAGAAAACATGTTTTTTTAGTATTGGTTTTTGTCACTCAGACTGTGTTTTAGTAAGAGCAGGACATTATGGAGGTTCTGTAAGATATGACGCCGCCACCAGGATGCTAGGTTGCTGCTAGTAAGGTATTGGCCTTCAGGCAGATGTAGAGCCACTGACACCAAGGCAGAACTACAGGATGTGACAGCATTTTTTTTTTTTTTTTTAAAACTTACACTTTTTTTAATCAGTACGGTACTATGGAGTTTATGTATGCTATGAAGCCAACACAAGGACGCAACTGTGCTGGTATGAATTGAGATGGTGGCTGACAGGCACTACATCACACCTGAACCCGTTGTTTTGTCACTTTTGGGACCTTTTTTAGAAAGTTGTAACACGTATTCCTAGTAGAAAACACACAAGTTATGTCGCAGTGCTGGGATTGTTGATTTTTAGTAACAGATGTCAGCTTTAAATCTTTCTCTGCCTGTGAAAAAGCTCTCCCTATATTACACACTGCAGTAACAGACCATATGCAGCACTAATCTAATAGGAGGATTTTTTTTTTTGTTTTCCAGTTTAAAACAGGAATGGCTTTCACCTAACAAAGCAATGCACTAACACTGACCCTATAGCTGGTTCTGTTATTTCTTTATCTGCTAGCAGATAATGCACATTATATTCAGCCCTTGCAAGGACTATTTAGGATTTTGCAGCAGGAATGCTATATCTCATAGAACGCACTGCACTGTTCCAATACTTGGTTCTACGATATGCACAGCTGCTAGTGTGACGCCCTGGACCCCAGGGGTCACAGGTCACGACACTCAACACATACACCCCCACACTTGAAAGGTACCATCAGTCAACCACAAAGACCTGATTGCCTCCCTCAGTGTTAGACAGGCACACCAGGTGGGCAGAGTCAGGCGGAAAGACACCCCCCCCCCCCCCCCCCCCGAGGAGTCTGCTGGCCTGAGGCAGGAAAACAGTGAGCAGTTCAGAAAACAGTTCAGTGCAGGACAGTAGAGTGGAGAGTGAGTCCAAAACAGTCAGGCAGGCAGACGGCAGTGACCGCCTGCAGGAGACCGGGAACACGACCAGTGGAACCGTAAGGGACCGGGACAGGGTAGTGGCCCGCCAGAACCGAACAGGGGAGCTAACAGGATACCGGAGCACCAGGCAGGGTACTCAGACCCCGAACTAGGCTATATGCCACCACCATAGTCGAATTAACTGATTGCGGTCTGGACCTCAGGGGTTCATTCCACCAAAGTCCCGTTTGACGGCAAAAGCCCAACCCGTCCGGATAGTAGCCACCGCCAAAGGCCAGAGATCCAAGGGCCAGTGCCTGCGGGCAAAGGAGCTCCTCCGACATCTACACGCCGGGGAGCAGACTACCAGTGCTCAGGCACAGTGGTCAAACTACAACATAGGTGCAGGAGAAAGGTGGACATTGCCAACCTGACTAGGAAGCTGCAGCCGGCTGCGGGCCCTGTTCATACCTTTGTTTGGTTTACCAGTAATTCTGTGTGGTTTAATCGTGAGTACACCAGTGCCTCAGGCACCGCACCGCGCTGCACCGCAACACTGCGCCCTGCATCCCGGCCCTCGCACCACTGGGCCCCGGGACCAATATCCCCTACCCACGGAGGAGTCAACACCTAACTGCACCACTACACCGCTCCCGGGAGTCCCCGTACCTTCACCGCAGCGGTGGTGCCCACCATCACCACAACTCGTGGATGGTGTCACGAACAATCATCTCAAAACCAAACACCTGCATCCCTCGTGTGCAACGCCAACCCCCCTTTGCAGAGCGACGTGACCCCCGGGTCCGTGAGTGGCTCAAGCCACCACCCGTAGAACGCGAGCACGGATCCGAGCGGCTCGGCGGCCGCAGCTGAGGCCACGGGGTGGTACACTAGCAGCTACTGGACACTATGTTCAGCCCTTACAAGGACTATTTTTAGTTCTCTGTATAAACGTTCTCCCACACACAGTACAGTCTATCTACACCGCCAGCTCAGGAATGAATGCATTCACAAAATGGTGGCAGCCTTATATAGCCCCTATGAAAATGAAAGTATCAAAGCGAATACCATATTAGCCGTCGGATAGCGAATACCTCAAATACCCCATTATCCGTGGGATACCGAGTAGTGGCTAATACATTCGCTCATCCCTAATTATAATGTATTTCCCATAGTCCTCCATATATAAAGCATACCTCCCAACCGTCCCGGATACAGCGGGACAGTCCCTCTTCTGAGCCTTTGATCCCGGGTCCCGCCCGTGAGGCTGTTTGTCCCGGCTCCACCCACCCACTGTAGCCCCGCCTCGCTGTTTCTCCCTTCTACTATTCATTACAGAGCCGAGCGCGCACCTACTCCTGTGACTGCTGCTGAGGTATGAATCACCCCCTGCAGCAGAGCGACCCCCCTGCAGCAGAGCGACCCCCCCCCCTGCAGCAGAGCCCCCCCCCCCCCTGCACCAGAGCCGACCCCCCCAGTCCCGGAGCCTGCGTTTGTCTGCAGCTGTTCTCTCTGATTCCCCGTGTGCGGCTTCTCACTGCTGCAGACAGGCGGGGAGTCAGGAAGCTGAGGAGACCGTGCAATCAGCACTTATCTCCTGCAGATAGCAGTGACAATAACCTATGCAGAGTGGCATCTGCAGGCTTCTATTAGCTTACCGATCAGTGGTCTCCTGCCTGTGGAGCAGAGCTGCTGGGTCCTAGCTTCCCAACAGCTTCAACTCTGCTTTATCCTGGCTCCCCTACCAGTTAAAGGGAACATGTCAGCAGAAATTTCACAATAAAAATAAAAGATTCCCCTCTGCAGCTCCTGGGCTGCTTCTAGAAAGGTTCCTGTTGTTATTGTGCCCCCTTTGAGACCTACAAAAATACTTTATGAAGTCTTACCTTTTTGTATGCAAATGTGTTTTTATGGTCACGGGGGCGGGCTGTCTGGCGTCCGTTATTCCCCCTCCTGCCGCTTTACGCAGTCCCCCATTGCTCATTTACATACACAAGGACGCCTTCCTCATGTAACTGTCCTCCCGAAGTTTTGCGCATGTGAACGCTTTTTCAGGTGATTGCGCAGGCACGAGATTATGGGCGGCGCTGTGATTGTCATCAGCAGCGTTAACCAAGTACCCGCCCATAATCTCGTGCCCGCACTTTTCCCTCTGACTCCACCGTTATGCGCAAGTGCTGGCCATATGAACCATGTTACCTATTACTGCTTGCACGAGATTATGGGCGGGTACTTGGATGACTTTGCTGATGACAATCACAGCGCCGCCCATAATCTCGCGCCCATGGTAATAGGTAACGTGGTTCATATGGCCAGTGCTTGCGCATAACGGTGGAGGCAGAGTGAGAAGCGCGGGCACGAGATTATGGGCGGGTACTTGGATGACGCTGCTGATGACAATCACAGCGCCGCCCATAATCTCGCGCCTGCGCAATCACCTCAAAAGCGTTCACACTTTGCACAGTGCTTACTCCCGCGAGAGTGGCACTGGGCATGCACAAAACTTCAGGAGGACAGTTACATGAGGAAGGCGTCCTCATGTATGGAAATGAGCAATGGGGGACGGCGTACAACGGCAGGAGGGGGAATAACGGACGCCAGGCAGCCCGCCCCCGTGACCATAAAAACAGATTTGCATACAAAAAGGTAAGACTTCATAAAGTATTATTTTAGGTCTCAAAGGGGGCACAATAGCAACAGGGACCTTTCCAGAATGCAGCCCAGGAGCTGTAGAGGGGAATCTTTTATTTTTTTTTGCTAAATTTCTGGTGACAGTTTCCCTTTAAAGGGAACCTATCAGGTGCAATCTGCACTCAGAGCCAGGAGCAGTTCTGGGTGTATATTGCTAATCCCTCCCTAACTGTCCCTGTATACACTAGCATAGATAAAGGCATCTATAGAAAAAGTATTTTTAAAGAGCTTATATCTTATGCTAATTAGCGCGGGGACTAGTCCCAAGGGCGTTACTTCACTTGGCTAGTCGGCTCATATAGCGTGTTAGTACTCACACAGGGGCGTAATAACATGCTAACATGCTATGCGAGCCGACTAGCCAAGTGAAGTAACGCGCTTGTGACTAGTCCCCGCGCTCATTAGCATAAGATATAAGATCTTTAAAAATATTTGTTCTTGATCTCTTTATCTATGCTAGTGTATACAGGGACGGTTAGGCAGGGATTAGCAATATACACCCAGAACTGCTCCTGGCTCTGAGTGCATATTGCACCTGACAGGTTCACTTTAAAGGGAACCTGTCACCAGATTTGGGGCCTATAAGCTGCGGCCACCACCAGCGGGATCTTATGTACACATTCTAACATGCTGCATACCTCCCAACCGTCCCGGATACAGCGGGACTTTCACGCTTTACGTTGTTTGTCCCATTGCCACGGGCGGGACGGCCGGCTCCCGGGCTCCGCCCACCCACTCTCTCTCCGCCTCCCTGCTTTTCCCTCCTACCATCCTAGTAGACGTGGCATAGAGAGGAGCGCTGCCTGTGCTGCTGCTGGTACAGTAAACTAATCTCCCCAGCGCTGATTTCCCTCCCTCCCCCCTCACCCCCGGCCGGAGCCTGTCTGTGCGGTCGGCCGGCCGCCTGTCTGTGCGGTCGGCCCGCCACCTGTCTGTGCGGGCGCCCCCCGCCGCCTGTCTGTGCGGGCGCCCCCCGCCGCCTGTCTGTGCGGGCGCCCCCCTGCCGCCTGTCTGTGCGGGCGCCCCCCTGCCGCCTGTCTGTGCGGGCGCCCCCCTGCCGCCTGTCTGTGCGGGCGCCCCCCTGCCGCCTGTCTGTGCGGGCGCCCCCCTGCCGCCTGTCTGTGCGGGCGCCCCCCCGCCGCCTGTCTGTGCGGGCGCCCCCCTGCCGCCTGTCTGTGCGGGCGCCCCCTGCCGCCTGTCTGTGCGGGCGCCCCCTGCCGCCTGTCTGTGCGGGCGCCCCCCTGCCGCCTGTCTGTGCGGGCGCCCCCCTGCCGCCTGTCTGTGCGGGCGCCCCCCTGCCGCCTGTCTGTGCGGGCGCCCCCCGCCGCCTGTCTGTGCGGGCGGCCCGCCGCCTCATTGTGCGGGCGGCCGGCCGCCTCTCTCTGCGGGCGGCTGGCCGCCTCTCTGTGCGGGCGGCCCGCCGCCTGTCTGTGAAGGCGGCCGGCCGCCTGTCTGTGAAGGCGACCGGCCGCCTCACTGTGGCTGCCTGCGTGTCCGTGCTGGAGGCCCGCCGGCTGCCTGCGTGTCCGTGCTGGAGGCCCGCCGGCTGCCTGCGTGTCCGTGCTGGAGGCCCGCCGGCTGCCTGCGTGTCCGTGCTGGAGGCCCGCCGGCTGCCTGCGTGTCCGTGCTGGAGGCCCGCCGGCTGCCTGCGTGTCCGTGCTGGAGGCCCGCCGGCTGCCTGCGTGTCCGTGCTGGAGGCCCGCCGGCTGCCTGCGTGTCCGTGCTGGAGGCCCACTGGCTGCCTGCGTGTCCGTGCTGGAGGCCCGCTGGCTGCCTGCGTGTCCGTGCTGGAGGCCCGCCGGCTGCCTGCGTGTTTGTGCTGAATGGGTGTGGATGGGGAGTGGATATGGGCGTGACTGTGAAATGGGCGTGGTTAGGGGGCGTGACCTAAAAATTTGCCGCGGCGCGCGTAGCAAACTTTGTCCCTCTTTTCCTTCTTTAAAAGTTGGGAGGTATGATAAAGTAGCCTTATAACTAGGGATGGCCGAACACCAAAATATCCGACTTCGCGAATATCCGACGAATAGGTCACTACTATTCGAGTATTTGCGAATATTCGATGCGCAATGTAAGTCTATGGGAAACTTGAATAATTTCACGCTAGACCTAACAGCGATCTGTTGTGACTGAGGAAAAGGCTGAAATGGATGTGAAAAGGCAGAAACTGTATGGGCATAGCTGCTCCTCCCTCTGCCATGCACCCCTCCCCAACTCTGCCATTCCGCACCCATCCTACATTGCCGTTCATCCCCCGTCCTACATTACCGTTCAGCCCCTTTCCCCTGCTCCATCGCTTACACCACCACCCATATAGCCCTCCTTCCCACGTATACTCACCTCGGGCCTCCGTCCACTGCTCGTGCTGTGATCACTGACAGGACATCCTGCCGGGGCGCAGGTCTGATGTAAGTGCATGCGGCTGGGAGCGATGATCTGCAGCCTCAGCGGCACTGCACTACGGATCACCCCTCCTCGCCGCATGTCACCTCGGACCTCGTTTCCACAGCAAGCAGAGATGTTGGGGAAAATTTCCCCTCACTGACAGCAAGCAGAAGTATTGGGAAATGTTTCCATTCACTGACAGCAAGCAGAAATGATGGGGAATGTTTCCACTCACTGACAGCAAGCAGAGATGGTGGGGAATGTTTCCATTCACTGACAGGATGCTGAAGTATTGGGGAATGTTTCCATTCACTGACAGCAAGCAGAGATGGTGGGGAATGTTTCCATTTACTGACAGCAAGGTGAAATGTTGGGTAATGTTTCCATTCAATGACAGCAAGCAGAGATGATAGGGAATGTTTCCATTCAATGAAAGCAAGCAGAGATGATGGGGAATGTTCCCATTCATTGACAGTAAGCAGACGTGTTGGGGAATGTTTCCATTCAATGACAGCAAGCAGAGATGTTGGGGAATGTTTCCACTCACTGACAGAAAGCTGACGTGTTGGGGAATTTTTCCACTCACTGACAGAAAGTAAAGATGATGGGGAATGTTTCCTTTCAGTGACAGCAAGCAGAGATGTTGAGGAATGTTTCTATTTATTGACAGCAAGCAGAGATGTTGGGACATATTTCCACTTACTGACAGCAAGCAGAGATGGTGGGAAATGTTTCCATTCACTGACAGCATGCTGACGTATTGGGGAATGTTTCCATTCACTGACAGCAAGCAGAGATATTAGGGAATGTTTCTATTTATTCACAGCAAGCAGAGATGTTGGGAAATGTTTCTTTCTATTTACTCACAGCAAGCAGAGATGTTGGGGAATGTTGCCACTCACTGACAGCAAGTTGACGTGTTGGGTAATGTTTCCATTCACTGACAGCAAGCAGTGGTTGTGGGAAATGCTTCTATTCACTGACAAAAAGCAGAGATGTTGGGTAATAACCAGATTGTTCCTGATGGCAAAAAACAGATGTGTGAAAGAGCAAAATGGCTCCGCACTGTGGTCCTAAACACCCATATCTTTTTGGAATCACCCAGATTGGGAGGGGGAGGTGACATCACACACAGGAGTGCAGATTCTACCCAGTTTTACTGAAGCTGTAATGTGAGATATTTCTACAGTACCTCTGCAGTAGGATTTCAGCAGTTGCTCCCCTAGTGGAAAATATCAAACTTTTATTTTTTTTTTTATATTTTTCTGAATTAAAAACAAATAATAATATGTATACATAACATTTAAACATTAATACTTTGTATTTTTTCAGTTATTGAAAAAACATTTTTTTACGACCCCTTCTCTTTAAGGGTATGTGCGCACGTTGCGTTCTGGCGTGAGAAATAAAAAGCCGTGTTTTGTCACTGCATGTGCGTTTCAAAAAGCATCCAAAATGCTGCATTTTGGATGCATTTTGAATGCATTTTTGATGCATTTTTGACAGTGCGGTTCCACTCGGCTCTGCTACATCCCCATAGAGCAGGGGTGAGGAACCTTTTTTTTGGCAGGGGCCATTTGGAAATTTCTACTAACCTTCGGGGGCCGCACAAAATGATCAATGTTTAAATTATCCTGCTATATTTGGTGAGACAATTAATTAACTCACCCCTACTGTGGCGGCTGGAGTGGCTTCTCTTTGGTGCACGGCTTTGATGTTTGGTGATACTAATCATGTTTTTTCTCACAGCTACTTTTTCAGGTTTGTCTCCGTCTGGATCACAGTCAACTCTTTGTGATAATAAGATTGGTAAATCATATATATCACTAACAGACGCTTTATATACATCAAAGGAGACGCTGGAGGTACATATATCACATAGGAGATGCTGGAACTGCTGTATAGACATCACAGGTGACACTGGGGGCACATACATCACACAAGGGGCTGGGAACATGTAAATGCCCCCAGCCCCTCCTGTGATGTATATGCCCCCAGCATCTCCAATGTGATGTGTAAGTCACAGAAGACGTTGGGGGCATACACATCACTGGAGACACTGGTGGCATACACATCACAGGAGACGTAGGGGGCATACACATGACAGGAGACGCTAGGGGCATACACATCACAAGAGGGGTGGCTGAGGCACAGACACCACAAGAGGGTCTGGGGCACAGACACCACAAGGGGACCTGGGGCACAGACACCACAAGGGGGCCTGGGGCACAGACACCACAAGGGGGCCTTGGACACAGACACCACAAGGGGCCTGGGACACAGACACCACAAGGGGGCCTGGGGCACAGACACCACAAGGGGGCCTGGGGCACAGACACCACAAGGGGGCCTGGGGCACAGACACCACAAGGGGGCCTGGGGCACAGACACCACAAGGGGGGCTGGGGCACATCCATATTGCAAGAGGGGCTGGGGCGCATACACATTACAAGAGGGGCTGGGGCGCAGACATCAATGGGGAGAGTGCAGACATCACTGGGGGGTCAGACACCAACAGATATCACTGGAGGGAGCACAGACATCACACTGAGGGGAGGCACAGACATCATGGAGGGGGTCTGCACACAGGACTGGGGGATGGTCTGCACACAGGACTTGGGGATGGGCTGCACACAGGACTTGGGGATGGGCTGCACACAGGACTTGGCGATGGGCTGCACACAGGACTTGGCGATGGGCTTCACACAGGACTTGGCGATGGGCTGCACACAGGACTTGGCGATGGGCTGCACACAGGACTTGGCGATGGGCTGCACACAGGACTTGGCGATGGGCTGCACACAGGACTTGGGGATGGGCTGCACACAGTACTTGGGGATGGGCTGCACACATGACTTGGGGATGGGCTGCACACATGACTTGGGGATGGGCTGTACACAGGACTGGGTGTTGGGCTGCACACAGGACTGGGTGTTGGGCTGCACACAGGACTGGGGGATGGACTGCACACAGGACTGGGGGATGGGCTGCACACAGGACTGGGGGATGGGCTGCACACAGGACTGGGGGATGGGCTGCACACAGGACTGGGGGATGGGCTGTACACAGGACTGGGTGTTGGGCTGCACACAGGACTGGGGGATGGACTGCACACAGGACTGGGGGATGGACTGCACACAGGACTGGGGGATGGACTACACACAGGACTGGGGGATGGACTGCACACAGGACTGGGGGATGGACTGCACACAGGACTGGGGGATGGACTGCACACAGGACTGGGGGATGAACTGCTCACAGGACTGGGGAATGGGCTGCTCACAGGACTGGGGGATGGGCTGCTAACAGGACTGGGGGATGGGCTGCTAACAGGACTGGGGGATGGGCTGCACACAGGACTGGGTGATGGGCTGCACACAGGACTGGGTGATGGGCTGCACACAGGACTGGGTGATGGGCTGCACACAGGACTGGGTGATGGGCTGCATACAGGACTGGGTGATGGGCTGCATACAGGACTGGGTGATGGGCTGCACACAGGACTGGGTGATGGGTTGTACACAGGACTGGGTGATGGGCTGCACATAGGACTGGAGGGGGCTGCACACAGGACTGGGGGAGCCCTGACATCACTGAGGGAGGGACGTCGATGCAAACCTGGGGTGATACACAGCATTGAGAGGCACACAGCGCTGATGGTTTCAAGTAACTCTGGAGGGAGGGTATACAGACCTGGGGAGGAGGGGCATAGAGCACTGGATGGGGCACAGAGCAGCAGAGGGCGGGCGCTGGACATACAGCAGCATCGCACTCACAGAACCGGAGAGCAGGTGCCGGACTCCCAGCATCGGAGGGAGAAGGTGCGCACAGAGCTCTGGGAGGCAGAGGTGCGGGCACACAACGCTGGAAGCTGTGAAGCTGCTGTGGGACGGAAGCGCAGAGCACTAAACCTGCCCACAAAGTAAGTCCTGATCCCGTTGGCACTGGCCGGCGGGAAAACACATTGGTTCACACAAGCAGCGATGTGTGGATTTGAAGTGCCGGTGGCCTGCAAGACCGCGGTGATGGCACGAACACTGCCGCCACCGGTAAATTGCCCGGGGGCCGCATAAAAGGTCATGGCGGGCAGCATGTGGCCCGTGGGCCAGAGGTTGTCCACCCCTGCAATAGAGCATGGCTGGCTGCGAGACAGAGCCCCGCGATCAGGATGAACTTCACGTGACTTCATTGGGATCCAGTTTTGGGCTTCACATTTTAAAAAGGACATTCAGAAGTTAGAGTCAGTTCAAAAGTTGGCAATTAGACTACTACAAGGAATGGAAGGCCTCCCATATGACGAGAAGTTAAAAAAGTTAGATTTGTTTAGCTTAGAAAAAAAAGACATTTCAGAGGATCTCTCATTTATATGTCTAAACTAGAAATAGGCCCTATGCTATCGCATCGGGAGAGCCATGAAATGAACATCTGACAGGACAGAACTACACCTCCCAGTATGTCCATGTTATAGAATTACAGGAGGGAACTACACCTCCCAGCATGTCCATGTTATATAACTGCAGGAGGAAGCTGCACCTCCCAAAATGCCTATGTTATAGGATTACAGAGGGAACAACTGTCATCATGTCCATGTTCTATAATTACAGGAGGGAACTACACCTCCCAGTATGTGTCACGCTCCCTGGATCCCAGCGCCGTCTGTCACTCACCGCTCCGGTTCCCGGTTCTTCTGCCCGCGGCTGCCCTCCGAGACGATCTGTCGTGCGATAGATTGTCGGGGTCACGGTTTTTGTGACGCACATCCGGCATCGCTTGCGACATCAGGCTGTGTGACACCTCCGAGCGTCGCAGTATCGCTCACAAATCGTGAGTCGTGTACTCGTCGCTCGGTTTCATAATCTCGTTTAAGTAAAATGGCGCCGGTTGCGCATCGTTCCCGGGGGTAGCACACGCCGCTCTGTGTGACACGCCGGGAACGATGAACAGCATCTTACCTCCGTCCCGCGGCTCCCGCCGGCTATGCAGAAGGAAGGAGGTGGGTGGGATGTTTATCTCCGCCCCTCCACTTCTATTGGCCGGCCGCTGTGTGACGTCGCTGTGACGCCGAACGTCCCTCCCCCTTCAGGAAGAGGATGTTCGCCGCCCACAACGACGTTGCACATCAGGTAAGTGTGTGTGACAGGGGTTAACTACTTTGTGCGCCACGGGCAACTAATTGCCCGTGACCCACAAACGACGGGGGCGGGTTTCCTTCCTTCAACACTACGTCAACGTCCATCATGGCGACTGTTCTACGCTACTTCCTTGGGCTGAGTTCTCCCATCATCACGTCAGTGAATCCTCCTCCAGTTCTCCTTTCTATGTTGTCTACGGTCTCCAGCCTTCCGTTCCATTACCGGTATCCTCGACTTCTGATGTTCCCGCTGTGGATGCCCTGTCCAGAGACTTCTCTAATGTATGGAGTACTGTTAAAACCTCCCTTGAACGTGCTTCCGCCCAGATGAAGAAACATGCGGACAAGAGACGCCTTGACCCTCCTCGCTTCTCTCCTGGGGATTTGGTATGGCTTTCCTCCAAATACACCCAGTTGAAGATTCCTTTTTACAAGTTGGGCCCGCGTACATCGGTCCTTTCAAGGTCATCAAACAGATCAATGAGGTATCATACAAACTGCAGCTCCCAGCCACGATGCGGATCCTGAACTCCTTCCACATCTCCTTGCTTAAGCCAGTCGTCCTTGGTCCCTTCTCCTCTGATATCGGTACTCCTCCTCCTATTGCTGATGACGATGTGTACGTGGTAAGAGATATAGTGGCCATGAAGACCTGCGGGGCAAGCAGTTCTTCCTTGTTGATTGGGAGGGCTACGGTCCCGAGGATCGGTCCATGGAACCCCGGGAGAATTTTGGCGCTCCTCTAATACGTGACTTCTTGTCCCGGTTGCGGGGAGGGGGGGCGTAGGGAGGGGGTACTGTCACGGTCCCCGGGTCCCGGTGCCATCTGTCACTCATCGCTCTGGTTCCTGGTTCTTCTGCCCGCGGCTGCCCTCCTCACTCTCCTTCCTCTGCGTCCTCCGTGCCTCTTGCCCGCTGGTCCCGGCGTCTCCCTGTGACCCAGGACGCCCTGTCTGGTCCCCCTGCATCTCGTGCACTGCTTCCTGCTCTGGTCTCCGGCACACGAGCCTCACGCATGCGCATTAGGGCGCGCGCGCGTTCACTCACCTCTTCTTAAAGGGCCAGCGTCCCGGAAACAGGATATTGTCAATTACAGGTACAGGGTATATTAGGACTTCCTTTCCATGTGTGCGGTGCATGATCAACGTGTTTACATAGCTAGGTGCTCAGGTCCCTTTGTGCCTTGTCTTCGCTTAACTCTGTCTCTTCCGCAGAGCCCGCCTGCCACCCTAACCCGATCCTGACGGCTGATTCCCCAGGAAGTCCCCCGGTGACTGTCTGCTGAGGATCCCGCCATCTTCCAACAGCCTGAACCCGTCACCGATCCCCAACTTCACATGGTACACATCAGTCTGCACGTCTCGCTGGACCCGGACCCCGTCTGCTGTTCCTACCCGGTACCTGTATCCGTTCCGGTCATCCATCCTGCCTATGGTGCCCATTGGACTCAGAGACATTCCTGTACTGATCCCTGAAGGACTCTTGTCCCGTACCCCTAGTATTCCGGCTAACGTGCATCTAGGCTCTCTGGTGGGGTGATCGGTCAGTCCCTGTATAGGGGTTAGCTCCGGGTTGCCTCACTGGGGGAGTCCGGTGCACGGCCCAGTGAATCCACCTCCAGGATGTTACAGTATGTCCATGTTATAGAATTACTGCAGGTAACTACAACTCCCACTATGTCCATGTTATAGAATTATAGGAGGGAACTACTCCTCCCAGCATTTCCCTGTTATATAGCTACGGGAGGGAACTATACCTCCCAGCATGTCCACGTTATGGAATTACAGGAGAGAACTATACCTCCCAGCATGTCCATTTTATCAAATTACCCAAGTCAGCTTTCTGCCATGGCTAAGGTTAACTAAGGTCACTCAAGGGGCCTCCCCGCCCGCTGTCACACAGCTAAATACATAGATATATAATTTCTTAACATGATAAACATAGATGATAGATATATAGACATAGATATACTGTAGATCGAGGAGACATTTAGATACAGATATACATAGTTTACCTGTACATAAATAAATAATATATTTACATCAATATACCTAATACATAGAAAGAGAATATAACAACATTTCCATTTATTGTCTAAGTTACTGTTATGTAAAAGAAAGAAGCTTTGCCATTATTTTTGACATGTTAATAAATTGTATCCTTTCACTTCCTTTGTGTTTTTTGGTCCACTTTGGGAATCAACACACACACACACACATCAAACTGCACAAAACAATGTACCACCTCCAATTATATTCACAACAGCTTACAAGAGACCATATAGTGTAAACACACTCAGCACACAGGGGAGACACCACATAGTGAACACAACTCAAAAAACACAAAACCAGATACCAATATATAGCACACAACAAGGAAGAGACAGTGCACAGGGGTGAAAGACGTCAAATGACGCAACACATACAATTCACAAATGCGGGGGGATGATATACAACAGATATATTGGAAAGCGCAGTGTGACACATGTCCACTGCTCCTATCAGCACCACTAAGCATAGACAGATGTTCTCATTGTCATCATGGCTCTGTCTGTGTGCCGTGGCCTGATTTGCGATCACAGGTGAAGGACTCACCGGTGACCGCATATCCCCTGAGTGACTGAAATGAGCCGCGTGATCAGCGGTGCTGTCACTCAGATTACCTGCGGCCAGCTGCAGTTCTCCACCTGAGAGCAGTGGTCGTGGGTAACCTGAGTGATGTCATCGTTGACAGTGCAACTCACTTCAGTTGCTGCACAGAGCTCACAGAGAGCGGCGGTGTTCTACAGCCGCTCCTGTCAGCTTCGTGTAGCAGAGCTGTATGCGTCGTGGGACCTCGTGGGGATTACGCCTGACCTGGAGGGGTATTTGGGGATTTTAATAAAGTGGTGAAAGAGGGGGGTTTTTGTTTTTTTATTCCAAATAAAAGATGTTTTCGGGTCTATGTGTTTACTTACTTTCACTTACACGTTAATCATGGGGGGTGTCTCATTGACACCTGCTCTATGATTAACCTAGGACTTAGTGGCAGCTATGGGCTGCCATTGACTCCTTATTACCCCGATTGCCCCCACAGCAGGGCAATTCGGGATGAGCCGGGTGGAGTCCTCAACATTCCCTCCTGTAATTATAAAACATGGACATGATGATAGTTCCCTCCTGTAATCCTATAACATGGACATATGCTGGGAGGTATAGTTCCGTCCTGTCATTCTAAACCATGGACATGCTGGAGGTTGTAGTTCCCTCTTGTAATTCTATAACATGGACATAGTGAGAGGTATAGTTCTCTTCTGTAATTCTATAATGTGGACATGCTGGGAGGTTTAGTTCGCTCCTGTAATCATATTACTTGAAAATGCTGGGAGGTATAGTTCTCTCCTGTAATTATATGGCATGGACATGCTGGGAGTTGTAGTTACCTCCTGTAATTCTATACATGGACATGCTAGGAGGTGTAGATCCCTCCTGTAATTCTATAACATGGACATGCTGGGAGGTGTAATTCCCTCCTGTAATTCTATAACATGGACATGCTGGGAGGTGTAGATCCCTCCTGTAATTCTATAACATGGAAATCCTGGGAGGTGTAGATCCCTCCTGTAATTCTATAAAATGGACATGCTAGGAGGTGTAGTCCCCTCCTATAATTCTATAACATGGACATGGTGGGAGATGTAGTTCCCTCCTGTAATTCTATCACATGGACATGCTGGGCGGTGTAGATCCCTCCTGTAATTCTAAAACATGAGCATGGTGGGAGGTGTAGTTCCTTCCTGTAATTATATAACTTGGAAATCCTGGGAAATGTAGTTCCCTCCTGTAATTCTATAACATGGACATGCTGGGAGGTGTAGTTCCCGCCTGTAATTCTATAACAATAACATGCTGGGAGGTGTAGTTCCCTTCTGTAATTCTATAACATGAACATGCTGGGAGGTGTAGTTCCCTCCTATAATTCTATAACATGGACATGGTGGGAGGTGTAGTTCCCTCCTGTAATTCTATCACATGGACATGCTGGGAGGTGTAGTTCCCTCCTGTAATTCTATAAAATGGACATGCTCGGAGGTGTAGTTTCCTCCTGTAATTCTAGAACATGGACATGCTGGGAGTTGTAGTTCCCTCCTGTAATTCTATAAAATGGACATGCTAGGAGGTGTAGTCCCCTCCTATAATACTATAACATGGACATGCTGGGAGATGTAGTTCCCTCCTGTAATTCTATCACATGGACATGCTGGGAGGTATAGTTCCCTCCTGTAATTCTATAACATGGGCATGCTGGGAGGTGTAATTCCCTCCTGTAATTCTATAACATGGACATGCTCGGAGGTGTAGTTTCCTCCTGTAATTCTAGAACATGGACATGCTGGGAGTTTTTGTTCCCTCCTGTAATTCTATAACATGGTCATGCTGGCAAGTGTAGTTCACTCCTATAATTCTATAACATGGACATGCTGGGAGTTGTAGTTCCTTCCTGTAATTCTATAACATGGACATGCTGCTAGGTGACCCCGCATACACACACAGAGACATGTCCGTCTTTTCTCTGGCAGCACGGGTGTGACACGTACCGGAGAAAACACGGGTCTCTGAAATAAAAATATTTTCTATATTTACCTGTATCCAGTGGTTTTTTCTTCGTCTCTGCTGCCTCCCGCTCCTGACCCCCACTTATTATACCCACTGAATATTCACTGCACTGTAGAGCTGGAAGCACGAGCAGCGCTGGGGACTTCAGTGCCGGGGACCGCATCGCTAGGGACAGGTGAAAATCCAGCAGTGTGTGTGTGTGTGTCTGTGTGTGTGAAGACATATGTGTGTCTGTCTTCAGTGTATACATGCATGTGCGTTATGTGTATATGTGCTCGGTGTATCCATGTGTGTCTGTCTACTTTGTGTGTATATGTGCTCACGGGTGTGTCTGGTGTGTGTGTGTGTGTGTGTAGGACCTGGAAGCCGGTGACGTGTATGTCACTTGCACAGGCGCAGTTCGAACTGAGCCTGCGCAACTGACAATGCTGCGGTGCATGCCCGAATAGGGTTACATAAACTAGTGATTATGTATGTAGATACATATGTGGACAATATAGCCGACTAACACAATACTTATTTCTTCCAAAGTTAATACTAAGGACAAGGAGGCATTCACTGCGAGTGGAAGAAAAGCGATTCTGGCAGCTAAATAGGAAAGGGTTTTTACAGTTAGTTTTGCAGTCAGACTGGAATGCCCTACCACGATAGGTAGTAATGGCAGATACTATAATGGTTTTTAAAAAAAGGGTTAGTAGATTTCCTCAATACACACAATATTGTTGGTATAAAAGACGTAATAATAAAATGTATAATTGGTGGAGAAAGGTTGAACTAGATGGACCTTGGTCTTTTTTCAACCTATGTAACTATGAAACTATAGTCATATAGTCACATATGTGTTGTATTACAGTTAAGGCTGGACATGATAGACCTGTAGATTAGTTTTCAACTTATGCAGAGGCGTATCTAGGGGGGGTGGCGGGGCCTCTGCCACGGGCGCGGCTGTTAGGGGGGCGCCGTCAGGCTGCCTGATCCAGCGCTCCGGGAGTCTCCCCGGCGGCTGTGTTTTTCTGCCTTCTGTAGTGGGATTCGGCTATTCTCCGAGTCCAGCAGTCAAGCTGACAGCCGGAGTCAGAAAAAGTGTGGAGCGCGGCTCCCTGTGATCATTTGCATGGTCGGCGGTAGCTTTGTGTGACCTGTGCAGTGACACAGGGCGTGGGTTGGCAGACAACACTGGGGGGGACCTCTCCCTGCCTCCAGCTTCTGCACATCTCCTCTCAGATTGCAGCGTAATGGGGGAGGGGAATGCACGGCAGTGCTGCATAGTGCCATGTGCTCAACCTGTCACCCTCCCGTCCTGTGCACTCAGGCCTGTGTGCTCAGCTCTAGCACCGCAGTGGAGACAGAAGAGGAGAATGAAACCAGCGCTGATTTGCCACACATTAACCCCTTAGTGTCCAGCTGCTGCCTCCATCTTACAGGAGGAGGGAGCGCTAGTCAGGAAATTGTGCTGCATCTGAGCTTACAGGGCAACTAAGCAGCAGGTATTTATATCTGAGCTAAGTGTGTTTATGTCTAATATATATCACCATATATCTAATGTATTAGAGACTTCAATGTTCAGTGTATGTGTTCTGTATATGTCCAGTGTGTGAGTGCTGTATAGAAGGTGTGAGTGCTGTATAGAAGGTTTGAGTGCTTTATAGAAGGTGTGAGTGCTGCATAGAAGGTGTGAGTGCTGCATAGAAGGTGTGAGTGCTGTTTAGAAAGTCTGAGTGCTGTATAGAAGGTGTGAGTGCTGTATAGAATGTGTGCAGTATACAATATGACCAGTGTGTCAAGACTGTGTGCAGTATACGCCCATTGTGTGAGTACAATGTGCTGTTTACTGCCAGTGTGTCAGAGTCGTGTGCGGTATATGATCAGTGTATCATGGCTGTGTGCGTTATGTGGTCAGTGTGTCATGGCTGTGTACAGTATACCTCCAGTGTGTCATGGCTGTGTGCGTTATATGGACAGTGTGTCATGGCTGTGTGCGGTATATGGCCAGTGTATCATGGCTGTGTGCGTTATATGGTCAGTGTGTCATGGCTGTGTGCAGTATATGGCCAGTGTGTCATGGCTGTGTGCGTTATATGGTCAGTGTGTCATGGATGTGTGCGATATACAGTCACTGTGTCATGGCTGTGTGTAGTGTACGATCAGTGTGTCATGGCTGTGTGCGTTATATGGCCAGTGTGTCATGGCTGTGTGTAGTATGCGGTCAGTGTGTCATGGCTGTGTGTAGTATACGGTTAGTGTGTCATGGCTGTGTGCGGTAAATGGCCAGTGTGTCTGATCGGCCGGGATCCGGCACCTGGCACTCTCATCAATTGGCTGTTTTTAAGGGAACCTGTCAGGTGCAATATGCACCCAGGACCATGAGCAGTTCTGGGTGCATATTGCTCATCCCTGCCTAACCGTCCCTGTATACGCTAGCATAGATAAAGGGATCTTTAGAAAATGTATTTCTAAAGATCTTTTATCGAATGCTAATAAGCAAGGGGACTTGTCCCAAGGGCGTTACTTCCCTTGCTAGTTGGTCCCATTAGCATGTTAATACGTTCCTGTGAGTGTGCTATCATGCTAATGAATATGCAGCATTAGAGGATGATCTCACTCACCTCTCCGCTGCTGTTGCCGCCTGACGCTGGATTTCGGCTCAGCGCACATGACCCCGGAGTTTCAGTCATGTGCACTAATTCAGTTTGAAGCCAGGACACCTACACCCGGCTTCATAGTGCACATGTCTGAAACTCCGGGATCATGCGCATTGAGACAAAATCTAGCGTCACGTGGCGATGGCAGCATTGCATACGATAAAACATCTTTAAAAATACGTTTTCTAAAGATCTCTTTATCTATACTAGTGTATACAGGGACAGTTAGGTAGTTATTAGCAATATGCACCCATATTGCACCTGACAGGTTCCCTTTAAATATCGACGACAGCAGCAGACAGCTAGAAGGCTTAATTCCAGATCTGCTAAGTCGTCTGATAGGGTCCGCGGCAAGGTACTGTGCATCTGTTCCCATGCTAATCAATGAGGCGGATGTGCAGTACTTGACGACATAATTGTGCTCACATGACCCTCCACTCTTGCCACTAGCATGGGAGAATCCTAAAAGTGTGCAGAGCATGCTTTATGAGAATTCAGAAGCCTGCAGTCACCTAGAGTCACTGCAGACTTTTATCATAAAACATTAAAATTAAGCTTTGTAGCCCAATGCTATACAACGTATAATATACTCACTGTCAGGATTCAGCTCCGCTCACTGATTCCAGCAGTCATCACATTGCTGCACCACTCATATGCAAGTCTCATATTTAGTCCTGTGACAACTAGCGTCTCTTTCTACTTCTGTTTTTCAATGAAGATTAAGAGAGTTAAGGGTGCTTTACACGAGACGATCTGTCGTGCGATAGATTGTCGGGGTCACGGTTTTTGTGACGCACATCCGGCATCGCTTGCGACATCAGGCTGTGTGACACCTCCGAGCGTCGCAGTATCGCTCACAAATCGTGAGTCTTGTACTCGTCGCTCGGTTTCATAATCTCGTTTAAGTAAAATGGCGCCGGTTGCGCATCGTTCCCAGGGTAGCACACGCCGCTCTGTGTGACACGCCGGGAACGATGAACAGCATCTTACCTCCGTCCCGCGGCTCCCGCCGGCTATGCAGAAGGAAGGAGGTGGGTGGGATGTTTACGTCCCGCTCATCTCCGCCCCTCCACTTCTATTGGCCGGCCGCTGTGTGACGTCGCTGTGACGCCGAACGTCCCTCCCCCTTCAGGAAGAGGATGTTCGCCGCCCACAACGACGTTGCACATCAGGTAAGTGTGTGTGACAGGGGTTAACTACTTTGTGCGCCACGGGCAACTAATTGCCCGTGACCCACAAACGACGGGGGCGGGTACGATCGATCGTGAAACTGCACGATAGATCGTACCGTGTAAAGCAGGCTTTAGGCTGAAGCCACACGAGGATTTGTGCGAGTCCTCACATGACACTCGGCTCACGCTTGCAGCACAGTGGGAGCCGAGGATCATGTGACTGTGGTCCGATCGTGCGATCAGACAACAGCTGCAGTGGGGAGGGCCGGCGCTGCGGAGGGGAGGGAGGGATTTATCTCACTATCTCCTCCGTTGCCGGCTGATGAGAGAACCGCACAGCAGTCTCAGTTACACCGGTGTAACGCAAGTGCAGTGCGATGTTTCTCTCGCCCCATAGACTTGTATGGGTGCAAGTGAAACAGGCTCGCATTACACTCACAGCATGCTGTGACTGTTTTCTCGGTCCGATTAGGGCTGAGAAAACCAGTGCTTTTTTTGCGGTGCTACGCGCCGGTACGGCATACCGGAAAATCTGAAGAGCGCCTTTGGCTCTGTCCACATGGCTAATTTGTAAACTATACAAATTAGCCATGTGGAGCGAAGGCACAAGCCAGAGGCATCTCCAGGGGGCGCTGTCGGGCTGCCTGATGCGGCGGTGTGGAAGTCTGCCGGGTGGGAGCCGCTATTCTCTGAGTGCAGCTGTCATGCTGACAAGCGCACTCATACAAAGTGCAGCGCGCGGCTCCCACTGCTCAATTTTCCTAGTATCTGTCAGACATGAGGACAATTGAAGCGGTGACGCCGGCGCTGACTTCCGGGTCAGCACGACGGCTGTCATGTGATCAGGTCAGCTGATCAGACTGCTGACCCGGAAGCCAGCGCCGCAGCGCAGAGGCGGCAGAGAAATGCTGAGAAGTGCTCCACTGTGGAGCTGAAGAAGACACGGACGGAGGAACATTATGGGGTAAGAGAGGAGTATTTATGAAACAGTATGGGGGAGAGAGGGGGGGAGGGAACTATTTGAGGACACACTATGGGGGGACAGAGGGTGGGGCAGGGAACCATCTGTGCACACACTGGGGGGGACAGAGGGTGCGGAGGGAGCAATATGTATATACACAGTATGGATGGGGGAGGGAACTATCTGTGGACAGAGTATGGGGAGAGAGAGGATGAGGTTTCATGCATGGGGAGAGAAATGATGAGGGGTGATGTATGGGGAGAGAGAATGAGGTTTCATTCATGGGGAGAGAGGATGAGGGGTGATGTATGGGGAGAGAGGATGAGGTTTCATGCATGGGGAGAGAGGATGAGGGGTGATGTATGGGGAGAGAGGATGAGGTTTTATTCATGGGGAGAGAGGATGAGGGGTGATGTATGGGGAGAGAGAGGATGAGGTTTCTTTCATGGGGACAGAGGATGAGGGGTGATGCATGGGGAGAGAGAGGATGAGGGGTGATGTATGGGGAGAGAGAGGATGAGGTTTCATGTATGGGGAGAGAGAGGATGAGGTTTCATGCATGGGGAGAGAGAAAATGAGGTTTCATGCATGGGGAGAGAAATGATGGGGGTGATGTATGGGGAGAGAGAGGATGAGGTTTCATGCATGGGGAGAGAGGATGAGGGGTGATGTATGGGGAGAGAGAGGATGAGGTTTCATGCATGGGGAGAGAAATGATGAGGGGTGATGTATGGGGAGAGAGGATGAGGTTTCATTCATGGGGAGAGAGGATGAGGGGTGATGTATGGGGAGAGAGAGGATGAGGTTTCATGCATGGGGAGAGAAATGATGAGCGGTGATGTATAGGGAGAGAGAGGATGAGGTTTCATGCATGGGGACAGAGGATGAGGGGTGATGCATGTGGAGAGAGAGGATGAGGTTTCATGAATGGGGACAGAAGATGAGGGGTGATGCATGGGGAGAGAGAGGATGAGGTTTCATGCATGGGGAGAGAGAGGATGAAGTTTCATGCATGGGGAGAGAGAAAATGAGGTTTCATGCATGGGAAGAGAAATGATGAGGGGTGATGCATGGGGAGAGGATGAGGTTTCATGCATGGGGACAGAGAGGATAAGGGGTGATGCATGGGGACAGAGAGGATGAGGTTTCATGCATGGGGACAGAGAGGATGTGGAGCAAACTGGAAAGAAATTTTGAGGACACAGAATAAAGAGTGACATGGTATGAGGAGCAAGTGGGCAGGATGGGGAGTGAGGTGGAAAAGTATATAGACACACAAGAGGTAGTGAGGAGGCAGGAAGGGATGAGAAGAATGTGAGGGGTCCAGAATAAAGACTGGGTAGTGGAGGGGGTGGTATGGAGAGGGGGCAGAATGGGAGGACAGTGTGAGGTTATAGCAAGGAGGGGGAGTGTGATGAGGGCACAGTATAAAGATGGTGCAGTATAAGGGGACACAGTGTAAAGGACAGTGTTAACAGTAGGCTCAGTTTGGAAAGAGGGAATATGGAGGGCATGCACCATAAGAGGGACAGTGTGGGTCATATTTTGTGCAGAGAATACTGGGGCCATTATTTATTCTGGGGCACTGCATAGGGCAGATATTTTTAAGTAGAAGTATTATAATCATTCTGCTATTTTAGGGGCATCGTATCTGGATGTGTTACAGAAGACCGGAGAAGATAAATCTGCAGAGACGAGATGTGAATGTGAAAAGTCATCATGGCGTCAGGACAAGATGAAGAATAGAAAGAAATGACAAGAGACAACGTCATCTATAAGGTACCTGAATGTAAATGTTTATTTGTGATACTGACTATGTCTTATCATTAGGGCTTGGTCCCACTTGCGCATTGCTTATGATGTGAGCGCAATGGGACCCCCACTGATCAGCTGTTCTTGGTGCAGGTGTCCGGAAATGCTTATTTCTGGATCTGCTCCGTCCTCTGATGGTGTCTGCGGCCGGGTACTGCACATTCGCCTCATTGATTTTAATAGGAGACTGCTGCCACTATCAGAAGATGGAGCAGATCCAGAACTGAGCACTTCTGGCCACCTGCCATCACCGGCACCTAGAGTAGGGAATTGGCGGGGTTGCCAGGTGCCGGACCCTGACCAGTCAGACATTGGTGACCTATCCTAAGGAAAGGTCATTAATATTAAAGTAGTGGACAATCTCTTTAATAAAGTCTTGTGCCGTCTGACAAGTTAAGGGTTACTATGTTTTTATTTATGTTGTTAGGAGCATTAACGGGGTTGTCCAAATTTGTGATGAGTCTGCAGTCACTCTGTGTGTCACTCTGTGACTGCAGCCTTCTGAATTCTCACAGTGCGCACACTGCCCGCTGTCAGGATTCTCTGGTGCCGGCGGTGAGAGTGGGAGGTTATGAAGCTGCAAGTATGCGATTTACATAGATGTGGTCACGTGCTGAACAGACATGCTCAATGAAAATGAATTGACTGAGCCTGGACACATCAAATCAGAATGTGGCCAGATGTGTACAAATCTCATACTTGTGCTCACATGATCGTCCACTCTCTCCACTGGCACCGGCACACCCCGCCGCAGCCCCGCTACTCAATGTCGGCCGGCAGCACGCCTGACAGCACCCCCAAATTCCCCCCCCCCCCCCCCCCCCCCGCTCCTCGCCTCAGAGATGCGTACCAGCAAATATTTTTTTTACAAGAAAAGCACTGGAGAAAACAATTGCTTATGGGAGCGGACACATACAGTAATATTGGTCCATGTAAAATGTGATTTTATCGCATGCCACTCGCTCCATTTTTTTTTCTTCCCGTGTGTGCTAGGCCTTAGGAAGAGCAGCTCGTCTGCACATGACTAATTGCGCAAATCATATATGAATGAGCGGCCACATGACGACTACACAAACCACGGGGTGGGGGTGGGGGGGGGCAAACAGGATTCTTGCCCCGGGTGCCAGAAAGCCTAGATACACCTCTGACTTATGTAGCTATTTGACTTTAAAAGCAAAAAATAAAATTACAAAACATGAATTCAACACATGGCAAACACTATGACTGCCTCTTCCTATGTCTTAATTTATTATCTCGTGTTTGTATTCTGGGTCTCTAAGGTGGCTCCAAAAAAATCAGTAAATTTCCACTTCCTCTAAGATTAAGGTCAGTTTTGTCAGGGAGTCATAGAGGATAAAATTTATCATGCAGAGTTGAGAGTACAAGGGGAGTAAGCTTGGCTTTGGACAACAAATAATGTAATTTGAACAAAATTATTTCCATGTCTAAGAAATAAAATTAAAGAGATTCCAGTTTTATCTGATATATCCATTTATGACTCAGGAACACAGATTAAATTCCATTAAATGTCCATTGTTACCAGTAACTCAGGCGTGTAACTAGTAAATTGATGAATTTAGAAAAAAAATTAGCTTTTTATGTTTCTTTTTTGGCAAAGCAACAATCATTTTCTATTCTTTATTTATCTTTTTTCTAAAAGCATAAAGTTTTCATGATATGCCAAAGAACTTAGCAGTCAAGATCGCCTTCATAAAACTGCTGCTCAAGTGACTGTATTATACAGTATAAGCGCCAATAACATTAACTTCAATGAGCACTGGAGGTAGCTGTCACTTCAGGTAATGATGTTTATTTTCTGTGTGTAGATGAAAGTGTAGTTAATGAAGTAATGGAAGATAAACTTGGAATGCACTGAAAAGTGTGAACTGAATTTACCTTTGCTAGGTAACAATACATGACCAGATCAAACCCCCAAGTAGGCAGCAACAAGATAAGCATCCAATATTACTTATTTGACTTTTACATTAGAGATGAGCAATTACTGTAATATTCGTATTCACCATACTCTTAACAAATACTTTGTAATATTTGTGTACTCATTATGAATAGCGAGTACAATGCAAGTGAATGGGAAATGCTGGACCCAACAAAGAGGTCTGGGGGCCTGAGGAAAAGGCTCATATGCATAGGAAAGTGATGAAACTGAATTGGGAGTGCCTGGAGAATATGCCTGCATGGATTTCTGACTTACATATGGTTTCTGGCTTCAGTCTATATGTGACTCACACAGCAGTGTGCAAGCAGCTGCAGGATGATGAGCACCGACATCAGGAGGTTAGCTCAGATCATTGCCTGTGTGGCGCCCCTGACCTGGTCAGGCACCACTGAGTACTGCACCCATGCTGGGGACAGTACAACACAGGTAATCCAGAAGGCTGACTGGGGTGTGGAACACAGGCGCATAGTGATCAGGTCTCACACATGTACCCATGAGAGGACCCCTGGGGATCCCAGGAGGGGGAAAAGCCTTCACCTTCACTGGAATAGTGGAGGGGGCCAAAAGCCTCCATCTCCTCTCAAGGGGTGTGGTAAGAGAGTCTGGTTGCTAGGTGGCGTAGGCAGGCACAAAAGGGAAAAGAGAAGGAGGAGTAAACAGTCTAGAGTCTGCAGCAGAGTGTGGAGGAGTGAGGAGCAGGAAAGTGAAGCTCAGACAGGAGCAGCAGTGAAGGTCCCAGATGTGAGCCGGTTCAGAGCAGAGTCCAGGGAGCTCCGAGGAGAGCTGACCCCTTCCCCTGGGCTGCTGTAGTCTGACAGCGTCCGCGCAGTGGCTACCGACGGGGGAGAACGGTCAACTAGGAGTGCTACCCGAAACCCATCTCAGCTAGAGAGAAGAGCACGGAGTGGGAAGTAAGGAGACTGCTAGAGAGTACCAGGCCCAAACGGGCGGCAGATCCCGAAGCGGAGATAGATCCAGCTTTCTTTTGCTAAACCTGCCGGTGTGGGGCTCTCCAAGCCCACGCCACAACACCACAAAAGCCGCAGCCACGTAGCCACAGTTAGGGCCCATAGGTCACAGGAGGCAAGCAGCTGGAGTGGCCTGGCCCAGGCGACAAGCACACGGCAAACGAAGGGGAGAGAGGCTTCAGCATCTTCCCTGGGTGACCCCCATAGGGACTCAAAGTCGGGGTTACCCCAAACCACCAAGGGCTAAGGAAGGCGAGTTAGTAGTCACCCTCACAAGTCAGCCTGAAGGACACCTGGTTCCCACTTGGTTCATCCCAGCTACGCCCGGGTCACTCACCCTGCCACCTGAAGTGAGTAAAAACCCTGAAAGACATCCTGCCTGTGTTGAGTCATTCTGCGCCTTGTGGTACTACGCACCTACACCGGGCCCTGGGGCTTGCCTCACTCTCAGGAGGCTATTCCAACTAACTGCACACACCATCAGCCCCAGGCGACCCTCAACCTGCAGTGGCGGTCCCTACTGGCCGCAATACTGAGAGTGGCGTCACGACAAGAAGAAGATCTCCTACCTGTGACAAGATCCAGCTGAGTGGAGTCCCTGAAGGTAATGCACCGACACAACACCTGTGGGGCTTCACATCTGGCGTCCCCGAACAGGATAAGGACTAGACCTGTTCAGACAGGTGACCATGTGCCTGGGCGGTCCGCTTGAAAAATTGGAAGCGCCGCCATATTGCCACCATAAAAAGCGCGCTGAAAAACAACAGCAGCCCGCGCTGGGAGAAGTTACCGCCCACGAAGAGGTGTGGCTACCCAGAGATCCCCTGCAGAGTTCTGACCTCGCTTGTGAAGAGAGCGGAAGCGTTCAGAGACGTCGGGACAGAAAGGGAGCCAGAAGCCTGCTGCTGGGAGAGGAGCTGCTGAAAGAGGCAGAGCGGAAACTGAACAGCTTGCTACTAGAGGCAACGACGAGTCCACTGCTGGGAAATCGTGCAGAAGAGGGCGCAGAAGAAATGGCGTCTGACCGCAGAAACCCAGAACCGGGCTCCGCTGCCTGGTGGTATCGGGAGCTGGCCCAGTTCTGCGACCGACTGGAGACCCGGGTCGTGGAGCAGATCAGAGAAGAACGCATGGAGCTTCTGGAGATGGCTGCCGCGGTTCAGGCCTATGAGAGGGGAACCGCACGACGAGTGCCAGACCGGACGGCGACGACTCAGACCCCGATGCTGCCACCGATGGGTGAGTCCAGTATTAGCCCTGCCGGCCCGGATGCCCCGACCCCTGCTGCCACACCCGCGGTCCCTGAAGAGGCGCCCGGCGCGGCGACGCTGAGCCAGGCCGCAGCCACGCCAGGTGCGGCCCGCCAAGCCCAGGCCGCCGCAGCGATGCCCTGCTCGGCCCGCCAAGCCCCGGCCGCCGCAGCGATGCCCTGCTCGGCCCGCCAAGCCCCGGCCGCCGCAGCGATGCCCTGCTCGGCCCGCCAAGCCCCGGCCGCCGCAGCGATGCCCTGCTCGGCCCACCAAGACCCGGTCCCTGCAGCGACGCCCAGCCCAGCCTGCACAGATCCCATCGCAGCTGCGACGCCGATCCAGGCCGCCGCCATACAGGGCGCGGCCCGCCAAGACCAGGCCGCCGCCATACAGGGCGCGGCCCGCGAAGACCAGGCCGCCGCCATACAGGGCGCGGCCCGCCAAGACCAGGCCGCCGCCATACAGGGCGCGGCCCGCCAAGACCAGGCCGCCACCATGCCAGGCGCGGCCCGCCAAGAGATTGCATCACCATTTTCCCCGGCCTGCAAGGCCAGAGCAGACACCGCTCCCCAGTCCAAAGAGGTCCCTGCTGGAAAGCCCACGCTGGGGGAGGACCCCGCATACTGGCAGCTAAAGGCTGACATGGAGGCCAAGTTTCCACAATGGTTGGTGGACCGGTACATGCTCCCTCCGCATACCCCCAAGAGGATTCCAGCAACCCCTGCAGCAACCACGCCAAAGAGTCCCCCGCCTGGGCCTGCTGAAGAAAGCCCATCCCCAGCACTGCCACCAAAGGAGTGCCAAGAAGAACTAAGGGGGAGAGGAGGCCAGGAAACTGAGGAGCTGACTCAGGAGCCATCAGCAGCGGATCCATACCCCGAGCCAGAGATGCTGCCGTATTCCCGCTGGGACGAGGAAGACCTGACACCTTCTGCTGAGGAAGATCTGCCCCAAAGCCTCACCTGGGAGCTTGTAAGCTGCACTTCGCAGAATCCAGCCCGCAAGACACAGCGCCGCAGTAGAACCCAGTCTTTCCCTGCACCGCCATCCCCAGAGCAGAGAGATGACATCACGGCCAGAGACCTACAAGAAAAAAGGTTCCTGAGAAGAGCCAAAGCACAGGTCCGAGGACCCCTTTGCAGAGGAGTAGTGGAGGACTTCAGCCTAAAGTCAGGATACGGGTTCATTGTTGCACCTGGTATCAAAGAAGGTATCTTCGTCAATAGAAGAGATGTGAGAGCTCATCTGCCCAGAGGACACCCTGGCAGAAACTTAAAAATGGGAGACTCCGTACAGTTTACCCTGCATCAAGGAGAAAGAGGCTGGTATGCCCTAGATGTAGTGCCATGTCCCAAAGAAGAAAGGAAAGACAGCCATAAAGAAAGAAAAGACCAAAGACCTAATGAAGAGACAACTACAGATGAGGAAAAAGGTCAAGAAAGCAACAGGTGCCGCAGCCCTACAGGCCCAAGCCCTGGTGAAGAGGAATCTGCCTAAGTTTAAGTAAAGTACAGCAAGTTTTGACCAGTTTGGAAAGTTTGTTTTGCAACGTTTTAAAGTTCAAGTATGTGCCCACATAAACTTGTGTGAGAAATAAACCTTAAGGCTATGAACTGGCTATAGCCACAAACTCTCGCAGTGTAAATAGTTACACCAGAGGGCACCACCACCACCAGAGTCAGCCTGTTTAGGGGCTTGGCTCGTCTGCAACCAGGGGGCACGTCCGTATATAGGGCCTTGGCTTACCTGCAACCAGAGAGCATGCCTGTTTATGGGGCCTGGCTCTCCACCACAAAGAGGGTACCTGGTCAGCACCAACTGTGGAGGCCGCCTCTACATCCTGCCAGAAGAGGCTGAAGGTGCGGATCCACCAAGCCAGGTATACCCTGAAACCACCAGCCCATGAAAGCCGCCTCTACATCCTGCCAGAAGTGGCTGAAGCCGCGGCCAACGGGAGAGGCAGATTGGAGGAAAGGTCTGGGGAAGTAGATGGCCCAGATCTGGTTACCAAAAGGACCGGTGACCTGCCTCCTGAAAGGGTTTGGGTGGGTTAACGGACTTGTGGGTGGAGGGTGGTGATGTATGGTACCTGGTGCTTTTAAAATGTTTTACATGTTTTAATGTTTTATGCATTTTTAAAATGTTGTCTTGCAGCCCGAGGACGTGCTGGTGATAACTAAGGGGGAATGTGGCGCCCCTGACCTGGTCAGGCACCACTGAGTACTGCACCCATGCTGGGGACAGTACAACACAGGTAATCCAGAAGGCTGACTGGGGTGTGGAACACAGGCGCATAGTGATCAGGTCTCACACATGTACCCATGAGAGGACCCCTGGGGATCCCAGGAGGGGGAAAAGCCTTCACCTTCACTGGAATAGTGGAGGGGGCCAAAAGCCTCCATCTCCTCTCAAGGGGTGTGGTAAGAGAGTCTGGTTGCTAGGTGGCGTAGGCAGGCACAAAAGGGAAAAGAGAAGGAGGAGTAAACAGTCTAGAGTCTGCAGCAGAGTGTGGAGGAGTGAGGAGCAGGAAAGTGAAGCTCAGACAGGAGCAGCAGTGAAGGTCCCAGATGTGAGCCGGTTCAGAGCAGAGTCCAGGGAGCTCCGAGGAGAGCTGACCCCTTCCCCTGGGCTGCTGTAGTCTGACAGCGTCCGCGCAGTGGCTACCGACGGGGGAGAACGGTCAACTAGGAGTGCTACCCGAAACCCATCTCAGCTAGAGAGAAGAGCACGGAGTGGGAAGTAAGGAGACTGCTAGAGAGTACCAGGCCCAAACGGGCGGCAGATCCCGAAGCGGAGATAGATCCAGCTTTCTTTTGCTAAACCTGCCGGTGTGGGGCTCTCCAAGCCCACGCCACAACACCACAAAAGCCGCAGCCACGTAGCCACAGTTAGGGCCCATAGGTCACAGGAGGCAAGCAGCTGGAGTGGCCTGGCCCAGGCGACAAGCACACGGCAAACGAAGGGGAGAGAGGCTTCAGCATCTTCCCTGGGTGACCCCCATAGGGACTCAAAGTCGGGGTTACCCCAAACCACCAAGGGCTAAGGAAGGCGAGTTAGTAGTCACCCTCACAAGTCAGCCTGAAGGACACCTGGTTCCCACTTGGTTCATCCCAGCTACGCCCGGGTCACTCACCCTGCCACCTGAAGTGAGTAAAAACCCTGAAAGACATCCTGCCTGTGTTGAGTCATTCTGCGCCTTGTGGTACTACGCACCTACACCGGGCCCTGGGGCTTGCCTCACTCTCAGGAGGCTATTCCAACTAACTGCACACACCATCAGCCCCAGGCGACCCTCAACCTGCAGTGGCGGTCCCTACTGGCCGCAATACTGAGAGTGGCGTCACGACAAGAAGAAGATCTCCTACCTGTGACAAGATCCAGCTGAGTGGAGTCCCTGAAGGTAATGCACCGACACAACACCTGTGGGGCTTCACACCTGCTGTGATGATCTCCGCTGAATTTGTGACATCAGCGATCATCACTGACTTCCATGATGCCTCATTCTCACATCAAGTCTCATGGGTGGCCGGACACTGTGACTAACAGGGACATCACAGGCTCACAGGACAGTTCGCATAAGAATGCGGCGGCCATGGAACTCAGTGACGAGCGCAGATGTCATGAGTTCAGCGGAGTTCATCACTGCAGGTAATTAACTCAGCTAACCTCATGGTGGCGGTGCTCGTTATGCCCTGCAGTAACCTGGCCTGACCTAATGATGTTAGCTCAGGTCAATGCACTGCTATCCCAGCCAATGGGGAACATTCTGTTCTTCATTTACTGGGACAGTGAGTATGGTATGGATCGTGATGGGACCCCCTTATTGGTTTATGCCGGACCCAGATTTGTTTTTTCTTTTCAATAAATTGGTGAAAGAGGGAATGTTTAGGAAGTGTTTTTTTAAATAATTTTTTTTTTTGCCTATTTTTTTTAGTATAACCACACTTTCCACATTTTGTATCAAAGTACCCAGAGGTGCATCTTATCAACCAATATATAATCACTTATACCCTTGAACCAAGAATATATACATGATGCCATGCTTCTATAAAAATTATACTTTATTTCATATACTTAAAACACATACATAGACATAATGGCACAACAGGGTAGAGAAAGTGCAACTGTAACTCCCACAGATTGGAAGGAGGGTGGGTTGGAGAAAAAGAGTCTCTCAGGTCCTAGCATAATACTTAGAGTCATTAATCCAAATGTAACAAAAATTTAATTTACAGATATCAATTTACCGTCATGTATATCCATAGAGGTCATACAGGGAATAGTCAGGGGTAGGCTCTTTGTGTGTGAGCTTTCCAATTTAATTATTTCACCTAAGAAGCCTATTAAAGCTACATTCGTTTTGTGTGCATCCCTAATGGGTACATGTCTACCAGCACACCTGCTCATCACTAGGAGACACCCCTGTACCTATATCCCTAACTGAATTGGTTGAATGCTAATAGATTCCCAAGTTTAATAGGCTTACAAGTGTATGATGTTAATACTAACCATACTTCCACCCACACCTGCACTATTTACAGGTCGGGTGGTGCTGGGAAGAGTATTACCTGCTTAACATCAAGATATGCAGGCAACCCATAGGGACACACCATAGCAATATTGTCATTAACTGCAAGAGTAGTAAAGCAGAATCATACAATAGCATACAGGCCTGACAAAAGTAATCAATTCACCACCCACCGCGCCTCAACGCGTTTCACCGCCTAGGGCTTCCTCAGGAGGCAGGTACATACCTTGCTGGGCTGTCGCCCTTTATATATTCCATCAAGATTAGATGCATGTGGTGCATAATTGTGTGCTCAGCTCCACGCTGGTATCGGCGCAGCATGGAGCATGGTTCCGGTCGGAGAGAACACCGGAGATTGCCTCACTCTGTTTCCGGCCTAGGGCGGGACGCGAGCAGGCCCTGCAACCATGGCAACGCGATGCCGAAGCTACTGGGCGTGCGCGCGGCCCACACACTGCGGCCGTACTGCAGAGCAAGGGGCTCTCTTCCCGGATCCCAGCTGCGCACGGCGTGGATAGCCGAGCAGTAATAACCACCACATTCATACTCGGACCTCAAGAATCTACGATCGGGACCAAAAACCGCTCGGTCCGCACAATCCTCTGATTTTTATAAATTTCTCTCAAAGGAAGAAAACCACAACAGTTACTAAGTAAACTAAATGTAGAGCTATATACATAGTTTTAATCACCAAAATAGTGTGACATGATAACTATTGTGTCCATTCCACACTAATGCATACCTAGCTAATCAGCCATACGGACCACACAAATAATGTGGCATAGTATAGCATATAGGAAATAAAGTATAATTTTTATAGAAGCATGGCATCATGTATATATTCTTGGTTCAAGGGTATAAGTGGTTAACTATTTTTTTTAGTACTGATCAGGTTAGTGATGTCGGGTATCTGATAAATGCAGTGACATCACTAATGCTAGTGCTTCAAGCAAGGTGACATTACACAACAGGTATCAACCCCATATATTACCCCGTTTGCCACTGCATTAGGGCAACAGGATGAGCTGTGGAGAATCTCCTGGATTGGTGCCTCGAATGGATGCGCCACTTATGGGGTGGCTGTGGCCTGCTATTTTTAGGCTGGGAAGTTTCCAATAACCGTCAACCTCCCTAGTCTGAGAATACCAGACTACAGTTGTCCATTGCACCTTGGCTATTGATCCAATTTGGGGGGAGCCCAAGTTTTTTGTTTTAAATTATTTATTTAATTTAATTTAAAATAACAACATGGGGTGCCCTCTGTCTTGGATTAGCAGCCAAGGTAGAGCTGCCAGCCGCAGGCTGCTGCTGTCTGCTTCACCTCAGCTGTGTACAAAAAAATAGAAGGGACCCCACGTCAATTTTTGGGGGAAAATAATTTGTGGCTAAAAACAAAACTAAACACCCTTTAGTGCCACATGAAAGGCACTAAAGTGTGCAAGATTACTGTCATGATTGACTCCTGGCTCAGCTGGAGCTGAGCCTTTTTTTTAGTTTCACTTCTGATGCAAGTCACGTTAGGGGTTAATCCTTTCTGCGTCATTCTGGAGGTCAGGCTGCTTTATTAGGGCACTGTTTCTCTTGGACTTCGCCAGTGATACTTCTGGCTCTGCTGTGTTCTGCTCTTGAGTGACCTGTTGTCTTCCCTGCCCCCTCCTGATCTCCGTGTTCACCTGACCTGTTAACCTCCTCTGTTGTCTGTTTCCATCAGTGTCTCTCCCGCTGTCTCCCTGTTCGTTCTCTTATCTGTTTACCTTTATTCTGTCTTGTCTTCCCACTCCCCCTCGCTTCTAGGCTCTGATTTCCCGGCTACTGACTATTTGCTTCCCTCTGACTACGTTTAGACTTTGCCCTTGTGTACTTACAAGACCTCATGTTGTGACACGGTTTTCTGACGATTCTACTGCCATCTGGTGGGCTTGACTAGTATTACCTCTGCTAGGGAATTCCCTGCTCATACATTTCCTCCACTTTTACGCCCCCTAGTGGTTTACCAGCTAACTACTTTCTCAGATAGTTTCAGGAATCCTCTCAGTCCCACATTACTGCGCTGTACTGCTATTGTACATCTTAGAGTACAGCGTGACATTATCACTGGCCCTTACATTTTTACCCCTATGGATCCGTTACGTATCCTTACGGATCAGATGTCTAATTTGACTCAAATGATCCAGGACTTATCCATCGAGCACAGAGCCCTAGCCTCTTCCCATACTCAACTCCAGGGGGAGCTTGCTGCTGCAGTAAAGGCTTTCCAGGGTACCATGACTCAGTCACAGCCCGGTCCCGTATATGTATCATTCCATTCTCCAGAACCCACGGTAATGCTCCCGGATAAGTTTTCCAGAGAGAAGGAGAGGTTTCACATGTTTCGGGAGAGCTGTAAATTACTTTTTTCTCTTAGACCCCGTTCCTCTGGGGATGATAGTCAGCGGGTGGGGATAATAATTTCCTTGCTTAGGGAGGGACCTCAGACTTGGGCTTTTTCTTTACCTCCGACAGCCCCTGAGCGTATGTCTGTGGATAGGTTTTTTGACGCCCTAGGATTTATTTATGATGAACCGGACCGGGTCATGGTGGCAGAGGACAGGATCATGGGTCTCTCTCAGGGTAGACGCACTGCAGAGTGGTATTGTTCTGAGTTCAGACAGTTTCCTGGAATGATTCTGCTCTGAGATGCCAGTTTAGGAGAGGACTCTCTGATCATCTCAAGGACGCTCTGGCCCTTCATCCTCCACCCAGTTCTTTGGAGGAGGCCATGACCCAGGCAGTACGGATGGATCGGAGGTTGCGGGAGAGAGGAGTGACCCTGCGGGAAACCTCATTATGCCCGGTCAAAGCTGAGGTTGTTTCACTTGCGGAGCCCATGGAGGTCAGTGCCACAGATTCCAAGGAGAAAGAGAGGAGACGATGACGGGAGTGGAAATTGTGTTTCTACTCTGGAAGTCCGGGATATTGGAGGAAGAACTGTCCTACCTGTCCTCCTGCTACTAAACCGTTGGGAAACGCTTAGATCTGGGTGATCACACACAATATGGCACAAAGAGGCACCAGACGTATGAATAATAAATAATTAATATGGAATAGACCTTGATGTGTGCAAAAAATACAATATTTATTTATTTATAAAGGGTGGCAAAACACTCACAATTTTAAAATCATTTAAAATCAGACATAAACACTAAACACTGCCTCCAACATGGGACATATGAATTGCATAGATAAGCATATTGAGGGTAAACACAACAATACTGCCCCCTATCTGGGTATTCTTATACAAAATCAAGTATATACTCCATCTATGCTAAAATTGTGCTTGTATTGCATCAAGTTGTTACTGGATATCCTGAGACTGTCACCAAATGGTATATAACAAAGGCTAAACTAGCATAAATAATAACAATGAGTCCAAACAGTCACTAAGGAAGGTTACCAAAAACTGCAATACAAGGTCCCGGAGTCACAGTGTGAGAGCCCGACGCGTTACGCCAGTCACGCTGGCTTCATCAGGAGACTCTGATGTTCGAGGAGGTCACCCAGACCCTCAGGTACCCTTTTCCTCTTTCCAAAAAATTTTGCTTGAGGTGGAACTTGTAATAGGAGACTGTTGTATTCCAGCCTCTGCTTTCGTGGACTGTGGTTCCTCCATGAACTTCATTGACTCCAGTCTGGTTTCCAAAGCTAAGATAGGGACAGTTAGGCTAGAGACTCTGGTTCACATTATTGCTATTGATAGGATACCATTGTCACGAAATGTGGTTGAATTTGTCTGTGAGGAATTTTTGCTTAAAGTGGGGTCCCTTCATCAGGAACTTATTTCATGTTATATCATGGATAATCTCCCTGCGGGACTGGTGCTGGGATTCCCCTGGTTGCACATGCATAATCCTGTAATTGACTGGGACTCTCGCGATATTGTTAAATGGGGTCCTAAATGTTCTAATGATTGTCTTATCACTGTTCAGGTGTCTTCAACTAATCTGGAGGGTGGTCCGGAGTACCTGAAGGATTTTGGAGACGTGTTCTCTGAAAAAGAGGCTGAGGTCCTGCCACCCCACCGTCCTTGCGATTGTGCTATTAACCTGGTTCCAGGTGCCAAATTACCCAAGGCCCGTTTGTATAATCTTTCTGGCCCGGAATGCACTGCCATGAAAAATTACATATCCGATAGTTTACGTAAGGGACACATCCGTCCTTCTGTCTCGCCTGTTGCTGCTGGGTTCTTTTTTGTTAAGAAGAAGGATGGTGGCCTACGCCCTTTCCTCGATTTTCGGGAACTTAATAAGATCACAGTGAGAAATACCTATCCACTTTCACTCATCCCGGACCTCTATAATCAGTTATCTGGAGCTAAATGGTTCTCCAAGCTTGATCTCAGGGGAGCCTATAACCTTATTCGCATTCAGGAAGGGGATGAGTGGAAAACGGCATTCCTTACCTCAGAGGGCCTTTTTGAAAACTTGGTCATGCCTTTCGGCCTTACTAATGCTCCTGCAGTGTTTCAGAATTTTATGAATGATATTTTCTCTGAATTTATTGGCCGTTTTATGGTTGTGTACCTAGATGATATTCTTGTCTTCTCGTCCAACAAAGAGTCTCATATTGATCATGTACGTACAATACTTCATAGGTTACGGGAGAATTCCCTATTTGCTAAACCTGAAAAATTTACTTTTTGTGTCCAAGAAATCACCTTTCTAGGTTTTATTCTGTCTGCTGATGGTTTTCGGATGGATCCCAGAAAAGTACAAGCCATTTATAATTGGGTGCAACCCAGAGACTTCAAGGGTCTGCAGCGTTTTCTGGGTTTTGCCAATTATTACAGGAAATTTATTAAAGGGTTTTCTCAAGTGGTCAAGCCACTCACGGATCTCACCCGCAAGGGGGCTGATCTTAGGGAGTGGTCACCGCAGGCAATAGAAGCATTTCTGAGGTTAAAGGAATGTTTTATGACTGCTCCTGTACTTGTTCAACCTGACCTCTCTCAGCCGTTTATTGTGGAGGTTGATGCTTCAGAGGTGAGTGTGGGGGCGGTGCTCTCCCAAGGACCCGCTACTTTAACTAATTTAAAGCCGTGTGCCTTCTTCTCCAAAAAATGTTCTTCTGCTGAGAAGAATTATGATGTGGGGAATCGAGAGTTGTTGGCCATAAAGTTGGCCTTCGAAGAATGGAGGCATTTTTTGGAGGGGGCTGTTCATCGGATCACTGTTATTACGGACCATAAAAACCTGCCTTACATCGAGTCTGCTAAACGGTTGACTCCTAGACAGGCTAGGTGGTCACTTTTTTTTTCCCGTTTTCACTTTTCCATTACTTTTCAGCCTGGTTCTAAGAATGTTAAGGTGGATGCGTTAGCTCGCAGTTTGGATCCGTTTTCGCCTCCCAAACCTCCTTCTTCCATTCTTCCTCATGGGGTAGTCGTTTCTGTTTTATCCTCCGGATTGGAGGCTGAGATTCGTGTTGCACAGGCATTGGCCCCTCCTTCATTGCTTGATGCCAAATTGTTTGTTCCTGTCCAGTTTCGATTACGGGTTCTCCAGGAATTTCATGACTCTGTGCTTGGTGGTCATCCGGGGGTCTCAGCTACTCGTAAGGCTATTGCCAGGTTGTTTTGGTGGCCCTCTATGTACTCTGATGTCGCCGTGTTTGTGTCTGCTTGTGATGCGTGTGCACGTGCTAAAGTTCCCCATAACCGGCCGGCCGGGGAATTAGTGCCCTTACCAAATCCGGATAGGCCCTGGACTCATTTGTCCATGGATTTTATCACTAATTTACCTGTTTCCGCTGGCAAGACTGTTGTTTGGGTGGTGGTGGACAGATTCAGCAAATAGGCGCATTTTGTTCCCTTCTCGGGATTACCTAATGCTGAGACTCTGTCCAAATTGTTTATTGAACAGGTGGTTAGATTGCATGGCATCCCTGTTAACATTGTGTCCGACAGGGGGGTTCAGTTCGTTTCCAAATTTTGGAGAGCATTTTGTAGACGGCTCGGTATTGAGTTGTCCTTTTTTTCATCTTACCATCCCGAGACCAATGGGCAGACTGAGAGAACTAATCAGTCATTGGAACAAATTCTGCGGTGTCTGGCTACGTCTCAGCAGGACGATTGGTGTTCCTCACTGCCTATGGCTGAGTTTGCTTTCAATAACCGGGTCCATCAGTCCACGGGTACTACTCGGTGAATTTTCCAGACTTGATTCTGGGTGTCCTGGGGCTGATTCTGCAGTTCAGCAGTTGGAGGAGGTTTGGAGGGAGGTCCGGCATAATGTTGAGGTGGCTTTAGGGCGGCAAAAGCGCTCTGCTGACAAGAGAAGAATGGTGGGATTTAATTTTCAGGTGGGGAATAAAGTTTGGTTGTCTACCAAAAACATTCGTCTGAGAATTCCTTCCACTAAGTTGGGTCCAAAATTTATTGGTCCGTATGAGATCGAGATTGTCAACCCAGTGGCTTTTCATCTGCGGTTACCGCAGTCCTTTCGCATTTCTAATGTGTTTCACAAATCTCTGCTCAAGCCTTTTGTTCCTTCTGTTTCCGAGTGTCCTCATCCCCCTCCTCCAGTTTCGGTGGATGGTCAGATGGAACACGAGATTGAGCGCATCATCGATTCTCGGCGGGTCCGTAGTTCGCTTCAGTACTTGGTACATTGGAGGGGTTACGGACCGGAGGAGCGATCCTGGGTTCCGGCACGATCTGTCCATGCTGACCGACTTACTCGTGCCTTTCATAGAAGGTTTCCTGGGAAACCTGGGGTCCGGTGGCCCCTCCTTGAGCAGGGAGTACTGTCATGATTGACTCCTGGCTCAGCTGGAGCTGAGCCTTTTTTTTAGTTTCACTTCTGATGCAAGTCACGTTAGGGGTTAATCCTTTCTGCCTCGTTCTGGAGGTCAGGCTGCTTTATTAGGGCACTGTTTCTCTTGGACTTCGCCAGTGATACTTCTGGCTCTGCTGTGTTCTGCTCTTGAGTGACCTGTTGTCTGCCCTGCCCCCTCCTGACCTCCGTGTTCACCTGACCTGTTAACCTCCTCTGTTGTCTGTTTCCATCAGTGTCTCTCCCGCTGTCTCCCTGTTCGTTCCTTATCTGTTTACCTTTATTCTGTCTTGTCTTCCCACTCCCCCTCGCTTCTAGGCTCTGATTTCCCGGCTACTGACTATTTGCTTCCCTCTGACTACGTTTAGACTTTGCCCTTGTGTACTTACAAGACCTCATGTTGTGACACGGCTTTCTGACGATTCTACTGCCATCTGGTGGGCTTGACTAGTATTACCTCTGCTAGGGAATTTCCTGCTCATACGTTTCCTCCACTTTTACGCCCCCTAGTGGTTTACCAGCTAACTACCTTCTCAGATAGTTTCAGGAATCCTCTCAGTCCCACATTACTGCGCTGTACTGCTTGTACATCTTAGAGTACAGCATGACAATTACAAAATTCAGGGGAGTGGGACATTATATATGTCTATCTATCGATCTATCTATCCAACAATATATCTTTCTAGCTTTTGACTGTATGTAACCCTCCTTCCATTTTCTTTGCGGTCCGCCAATAGAAAACGGAAGGCACACGGATTTAAAACGGACCGTATACAGAATGGAACGGATGCAGTTGTCACTAGAGATGAGCCACCCCCCCTAGTGTTCGAGTTCGGTTCGATACGTCGAACGGCGGGTGTGTTCGGCGAACGTTCGACGGACACCTTTGAACCCCATTGAAAACAATGGCAGGCAAACACAAACACATACAAACACATACATGTACACATACAGTTAATAATCATTGCCATTATACTTACAGGTCCCCGCAATGCGTCCTGCAGACTCGGTCTCCCGCCGCTTCTCCTTCCGATCATCACTACGCCCTCCCGATAACCTGCACTGATGATAGGACTTTCCGTGATATCGTCATAGCATGTGACCAGTCACATGTCTATTATCTCATTGGCTACAGACTGGTCACATGGCAAAACGTGATGCTAGGTCCTGTCAGTGCATCTCTCCGGTACGCGGTGCTCGTTTGAGCATCTCCGTGTACCGGCGAGATGCTTGGGCACATGCTTGGCTCCCCGTTCTTGCATGTCAGCGCTCTTTACAGAGTCAGCCCACATGCAAGGACTGGATGCCACAGCCGGTGAATAGCGGCACCGGGAATCAGGTGATCGGAGATCACATGATTGCTATAGTAACCCGCCTGTCAGATTACTATTTCAACGGTGGCAGCGGTGACGTCCCCGCTTACAACCCGCAGCCTCTGCTCACTCACTGAGTGAATAGACTGCACGGAAGCAGCAGCGTCTTCCTCCCATGCAGTGCTGCCTGATGTAGCAGAGAGGGACTAATAAACATGGAGTCTCTAAGTGTGTCTGTGTATTTATTTCTATTAAAGTATTTTTTCTCTGTGTGGTGTCTTTTTTTAACCCTTTATTGGAGATTCTTAATGGCCAGGTCAAACTTGCCTGACATTAAGAATCTCTGGCTTAATACTAGCTAGTAAAACAAAGCTAGTATTAACCCTTTATTACCCAGCAAGCCACCCGGCATCAGGGCTGCTGGAAGAGTTGGATCCAGCGCCAGATGATGGCGCTTCTATGAAAGCGCCATTTTCTGGGTCGGCTGCAGACTGCAATTCACAGCAGAGGGGCCCAGAAAGCTCGGGCCAACCTGTCCTACGGATTTCAATCCCCAGCTGCCTAGTTGTACCTGGCTGGACACAAAAATGGGGCAAAGCCCATGTCATTTTTTTTTTTTTAATTATTTCATGAAATTCATGAAATAATTAAAAAAAGGGCTTCCCTATATTTTTAGTTCCCAGCCGGGTATAAATAGGCAGCTGGGAGTTGGGGGCAGGCGTACCTGCCTGCTGTACCTGGCTAGCATACAAAAATATGGCGAAGCCCACGTCATTTTTGGGGGGGGCAAAAAACTCCTGTATACAGTCCTGGATGGAGTATGCTGAGCCTTGTAGTTCTGCAGCTGCTGTCTGCTCTCCTGCATACACTGGTGAATAGAGCATGATAAGCCTGGTAATTCTGCTCCCCCTGTCTCTCCCTCCAACATACAGTTCTGGATGCAGCATGCTGAACCTTGTAGTTCTGCAGCTGCTGTCTGCTCTCCTGCATACACTAGTGGATGAAGTATGCTGAGCCTTGCAGTTCTGCTCCCCCTGCCTCTCCCTCCAGCATATAGTCCTGGATGGAGGATGCTGAGCCTTGTAGTTCTGCAGCTGCTGTCTCCTCTCCTCCATACAGACAGACAGCAGACCGCAGCTACAGAACTACAAGGCTCAGCTTACTCCATCCAGGACTGTATGCAGGAGTTTTTTTGGCCCCCCAAAAAAATACGTGGACTTCGCCATATTTTTGTATGCTAGCCAGGCACAGCAGGCAGCTACGGGCTGCCCCCAATCAACAAATACCTGGTTTAACATTTACCAAGCATATGGATCAGCGGTCTATTAATTTTCTGGATACTTTGCTTACTATTGATTCGCGAGGCACCATTTCATCAGACCTATATGTCAAAGAAACTGATAGGAATAGCCTACTTCATTACAAGAGTTGTCATCCTCGTCACCTTAACCCCTTCACCCCCGGCCACTAAAACACCCTAATGACCGGGCCATTTTTTGCAATTCTGACCAGTGTCACTTTGACAGGTTATAACTCTGGAACGCTTCAACGGATCCTGGCGATTCTGAGATTGTTTTTTCGTGACATATTGTACTTCATGTCAGTGGTAAATTTAGGCCGATATTTTTTGCGTTTATTTGTGAAAATTTAGGAAATTTGGCGAAAATTTTGAAAATTTCGCAAATTTCAAACTTTGAAAATTTATGCCCATAAATCTGAGAGATATGTCACACAAAATAGTTACTAAATAACATTTCCCACTTGTCTACTTTACATCAGCGCAATTTTCGAAACAAATTTTTTTTCCGTTAGGAAGTTAGAAGGGGTCAAAGGTCATCAGCAAATTCTCATTTTTCCAACAAAATTTACAAAATAATTTTTTTAGGGACCACATCACATTTGAAGTGACTTTGAGAGGCCGAGGTGACCGAAAATACCCAACAGTGACCCCATTCTAAAAACTACACCCCTCACACTGCTCAAAACCACATCCAATAAGATTATTAACCCTTTAGGTGCTTCACAGGAACCAAAGCAATGTGGAAGGAAAAAATGAAAATTTTACTTTTTAACACAAAAATGTTACTTTAGCCATAAAATTTTCATTTTTACAAGGGAGAAAAGAGAAAGTACACAATACAATTTATTGTGCATGTTCTCCTGAGTACGCTGATACCCCATATGTGGTAAAAATCAATTGTTTGGGCGCACGGCAGAGCTCGGAAGGGAAGGAGCGCCATTTGAATTTTTGAACGCAAAATTAGCTGCACTCATTAGCGGACGCCATGTCGGGTTTGAAGACCCCCTGAGGTGCCTAAACAATGGAGCTCCCCCATAAGTGACCCCATTTTGGAAACTAGAGGCCTCAAATAAATTTTCTAGATGTTTGGTGAGCACTTTGAACCCCTGGGGGCTTCACAAAAGTTTATAGCGTTGAGCCGTGAAAAGAAAAAAAATTTTTTTTACCACAAAACGGTTGCTTCAACTAGGTAGCTTTTTTTTTCACAAGGGTAACAGGAAAAAATGCACCATAAAATGTATTGTGCATTTTCTCCTGAGTACGCAGATACCTCATATGTGGTGGAAATCAAATGTTTGGACACACAGCAGTGCTCGGAAGGCAAGGAGCGCCATTTGAATTTTTGAGTGCAAAATTAGCTGCACCTGTTAGCGGACGCCATGTCGGGTTTGAAGACCCCCTGAGGTGCCTAAACAATGGAGATCCCCCACAAGTGACCCCATTTTGGAAACTAGAGGCCTCAAATAATTTTTCTAGATGTTTGGTGAGCACTTTGAACACCTGGGGGCTTCACAAAAGTTTATAGCGTTGAGCCGTGAAAAGAAAAAAATTTTTTTTTACCACAAAACGGTTGCTTCAACTAGGTAGCTTTTTTTTCACAAGGGTAACAGGAAAAAATGCACCATAAAATGTATTGTGCATTTTCTCCTGAGTACGCAGATACCTCATATGTGGTGGAAATCAAATGTTTGGACACACGGCAGTGCTCGGAAGGCAAGGAGCGCCATTTGAAATTTTGAGTGCAAAATTAGCTGCACCTGTTAGCGGACGCCATGTCGGGTTTGAAGACCCCCTGAGGTGCCTAAACAATGGAGCTCCCCCACAAGTGACCCCATTTTGGAAACTAGAGGCCTCAAATAATTTTTCTAGATGTTTGGTGAGCACTTTGAACACCTGGGGGCTTCACAGAAGTTTATAGCGTTGAGCCGTGAAAAGAAAAAAATTTTTTTTTACCACAAAACGGTTGCTTCAACTAGGTAGCTTTTTTTTTCACAAGGCTATCAGGAAAAAATGCACCATAAAATGTATTGTGCATTTTCTCCTGAGTACGCAGATACCTCATATGTGGTGGAAAGTAATTGTTTGGGCGCATGGCGGGGCTCAGAAGAGAAGGAGCGCCATTTGACAGCAAAATTGGTTGGAATCATTAGCGGACACCATGTCACGTTTGGAGACCCCCTATGGTGCCTAAACAGTGGAGCTCCCCCACAAGTGACACCATTTTGGAAACTAGAGCCCTCAAATAATTTTTCTAGATGTTTGGTGAGCACTTTGAACACCTGGGGGCTTCACAGAAGTTTATAGCGTTGAGCCGTGAAAAGAAAAAAATTTTTTTTTACCACAAAACGGTTGCTTCAACTAGGTAGCTTTTTTTTCACAAGGCTATCAGGAAAAAATGCACCATAAAATGTATTGTGCATTTTCTCCTGAGTACGCAGATACCTCATATGTGGTGGAAAGTAATTGTTTGGGCGCATGGCGGGGCTCAGAAGAGAAGGAGCGCCATTTGACAGCAAAATTGGTTGGAATCATTAGCGGACGCCATGTCACGTTTGGAGACCCCCTATGGTGCCTAAACAGTGGAGCTCCCCCACAAGTGACACCATTTTGGAAACTAGAGCCCTCAAATAATTTTTCTAGATGTTTGGTGAGCACTTTGAACACCTGGGGGCTTCACAGAAGTTTATAGCGTTGAGCCGTGAAAAGAAAAATTTTTTTTTTTACCACAAAACGGTTGCTTCAACTAGGTAGCTTTTTTTTTCACAAGGCTATCAGGAAAAAATGCACCATAAAACGTATTGTGCAATTTCTCCTGAGTACGCAGATACCTCATATGTGGTGGAAAGTAATTGTTTGAGCGCATGGCGGGGCTCAGAAGAGAAGGAGCGCCATTTGACTTTTCAAACGCACAGACGCAGTGCACTGATCGGCCGCTGCAGGACGCACGGTCGGATGCGATAAAAAAAAGCGTCGGGGATACGTAAAAAAAAAAGTCACGCCAAAAATTGACCATGGATGCAGATACGTTATGTGCATCCCTGATGAGCGCTTGGCGGGACGCACGGACGGATGCGATACAAAAAGCGTCGCAAATACGGAGAAAAGTCACGCCAAAAATTGAGCAGGGATGCCGATCCGTTATGTGCATCCCTGATCAGCGCTTGGCGGGACGCACGGACGGATGCGATACAAAAAGCGTCGTGAATACGGAAAAAAGTCACGCCAAAAATTGACCATGGATGCCGATCCGTTATGTGCATCCCTGATCAGCGCTTGGCGGGACGCACGGACGGATGCGATACAAAAAGCGTCGGGGATACGGAAAAAAAAGTCACGCCAAAAATTGACCATGGATGCCGATCCGTTATCTGCATCCCTGATCAGCGCTTGGCGGGACGCACGGACGGATGCGATACAAAAAGCGTCGGGGATACGGAAAAAAAAGTCACGCCAAAAATTGAGCAGGGATGCCGATCCGTTATCTGCATCCCTGATCAGCGCTTGGCGGGACGCACGGACGGATGAGGTGTAAAAATGGACAGGGGATACGGGAAAAAAAAAAAAAGTTATACTCACAGTACCCAGAGGACTAGCAGGAGGATCACTGACCAGAAGAGCTGCAGAGGAACAGATGGCAGAGAGATGGACAGCTTTACAGGAGCAGCAGGCAGATCAGCAGAATGCCCAGGAAGGACCCAGCGATGGACGCAGATGTGATCAGGCCGGTGAAGACAGGTAAGAGGACGTCGGGGGAGAGCAGAGGGGGAGAGGGGGGGGTGAGAGCAGAGGGGGGGGGGTGAGAGCAGAGGGGGGGGTGAGAGCAGAGGGGGAGGGGGGGAGAGCAGAGGGGGAGGGGGGGGAGAGCAGAGGGGGAGACCGGAGAGGGAGCTGCAGAAGCAGAATAGAAATAATGGGGGAGGCAGTCAGATCGCGGGGGGAGCGGATCGGGATGTCGGGGGGGGGTGGTTGGGGGGAGCAGATCGCGGGGGGGGCACGGCAGGGGCTATCACGGCAGCGCGCAGGGGCACCACGGGAGCGCGCACGGGCTGCAAAGTGAGCACAGTACTCACTTTGCAGCAGCAGCGGTGACCTCAGCAGCAGCGGTGGTAGCAGATCGGGATGCCGGGGGGGGGGGGCAGATCGGGGCGTAGGGGGGCAGATCGGGGCGTAGGGGGGCAGATCGGGGGGGGCACGGGCAGGGGCCTTCACGGGAGCGCGCAGGGGCCTTCACGGGAGCGCGCAGGGGCCTTCACGGGAGCGCGCAGGGAGCGGAATACTTACCATTAGAGCTGCAGCGGCGGAGACATCAGAGGCGGCGGCGGCGGCAGCAGCGGTGGCGTGGTACCAAAAGTACCAGCCACTCCACGCTGCAGACATGTTGGGGGAGGGCTCACAGGCCAGCACAGGCCTGGGGAGGGCGGCCACCGGCAGATCAGACCGCCCCACTGCACACTGATTGGAGCGATTGCGCGTCATAGCACGATCGCTCCAATCAGTGCTGCAGGGGCTGGGGGCGGCATGTTTGAGGTCCACCTATGATATGCTGCTGCAGCTGCGGCATCTCATAGCTGGATCTCACAGGATCGCACTAATTCGGGCATTATTTTTGCCGAAATTAGTGCGATCGATGTGGTTGGCGGTTCAGATTTGAACAGCCAATCACATCGATCGTCGATAGGGGGTGGCGATGCCGCCCCCCCTGGGGTCAAGCAAAGGTCCCCTGCTGTAAGAAACAGCAGGGGACATCATTTGAAAGCCGTTGCTATGGCCACGGCAATCAAATGAAGTTTAGGCCGTAAAATTACGTCCCTGGTCGTTAAGTCACGTTAAAATAGGACGTAATTTTACGGCCCGCGGTCGTGAAGGGGTTAAAGATTCTTTACCCTATTCACAACATAAAAGGGTCGCCAGGATTGTGTCAGAGACTATGCAACGTGAACTAAGACATAAAGAAATGCGGGAGAAATTTATACAGAGAGGTTATCCCCCTGATATTGCCGATTATGTGGCACAGGATAATGTTATAAGAGAAAAACGACGTGGTCCTTTTATAACATTTGCCAACACCTTCCATCCTTTTCATTCTGTCCTTCGGGGCATTATTTTAAAACATTGGCAATTATTACACCAGTCTTATCCGGATGTAGACGAGTTTTCTGCCTTCCCTTTATTTAGTTTCAAAAGACCATCCAATTTTAGGGATCTTTTGGTCCGGGCTGATATAGGGTCCTCAATTTGCAAGTCCAGACAAACGTTTTTGGCCACTCCAAAACAGGGTAATTATCCCTGTTTACGGTGTCCTCAATGTTCAAATATGGTGAGGGGTAATACGTTCACTCACCCCCATACTGGTAAGGTCTTTTACATCAAAGATTTCTTCACGTGTGATACTTCTTTTGTAGTGTATTTGCTGAAGTGCCCGTGCGGTCTCGGGTATGTTGGGGAAACCACCCAGCATATCCGGGACCGCATTGGCAAGCACAAGTCGACCATTAGATGTAAATTGATGATGTTGCCAGCCCCCCACCATTTCTTGACCTTGGGACACACCGTCTCTCAATTGAGATTTCAAATTTTGGAACACGTCCCACCTATGAGACGTGGAGGGGACAGGGTCAAGAGACTCAAAGAAAGAGAGTCTTTCTGGATACACACTTTAAGAACTCTGTCCCCTCACGGCTTAAATCGTGAATATGATATGTTACCATAAATGAACATATAGAAATTTGATAGGCAGATCAGACTCGTTTATATCCCGTTTTTTTGTGATATATATTCTTTTGTGATATCTTTGTGATTTTTGTGATATTTTGTGATATGTTATCATGAACTCTATCTTTTTATTTTAAAAGAGTATATAGATTCTCATGGGTAATTCTCATATACTTGTCTTTATATGTAGGTGTATATATATCTGTCTATGTAGGTGTTGGCCATTGTACATGTATGTATGTGTGTGTATATGTGCATGTATGTGTATATGTGCACACATATGTATGCATGGCCACTATACTTCATGCAATATGTTAGATATCCTCTGCCACTATGACATGTGTTTGATAATATTATATTCATATAAGGATTCCTATTTGCTTAAATGTTGATTATAACTATCCGGTTGTATTTTGCTATTATGACTGATGGTTATTAATGTCTTTTTCAGACCCGTTGAATGTCAGGAGCGGTTCTTCCAGAGCTGTTTGCGTCTTTTTCTCCCTTTCACTGCACTGCGCATGTGCGCACTTTCTGACTTCATTGCGCACGCGTGGCGTGTGTCTCACCCCCTGCACTGCTTGCGTTCCACAATGAGGAAATTGACACATGCACCCGCCCTCCACCACTATATAAACCTGCCTGGGGTTATCCCTTCACTCACCACTTCTCCTTTGGCCACCAACGGAACAGGTAATGAATGGATCTTTTGTGAACTTTGCTATCTGATGTTTTACAAACAATGAGCTCCTTATGGACTGTTGTTTCCTTTTTAGCTCAGCATATGCTTAATTTTCCTAATGATAAATGGAACTTTCTCTAATGTTTGGCTGTGTTTCAAGCCACTATTACCATTTACTGCAGTTTTTTCTTATTGTTCACATTAGATCCGACATTTCATGCCCTGATGTTCCCTGTGCCTTAATGGCATTATATTGCACAGTAATCAGTTAATTATCAGAGCAGCATGAGGTATGTGTCTGGATTCACACAAATGACATTTATGGTGGGGACAGATTTGATTGTTATCAGTTTTGTTCGTTTGAATCTTTTCATAGTCTTTCCCTGTAGTCTATATAATAAACGTGTACTATGCTGACAAATAGCTGTCTATATCAGCATTATAATTTATATGTATGTACTTTTTCTACACAGATAATTTCATTCCAATTGCATAAACACAGATATAAGTGTTGTGAGTCCAGCATCTATCTTCCATTACCAGGGGTAATGGATAATTGAATTTGTTAATAAAATGGTGAAATTTTTCTGTTTATTCCTACTGTACATTTTCAAGTATAGTTGATATTTTGATTTATCTCGTTTATGACATGATTTGATGTATGTGTATATACATTTTATATTGATACCTTGTTTTCTCATTATATAGAACCATAATAATTGAAGAAGGCGAATAGCCGAAACGTTTTATTTAAAACAATTTGTTGGAAGAAATACCCTTTTCTGAATAAAAATAATCAAAATAAAATTCCTTTTGAGTGCCGGAGTTACTTATATTATAGCCAGGTACAGCAGGCAGCTACGGGCTGCCCCCAAGCCCCAGCTGCCTATTTGTACCTGTAACGCCTGCCTGGATCCACAGACTCAGATGGGCTGTAACGGGGAGGCTAGAGGGAAGCCACTCACCAAGTAGGACCCCCAGAACCCTGAAACCCTTTAACCCCTATACAGGGATTTGGAATTACACAGGAAACTGGAGATCACTACCTGTGGAAGGCTGCAGTCCGATGAGAGTAGTAGTCAGGCAGGGTCAAACCAGGAATAGCGGAACAGGGACAGAATCGGCAGGCAGTGACGTAGTCAGCAAACGTAGCAGAGGTCAGATCCGGGTCGGGCAGCAAGGTACAAAAACAGTAGGCAGAAGAGTAGTCAAAACACGCAGAAGTCAACACCGGAATCACCAACAGAATAGGACGTAACAGGAGCCAGGAAAATCAGAACTATATCTGGCAGTAATCATGTGGCAGGAGGGGAAATAAGAAGGGTGTGGTGTCTTCCCATTGGCTGTAGCTGAACGCTGGCAACTTCAGCTGGAAGACACATGCCACCCACAGTCAGCCAGCGGTACTACAGATCCCAAGCTAACCCAGCCCAGTGGATGATCGGAGACTGCGCCCACTGGTGCCGCTTGCGTCGACTTCTCTCCCATCACCAGCACCATCCACGGCAGGAACACGGTGTCGCCTGGCGATCGGAGCAGAAGTCGCTGGAGCAGACTCCGGCGGTGACGTAACAGTACCCCCCCCCCCTCCACGAGGGGCCTCCGGACACTCAAAACCCGGCTTCCCAGGAAATTGGAGGTGAAACTGTCGGACCAGACCCCTAGCATGAACATCGCTCGCAGGAACCCATGACCTCTCCTCGGGGCCGTAATCCCTCCAATGCACCAAATACTGTACCGCCCCTCTGACAATACGGGAATCAAGTATTCTCTGTACCTCATACTCCAAGTTACCTTCCACCAAAACAGGAGGAGGAGGGTCACTGACTGGGTGAATGGGGACACGATATAACTTGAGGAGTGACTTATGGAACATATTCGATATCTTGAAGGATGGGGGAGTTGCAGGCGGAAAGCTGTGGGATTAATTACCTCGATTATCTCATAAGGTCCAAGAAATCTCGGACCCAACTTAGGAGAAGGGACCTTGAGTTTAATATTCTCTGTGGATAACCATACCTTGTCCCCAACTCCAAGGCTAGGGCCCTTGGAACGTCTCTTATTAGCAGAGGAGGCTTGACCAACCTTTGCCTTCTTCAGGTTCTCTTTCACCTCAGACCAGATAGCCTTCAATTTGTCCACAGTTGATTCAGCCTCAGGAGTATCCACCACAGCAGAAGAAAAAGAACCAAAACGTGGATGCAACCCTAAATTGCAGATAAAGGGGGTAGTCTTGATGGATTCCTGATACTGATTATTGATAGCGAACTCAGCTAGCGGCAGATATTCCACCCAGTCAGACTGACGGTCAGACACATAACACCGGAGATATTGTTCAAGGGTTTGATTGGAACGTTCGGTCTGACCATTGGTCTCTGGGTGGTAGGCAGATGAAAAAGATAGCTCTATATTGATCTTTTTACAAAACGCCCTCCAGAATTTCGAGACGAACTGTGTTCCTCGGTCAGAAACAATATTTTCCGGAACCCCGTGTAACCGCACAATATGCCTAATAAACAACTTGCTAAGAGTTTCAGAATTGGGTAATCCGGACAGAGGAACAAAATGACACTGTTTGCTGAATCTATGCACTACTATCCAGGTACAAGTCTTCCCTTCTCAGGGTGAAAGGTCAGTGATGAAGTCCATGGAGAGATGTGTCCAAGGGCTTACTGGAGTAGGTAGGGACTGGAGAAATCCGGCAGGGCGGGTACAGGGTGTCTTGGCTCGAGCACAAGTTTCACAAGCCAGTACATATTCCTTACAATCTTTCGCTACTGTTGGCCACCAAAAATTCTTGGTTACTAATCGGAGGGTATTGCCGATACCAGGGTGACCTGCCAGCACAGAATTGTGGGATTCCTGGAGTACCCGTAAGCGCAGTGAGGGGGCGACAAACAGTTTATGGACAGGGGTGGTTTCAGGAGCTTGGTCTTGGGTATTATGGACCTCTTCTATCAAATCTAAGGAAACCGATGACATAATAATGCCTTTAGCTAAAATATACACTGGTTCAGAGTTTTCAGACTGAGAGGGACAGAAGCTACGGGAAAGTGCATCAGCTCTGGTGTTCTTGGTACCGGGCCGGAATGTTACCACAAAATCAAATCTGGAGAAGAACAATGCCCACCTAGCTTGCCTAGGATTGAGTCTCTTAGCAGATTCCAGATAAGTGAGGTTCTTATGGTCTGTGATGACTGTGACCTTATGTTTGGCGCCTTCGAGGAAGTGGCGCCATTCCTCGAAGGCCCATTTAATTGCCAACAGCTCAAGATTACCAATGTCATAATTTCTCTGTGGGAGAAAACTTGCGAGAAAAGAAGGCACAAGGACGAAGCTGAGTGAGAGACGGAGTACCTTGTGATAGCACCGCTCCCACTCCAACCTCGGATGCATCGACTTCCACAATAAACGGACGCATAAGGTCAGGCTGAACCAGAATCGGGTCTGAGGAGAAACATTCTTTTAATTTTGAAAAGGCATGGATCGCCTCTGGCTTCCAATTAACCACATCAGCCCCCTTTTTAGTCAAATCGGTGAGGGGTTTGGCAATTTTGGAAAAATCTCTAATGAATTTGCGATAATAATTAGCGAATCCAAGGAAACGCTGCAAGGGTTTCAGAGACTTGGGTTGCACCCACTCCTTAATCGGTTGAAGCTTAGAGGGATCCATGCGGAAGCCTTCTGCAGACAATATATAACCCAGGAAATTAACCTCTGCCTCAAAAAATAACATATTTCTCATATTTAGCAAATAATTCTCCCTGAGTCTCTGGAGTACAGTGCATACATGTTGGACATGTGACGTAGCATCAGGAGAATAAATCAGGATATCATCCAGATAGACCACCACATATTGACCACAAATATCTCTGAAAATGTCATTTACAAAGTTCTGAAACACAGTCGGCGCATTACTTAATCCAAAAGGCATTACCAGGTACTCATAATGTCCCTCTGGAGTATTAAATGCAGTTTTCCACTCATCACCTTCTCTGATACGGATGAGGTTATATGCACCCCTGAGATCCAGCTTGGTGAACCACCGGGCTCCTATGAGCTGGTTAAACAGATCGGGGATGAGTGGCAGAGGGTACTGATTCTTTACAGTAATAGCATTCAGTTCACGGTAGTCAATACAAGTGGATGATCGGAGCCTGCGCCCACTGGTGCCGCTTGCGTCGACTTCTCTCCCATCACCAGCACCATCCACGGCAGGAACACGGTGTCGCCTGGCGATCGGAGCAGAAGTCGCTGGAGCAGACTCCGGCGGTGACGTAACAGTACCCGGCTGGGAACCAAAAATATAGGGAAGCCCTTTTTTTTTAATTATTTCATGAATTTCATGAAATAATTAAAATGTAAATGACGTGGGCTTCGCCCAATTTTTGTGTCCAGCCAGGTACAACTAGGCAGCTGGGGATTGGAATCCGCAGCGCAAGGTGCCCAAGCTTTCTGGGCACCCCTGCTGCGAATTGCAGTCTGCAGCCGTCCCAGAAAATGGCGCTTTCATAGAAGCGCCATCTTCTGGCGCTATATCCAACTCTTCCAGCTGCCGTGGTGACGGGTAGCTTGCTGGGTAATAATGGGGTTAGGGCTACCTGTATATTATCAACTGGCCCTAAGCCCGAAATTCATAATGTCATGCCAATATTAGACATGACCACCATTAATTTTTAGTACAGAGAAAAAAACACAACACTCAGAGAAATATTTTTATTAGAAATAAAACACAATTCAATTAGTGACTCCATCTTTATTGAAATAAAGAACCCCCCTCCGCAGTAATCCTGGGTCAAGGGTCCCGCGCCATACAATCCGGATCCAATATCATCTGATCGGTTTGCTGGAAGGCAAAGCGATCAGATGATGTGTCAGGTTCAAGGGCCTGAATCACTTGACACAGCAGCTGATTGTATAAACGGCTTTTATACAGTCAGCTGATGCATCAGTGCAAAAAAAAAAACTAAACACTTCTTTGCAGACTCCTGTCCAACAGCATCAGCTGATAGTTTAGCCGACCGGGCGGTAAAAAGCCGGCCTCACCGCTCGACTTATAGTGTCAGATGATGACGTCAGGTAACCGCATCAGCTGATCATCACTAGGTCTGAGAGAGAGAAGAGACAGAGAAAGAGAGAGGAGAGGGAGGGAGAGAGAGAGAGAGAGAGAGAGAAAAGAGAGAGAGAAGAGTGAGGGGGAGAGAGAAGAGAGAGAGAAAGAAAATAGAGAGAGAGAGAATAGAGAGAAGAGAGGGAGAAGAGAGAGGGAAGAGCTAAGAGAAGAGAGAGAGAGAGACACGCAGGCTCTACCGTCCCAATCCTCATCACCGCACACACAAGTACTACCGCACTCATCATCATTCTCGTACACACGCAGGCACCACTACCACACTTCATCATCATTACCGCACTCACATGCACTACCACCCCCATCATCTTTGCACACACACAGGCACTACCTGGGTGAAGTCTGTGGTGACAGTGCGGCTCACTTCAGTTGCTGCGTGGAGCTGACACAGAGCTGTCGTGTTCTACGGGGCTCACTGTCAGCTTCATGTAGCAGAGCTGAAAGTGTTGTGTGGATTACTTCGGACCTGGATGGGTGATTAGGATTAATAAAGTGGTAAATGAGGGGGGGGTTTTGTCTTTTATTCCAAATAAAGGATTTTTTCGGGTGTATGTGTTTATTTACTTTCACTTACAGGTTAATCATGGAAGGTATCTCGGGGAAAAGCCTGTCATGATTAACCTAACCTTATTACCCCAATTGCCACCGCACCAGTGCAATTCGGGATGAGGCGGGTAGAGTCCCGGGACTATCGCATCTAATGGATGCAGTAATTCCGGGCGGCTGCTGGCTGATATTGTTAGGGTGGTGGGCTCCCCATAACGTGACGCTCTCCATCCTGACAATACCAGACTCCAGCTGTGTGGCTTTATCTTGTCTGGTATTAAAATTGGGGGAAACCGCAGTTTGTTTTTTTTTTTTTTTTTTATTTATTTATTTATTTTACTGCACGATATAGACCCGCCCGCCGGCGGCTGTGATTGATTGCAGTGAGACAGCTGTCACTCATCGTGGAGACGTGTCTGACTGCAACTAATCATGGGCAGTGAATACCAGATTCAATAATGAGTGGCAGCCATTTTCAAAAGAGGAAAAGCCGCCGTAGCTTTGTGACAGCCGTGCAGCGTCGCGCCCGTGATCGGTGAGTAGGAAAGAGAGAGGGATTGTGCTGGGGACGCAGGACGCATGCAGATACGCAATGCGCGCACATAGCCTTACTGTGAAAAGCCACGCTTTTGGTGATCGAACCGTTACCGAACTTGAAGCAAAAAGTTCCAGTTCATCGAACGACTCAAACACCGCCCAAAATCACTCGAATTTGAAATTGGCGAACGGTTCGATTCGAACATCGCTAATCTCTAGTTGTCACATGGATGTGCATTGTTTAAAAAAATATTAGCCCTATGGCATAGTTGACATAGGGAGTCACAATCCCAAGGTCCTTCCAATGACAAATAGTAGTTAGGCTGGAGTAGGAGTACTGTCCTAATTTGTCCGCTACTGCACAAAATTCATAGTTTTTACAAAAATTAGCCCTATGGGCTGAGTCATGGTTGATGCAGGAAGGAAACGGCTTTATTTGGCAAGGGATGGATGTTAACAGTAGTAGTGAAAATGAACATTTTGGAGGTATTTTATTTGGCTTGCTCTTGTGACGCCCTGACAAAACCGGGTTGTCACAGAGACTCCACAAATCTTGCAGGTGCAGGACTCCTTCCTCCTTGGTGTACCAACACAAATCCACACCCAGGTACACAACACCAGCCAGCAAAGCCTAGTCACCCCCCAATGACAATAGGCATGGCCAAGCGGATGTTTACGCCCACCTAGGAGTCCTGAGGTGTGCTGGGCGCGAATAAGTCAGTTGAAGTTAGAACTGAGTAGACAGTGGAAGTGAGAGGAGTGTGGAGTGAAAGGGTAGTCAGGGGTTGGAGCCCCTGGACTACTGGACTACTGACTAGGTGGCAGTCGGCAGACAGGGCCACAGGCGATGAAGATCCGGCCGCGGGAGACCTTAAGAGGACCGGGGCAGGGTTGTAGCCGACAGCGGGAATCCGGTCCGGAGGCCGTGCACAGTCGGGGTGCCTGGCCCCTGGGGCGAGGCCTGCTTCAAGTCCCTTGTCAATTAGCCAGCCTGGGACAAGATTCCACGTCTTGTCCCACCAGCAAGCCCAGAGAGCGAGTCGGAAGCCCAACGAGGGAGATAGGGCTCTGCAATTGCCTGCTAAGATCCCACGGGTCAGTTCTCGCGGGCCCCAGCTCCCAACACATAGAATCACTGGGAGTGGACTTCCCCGTTTCAAGCGGAGTAGTTAAACTGAAGACACAAACACTAAGTGCAGGAGGAAGGGACCACTGTTTGCTGTACCAGGGTGTGCGACCTGAATTCACCCGCTGGAGGTCACCGGTCACTGGCAATTTGGTTTACCATTGGCCTCTGTGTGAATTTCTCTGGAAATGTGAGTACACCATTACCACCCAGTCAAGCCCTACAAAACACGCTCCACAGCATTCCTTCCCGCACACCTGGGCCCTGGGACAACACCTCCCCTACCCGTGGAGGGGATACCATACTGCTGCCCCACTCCATCAGCCCCGGGCGTCCCACACCAAGGCAGCTGCGGTGTCACCATCCATCACCGCAACCCACGGGTGGCATCACTGACAAGCTCTTCCCCTGTAAATACCCCCCTTTTTATTGTGGGTGACGGGCCACTGCACGAGCCCCGGATCCGGCTGCCACTCGTGCCCCAGCCGCGATCCCAGATCCGAGCGCCTCGAGTAGCCTTCCCTGACGTGGCCAGTCACCCCCTGCCCGCGACACTCTAATTTGGAGGGTTTGCAATTAGGGATGATCGAATACCCTATTATTCGCTTTGACGGATATCCGGCGAATACTTCGCCGCTATTCGAGTATTCGCGAATATTCAACCCTTAATGTAAGTCTATGGGAAACTCAAATAATTTTACGTTGAACCTGTCGGTGACCTGTAGTGACTGAGGAAAAGGCTGAAATCGATGGGAAAAGGCTGAAACAGTATGGGCACAGCCTGTAGAAGGTGCCTGACTGCATTTCTGGTGTCTTTGAATAACGTGCTAAGAGCAGCACGCGGCGTTTACATAGTCGCCAGAACAGCTCTCAAACCAAAGTAAAAGAGGGGAAATTGCTAAGAAACAGTTTCAAGTGCCTAATAACTGTAATAAAACGTCAAATCAAGCCCCGACCTCCAAAAAAAATAATTTAGCATATGTTCACATGTTTCGTTTATAACATTTTTCCTTCTTTTTCGATTAGAAAGGGCTGTAACTTATACATTATATTGGTGTCTGTCTCACACCTTTTTTGGGACAAATTTGACAGCACTTTAAAAGGTCAGCTACAATGTGCTCGTTGGGATGTGGACCTTGCCCTCCTCCTACTACTCCACCAGCACCACCGGCTCCAGTGGCCCTCTATTCAAATGTAGAAAGGGCCACCGGCTGTATTCAAATCTCAGACTTCTTAGGGCTCCCAGGTGGGCCCTGTAACATACATTGGGGAGGGAGTCATTTGTAGTTTTCTGCGTCCCCTATATCTTTAGTGTGAAAGTTGGAATACGTACTCCATAACACTACAGTGCTATTGCCAATGTGGCCATTTGGGTGTTGTCCCTACCCTCCTCCTCCTCCACCAACACCACTGACCCTCTATTCAAATTCTATTCAAATGATTCAGAAATGTATGTTGTATGGACAAATGAACGCCACGCTGGGACATCGAAGCTGATGTCGTTGATGATGATTGCATCTGATCAAAAGCAGGTTGGGAGCAGAAGGCATCATCGTCTGCTTCCTAGACCGCAGTTTGTGAAGCATGCAGCACCATGGAAGGGGTAGTTGTTTCACTCTGGAACTCAGGCTTTATTCCACTAGCTAACACCGAGGATTTAAAAAAATTCAGTTTCCCCAGGGGGAAATGGTTCAAAGACCATGTAGCACAGCATCAGAAGTTACTCCCAACAGCTCCCAACAGCTTATTTTAAAAAAAATTGGTAGGATTTGCAACAGGGCATAACATGCCAAGGAGTTTAATACATTCAGTTTTCCCGGGGGATAATGGTTCAGACACTATGGAGCACTGCATCAGTAGGTACTCCCAACAGCTCCCAACAGCTTATTTTAAAAAAAACTTGTAGGATAAGCAACAGGGCATAACATGCCAAGAAGCTAAAAAAAATTGGTTTTGCAGGGAGCCATGTGTAACACACCGTGGAGCACAGCATCAATAAAGAACACAAATAGAGACTGCCTCACCAATTGTTCTAGACAGTGTAGCCTCGAGAGTGCTTCTGCCAGTGCATAATGTACAAAGGCTTGAAAAATATTGCCCTGGGTGATTGGGCCAAACAATTACATGGCAGCAGCATAACAAGTTGGATTAGTCATGCGGTGTCATTAACGATAGAAGACAAAATAGTCTTGAATGAGAAACAATGGAACTTATTTGAACTTAAGAAATCCAAATTTTGGGGCTACACTTATTATTGGGTATTGTTAACAGGCGGCCTGAGATACTCTGGGGCAATCCATCTATGGTTCATTTTGATCATGGTCAAACTATCTGCACATTCCATGGATGGTTGTGTGCGACTATCTGTTATTATTGACCCCGCTGAGCTGAAAACATGCTCAGACAACACACTTTGCAGCAAGGCAAGCTAGCACTTCCAAAGCGTATAACATCGAGATCTGGCCAAGTGTTGAGCTTGGAAACCCAATAGTTAAAGGGAACAGTAGACTCGGAAAGCACGCTTATATGGTCACCTACATAGTCCCTCACCATCTTACTTGACTGTTCCCTCCTTGTCATCATTCCCCCTACCGGTATCTGATTTGCAGTTGATGGATTGTGGAAAATGGACCAGTTTTGGCACATTAGATCCCCGTCTGTGTTGCTCCTACTATGCGTAGCCCTCTCTTGTAATCCTGTTGCGTGAGATGACACGCTACCTCTGACGCCAGCATGATCTGAGGGTAATAGTTTCATCAACTGCTCCACTACAGCCGTCTTGAATGTTTCCGCAGTACAATCCTTATTTGCCTCCACAAGTAGCAAAGCAAATTTGTCTTTGTAGCGTGGGTCAAGGAAAGTTCATAACTAGTATTTGTTGTCTGCCAAAATGTGAACTAGCCGACAGTCATTAGAAAGGCAGTATGATATGAACTGTGCCATGTGTCCCAGACTCCGAACTGGAAACCTTTGTGTGTCACTGCTAAATATTCATTCTGTCTCCCTAAACCTCCTCTCCTCCTCAGTCTGTCTCTCCTCCTCCTGCTCCTCCTCAGGCCATCCATCCTGGACAGCCCTGAAGCTTGGGTTGTCAATCCCTTGGTTACCAACTTCAAAGCATACCTGTTCTTCATCATCCTCCTCATCCTTATCCTCATGATGCTGAGCAAAGGTTGCTGAGCTTGTTGGCAGAGGTTCTGCGGGTTACTAACAACCATTGTGAAGTCTGGATGCACAGACACCTCGGGTGCATGAACACTTTGGTCAGTCAGACCATCCAGAGAGCGTTTCAATAAACAAATCAGTGGAATAGTAATGCTGATAACAGCATTCTCACTGCTCACAATGGTGGTACAGTAATAAAAATTCTCCAAGATATGACAAATATCTGCAATCCACACCAACTCTGCAGTACTTATGTCTGGCAGCTGCGTCTGACGGGCATGTTCCAGCTGGAATTGGGATACTGCCCTCTGCTGCTCATGGATCCTGGCCAACATATGATAGGTAGAATTCCATCTCGTAGGGAGATCACATATTAGTCTGTGACGAGGCAAGTGTAAGCGCTACTGCAGCACTGCCAGGCCAACAAAAGAGGGAGATGACTTGTGGAAATGTGCGCTAATACGTCGTACCTTGGTAAGTAGGTATGGTATCCCAAGGTATTTCTTCAGAAAGTGCTGAACTACTAAATTTACAACGCGGGCCATGCAAGGAAAGTGTACAAGCTTTCCAAGCTTTAAAGCCGCCACCAGATTACGACCATTATCACACACTACCATCCCTGGATGGAGATCCAAAGGCTCAAGCCATTCATCTGTCTCCTCAGTTATTGCTTTCAAAAGCTCAGGTGCACTGTGAGATTTGTCACCGATACAGATGAGCTTCAGTAGAGCGTGTTGACGATTAACCGAGGCAGTGCTGCAGAGATCCCAGCTGGGGAATGATGTCGACAATTGGACACCGGCAGATGTTGAGGAGGATGCACAGGAGCTAGATGAAGAGTAGGAGGAGGAGGAAGTTGTTGCTGTGTAGGAGGCTACTGAAACTGTGATTGAAGTGGGACCCGCTATTCTGGGTGTGGGAATTATATGGGATGTTGCCGGTTCAGACTCTGTACCAGCCACCACCAGGTTCACCCAGTGTGCCGTCAGTGAGATGTAGCGTCCCTGTCCACTTCCATTTGTCCACGTGTCTGTGGTTAAGTGGACCTTCCCTGTTATGACGTTGGTGAGAGCACGTTTGATGTTTACGGACACGTGATTGTGGAGTGCGTGGACGGCACAACGAGAAAAATAGTGGCGACTAGGAACAGAGTACCGATGTTCTAACACCAGCAAAAGGTCACGGAAAGCCTCTGTTCCCACAAGCCGATATGGCAACATCTCAAAGGCTAAAATCGTGGAATGTGTGCAGATATGGTTTCTTCCCTGGGGTGCGTAACGGGGTATTTTTGCTTCTTTTAAAAGGTCTGTGGTAAGGACAACTAAACAGAACGCTGGGACACTGAAGCTGATGTCGTTAATGATTGAGTTTGGCCAACATCAGGTTGAGAGAAGGAGGCATCAGCGCCACCTTCTTGGACACCACTTTGTAAAGCAGGCAGCCCAGGGGAAGTGGCCGAGTTTTGAAGCTGGAAATCGTGTTTTTCCCCTAGTGCTGTCAACCACCTAATGGTGTGCTTGGCTAACATATGGTTTCTCATGCGGAAGATGCCCAAGCTGGAAGTATTTTTGCCTCTTTTAAGCTTTGTCTGACAAATTTGACAATTGGCAACCGTTTGGTCTGAAGAACTCTTGGAAAAAATCTCCCACACAATCGCACCACGGACCCTTGGACTCTGAGATGGCACAGGTGGTTGTGTCATGTGCACAGTTGATTGACTTCTGGCAGTGGTCGAAGCCCTATGTCTTACAGCCTTATTGCGGACTATGGGCACATGCTCCTCTGCACTGCTGCTCTCGCAATCCATGCTACCCATCCATGTTGGATCAGTCACCTCATCATCGACCAGGTTGTATTCAAATTCCTGAAGGTCAACATCTTCGATAATGGAGGTTTGAGGCTGACCTTGAGGACAACTGTGTCTCATCATCCTCCAACACTTCCACCTAACTGCCTAGCATGTCACGGCCAACAACATGGCTTTCTTCTGGCCTTGGGTGCTCAAAGACCTGTGCATCACTGCACACCACGGCCTCACCTGCGTTGGTGGTGTAGCGCGGTGAGAGGCATGAAAGGTCAAAGGGTCCCATAAACAGTTCCTCAGAGTAACCTGATTTGGTGTCATATGTTTCCTTAGAATACTGATGTTGTGAGGAAGGATGACCAGGCTAAGGATTCGATGGGCCAGACTCTGGGCTACTCAAAAAACATAGTAACTATAAATGCATACAGTCGCACACTGAAAAAGCCAAAAATGTACAAGGGAAAATATGGCACTGCATTACTGAAAAAGAGAGATATTTAGTTTATGTATTGGCCAATGCATGTAAGCCCGGAAACCAACGGCAAGGTATATCTCTGTAATTCGGGAACCTAACTTAAATGCCACTATCTAGGTTAAAAACATCCGTATCTGGGCAAAATGCCACTATTTGGACTACAAACCTCCATGTATGGGCAGCTAGACTCTTGCTACAATGGTTATGAACACAGCCAGGTCTTAGGGCGAAGTGCTCAGTCAGATAAAGACTCACTAGAAATATCAAAAAACTGACCCGCACATCCAACAAATGTGAACAGGTTCTAACTGAAAAAACATAGTAACTATAAATGTATACAGTCGCACACTGAAAAAGCCAAAAATGTACAAGGGAAAATATGGCACTGCATTACTGCAAAAGAGAGATATTTAGTTTATGTATTGGCCAATGCATGTAAGCCCGGAAACCAACGGCAAGGTATATCTCTGTAATCCGGGCACCTAAGTTAAATGCCACTATCTAGGTTAAAAACATCCGTATCTGGGCAAAATGCCACTATTTGGACTGCAAACCTCCATGTATTGGCAGCTAGGCTCCTGCTACTGGTTATGATAATGGCATTTAAGTTAGGCCTGGCTACTACTCCTGCTAGGCTCCTGATAATGGGATTTAAGTTAGGCCTGGCTGTGTTCATAACCATTGTTGCAGTGCCATATTTTCCCTTGTACATTTTTGGCTTTTTCAGTGTGCGACTGTATGCATTTATAGTTACTATGTTTTTTAAGTTAGCACCTGTTCACATTTTTTGGATGTGCGGGTCAGTTTTTTGATATTTCTAGTGAGTCTTTTTCTGATTGAGCACTCCGCCCTAAGACCTGTGTTCATAACCATTGTAGCAGGAGCCTAGCTGCCCATATATGGAGGTTTGTAGTCCAAATAGTGGCATTTTGCCCAGATACGGATGTTTTTAACCTAGATATTGGCATTTAAGTTAGGTTCCCGGATTACAGAGATATACCTTGCCGTTGGTTTCCGGGCTTACATGTATTGACCAAAACATAAACTAAATATCTCTCTTTTGCAGTAATGCAGTGCCATATTTTCCCTAGTACATATTTGGCTTTTTCAGTGGGCGATTGTATGCATTTATAGTTTCTGGGCTACTCAAGTGTGCCTGTGTGGACCCTTGGCATTTGCTACTTGACAAGTAACTGGCGGCATTTTCTGCTATCCAACTCGTTACCTGCTCGCACTGTTCAGTACGCAAGAGTGCTTTCCCACGTGAAGAAGAAAATTGGGATAGGAAGATTGAGGTCGATAAAGCAGGAACCTTTTTCTTTGGCTCGATCACACTGCGTTGGCAACCACCACTGTCACTACCACCTCGTCCACGGCCCTTACCCCCTCTTTTTCCCATTTTTTTGGTTTGATTATTCAAGGTGAATACTGTAACGTGGCCTTTTCTCCAGGCAGTGGAACAACACTTATGCCAGATTGTTAAACTTGCGTTAATAGTTTCTCACGATAGCGGTTTCTGTAAGTCTAAAAACCAAAAGGTACCTTTAGGCTATGTGCCCACGGGCGCTCGTACCTGAGGATGTATCCGCAGGTACGAGCGCATGTTTCCCGCAGCTGCCCGCCGGCATCCGCAGCTATTTTTAGCTGCGGGATTCCAGCGGTATAGCTGCGGTAAACCTGCGGACTTTCATGCGAATTACCTGCGGACGTCCCGGCCTCTATCTCCATAGCAGAGGCCGGGATTTCCGCAGGTAATTCCGCAGGAATAATTAACATGCAGTTACGTGCGGCTGCGGGACATCCGCACCATGTTCCGGAGCCTCACTTTTCCGCAACGTGGACACAGCACTCCCCATGTCCCATAGGATAACATGGGGAGTGTCTGTACATGCTAAAACTTGCGGATTTATCTGGAAAATCCAGAAAAATCCACAGGTTTTCCGCGGCAAAATCCGCAGAATTAAGCTCCCGTGGGCACATAGCCTTATTGGACAAACTACCACTTGGAGAACTCGACAAAGATGTTGTGAATGTCTTTCAGCCCCAAAAGAAAACAGGGTTTGACAACACTTTTCTTTTAGTATTGGTTTTTGGCACTCAGACTGTGTTTCAGTAAGAGCAAGGCACTATGTAGGTGCTGTAAGATATGAAGCCCCCAAAACTATACAAGGTTGTTGCCAGGAAGGTACTGGCCTTGAGTCACAATTACTGACCCTGACAGCAAGTATTAATAAAAATTGGGTAACACTAAAGCGGGCTTTACATCCTACGATATTTCTAGCAATTGCTAGCGATATCGTACGCAAAAGCACCCGCCCCCGTCATGCATGCAATATCGTGTGATCGCTGCCGCAGCGAACATTATAGCTATGGCAGCGTCACACGCACTTACCTGGTCGGCGGCGTCACTGTGACTGTCGAACAATCCCTCCCTCAAGGGGGAGGTGCGTTCGGCGTCACGGCGACATCACCGCGACGTCATTAAGCGGCCGGCCAATCAAAGAAGAGGGGCGGAGATGAGCGGGACGAACATCCCGCCCACCTTCTTCCTTCCTGATTGCGGGCGGGACGTAGGTAAGGTGAGGTTCCTCGCTCCTGCGGTGTCACACACAGCGATGTGTGATGCCGCAGGAACGAGGAACAACATCAATAAACAACCATTAACAATTTTTTGTTTTAGGATGACCTCTCCATGGTGAACAATTTTCATCACTTTGGAGGACGTTTAAGGTTGCTGGTAAGTGTTACACGCTGCGATACTGTTAATGACGCCGGATGTGCGTCACTAACGACGTGACCCTGACGATAAAACATTAACGATATCGTAGCGTGTAAAGCCCCCTTAAGACTGTGTGTTAGTTGCAGCAAACCACTATCTAGGTTCGGTAAGATATGAAGCCCCCAAAACTATACAAGGTTTTTGCTAGGAAGGTACTGGCCTTGATGCAGAAGTTGTGACCCTGACAGCAAGTATTAATAAAAATTGGGTAACACCAAAGGCTACTTTACACACTGCGATATCGGTCCCGATATCGCTAGTGTGGGTACCCGCCCCCATCTGTTGCGCGACACGGGCATATCGCTGCCCGTGCCGCACAACATCGCCCACAGCCGTCACACATACTTACCTGTCCGGCGACGTCGCTGTGACCGGCGAACCGCCTCCTTTCTAAGGGGGCGGTCCGTGCGGCGTCACAGCGACGTCACTGAAACGTCACTGAACCACCGCCCAATAGCAGCGGAGGGGCGGAGATGAGCGGGACGTAACATCCCGCCCACCTCCTTCCTTCCGCATAGCGGCCGGGAGGCAGGTAAGGGGAGCTTCCTCGTTCCTGCGGCGTCACACGCAGCGATGTGTGCTGCCGCAGGAACGAGGAACAACCTCGTTACTGCTGCAGTAACGAGATTTGAGAATGGACCCCCGTGTCGCCGATTAGCGATTTTGCACGTTTTTGCAACGATGCAAAATCGCTTATCGATGTCACACGCAACGGCATCGCTAATGCGGCCGGATGTGCGTCACGAATTCCGTGACCCCAACGACTCCGCATTAGCGATGTCGTAGCGTGTAAAGCCCGCTTAAGACTGTGTGTTAGTTGCAGCAAGCCATTAGGTAGGTTCTGTAAGATATGAAGCCCCCCAAAATATGCTAGCTTGTTGCTAGGAAGGTACTGGCCTTGAAGTAGAAGTTTTGACCCTGAAAGCAAGTATTAATAAAAATTGGGTAACACTAAGGCGGGCTTTACACGTTGCGACATCGCTAGCAATTGCTAGCTATGTCGAGCGCGATAGCACCCGCCCCCGTCGCACATGCAATATGTGGTGATTGCTGCCGTAGCGAACATTATCGCTACGGCAGAGCTTCACACGCACATACCTGGTCGGCAACGGCGCTGTGACCGCTGAACAATCCCACCTTCAAGGGGAAGGTGCGTTCGGCGTCACAGCGACGTCACCACGACGTTACTAAGTGGCCGGCCAATAGAAGCGGAGGGGCGAAGATGAGCGGGACATAACATACCACCCACCTCCTTCCTTCCGCATTGTCGGTTGAGGCAGGTAAGGAGATGTTTGTCGTTCCTGCGGTGTCACACACAGTGATGGATGGTGCTGCAGGAACGACAAACAACATCGTACCTGCAGCAGCAGCGATATTATGAAAAGGAGCGACGTGTCACCGATCAATGATTTTTGACCTTTTTGCGATCGGTGATCTTCGCTCCTAGGGTTTACACGCTACGATGTCGGTAACGGCGCCGGATCTGCGCCACTAATGACGTGACCCTGACGATATATCGTTACCGATGTCGCAATCTGTAAAGCCCGCCAAAGACTGCGTGTTAGTTGCAGCAAGCCACCATCTAAGTTCTGTAAGATATAAAGCCCCCAAAACTATACAAGGTTGTTGCTAGGAAGGTACTGGCCTTGAGGCACAATTACTGACCCTGACAGCAAGCATTAATAAAAAATGGGTAACACTGAGACTGTGTGTTAGTTGCAGCAAGTGTGACGCCCTGGCCTATCAGGTCGTCACAAGGGTGCCGTGCAATCTGCCCTTCTGCATGGTACCCGCTCCTCCTTGGTTACGGGTCCTGTCACTTTGGTGTTGCTACCAACAGGTGTACACAAATCCTGAGGAACACTCTGCACCACACCCACCAAACACCCATTGGGCAGCCTGAGGAGAATAGGGCCACCCAGATGGAGGGCTGGTAGAAGGAGGGCAGAAGTGTCAGTCCAGTTGTAGAGTTGGAGTTGTAGGAGAGACAGCGGTGACAGTGCAGGTCACGCTGTGGAGCTGGGCTCCTGTACCCGTCTCAGGTGCCAGACGTTGGCCTGGCCAGAAGGAGCTGGAACCCCGGTTGCAGGGGGTAGTGGCAGGGAACACGGTGCTGCTACAGAGAGTAGGCTGGCTGCCTTGTGCTACAACCGGGCAGGGACCATGGCACGACGGGGTACGCGGACCCTAGCCTGGGAAGTATCTTCACGCAGCCCAGTAATTCACCCGACGGGAAAGGAATCTTCAGGAACCATTCTCCACCTGTTCCAGAATAGGGGTACTAGCGCAACGAGGGGGATAGGACTTCCCACAACCGTCCAGAAAATCGCAAGCGTGAACCTTGAGAGCAACTTCACCCTGCTAGCCACGCAGGTGAGCAGGACCTGAAACGTTTCAAGTGTAAGGTATCCACACGTAGGACACACAGTGCCAAAGGACAAGGCTTCAGGTCAACAGGCAACACCAAGAGGACACGGATCCAGAGTGCCCACCCAAGGACCACAGAGTGCTCAAGAGTTTGGTTTACCTGGTGTCAGTGACTTTGGACTGTGTGAGTACACGTTACCCCACTTGTACCCGACGGGTTCCCCACGCCATCCATCACCGGACGCCGGGACACCACTCCCCTGCCCATGGAGGGGTTTACAACTTAAGCTGCCACACACCAGCGTCCCCGGGCTCCCCAAACCGGCAGCGGTGGTCCCTCACGTTACCACACACCGTGGGTGGCGTCACAAACATTATCCCAAAACCACAAACTTTCCCCCCTTTATTTCCGAGGGTCCTGCGCGATGCAGCCTCGGATCTGGAGACCCCTCGAGCCACGGCGGATCCGGGTTCGAGCAGCCCGTCGGCTGTCGCGGGGGCGGCACACAAGCCACTAGGTAGGTTCTGTAAGATGTGAAGCCCCCCAAAATATGCTAGCTTGTAGCTAGGAAGGTACTGGCCTTGAAGCAGAAGTTGTGACCCTGACAACAAGTATTAATAAAAATTGGGTAACACTGAGACTGTGAATTGAGATGGTGGGTGACAGGCACTACACTTCACCTGAACCCCTTGTTTTTACAATTTGTGAACCTTTTTTTCAAGTTATAATACCTATTGCTAGTGTCGCGGGCAGAGGAGGGGACGCTGCGCTCTCCCACTGCTCGGGTCCGGCCGCGGGCTGCTGCCGGCTGCTGCTGCTCGGTGGTAGCTCGAGCGTTGGGCCGGATCCCGGGGACTCGAGCGGCGCTCCTCGCCCGTGAGTGAAAAGGGTGGGGATTGGATTGTGGGGATTTGTTTTTTGTCCGTGACGCCACCCACGGTCGTGGTGATATTGGTGACACCACCGCTGCTCTGGACGGGGATCCCGGGAGCGATGACTGGGAGCAGCCTGAATGTTAGTTCTCCCCTCCGTGGGTAGGGGGTTGGTTGTCCCGGGGCCCGATGATGGGGTAGGGATGGATGTCAGGCGGGTTACGGGGCCTGGCGAGGTGCAGGGTCGTGGGGGCAGCGCTGTGCCCCACGGCACGGTGGTACTCACTCAGCCAATGATGAGGACACAGTTCTCGGTAAAACACACGGCTGGATGGACGGGTCCCACAGACGGCTGCGGTGTTGTTTCTCCCGGCAGGTTGATGGTGACTGCCTTTCCCTGCACCTATGTAGTGTAACGGTTCCAATGGGTTCCCACCGGTAACCCGCTCCCCGGCTTGGATGTGGGCCGGAGGAGCCCCTTTTTCCCGCAGGCTCCGGCCCTGGGAAATTCAGCCTTGGCGGTGGCTGTGTTTCCCTCTCTCGGTTGGACTGTTGCCTTCTGTCGGGACTTGGCTGCTGGGAAACCCAGGAGGTTCCCTTCGCTAACGAATTTGGCAAATTCACGCAACTCCTAGCCTTGCCGGGGTCCGTAAGCCCCTGACGGATGGTGCTGGCTTCTCTTTGCGTACCGGTCCGGTACCGCCGGGCCACCGCCCGTCCACGGTCTTTACGGTAAACTCCGATAGGCCACTCCTGCAGACGGTCACCACCGTCTGCCAACCTTGCTGATCTGTCCGGGCCACACACCCGGACCAACTTCAGGCTACTTAACTGCCACTTTACTCCTCTCACTTCCACTTCCCAAACTAATCTGCCCTACTTTTCCCGCCTCCAGGACTGTGAACTCCTCGGTGGGCGGGGCAAACCGCCTGTCCCACCCTCCTGGTGTGAACATCAGCCCCTGGAGGGAGGCAACAAGGGTTTGTGTCTGACTTCGGTGTGCCTGACCGGGAGTGTGGGGTGTGTAGGTGTTGTTCTCTGTGGCCCCTGGCTTGTCCAGGGCGCCACACTAGCATAACAGACAGAAAGGATGTATCAGTGCTCAGATTGTTGATTATTAGTAGCAGATGTCAGGACAGCTTTAAATCTCTCCCTGCCTGTGAGTAAGCTGTCCCTAGCTGTCCATATATTACACACTGCAGGAACAGACCGTATGCAGCACTAAGAAGAGGATTTTTTTTGCAGCAGCAGTTCAATGATTTACACAGCTGCTAGCACAGTAGAAACTGTCTTCAGCCCTTAAAAGGACTATTTTGGATACTGCTGCAGGAACACTATCTCATAGAACAAACTGCACTGTCCCTATACCTTTTTCTATGATTTACACAGTCCCTAACAGCTAATGCTAAATATTTTCAGCCCTTATAATGACTATTTTGGATTCTGCAGCAGGAACACTATCTCATAGAACAAACTGCACTGTCCCAGCGCCAGCTGCCGGGCTGCTGCGCGGATTCAGATCCGCGGTGGCTCGAGGGATCTCCGGACACTCGAAATAAAAGGGGGGTATTTACAAGGGATTTTGTTGTTAGTTTTTGTGATGTGGCGCCCTGGACAAGCCAGGACGTCACAGGTACTGCAACAACACACCCCACACCCCGGTTAGGCACACCAGTCACACACAAATCCTTGTTGCCTCCCTCCAGGGGCTGATGTCCACACCAGGTGGGGTGGAGCCAGGCGGTTGGCCCCACCCACTGAGGAGTTCAGAGTCCTGGAGCCGGGAAAGGAAGGGAGTTAAGCTCAGGCAGAGCTGGAGTGTAGTTCAGAGGAGTAAAGGAGTAGAGGAGCAGTCTGACCGTGTCCGGGTGCGTGGCCCGGGCACATACAGCAAGGCTGGCAGACGGTGGTGGCTGTCTGCAGGAGAGGCCGATTGACGCGGAACCGTAGGAAAGGGGACGGGCGGTGGCCCGCCGGTACCGAACCGGGGAGCGAATAGAAGCCAGCACCATTCGGCAGGGCCTACGGACCCCGACCAGGCTTGGAGTCGCCGTTAAACCGGTCAAATCCGTTAGCGACGGGAACCTCCGGGGTTTCCCAGCAGCAAAGACCCGATTGAAGGCAACCGTCCAAGCCATGAAGGGAAATACAGTCACCGCCAAGGCTACAATTCCCAGGGCCAGAGCCTGCGGGCAAAAGGAGCTCCTCCGGCGCCTATCAAAGCTGGGGAGCGGGTTACCAGTGGGAAGCCATCGAGGCCGAAAACACACTACAGGTGCAAGGAAAGTCAGTCACCGCCAACCTACCGGGAGTGACCACTGCAGCCGGCTGCGGGACCCGTCCATCCAGCCGTTTGTTTTACCAGAGACTCCGTGTACGTTATTGGCTGAGTGAGTACCACCGTGCAGTCTGGCACCGCGCTGCCCCCGCGACCCTGCACCTCTCCAAACCCTGCCATCCACATTCCAGTCACCTCACCGGGCCCCGGGACCACCCAAAACCCCCTACCCACGGAGGGGAGAGAAACATCTCGGCTGCTCCCTGTCATTGCTCCCGGGATCCCCGTCCAGAACAGCGGGGGTGTCCCAACCTCACCACAAACCGTGGGTGGCGTCACGGACCGACTTCCCAAACCCCAAAAACTATCCCCTTTCACTCACGGGTGAGGAGCGCCGCTCGAGTCCCCGGATCCGGCCCACCGCTCGAGCCACCGAGCAGTGAGCAGCAAGCAGCAGGCTGCAGCAGCACCGGACCCGAGCGCCAGCGAGAGCGCAGCAGCGACGGCTCCCTCCCCGCCCGCGACAGTGACACCACCCACGGTGTGTGGTAAGGTGTAATACCACCGCTGCTGTGTAAAGCGCTCAGTGGCGATGGTATGGCAGCTAGGTGTTTCGCCCCTCCATGGGTAGGGGGAGAGTTCCCCGGGGCTTGGTGGTGGTGAGAGGGGAGCGCCGTTGGGGAGGAAAGGGTCACTGCGTATTCACTCAGTCCAATAACGCTGACACCAACGACTTGTAAACCGGAATTCTTAGCACCGCTGTATCAGGGAGGGAGCACTCTGGGATCCCGAGCCCAATGGTGTTGCTTTTTACCCTGTGACCTTTTCCTTGGCACTTTCTTTACTGGTTGGCCCCTGTAATGTGAAAACAGTCAGCTCCTACCAGGCCCAGACCAACGTCTGTCACCTAGTAACTGAGGAGCCCAACTCCTAACCTCCTCCAACAACTTTCGACCTCTCCTCATGACAGTCACCACATGACTGACTACTTCTGACACTCCTGACCCTCCCTAACCAACCCCCCAAGTGGGCGGCGCTATTCCTTTCAGGCTACCCATTGGTGTGTCTGGTGGGTGTGGTGCAGAGTGTTTCTAGAATTTTTGATTGGCTTGTTCTTAGCAACACCAAAGGCCAGGGACCCGTAACCAAGGAGGAGATGGACACCATCCAGAAGGGCAGATTGCACAATGTCCTGTGACGACCTTATAGACCAGGGCGTCACACCCCTATACCTGTTTCTATGATTTACCCAGACGATAACAGGTATTGCCAAATAGCTTCAGCTCTTAGAAGGACTAGTATTAGTTGGCTGGCAAAATGCTGTACCGCACACAGTACAGTCTCACTACACCGGCAGCTCAGGAATGAATGCGTGCACACAAAATGGCGGCTGCCTTTTATAGCCCCAATAACACTGTGCGGCCAAATCAATCACAGTAACACCACAACAAAGATGGCTGCAGCGTTACTGTGAGGGCAAGCAATGTCAGATGTGTTCATTGGCTGGAAAATGGCGCCAGGAAGTCCAGAAACGAAAATCAAAGTACCGGAGCGAATACCATATTAGCCATCGGATAGCGAATACCTCGGCTACCCTATTATTTGTCAGATACCGAATAGTGGCGAATACATTCGCTCATCCCTAATTGCAAACTGTGGAGAAATCCAGTCCTTGTTGAATTTAATCAGAGTAAGTCTGTCTGCATTTTCTGTGGAGAAGCGTGAGCGCCTATCAGTGATGATTGCCCCAGCAGAACTGAAAACACGCTCTGACATCACACTAGCAGCTAAGCAGACCAGCACCTCCAAGGCATATATATGGAGATATCGGGTGAAGTGTTCAGCTTTGATAATTAATTAAATAAATTAATAATTAAGGGGAACTGAAGCATCAGAAAGGATGCTGGTATGGTCACTTAAGTACCGCTTGGCCATGTTCTGCAATGTCTCCCTCCTTGGCATTGTTATAGGCACAGATAGCTCTTCCTGATGTCCTGGTTTATTGAAAATGGCTCAGTTTGTGCACATTTTCCCCCCACCTTTTTTGGACCAGGTGTTGGTGTCTCTCCCCATTAATCCTTGGTGTTGAAAACAGCTGGTAACTCTGCTGCTATCGTTGTCTGAGGGTGATGTTTTCATCAACTGATCTACAATGACCCTCTTGAAAGATTCCATTGTGCAACCTTTGGTGACTCCAAAAGGAAAGAAGGAAATTTCTCCTTGAACAGTGGGTCCAGAAAGGTGGCCAACCAGTATAGGTTGTTGGATAAAATATGTATCACGTGACGATCTTGCCACAGACACTGACACATGAACTGTGCCATGTGGGCCACGCTGCAAACAGGCAAAAGTTCTCTGTCCCCACCAGGAGGAACAATACCCATCCTCTCCTCATACTGACTTGCCTCCTCCTTCTCCACCTCGTCCTCTCCAGCACATCCATGCAGAACAGACATGAAGCTGGTGTTGAAAGTTCCCTGTGTAGCATGGGGATTTCCCTGGGTAGCACAGAAAAACAAGTCTTCTTTCTCCTCATCCTCCATATAGTTACATAGTTACATAGGTTAAAAAAAGACCTAGGTCCATCCAGTTCAACCTTCCTCCACCAGTTCTACATTTTGTCCCTAAGTCATTTATAACCAACAATGTTATGTGTACTGAGGAAATCATCCAGCCCTTTTTTAAAAGCCGTTATTGTATCGACCATTACTACCTCTTGTGGTAGGGCATTCCACAGTTTGACTGCTATAACTGTAAAGAACCCTTTCCTATTTAGCTGCCGGATTTGCTTTTCTTCCACTCGCAGTGTATGCTCCCTGGTTCTTAGTATTGTCTTTGGAAGGAAAAAGTCATGTGCCAGTCCTTTATATTGACCACACATGTATTTATACATATAAATGAGATCTCCTCTGAGACGTCTTTTTTCTAAGCTAAGCATATCTAACTTTTTCAACCTGTCATCATATGGGAGGCCTTCCATTCCTTGTAGTAGTCTAGTTGCCCGCCTTTGAACTGACTAACTTCTGAATGTCTTTTTAAAATGTGGAGCCCAAAACTGAATCCCATATTCTAGATGTGGCTTTACAAGTGATTTATAGAGGGGTAACAATACGTTGGGATCACGGGATCTAATTTCTCTTTTTATACACCCTAAAATCTTGTTTGCTTTAGCAGCTGCTGCCTGACATTGAATACTGCTGGTCAGCCTATTTGTAATGAGAATAACCAAGTCCTTCTCCTGTTCTGTAGTCCCGAGTTTGCTTCCATATAATTTATACGCAGTTATAGGATTATTCCGTTCCAGGTGCATTACTTTACATTTACCAACATGAATTCTCATTTGCCAAGTATCTGCCCATTCTGACTAGAGTTGAGCGATGTTCGAGGTTTGCCAATTTCATGTTCGAGTGATTTTGGGGGGTGCTTGAGATCGAACTCGAACTCGAGCTTTTTGCTAGGGGTTTACGTGCCTGCGCAAGGGGTGAAATTGAAGTGGAAAACTGTGTCAAAACAGTGTAAAAAACGTCTGCGTAAAGTGGGTAACTGGGGAAGACTAACGTGGACAAACCAAGTAGTTAACGTGCAGGGGGAATAAAAGCAATATAGCAGTGAGAGAAATGAAATTTTAAAAGACAAAGTTGAAACCTGAATGAAAAACAGGATAAACTGAGGCGGCACCTCGATATGATATAAAATTTAGACAAAATAAAATAAAATAAAACAATATACTATAAAGGACCCGGGACCGGGGGAAAGGAAGGGAACAAGGGGGGATATTATTTTATTTAATAAAAATTAATAAAAATTAAAAATTAACCCTTTGTGTGGACACCGAGGTCACCTGGGAGACGAACCCAAGGTTCAAGGGATGTGATAATGAAGTAAAATCCCGAAAAAATTAGGGGAGGAGAGGGGAGGGAAACCGACAATTTTAATAGATAATAAGAGTAAAAAAGAGTAAAAAAAGGGGGGTAAAAGCCCCCAGGGGCAGAAACATTAAAAAAGGGTAATTGAAAATGCAAATAAATATGAGCATTAATATCAATATCCAAGCGTAGAACAGAAAGGGAAAAGGCAACTATATAATTACAAATGCTGAATCATATGTAAAAATAGATGTCATAATATATTAATTAAAATTAATAACCAATAATCATGCAAAAATATATATGCAAAAATATAGTGATATATTAATTACAAATTACCAATAATTAAACTCATCTGAAAAAACATGTAGCAAAATTGAAAATGCCAAGCAATATATAATTAAAATATGTGAAAAAAAATGAAATAAAAAATGATGAGAAATAAAGTGCATTATAAACCTTGCGAGAACAACAAATGTAAGGCATATATGACAATAGGAAAGGCTGCACCATGAAAGAAAAAACTAAAAGGACAAATCTGTAACCAAGTTCAAGCCCGTAGGTTTCAAGGTGTCCAATTTATGTATCCAAAAGGATTCCTTTTTGCTGAGATTATCCATTCTGTTGGAACAATTAGGTGGAATTTGTTCGATAGGAGTAATTGTAAAAGCAATAGTCTTGTTGTGGAACAAAGTGCAGTGCTTGGAAAGACCGTGAAGCATGTAGCCGATCTTGATGTTGTGCCTGTGTGAGTTCAAGCGGTTATGCAGGGCTTGACAAGTTCTACCGATGTACTGCTTGCCACATTGACAGTCAATGAGATAAATGACAAAATTGGATTGGCAAGTGAGGTGGGATTTGATAAGAAACTCCTCTGTTCCCTTAGAGGAGCTAAAACTGGTGCGCCTATGGCAAATGGTTTTGCAGCATAGGCAATTTCTTATACCACATCTATAGGATTCAAAGGGAGCAATGGAGATGTTAGTTTTTAAAGGAGCTGTCCTGATACGACTGGGGGCTAGGACATTTTTTATGCTGGGGGATCTCCTAAAAGTAAAAGTAATGCCTGGGAGGGGGGGGGAGAATGGTTTTCAGAAAGGGATCATTTAGTAGAACATTCCAATGGTTTTTAAAAATGTTTCTGATACTGATATTGTCACTGCTGAAGCTAGTCAGAAAATTGAGATTGAAAGAACTCTCATTGCTTCCTGAAGCAGAGCTGGTAAGGATTTTAGGTGCAATGAGGTCTTTCTGTTCTAACATTATGGAAGAATGGTAAGCTTTCTGGACAAGAGTTCTATGGTACTCCTTCTCCTAGAAACGATCTCTGAGGGTTTTTGCCTGGTCATTAAAGTCAACTAGACGGGAACAATTTTTTTCTGATACGCTTATATTGGTTGGCTGGGATGTTCCTCAGCCATTTGTTGTAGTGCTCACTACTGAAATGAATATATCCATTGGCATCTACTTGTTTAAAGTATGTTTTAGTCAAAATTTTGTTATCTAGATGAAATATAGACAAATCTAAAAAATTAATTGCGGATTTGTGATAAGAGAAAGTGAAATTTAATCCCCAATTATTCCGATTCAGGTGCTGCAAGAAAGAGTCAATGTTGTTTTGTTTGTTGTCCCAAATTACGAACAGATCAACTATATAACGCTTGTATAGAATTAAATTACGCTCAAAAATACTGTTCTGGATGAAAATATACTCAAAGACTCCCATAAATAAATTAGCATATGAACATGCAGCTTTGGATCCCATTGCTGTGCCCAGTTTCTGATGGAAGAGTTTATCTTCAAAGGTAAAGAAGTTATTGTTTAAAACAAATTCCATGCTTTCTAGTATAAATTCCTTTTGAATAGGTGGAATATTGTCATCTTTCTCAAGGAACAGGGATAGGCATAATAAGCCAAGGTGATGTGCTATATTGGAGTATAGTGCTGACACATCAATCGTGAGAAATAAAAAGGAATCTTCCCATTTGATGTTGTGTAAAGAATTGATGAGGTGGGTGGAATCCCTCAGGTAGCTGTCCAAATTAAGCACATATGGCTGCATGAGTTGGTCCAGGTAGGCAGCTAAATTGGCGGTGAAAGAGTTAATGCCTGAAATGATAGGTCTACCCGGGGGATTTTTTAGGTCCTTGTGAATTTTGGGCAAGTGATAGAAGAAAGCCATATTAGGGTTTTTTATTTGAAGAAATTTCTTCTCGTGGGGATTAAGGATATTGTACGACTCTGCTCTTTGATCCCATTACTTCTTTTCACAAACATTGACTTGCATACTTTTTAATTTTTTCCACCATGTCGCCTTTTTCCCGTTTCTCCGCTTTTCCTATTACCTTGTATTCACCACCGTACACATATATATTTATTTATACATCATTTTTTTTGCCCTGCTATCAGCATAATTCCACCACATCATTTTTTGCCTCTTTCACGTTTTTTTCTTCTTGTCCCTTCTTTTCCCTTTTTTTCCTTTTTTTCTTTTTCTTCAACTTTTAGAACTTTATTCCCTCCCCACGTGTCCATGAGTCACAGGGAGGGTGATGACGCAAATAGTGAATACGTGGCTTGTTTGTAACATATATATGGGAGCCTGTGCCCCCCCCCCCTCCGCTATAGTATTCTCTGCACATTGTCCTGAGGAAGAGGGCGGACATGTCCTCGAAACGCGTAGACCTGTGAAAATAAAGGGAAGAATTTTATTACATCATCTGGACTCCTGTGGTTTGGCGCAGTATTTAAACTTGCTTTTCTCCTGCTATGTGACATATCTCCACGCTGCAGGACTGCTGCCTTCCACGCTACATACATGCTTGCTAAGGGGTTGTGACTGGCACAGCCCTACCAGGTGAGTGCTTTCATTTGCATTTACCCCCTTGTGTCATACCGGGTAAGACCCTATTGCGCCTTCTCTTTCCACAGCTCCTTTTGCCTCCTGTTCATTGGGATTGGATTTTATACCTCTCCCCTTGTGGTTTTCGGGCAGCTGAGGGCCCTGGTCGTATATCCCATCATGGATTACTTCAACAACCGCCTTTCTTCAAGAGAGAGATTAATTCTGCAGACGGTCGGCAGTTTGGACGACTGTATTTCGGATCTGGATTCTGCACCACCGCTCACCTTCTCAGAAGAGGACACCTCTTCCATGAGGAAACTTTTCCATCATCTAGAAGATGCCCTCAATGAGGAATTACATTTTAACCTGGATGCCAGATTCTTATCCATTTACATGGATGAGGGTTTATGCCCTAGAGGACTCAACGTACATCGGATTTCCCCTTATCCCCAGGATACCATTTTTTCTACGGAATGGGATGAACTATTCAGCACCTGCATGCAAGGTATGCTTAAATGTCTGCACAAAAAAAGGACACACATAGCAGACACATCTGCACAGCTCATCAATCACCTTCACCTGGACCTCACTCCTTATAATTTGCACCCCGAATATAGGAACTTGAACTCTAGCATCAATACACGCCTAGCACAGCTTGAAAATGACACCATCATCCGAAAATCCAAGAAATTGCAAAGAAATAGACATGATAAAATGCATATATCTGCCACAAATCCTTGTGACAAATTACCTCCCCTCCTGAATTGAGCTGACAGGCATTCCGGCTCTTACAGGAGTTTTTCTAATAGCAAATATCATGCCAATAAATTCAAATCTTCCAAAAATTCCGTTCCTATTGCCATTAAGGAGAACACCCCTCCCCCTACGGTTCACAACAAACCCCCCAGCCCAGGAATGGTAGTTCCAACTAAACATATACCTGATAAAATCGATCTTTTAGTAGATGAAGTCTTTTCTAAAGCCCATACAGAAGCGGGCTCCAGAATTGCAGTAATCGCTTCATGCCCCCTACCTAATTCCTCTACGGTTTTTGATAAGGACCTCAATACTACCCCTTGCCTAGCTAACCCTGATGACACCCGCCAGCAATTGGCCCTAATCAGGCAGCAAATAAAAGACATTAAAATGAAGAGAGCACTTTTAGAAACACAATCCTGTGATAATAGTTCTCCAATCAGCTTACCAACCCAGGATGATGATACCATGGATTTGATGAATCTCTCAGTCCATGATGATCCTCTACCTGGTTGTTCCAACAGTGCTAGTCCACCAAATCCCCCCCTCATCGGGGACATTATCACAATGGATAATTCCAATAAAACTATACCCTTGGTTCCTTTTTTGCCCCCTGCCAAATGTCCCAACCTCATCACGAATTTTCTGATACCAAGATCAACAACAAAAAAAAGAAAAAATCCTGCAGAGGGACCAGAGCAGGAATCAAGCACAAACAAAAAAGAAAAAATGTAATTATAGATTCCCCTGGTTCGCCTACCACTCACAATATTGTCAATCTTTCCAATTACCAACTCCAAAAAAATGAAATCAGCCTTTTAAACAAAGGCTTGTCTTTTTGTCCCTCTAAGAGATCCAATGAATTTGATGTTTTTTTGGATGTTCAGAACTATGTCCGCAAACTGACATTGAAGAGACATTTTCTCATTAAAGGTAGTGACATCCACACAGCCTCAGAACCTAGCCCTTTCCGTCACACTTCATGTAAAGCCAAATCAAAATTTTATCCTCTTGAAAATAAAGGTCACCATATTAAGACCTTTAGTGACCTAGTGCTTACAGATCTCAATGCTGTTATGAACGCAAAAAGGGACTTGAAACACAACCTCACTAAAAATGAGAAATTAGCTTTAGCTAACCTCAAAGATAATCAGACTATCATTATACGTGCAGCTGACAAAGGTGGGGGCATCGTTATACAAAACAGGAACGATTACTTGGCAGAAGCATTCAAAATACTTTCTGACCCTATTTATTATGAAAGAGTCCATATCAGTAAATATGACACAGCTGTCCACTCTTACCATAATCTTATACAAAGAGCAGTGTCGTACAATATCCTTAATCCCCACGAGAAGAAATTTCTTCAAATAAAAAACCCTAATATGGCTTTCTTCTATCACTTGCCCAAAATTCACAAGGACCTCAAAAATCCCCCGGGTAGACCTATCATTTCAGGCATTAACTCTTTCACCGCCAATTTAGCTGCCTACCTGGACCAACTCATGCAGCCATATGTGCTTAATTTGGACAGCTACCTGAGGGATTCCACCCACGTCATCAATTCTTTACACAACATTAAATGGGAAGATTCCTTTTTATTTCTCACGATTGATGTGTCAGCACTATACTCCAATATAGCACATCACCTTGGCTTATTATGCCTATCCCTGTTCCTTGAGAAAGATGACAATATTCCACCTATTCAAAAGGAATTTATACTAGAAAGCATGGAATTTGTTTTAAACAATAACTTCTTTACCTTTGAAGATAAACTCTTCCATCAGAAACTGGGCACAGCAATGGGATCCAAAGCTGCATGTTCATATGCTAATTTATTTATGGGAGTCTTTGAGTATATTTTCATCCAGAACAGTATTTTTGAGGGTAATTTAATTCTATACAAGCGTTATATAGACGATCTGTTCGTAAGTTGGGACAACAAACAAAACAACATTGACTCTTTCTTGCAGCACCTGAATCAGAATAATTGGGGATTAAATTTCACTTTCTCTTATCACAAATCCACAATTAATTTTTTAGATTTGTCTATATTTCATCTGGATAACAAAATTTTGACTAAAACATACTTTAAACAAGTAGATGCCAATGGATATATTCATTTCAGTAGTGAGCACTACAACAAATGGCTGAGGAACATCCCAGCCAACCAATATAAGCGTATCAGAAAAAATTGTTCCCTTCTAGTTGACTTTAATGACCAGGCAAAAACCCTCAGAGATCGTTTCTAGGAGAAGGAGTACCATAGAACTCTTGTCCAGAAAGCTTACCATTCTTCCATAATGTTAGAACAGAAAGACCTCATTGCACCTAAAGTCCTTACCAGCTCTGCTTCAGGAAGCAATGAGAGTTCTTTCAATCTCAATTTTCTGACTACCTTCAGCAGTTACAATACCAGTATCAGAAACATTTTTAAAAACCATTGGAATGTTCTACTAAATGATCCCTTTCTGAAAACCATTCCCCCCCCCCTCCCAGGCATTACTTTTAGGAGAGCCCCCAGCATAAAAAATGTCCTAGCCCCCAGTCGTATCAGGACAGCTCCTTTAAAAACTAACATCTCCATTGCTCCCTTTGGATCCTATAGATGTGGTATAAAAAATTGCATATGCTGCAAAACCATTTGCCATAGGCGCACCAGTTTTAGCTCCTCTAAGGGAACAGAGGAGTTTCTTATCAAATCCCACCTCACTTGCCAATCCAATTTTGTCATTTATCTCATTGACTGTCAATGTGGCAAGCAGTACATCGGTAGAACTTGTCAAGCCCTGCATAACCGCTTGAACTCACACAGGCACAACATCAAGATCGGCTACATGCTTCACGGTCTTTCCAAGCACTGCACTTTGTTCCACAACAAGACTATTGCTTTTACAATTACTCCTATCGAACAAATTCCACCTAATTGTTCCAACAGAATGGATAATCTCAGCAAAAAGGAATCCTTTTGGATACATAAATTGGACACCTTGAAACCTACGGGCTTGAACTTGGTTACAGATTTGTCCTTTTAGTTTTTTCTTTCATGGTGCAGCCTTTCCTATTGTCATATATGCCTTACATTTGTTGTTCTCGCAAGGTTCATAATGTACTTTATTTCTCATCATTTTTTATTTCATTTTTTTTCACATATTTTAATTATATATTGCTTGGCATTTTCAATTTTGCTACATGTTTTTTCAGATGAGTTTAATTATTGGTAATTTTTAATTAATATATCACTATATTTTTGCATATATATTTTTGCATGATTATTGGTTATTAATTTTACTTAATATATTATGACATCGATTTTTACATATGATTCAGCATTAGTAATTTTATAGTTGCCTTTTCCCTTTCTGTTCTACGCTTGGATATTGATATTAATGCTCATATTTATTTGCATTTTCAATTACCCTTTTTTAATGTGTCTGCTCCTGGGGGCTTTAACCCCCCTTTTTTACTCTTTTTTACTCTTTTTATCTATTAAAATTGTCGGTTTCCCTCCCCTCTCCTCCCCTAATTTTTTCGGGATTTTACTTCATTATCACATCCCTTAAACGTTGGGTTCGTCTCCCAGGTGACCTCGGTGTCCACACAAAGGGTTAATTTTTAATTTTTATTAATTTTTATTAAATAAAATAATATCCCCCCCCCCTTGTTCCCTTCCCTTCCCCCGGTCCCGGGCCCTTTATAGTATATTGTTTTATTTTATTTTATTTTTCATATCATGATAAGGGTCTTATTGGTTTTAATTAAAAGCCTTCCTTTCATGCTGGTAGAATAATATAATTAACTGCATGAACCTTGCTTGTTCTTTTATTTACAAGCTGATTATTTATTTACCCCCTTTTTTCCATTATTTTTGCTCATTTCTCCAATCTGTTCTCTAACCATGACCATTTACCTTTCCTCATTTTTGCCTGTTCGGCTATTTCACCCCCCCTTTTTTTCCGTTGTTTTTAACTTTCTTATTTATAACCACCTCCACTCCCCTAGCCGCGGATCCAGCATTATTCCCTTTGCACGTTAGCATTCTTCTATTTCCTTGTACAAGCGCTGTTCGCCCTGGCCCTACTCGGCATTCACCTCAGTTAACCCCGCGCACAAGCGCACATACTTTTTTCCCACGCTGTCAACCTTTAATAACCCTCTCTGCGGGCTGTTATTGCTCCCGCTTTTTACCTTTTCGTCATGTTCCTTCACTCCGGTCGGTTACAGATTCACCTTAGTTCACCCCTCGCGCAGGCGCATGCATCTTTTTCCCACGCTGTCACTTTCTGAATAACCCTTTCTGCGGGCTGTCATTTCTCCCGCTTTATGTCCTGTTTCTTCACCGCATTTCCTCATTAGTCCATTTCCTCCAGTTCTTCACATTCCCTTGCCCTTATCAATATTTTCGGCAATAATTCAATTGAATCCATTTAATAAAGACATAATAATAACGCAGACATTTTTGTTTAATGAAAACATTTAATATAAACATTTTTTGTTTCTTTTTCTGTTTCACAATATACACAATCACCATATTATATTTTTATTTTTTTAGTTGATGGTTTATTTGATCCCATTACTTCATTTCACAAACATTGACTTGCATACTTTTTAATTTTTTCCACCATGTCCCCTTTTTCCCGTTTCCCCGCTTTTCCTATTACCTTGTATTCACCACCGTACACATATATATTTATTCATACATCATTTTTTTTGCCCTGCTATCACTATAATTCCACCACATCGTTTTTTGCCTCTTTTCCGTTTTTTTCTTCTTGTCCCTTCTTTTCCCTTTTTTTCCTTTTTTTTCTTTTTCTTCAACTTTCAGAACTTTTTTCCCTCCCCACATGTCCATGAGTCACAGGGAGGGTGATGACGCAAATAGTGAATACGTGGCTTGTTTGTAACATATATATGGGAGCCTGTGGCCCCCCCTCCACTATAGTATTCTCTGCACATTGTCCTGAGGAAGAGGACGGACATGTCCTCGAAACGTGTAGACCTGTGAAAATAAAGGGAAGAATTTTATTACATCATCTGGACTCCTGTGGTTTGGCGCGGTATTTAAACCTGCTTTTCTCCTGCTATCTGACATATCTTTTATACCTTAAGCATAGCTTGTTACTGCTTTCCCGATGCACTGCACAGCTCCCAGCTTGGCAGTGATGAGGAATGTAATTCAGCAGAGGATGATGAGCAGGAGGAGGAGGAGGGGAGACAAAGTGACATATGATGAGGTGGAAACACTGGTAGAAGTTGGGCCCACTATTCTTGGCGTGGGTAGGATGTGTGATGTTACAGTTTGTGACTTTGTGCCAGCCTCCATTAGGTTCACACAGTGTGCCGTGACAGATATGTATCATCCCTGTCCAAAACAACTTGTCCACCTGTCTGTTAGGTGGATCTTCCCGGTTACGGCATTGGTCAGAGCATGGTTGAGATTAACACTTGCTTGTGTAACGTGAGGATGGCACAACAGGCAAAATAGTGGTGACTGGGAACACTGTATCATGGGGCAGCCACAGCCAAGAGATCACGGAAACACTGTGTTCCCACAAGCCTAAATTTGGCAATGTGCGAGTTTAGGTTTTGTGCCTGTGGGTGCATGGCTGGGTATTTACGCTTCCTTTCCAAGATCTCAGGAATGGACAACTGGATACTTCCCTGGACAAGGAATTGGATGTGGTTGATGTATGCTGTGTCTGTGTAATTGCACTTTGTCGGCAGGATCTATGAACGCCTGCTTCCTACACAGCATATTGTGAATGATGTAGCACTGGCAACATGGCAGTGGTTTGTCCCACAGACACACAGACACCTGGTGTTCTGCCCACCTACTGAGGTGCTTGGCTGACATGTGGTCCACATACTGGTGGTGTTCAGATTCCCTTTGCCGTGGCCTCTGCTCAATTTGGTATGGCAGATGCTACAGATTACAATGTTTTTCTCTGAAAAACTTTGAGACAAAATAATTCCAGACAGCGGCTGAACGTACCCTTGCCCTGACCTGGGCCACAGTGGGGGTGCACTTGGGAACAGTTGACTCAATTCTTACTCTGGGCAAACCACTATCCCTTTTTGCCTGTGTTGGTGCTACATATCCATCTTCCTCTGTGTTGCTGTGCTGGCTATTAGAGTTGAGCGCGGTTCGAGGTTCTCCAGTTCTAGGCTCGAGTGATTTTGGGGCCTGTTCTAGATCGAACTAGAACTTGAACTTTTTGCAAAAGCTCGATAGTTCTAGAAACGTTCGAGAACGGTTCTAGCAGCAAAAAAACAGCTAATTCCTAGCTGGCTTTCCGCTGTAATAGTGTAAGTCACTCTGTGACTCACAATATTATGACATTTCAGTGTATAGTGTGCGGGAACAGCGCCTTCAGATCACTGCTGTTTCTATAATGGCGATCGCCATTTTTTTTTTTTTTTTCTTTGTCTTCCTTCCCTAAGCGCGCGCGTCTTGTGGGGCGGGCCAGCATGTCAGCCAATCCCAGACACACACACAGCTAAGTGGACTTTTAGCCAGAGAAGCAACGGCATGTGTGATAGGATGTCCATGTCACATGTCCCTGCATTATAAAACCGGACATTTTCCTCCAGGACGCCATTATCTCTTCTGCGTCTTTGGTGTCAGACATCACTGTCGCAGCTCCGTCCTGAGTCCTATCGCTGATACAGCTGTATGCGCTCCATACACAGCGCTGGACAGCTTAGGGAGAGCACTTTCTATCAGTCCTTTTAAGGGCTCAAACCGGTAGGGTCAGAGCCATAGGTGACAGGTCCTGAAAACAGCGACAGCGTCTGTGTAGCCAAGGTCAGGGATTTCGTCGCTGCATTTCAACATTAGGAGGGAATAGAAAGGCAGGCTTCCATTCCTCTACCCAGAGCCCCACAATCCTGGCACTGTACCCTCCTGTCCTCTGCACACTCCAACTCTTTTTAACTAAGCCATTATGCTAGTAAACAGTCAGTGTACCTAGTGGCATCCTAAACGTGGCTATTGTACTTTTGTCTAGTCACACTATTGCAAAGATATTTGCAGCACCTCTGCCTGCATTGCACACTCAAATTCTTTTTAACTAAGCCATTATACTAGCAAACACTCAGTGTACCTAGTGGCATCCTAAACGTGGCTATTGTACTTTTGTGTAGTCAAACTAGTGCAAAGATATTTGCAGCACGTCTGCCTGCATTGCACACTCAAACTTTTTTTAACTAAGCCATTATACTAGCAAACAGTCAGTGTACCTAGTGGCATCCTAAACGTGGCTATTGTACTTTTGTCTAGTCACACTATTGCAAAGATATTTGCAGCACCTCTGCCTGCATTGCACACTCAAACTCTTTTTAACTAAGCCATTACACTAGCAAACACTCAGTGTACCTAGTGGCATCCTAAACGTGGCTATTGTACTTTTGTGTAGTCAAACTAGTGCAAAGATATTTGCAGCACGTCTGCCTGCATTGCACACTCAAACTTTTTTTAACTAAGCCATTATACTAGCAAACACTCAGTGTACCTAGTGGCATCCTAAACGTGGCTATTGTACTTTTGTGTAGTCAAACTAGTGCAAAGATATTTGCAGCACGTCTGCCTGCATTGCACACTCAAACTTTTTTTAACTAAGCCATTATACTAGCAAACAGTCAGTGTACCTAGTGGCATCCTAAACGTGGCTATTGTACTTTTGTCTAGTCACACTATTGCAAAGATATTTGCAGCACCTCTGCCTGCATTGCACACTCAAACTCTTTTTAACTAAGCCATTACACTAGCAAACACTCAGTGTACCTAGTGGCATCCTAAACGTGGCTATTGTACTTTTGTGTAGTCAAACTAGTGCAAAGATATTTGCAGCACGTCTGCCTGCATTGCACACTCAAACTTTTTTTAACTAAGCCATTATACTAGCAAACACTCAGTGTACCTAGTGGCATCCTAAACGTGGCTATTGTACTTTTGTGTAGTCAAACTAGTGCAAAGATATTTGCAGCACGTCTGCCTGCATTGCACACTCAAACTTTTTTTAACTAAGCCATTATACTAGCAAACACTCAGTGTACCTAGTGGCATCCTAAACGTGGCTATTGTACTTTTGTGTAGTCAAACTATTGCAAAGATATTTGCAGCACGTCTGCCTGCATTGCACACTCAAACTCTTTTTAACTAAGCCATTATACTAGCAAACAGTCAGTGTACCTAGTGGCATCCTAAACGTGGCTATTGTACTTTTGTCTAGTCACACTATTGCAAAGATATTTGCAGCACCTCTGCCTGCATTGCACACTCAAACTCTTTTTAACTAAGCCATTATACTAGCAAACACTCAGTGTACCTAGTGGCATCCTAAACGTGGCTATTGTACTTTTGTGTAGTCAAACTAGTGCAAAGATATTTGCAGCACGTCTGCCTGCATTGCACACTCAAACTTTTTTTAACTAAGCCATTATACTAGAAAACAGTCAGTGTACCTAGTGGCATCCTAAACGTGGCTATTGTACTTTTGTCTAGTCACACTATTGCAAAGATATTTGCAGCACCTCTGCCTGCATTGCACACTCCAACTCTTTTTAACTAAGCCATTATACTAGCAAACAGTCAGTGTACCTAGTGGCATCCTAAACGTGGCTATTGTACTTTTGTGTAGTCACAATATTACAAAGATATTTGCAGCACCTCTGCCTGCATTGCACACTCAAATTCTTTTTAACTAAGCCATTATACTAGCAAACAGTCAGTGTACCTAGTGGCATCCTAAACGTGGCTATTGTACTTTTGTCTAGTCACACTATTGCAAAGATATTTGCAGCACCTCTGCCTGCATTGCACACTCAAATTCTTTTTAACTAAGCCATTATACTAGCAAACACTCAGTGTACCTAGTGGCATCCTAAACGTGGCTATTGTACTTTTGTGTACTCAAACTAGTGCAAAGATATTTGCAGCACGTCTGCCTGCATTGCACACTCCAACTCTTTTTAACTAAGCCATTATACTAGCAAGCAGTCAGTGTACCTAGTGGCATCCTAAACGTGGCTATTGTACTTTTGTCTAGTCACACTATTGCAAAGATATTTGCAGCACCTCTGCCTGCATTGCACACTCCAAATCTTTTTAACTAAGCCATTATACTAGCAAACAGTCAGTGTATCTAGTGGCATCCTAAACGTGGCTATTGTACTTTTGTGTAGTCAAACTAGTGGAAAGATATTTGCAGCATGTCTGCCTGCATTGCACACTCCAACTCTTTTTAACTAAGCCATTATACTAGCAAACAGTCAGTGTACCTAGTGGCATCCTAAACGTGGCTATTGTACTTTTGTCTAGTCACACTATTGCAAAGATATTTGCAGCACCTCTGCCTGCATTGCACACTCAAATTCTTTTTAACTAAGCCATTATACTAGCAAACAGTCAGTGTACCTAGTGGCATCCTAAACGTGGCTATTGCACTTTTGTCTAGTCACACTATTGCAAAGATATTTGCAGCACCTCTGCCTGCATTGCACACTCAAACTTTTTTTAACTAAGCCATTATACTAGCAAACAGTCAGTGTACCTAGTGGCATCCTAAACGTGGCTATTGTACTTTTGTCTAGTCACACTATTGCAAAGATATTTGCAGCACGTCTGCCTGCATTGCACACTCAAACTCTTTTTAACTAAGCCATTATACTAGCAAACAGTCAGTGTACCTAGTGGCATCCTAAACGTGGCTATTGTACTTTTGTCTAGTCACACTATTGCAAAGATATTTGCAGCACGTCTGCCTGCATTGCACACTCAAACTCTTTTTAACTAAGCCATTATACTAGCAAACAGTCAGTGTACCTAGTGGCATCCTAAACGTGGCTATTGTACTTTTGTCTAGTCACACTATTGCAAAGATATTTGCAGCACCTCTGCCTGCATTGCACACTCAAACTCTTTTTAACTAAGCCATTATACTAGAAAACAGTCAGTGTACCTAGTGGCATCCTAAACGTGGCTATTGTACTTTTGTGTAGTCAAACTAATGCAAAGATATTTGCAGCACGTCTGCCTGCATTGCACACTCAAACTTTTTTTAACTAAGCCATTATACTAGCAAACAGTCAGTGTACCTAGTGGCATCCTAAACGTGGCTATTGTACTTTTGTCTAGTCACACTATTGCAAAGATATTTGCAGCACCTCTGCCTGCATTGCACACTCAAACTCTTTTTAACTAAGCCATTATACTAGCAAACAGTCAGTGTACCTAGTGGCATCCTAAACGTGGCTATTGTACTTTTGTGTAGTCAAACTAGTGCAAAGATATTTGCAGCACGTCTGCCTGCATTGCACACTCAAACTTTTTTTAACTAAGCCATTATACTAGCAAACAGTCAGTGTACCTAGTGGCATCCTAAACGTGGCTATTGTACTTTTGTCTAGTCACACTATTGCAAAGATATTTGCAGCACGTCTGCCTGCATTGCACACTCAAACTCTTTTTAACTAAGCCATTATACTAGCAAACAGTCAGTGTACCTAGTGGCATCCTAAACGTGGCTATTGTACTTTTGTGTAGTCAAACTAGTGGAAAGATATTTGCAGCATGTCTGCCTGCATTGCACACTCCAACTCTTTTTAACTAAGCCATTATACTAGCAAACAGTCAGTGTACCTAGTGGCATCCTAAACGTGGCTATTGTACTTTTGTCTAGTCACACTATTGCAAAGATATTTGCAGCACCTCTGCCTGCATTGCACACTCAAACTCTTTTTAACTAAGCCATTATACTAGCAAACACTCAGTGTACCTAGTGGCATCCTAAACGTGGCTATTGTACTTTTGTGTAGTCAAACTAGTGCAAAGATATTTGCAGCACGTCTGCCTGCATTGCACACTCAAACTTATTTTAACTGAGCCATTATACTAGCAAACAGTCAGTGTACCTAGTGGCATCCTAAACGTGGCTATTGTACTTTTGTCTAGTCACACTATTGCAAAGATATTTGCAGCACCTCTGCCTGCATTGCACACTCAAACTCTTTTTAACTAAGCCATTATACTAGCAAACACTCAGTGTACCTAGTGGCATCCTAAACGTGGCCATTGTACTTTTGTGTAGTCAAACTAGTGCAAAGATATTTGCAGCACGTCTGCCTGCATTGCACACTCAAACTCATTTTAACTAAGCCATTATACTAGCAAACACTCAGTGTACCTAGTGGCATCCTAAACGTGGCTATTGTACTTTTGTTTAGTCAAACTAGTGCAAAGATATTTGCAGCACGTCTGCCTGCATTGCACACTCAAACTCTTTTTAACTAAGCCATTATACTAGCAAACACTCAGTGTACCTAGTGGCATCCTGAACGTGGCTATTGTACTTTTGTGTAGTCAAACTAGTGCAAAGATATTTGCAGCACGTCTGCCTGCATTGCACACTCAAACTTTTTTTAACTAAGCCATTATACTAGCAAACAGTCAGTGTACCTAGTGGCATCCTAAACGAGGCTATTGTACTTTTGTCTAGTCACACTATTGCAAAGATATTTGCAGCACCTCTGCCTGCATTGCACACTCAAACTCTTTTTAACTAAGCCATTATACTAGCAAACAGTCAGTGTACCTAGTGGCATCCTAAACGTGGCTATTGTACTTTTGTCTAGTCACACTATTGCAAAGATATTTGCAGCACCTCTGCCTGCATTGCACACTCAAACTCTTTTTAACTAAGCCATTATACTAGCAAACACTCAGTGTACCTAGTGGCATCCTAAACGTGGCTATTGTACTTTTGTGTAGTCAAACTAGTGCAAAGATATTTGCAGCACGTCTGCCTGCATTGCACACTCAAACTCTTTTTAACTAAGCCATTATACTAGCAAACACTCAGTGTACCTAGTGGCATCCTAAACGTGGCTATTGTACTTTTGTGTAGTCAAACTAGTGCAAAGATATTTGCAGCACGTCTGCCTGCATTGCACACTCAAACTTTTTTTAACTAAGCCATTATACTAGCAAACAGTCAGTGTACCTAGTGGCATCCTAAACGTGGCTATTGTACTTTTGTGTAGTCAAACTAGTGGAAAGATAATTGCAGCATGTCTGCCTGCATTGCACACTCCAACTCTTTTTAACTAAGCCATTATACTAGCAAACAGTCAGTGTACCTAGTGGCATCCTAAACGTGGCTATTGTACTTTTGTGTAGTCAAACTAGTGCAAAGATATTTGCAGCACGTCTGCCTGCATTGCACACTCAAACTTTTTTAACTAAGCCATTATACTAGCAAACAGTCAGTGTACCTAGTGGCATCCTAAACGTGGCTATTGTACTTTTGTCTAGTCATACTATTGCAAAGATATTTGCAGCACCTCTGCCTGCATTGCACACTCAAACTCTTTTTAACTAAGCCATTATACTAGCAAACAGTCAGTGTACCTAGTGGCATCCTAAACGTGGCTATTGTACTTTTGTGTAGTCAAACTAGTGCAAAGATATTTGCAGCATGTCTGCCTGCATTGCACACTCCAACTCTTTTATACTAAGCCATTATAGTAGAAAACAGTCAGTGTACCTAGTGGCATCCTAAACGTGGCTATTGTACTTTTGTCTAGTCACACTATTGCAAAGATATTTGCAGCACGTCTGCCTGCATTGCACACTCAAACTCTTTTTAACTAAGCCATTATACTAGCAAACAGTCAGTGTACCTAGTGGCATCCTAAACGTGGCTATTGTACTTTTGTGTAGTCAAACTAGTGCAAAGATATTTGCAGCACGTCTGCCTGCATTGCACACTCAAACTTTTTTAACTAAGCCATTATACTAGCAAACAGTCAGTGTACCTAGTGGCATCCTAAACGTGGCTATTGTACTTTTGTCTAGTCACACTATTGCAAAGATATTTGCAGCACCTCTGCCTGCATTGCACACTCAAACTCTTTTTAACTAAGCCATTATACTAGCAAACAGTCAGTGTACCTAGTGGCATCCTAAACGTGGCTATTGTACTTTTGTGTAGTCAAACTAGTGCAAAGATATTTGCAGCATGTCTGCCTGCATTGCACACTCCAACTCTTTTTAACTAAGCCATTATACTAGCAAACAGTCAGTGTACCTAGTGGCATCCTAAACGTGGCTATTGTACTTTTGTGTAGTCAAACTAGTGCAAAGATATGTGCAGCACGTCTGCCTGCATTGCACACTCAAACTTTTTTTTAACTAAGCCATTATACTAGCAAACAGTCAGTGCACCTAGTGGCATCCTAAACGTGGCTATTGTACTTTTGTCTAGTCACACTATTGCAAAGATATTTGCAGCACCTCTGCCTGCATTGCACACTCAAACTCTTTTTAACTAAGCCATTATACTAGCAAACACTCAGTGTACCTAGTGGCATCCTAAACGTGGCTATTGTACTTTTGTCTAGTCACACTATTGCAAAGATATTTGCAGCACCTCTGCCTGCATTGCACACTCCAACTCTTTTTAACTAAGCCATTATACTAGCAAACAGTCAGTGTACCTAGTGGCATCCTAAACGTGGCTATTGTACTTTTGTGTAGTCAAACTAGTGCAAAGATATTTGCAGCACGTCTGCCTGCATTGCACACTCAAACTTTTTTTAACTAAGCCATTATACTAGCAAACAGTCAGTGTACCTAGTGGCATCCTAAACGTGGCTATTGTACTTTTGTGTAGTCAAACTAGTGCAAAGATATTTGCAGCACCTCTGCCTGCATTGCACACTCAAACTCATTGTTACTAAGCCATTATACTAGCAAACACTCAGTGTACCTAGTGGCATACAAGAAGTGGCTGTTGTACTCCATTAGTGCCCCACTGGTGCAAATTTTTGTGCAGCACCTCTGCATGACACCCTCCTGCTCTGTTTTTAATGAGCTATAATGATAGCAAAAAATACTGCCATTTTGTGGCATCATAGAACTGGCTGTTGTATTCCATTAGTGCCCCACTGGTGCCAAGCTATTTCTAGCACCTGTGCAGGACACCCTCCTGCTCTGTTTTTAATAAGCTATAATGATAGCAAAAAATACTGCCATTTAGTGGCATCACAGAACTGGCTGTTGTATTCCATTAGTGCCCCATTGGTGCCAAGCTATTTATAGCATCAATGCTGATGTCTTTTTCCGGATAATCTTTATTCCATAAACTCGGTTAAAAGGTGTTGTAAAATCAGCGGGTGGAGGAGACCTGGATGCGGCCCCTCACTATGGACGACGGCCGTTTCGCCTGTGATTAGGCTTCCACGGGTCCACATGTGGGGTAAAATCAGCCCTCCCTAAATAGGGTCATGCATCCAGGTGACCTCCCCACATATACAAAAAGTGTGCATGAAGTGTATAATACAATTAAAAGGTACTTTGTGTGCATATTTCACGTACCAAAAAATTAAAAACAATCATTGTGAAAAATACAAAAATCGGACAATATTACAGAGGTATGAGACATTATAATATTCACAAAAATCAATTCATACATGGTTTATATGCGTAATCAGGATTACAACTTGATTTCACTTATCTGGGATATTTATTCCATTAATTATCCCACCCATTGTCAGGCATATACCATTATTTTACCATGCCCTGTTTTTGTGCAAAAAAATCCTTTACAAAAAGACTGATAAGTCGTTACGGTCACAATGATTGTTTTTAATTTTTTGGTACGTGAAATATGCACACAAAGTACCTTTTAATTGTATTATACACTTCATGCACACTTTTTGTATATGTGGGGAGGTCACCTGGATGCATGACCCTATTTAGGGAGGGCTGATTTTACCCCACATGTGGACCCGTGGAAGCCTAATCACAGGCGAAACGGCCGTCGTCCATAGTGAGGGGCCGCATCCAGGTCTCCTCCACCCGCTGATTTTACAACACCTTTTAACCGAGTTTATGGAATAAAGATTATCCGGAAAAAGACATCAGCATTGGTGCGGTCTTATTCTTCTTCTGTATTGATGAACTGAACTGACTTTTGCTGTTTGGACCTGCACGCTGATCCGGCTTCCAACAAGGACGTCTGGTGCTATATTCCTTACCCTCCAGTGATCCCAGGTGTGATAGGCGTGTATGGGTGGTGCAGGACTGTGTTCTCTTGGATTCATATCAAGCTATTTATAGCACCTCTACATGACACCCTCATGCACATTTTGCTACGCTAATGTTATAGCAAACTCAGGGAATTCATTGCTGCATTTGATAATTCGGAGGGATAGAAAGTCAGGCTTCCTTTAGCTTTTCCTTCTGTTCATAGACAGCATCTCCAAGAGCAATTTCTCCTCCACGTCTAAGTGTGGAGAGGCAGCTAGTGCGCATGCGTGTGCCGATTTACCCCAGCTGCAGCCTAATTACAGTGTTTCGCCTAGTGAGTATGCTCAGCCTGACTGTGCCATTCCTGACGCTAAGTCTTCATTTCGGGATACAGCGCATGCTCCCACACTAAGTGTGAAAAGCCTCTTTGCACAGGTGCTTGCATTCCGTGCCGGGTCTAAGTCCTGTTTTGTGCCTAGACACCATGCTAAAGCTGATAGTCTTTTTTCAGAGACTGTATTTCATGCTACTGAGCATGCTCAGGCACTTACTGCATCAGAGACTAGGTCCGGTAATGAACTCTTTGGCCCTTCCCCTGATGTGGGGGTCCCATATAGACCACAGGGCATCAGGTGTCCTCCCAAATGGCTTGCAGAGGCCCACCCCTATGACTTGTCACCGCATTATTGATGGTCAGACGATGACTGGTGAGGTGTTTGGGTCATGGCAGCCATGAGGTCATCATTGAAGTTGCGGTTCCAAATAGGACGCTAGTTATGCCACTCATGACGTGTCACTCTACTTTTTTCTCCAGGAGATGCATTATGGTTCACCCTGGTTTGGGGCGGACCCAGGTTATAAAAGGGGCTGGAGCCAACAAGGAGGTGCGCAGTCTTCTATTATGCTCCGAAAGAGCACACCTCCATGTGTTGAACCCATTGCGGCTTTAGGCCAGAGGTAGGCAGGGATAGGGTGTCGATGCAGGCCACCACCACAGTTGGTAACGCAGAACGGTTAAGACCAGCTCCTGTCCTACCAGTCCTGCTTGTGCAGCCCAGTGGCATTAACAGGCCTGCTGCTGCTGATGCGCCTGCTGTCCACAGGTGTGCCCCTACGCACACGGTCAGCGTACTCAATGGCCCCTGTGTTGTTAACAGGGAGTTCCTGGGCTGGGTGGGCATGTGGACCCTGTGACGCTAACAGGGCTCCCAGTCTCCAGATCCGAATGGCGTCTAACTCGGTTCAGGCTACTATTAGTTTCATAGCCACACAGCTCTGTATCCTCCACCAAACCTTCCAGTTGCCAACCTCTCCTTTTCCATCTGGGAGCACGGTGGACACTGACTGCTGATGGGGATATATACCTTTCTCTTTCTTTTCTTATTAATTTTCGTTATATAGCGGTAACATAGTATATACCACTTTATCCAAATCTGCCAGTCCCACTGTAACAGATGGTGTTTCTTCAGCAAATTTTACTGTTGCTTAACCACCAAATCCACGGACCAAAACGTTTTTCCCCTTTCCAACACACCTGTTCCCCTTTCCACCAGCATCTGTCCTTTTTCAACTCATTTTGGTATATGACCAAAAGTGCAACTCTGCAGGGACACCGTACTCAACGCCATCTCAGCACAGCAGCCAGCCCTCGGTCCCTCAGATGTGGACAGGTAAAAGACCATTTCCTCCTATCCATGACAAAGCGTTGAGATTCACTCTGTGCAGCACTGGTGTTTAGTGGAAAAGCAGATCTAAGATTGCGTACCACATTCTGCAGATACTCCTGTATACGTGCGTCCATTTCTATGGCAGGAATTATTTCGCCAAATTTTGTCTTGTACCGGGGATCTAACAGTGTGGCAACCCAGTATTCTGGATTACTTTGAATTCGTACAATCCGAGGGTCATGTTGTAGGTAGTGCAGCAAGAAGGCGCTCATGTGTCTTGTGCATCCAGGAGGACCAAGTCCTTGGTGTGTTGGTGGCAGAGAGGTGAGAATCGTGCCTCCTTCCTCTGCCCTCTCCCCACAACCTCGCAAAACCGAAATGTGAGCAAGCTCTCACTCATCTGCTGAGTCTTCCATGCCCATCGCCAGTTCGTCCTCCATTTCTTCATGGGCTCCTGCACCTTCCTCAACACTTTTTGCTGATACTATGCGCCCTTGTTAATCCCTCTCCCTCACCATGACTGCCGCATAGGTGCCGCTGACCATCTGGACCTCGTAGATCTTGTTATCCCTTCCGCATATGACTCCTCCTGTACTTCCTCCCCTTCCTCTTGTCCCAACACCTGACTCCGAATAATAATTACAGTGTGCTCCATCATGTAGATGACCAGAATTGTCACGCTGAGAATGACATTGCCAGTGCTAAACATCTTCGTCGACATTTGTAAACTGTGTAGCAGGGTGCATAGGTCCTTGATCTGACACCACTCCAGCAGCGTGATCTGCACCACCTCTGGATCAAGTTATCCCAGGCTATATGTCATAATGTATTGCAGCAGGGTTCGGCGGTGCTGCCACAAACGCTGCAACATGTGCAGATTCAAATTCCTGCGTGTGGGCACATCGCATTTCAGGCGTTTAACCACCACACCTAAAGACTTCTGTAGCGACGAAAGTTGTTGAGCTGCTGTGTGCGCACGATGGAAGTGAGCACATAGCGAGCGTGCCCGCTGCACAAGGCCATGTAGGCCGTGATGGTGTTTTAAAAATTGCTGGAGAATTAGGTTCAACACGTGAGCCACACAAGGCACGTGTGTCACATTGCCCTGACGATGGCCCGCAGCCAGGTTTGCATCATTGCCGCACACGGCTGTTAAGTCACCAACGGAGTCCGCTCCGTCAATTTGTACTCCGGTCGCCAGGTGACAACGTGTTCCTTTCATGAATAGTGCTGATGATGGGAGAGGAGTCGATGCCAGCGGCGCAGGTGGACGCAGGTTATGCTCACCAACTGGGCTGCATTACCTTGACAGATGCAGAATCTCTGGCTGAATGTAGCTGGTGGGTATCTCACAGATGAAGTACCATCATTCAGCTACAACCAATGGGAAGACACCACACCCTTTTTTATGCCCATCCTGTCTGCAGACCACTGCCAGACATAGCTCTGCTTTTACCCCCAGTTCAGTTTTATGAGTTTGTGTGCTTGTTACCTGACTACTTTTCCTGCTTGCTGTTTATGTACCTTGTTGGCCGATCCGCATTTCACCTCTGCTTGTTTTCTGATTAAGTCCTGGCCGTCCCATTCTGTTCCTGTTCCTCAATTAATGTTTTGACCCTACCTGACTACTATTCTCTGGAACTGCAGCCTTCCACAGGTATTAATCACCTTGGGCCCTGTGTAATTCCTAATCCCTGTATAGGGGTTAAAGGGTTTCAGTGTTCTAGGGGTCCTGCTTGGTGAGTGGCTTCCCTCTAGCCCAGGGGTCAGGAACCTTTTTGGCTAAGAGAGCCGTAAACGCCACATATTTTGAAATATAATTCCGCGAGAGCCGTACAATATGTTTAAAGGGCCATTGACAGATCAATCGCTCCAATGTTCACTTAGTACAGCAAGGAATGCTCCTCCCTGCTGTTTAAAGCCACAACTGGACTGAAACAATGGTAATTAGCAGTAAAAAAATCAAATAAATAACTTACATTGTGAACTTGCGATGCATGACATCAGTCCAGGCAAGGAGAGTGGGGGGGGGGGGTAGTGGTCGTGGAACGGGGGGGGGGACAGGGGTTGTGTTTGCTGAAGGTAGCAGCAGCGGCGGGGGGAAGGGCGCTGGTACTCACACAGTCCGAACGGGTGACAGGGGGAAAGTGCAGCGCACAGCATAAGCTGTGAGCTGCACAAATATGGCACCGATCTCCTCTCTCTGTTGTGATCTGGATAGCCCAGGCGGCGCGTTCAGGTCACAGCAGGGAGCTTTCCTGTATTAAGTATGTGAAGCCCCACAGGTGGTGTGTCGGTGCATTACCTTCAGGGACTCCACGTAGCTGGATCTGGTCACAGGTAGGAAACCTTCTTTGTAGTTGTCGTGACGCCACTCTCAGTATTGCGGCCAGTAGGGACCGCCACTGCAGGTTGAGGGTCGCCTGGGGCTGATGGTATGTGCAGTTAGTTGGGATAGCCTCCTGAGAGTGAGGCAAGCCCCAGGGCCCGATGTAGGTTTGTAGTACCACAAGTCGCAGAATAACCACACAGGCAGGAATGTCTTTCAAGGGCTTTACTCACATTTGATGGCAGGGTGAGTAGCCCGGGCGTAGCTGGGATGAACCAGATGGGAACCAGGTATCCTTCAGGCTGACGTTATGAGGGTGACTACTGACTCGCCTTCCTTAGCCCTTGGTGGTTTGGGGTAACCCCGACTTTGAGTCCCTATGGGGGTCACCCAGGGAAGATGCTGCAGCCTCTCTCCCCTTCGTTTGCCGTTTGCTTGTTCCCCGGACCAGGCCACTCCAGCCTCTTGCCTCCTATGACCTATGGGCCCTAACTTGTGGTTACGTGGCTGCGGCTTTTGTAGTGTTGTGGTGTGGGCTTTAAGAGCCCCACACCGGCAGGTTTAGCAGAAGAAAGTTGAATCTATCCTTGCTTCGGGATCTGCCGCCCGGTTGGGCCTGGTGCTCTCTAGCAGTCTCCTTACTTCCCACTCCGTTGCACTCGCTAGCTGAAGCTGGCTTTCAGGCAGCACTCCTAGTTGACCGTTCTCCCCCGTCTGTAGCCACTGCGCGGACGCTGTCAGATTGCACAGCTCCAGGGATCTGCTCCTCACTTGAGCTCCCTGGACTCTACACTCAACTGGCTCACTGCTCCTCCTCTCCTGTTCTTGCCTACGCCACCTAGCAACCAGATTCTCTACCACACCCCTTGAGAGGAGATGGAGGCTCTACCCCCTCCACTATTCCAGTGAAGGTGAAGGCTTGCCCCCTCCTGGGATCCCCAGGGGTCCTCTCATGGGTACATGTGTGAGACCTGATCACTATGCGCCTGTGTTCCACACCCCAGTCAGCCTTCTGGATTACCTGTATTGTACTGTCCCCAGCATGGGTGCAGTACTCAGTGGTGCCTGACCAGGTCAGGGGCGCCACATTCCCCCTTAGTTATCACCAGCACGTCCTCGGGCTGCAAGACAACATTTTAAAATGCATAAAACATTAAAACATGTAAAACATTTAAAAGCACCAGGTATCAGACATCACCACCCTCCACCCACAAGTCCGTTAACCCACCCAAAACCCTCTCAGGAGGCAGGTCACCGGTCCTGTTGGTAACCAGGTCTGGGCCATCCGTTTCCCCAGACCTTTCCTCCAATCTTCCTCTCCCGTTGGCCGCGACTTCAGCCACTTCTGGCAGGATGTAGAGGCGGCTTTCATGGGCTGGTGGTTTCAGGGTATACCTGGCCTGGTGGATCCGCGCCGTCAGCCTCTTCTGGCAGGATGCAGAGGCGGCCTCCACAGTTGGTGCTGGCCAGGTACCCTCTTTGTGGTGGTGAGCCAAGGCCCCATAAACAGGCGTGCTCTCTGGTCGCAGGTGAGCCAAGGCCCTTTTCTACGGACGGGCCCCCCTGGTCGCAGACGAGCCAAGCCCCTAAACAGGCTGGCCCTGGTGGTGGTGCCACTGGTGTAACTATTTACACTGCGAGAGTTTGTGGCTATAGCAAGTTCATAGCCTTAAAGTTTATTTCTCACAATAGTTTTTGTGGGCACATGCTTAAACGTTGCAAAACAAAACTTTTCAAAACTGGTCAAAACAGTAACTTCTCTTCTTACTTTACTTTACTTTTCTCTACTCTACTCCTCCATTTCACCAGGGCGTGGGCATGTAGGGCACTGGCACCTGTGACTTTCTTGCTCTCCGTCGTCGTCCGTGGTTGTTTCATCTGTAGGATCTTTGTCTGTGGTTGTTTCATCTGTAGTTCTTTATCTTTCTTTTCTTGGTCTTCGTCTGTTTCTATATCTGGTTCTTTATCTCTATCTTGTCTTTCTTGTCTTTCTTGTCTTTCTTGTCTTTCTTGTCTTTCTTGTCTTTCTTGTCTTTCTTGTCTGGGACATGGTGCTACGTCTAAGGCATAGTAGCCCCTTTCTCCTTGATGCAAGGTGAACTGTACTAAGTCCCCAATTTTCAAATTTCTGCCTGAATGTCCTCTGGGCAGGTGGGCTTGAACATCTCTCCGATTTACAAATATGCCCTCTTTTATTCCTTTTACTACAATAAAGCCGTATCCGCTTTTCAAGTTGAAGTCCTCTACTATTCCTCTGTAAAGGGGTCCTCTAGCCTGGGCTTTGGACCTTCTTAGGCACCTTTTCTCCTCCAGGTCTCTGACCGTGACTTCCCTCTGCTCTGGAGACTGTGGTGCTGGAGCAACCTGTGTTCTGCTGCGCCGTGTCTTGCGGGCTGGATTCATGCCTGTGGGCTTCCAGGTGAGGTCTTTAGGTTGATCTTCATCTGCTGACGGTGTCAAGTCTTCCTCCTCCCAGCGGGAATAGGGCAGCATCTCCGGCTCTGGGTAGGGGTCTGCTGCGGTTGGCGTCGGAGTCAGCCCTTCTGCTTCATGGTCTCCTCTCCCCCTTAGTTCTTCGCTGCACTCTTTTGGTGGCAGTGCTGGGGATGGGCTTTCTTCAGCTGGTCTGGGCGGTGGACTCTCTGGCGCAGCTGCAGGGGTTGTCTGAATCTCCTTGGGGGTATACGGAGGGAGCAGGTACCGATCCACCATCTCTTGTGGGAACTGGGCCTCTAGGTCAGCCTTCAGCTTCCAGTATTCGGGGTCCTCTCCTATCAGGGTCTTCCTAGCAGGGACCTCTGTGGACTGGGGAGCGGTGTCTGCTCTGGCCTTGCAGGCCGGGGTAAATGGCGAGGTAATCTCTTGGCGGGCCGCGCCCTGTATGGCGGCGGCCTGGTCTTGGCGGGCCGCGCCTGGCATGGCGGCGGCCTGGTCTTGGCGGGCCGCGCCTGGCATGGCGGCGGCCTGGTCTTGGCGGGCCGCGCCCGGCATGGCGGCGGCCTGGTCTTGGCGGGCCGCGCCTGGCATGGCGGCGGCCTGGATCAGTGTCGCTGTTGCAGGGGGCTCTGTGCAGGCTGGGCTGGACGTCGCTGCATCGATCGGAGCTTGGCGGGCCGCACCCGGCGGGGCTGCGGCCTGGTTCAGCATATCACTTGCGGCGCGGACGAGCGTCGCTGCTGCGTTGGGGTCTTGGCGGACCGGGTTTAGCAGGGTGGCAGCTTGGGTCAGCGTCACACCTGCAGCACGGATGAGCACTGCCGTGGTGGTCGGAGCCCTGCGGGACAGGCGGGGCATCGCTCCAGCGGCCTGGGCTTGGCGGGCCGCTTTTAGCGTGGCTGCGGCCTGGTTCGGTGGCGCCGCGCCGGGCGCCTCTTCCGGGACCGCGGGCGTGGCAGCAGGGGTCGGGGCACTTGTGCTGGCCGGGGCATCACTCGACTCACCCATCTGTGGCAGCATCGGGGTCTGCGTCGTCGCCGCTCGGTCTGACATGCGTCGCGCGGCTCCCTCCTCGTAGGTCCGCACCGCCGCAGCCATCTCCAGGAGCTCCGTGCGTTCTTCCCTAAGCTGTCGCACAATCCCGGCCTCCAGCCGGTCGCAGAAGATGGCAAGCTCTCGGCACCACCAGGCAGCAGTGCCTGGTTCTGGGTATCCGCGTCTGGACTCCATTTTCTCTAACAAGCTGCTGGCTTCTCTTCTGCTCCGCCGTCTCTGGACGCTTCCGCTTTCTTCATCAGCGAGGTCAGGACTCTGCAGAGGATCTCTGGGTAGCCACACCTCTTCGTGGGCGGTAACTTCTCCCAGCGCGGGCTGCTGTTGTTTTTCAGCGCGCTTTTCATGGTGGCAATATGGCGGCGCTTCCAATTTTTCAAGCGGACCGCCCAGGCACATGGTCACCTGTCTGAACAGGTCTAGTCCTTATCCTGTTCGTGACGCCAGAAGTGAAGCCCCACAGGTGGTGTGTCGGTGCATTACCTTCAGGGACTCCACGTAGCTGGATCTGGTCACAGGTAGGAAACCTTCTTTGTAGTTGTCGTGACGCCACTCTCAGTATTGCGGCCAGTAGGGACCGCCACTGCAGGTTGAGGGTCGCCTGGGGCTGATGGTATGTGCAGTTAGTTGGGATAGCCTCCTGAGAGTGAGGCAAGCCCCAGGGCCCGATGTAGGTTTGTAGTACCACAAGTCGCAGAATAACCACACAGGCAGGAATGTCTTTCAAGGGCTTTACTCACATTTGATGGCAGGGTGAGTAGCCCGGGCGTAGCTGGGATGAACCAGATGGGAACCAGGTATCCTTCAGGCTGACGTTATGAGGGTGACTACTGACTCGCCTTCCTTAGCCCTTGGTGGTTTGGGGTAACCCCGACTTTGAGTCCCTATGGGGGTCACCCAGGGAAGATGCTGCAGCCTCTCTCCCCTTCGTTTGCCGTTTGCTTGTTCCCCGGACCAGGCCACTCCAGCCTCTTGCCTCCTATGACCTATGGGCCCTAACTTGTGGTTACGTGGCTGCGGCTTTTGTAGTGTTGTGGTGTGGGCTTTAAGAGCCCCACACCGGCAGGTTTAGCAGAAGAAAGTTGAATCTATCCTTGCTTCGGGATCTGCCGCCCGGTTGGGCCTGGTGCTCTCTAGCAGTCTCCTTACTTCCCACTCCGTTGCACTCGCTAGCTGAAGCTGGCTTTCAGGCAGCACTCCTAGTTGACCGTTCTCCCCCGTCTGTAGCCACTGCGCGGACGCTGTCAGATTGCACAGCTCCAGGGATCTGCTCCTCACTTGAGCTCCCTGGACTCTACACTCAACTGGCTCACTGCTCCTCCTCTCCTGTTCTTGCCTACGCCACCTAGCAACCAGATTCTCTACCACACCCCTTGAGAGGAGATGGAGGCTCTACCCCCTCCACTATTCCAGTGAAGGTGAAGGCTTGCCCCCTCCTGGGATCCCCAGGGGTCCTCTCATGGGTACATGTGTGAGACCTGATCACTATGCGCCTGTGTTCCACACCCCAGTCAGCCTTCTGGATTACCTGTATTGTACTGTCCCCAGCATGGGTGCAGTACTCAGTGGTGCCTGACCAGGTCAGGGGCGCCACAAGTACAGGTCGCAGTCCGGGTACAGGGCGCTGCCATAAAGGAGTTGAGGTGAGTAACTATTGTTACAAACACCAAATCCAGCATGGCAGCCCCCAGTGTTTCAGTAACACTAGAATTAAATAAAAACTAAATAAACAGTGAGTTTAATTTTGTATTAAAAATACTTGATTTCATAATCACTATTATTAATACAAAAATAAAAAATGCGACACCTTACCTTTAATCCTAATGCTCACCAGGGGGAGAGGCGCTGGTGGTGGTGGTGGAGCGGCTCAGGAAGGTCACAGGAGGAAGAGTGATGCTGCGAGCTCGGAGGAGGGGGTGCTGCTGCTCAGGAGGGTCAGCAATGCTGTGGCTCGGGGGTGTAGCCATGGGTGCATTTGAATCCCCCGGGTATGGCTTACCAGGGCGGTAGTGGTGGAGCAGAGTCACAGGATGCACTCGGGGGTGTTGCAGAGGCCGCCATTGATCTGTGGGCAGGGGGTCTGCGGAGGTGTCACAACACAGGGTGTCTCTGTGGCAAGTGCATTGAGCTGACTGCCGGCTCCATTGAATCACCCAGGTTTGACAAGATGGACGTCAAGAAAATGATCGCGGAGGTGGCGCGTGCGCAGATATGATTCCACGGCCATTTTCTTGAAGCTCATCGCATGAACCGTGGGTGATGCAATTGAGTCGGCAGTCAGCTCAATGCACCCACCGCCGAGACACCCTCGCAGCCCGCCTGCCCGCAGATTAATGCTGCCCACTGCGACACCGCCGAGCGCGTCCTGTGAGCCTGTCTCCTATGAGCTCGCTCGACCATCGCCACCTTCATAAGCCATATCTGTTTTGTAAGATACACCCCCATTTTACCGCCAGTTTTGAGGGAAAAAAGTGCATCTTAGAAAACGAAAAATATGGTAAATGAGAATCCTGAAGTATTGTAAACATGTTCAGGATCTTTTCTTTGCACTTTGTATTGTAGAAAAAAAACTGCAGCATGTCAATTCTTTCTGTGTTTTTGCTACGTTTTCCCCATTAAAAGTAATGAAAATAAAATGCAAGCAAAAATACATATAATGCATCAAATTGTGGCAAAAAGCCTTGGTTTTGCTGCAGCATTTCTCCTGGCAGTAGATGCAGACTTGGTGCAGAAATTTCTGCAACCAAATCTTCATCTTGTGCACAGATTCCAGATTTGGAATCCAGATTCCACACTGTTCCTGGCAGTTTGGCGAATCTTTACAAAGATAATATAATGCAAAAATGGCCAGATGCAGTTTTCTGTATAGCTTACTGTTAACCCTGTCCAGCACATGGCTGCCTGCACATTACTAAATAAGCTAAGGGTCGACATCGGGGCACTGACCAGAGCTAGTGGGGGGGGGGAGGCAGCAGAGGATGTTCTCACAGCAAGTCACAAACTTTGTGACTGTGTCGGCCACTGTCTGCCACTCAGACCGCACTGTCTGCAGCCTCCAGTCCTGACATATTCATCTCTGACCTGAGTCTGCATATCCTGCAACTGCCGACATGACATGCATCCACAATCACAGCAGTCACTGGCTCCACACACTGCAGAAGAGTAGATGACGAGCCAGGCAGTCAGCTCGAGGTCACAGGTAGGAAGTGGCTGGAGGGGGCGGAGCCCAGCGCTGCCGGCCACTTGTATAAGAGCTAATACAGTATAGTTACAGCGCAGCGACTGTCACAGAGCGGAGCCGGCTGTTTATCTTCAGGGTGAGTGCACCGCGGCCTGATGGAGCGCGGTGCATGCATCCTTCCCATAGACAGGTAGGAGCCCTGTCTGCGAGCCAGATACGGCCATCAAAAGAGCCATATCTGGCTCGCGAGCCATAGGTTCCCGACCCCTGCTCTAGCCTATCATTTACAGCCCATCTGAGTGTGTGGATCAAGGAAGGCGTTACACCGTGCTCTCTGCAGAAGGCCATGTGGGCCAGGATAGTGCTTTAAAAATTGCTGGACAACCAGGTTCAACACGTGAACCACACAAGGCACGTGTGTCACATTGTCACAGCGAAGGGCCGCACCCATGTTTGCATCATTGTCGCACCCGGCCTTCCCTGGCTGCTGGTTGAGTGGAGACAACCATTGATGAAACTCGGTCTCCAGAGCTAACCGTCCACAACTTCTCAGCGGTGTGACTCACATTTCCCATACATTTCAAAGTAAACCTTTGACCGCCTGATGGCATTGAGCTCTGCTGCCAGCATAGTAAGGAGGTGTGTGGTAGTCCTTGTGCGCAGTTACAAGGAAGGGTGGCCTGACCACACAGGGTTTGCGCCAAGGTGGAGGACCCACATGAGGTTGAAGAGGCAGAAGCAGTGTATTAACTTCTACATACAGAAGAAGGATTGAAACAACTCGTGGGGACGACAAGACTTGTACAGCAGACCCTTCTCCATCTCTCCCCACAGTAACCCATTGCCCAGTCAGCGACATGTAACGCCCCTGTCCATGCTTACTGGGCCAATTATCTGTGGTGAAATGCACCCTGTCACACAGAGTTTCTCAAGGAATCAGTGATGTTTAGTGCGACATGCTGGTGTAGCGCGTGCACGCCTTTGTTGGAGAAGGAGTGGCGCCTGGGCATCGGCTCTTGGGGCACTGCGATGGGCATAAGGTCTCGAAAATCCTCGGTTAAAAAGGTTGGAAAGGCAGCATTTTGGTAGCCAACAGTTTCCAGATGCTGAAAGTCAACCTCTAAGCCATGTCATGCCCTTCTAAAAGCATGTAAAACACAGCGAGGGGACTCCAACCACAGTCTCCCTCGTTTCCACTAACTGGGCCACACACACCCCACTTGACTGGCATCGGTTGAGCCCCCTTTTGAAAAAGAAAAAGATGCTTTGCATGAAGCACTCTCAAAAATACGCGTGCCTTTCCCGTCCCCTGGCTGACCCAGGGGAAGAAAAGTCCTCTGAGAGCCATGACTTGTTCATCTTAGTTCTTTTAGAAACACAGCGAGGGGACTCCAACCACAGTCTCCCTCGTTTCCACTAACTGGCCCACACACACCCCACTTGACTGGCATCGGTTGACCACCCTTTTGAAAAAGAAAAAGATGCTTTGCATGAAGCACTCTCAAAAATACGCGTGCCTTTCCCGTCCCCTGGCTGACCCAGGGGAAGAAAAGTCCTCTGAGAGCCATGACTTGTTCATCTTGGTTCTTTTAGAAACACAGCGAGGGGACTCCAACCACAGTCTCTCTCGTTGCCTGGCATCAATTGACTCAATTTTCAAGATGAAAAAGATGCTTTGCATGAAGCACTCTCAAAAATACGCGTGCTTTTCACCTCCCCTGGCTGACCCAGGGGAACAAAAGTCCTCTGAGAGCCATGATTTGTTCATTTTGGTTCTTTTAGAAACACAGCGAGGGGACTCCAACCACAGTCTCCCTCGTTGCCACTAATTGGGCCACACACACCCCACTTGACTGACATCAGTTGATGCCCCTTTTCAAAATGAAAAAGATGCTTTGCATGAAGCACTCTCAAAAATACGCGTGCCTTTCCCGTTCCCTGGCTGACCCAGGGGAAGAAAAGTCCTCTGAGAGCCATGACTTGTTCATCTTGGTTCTTTTAGAAACACAGCGAGGGGACTCCAACCACAGTCTCCCTCGTTTCCACTAACTGGGCCACACACACCCCACTTGACTGGCATCGGTTTAGCCCCCTTTTGAAAAAGAAAAAGATGCTTTGCATGAAGCACTCTCAAAAATACGCGTGCCTTTCCCGTCCCCTGGCTGACCCAGGGGAAGAAAAGTCCTCTGAGAGCCATGACTTGTTCATCTTGGTTCTTTTAGAAACACAGCGAGGGGACTCCAACCACAGTCTCCCTCGTTTCCACTAACTGGGCCACACACACCCCACTTGACTGGCATCGGTTGAGCCCCCTTTTGAAAAAGAAAAAGATGCTTTGCATGAAGCACTCTCAAAAAAACGCGTGCCTTTCCCGTCCCCTGGCTGACCCAGGGGAAGAAAAGTCCTCTGAGAGCCATGACTTGTTCATCTTGGTTCTTTTAGAAACACAGCGAGGGGACTCCAACCACAGTCTCTCTCGTTGCCACTAATTGGGCCACACACACCCCACTTGACTGGCATCGGTTGACCACCCTTTTGAAAAAGAAAAAGATGCTTTGCATGAAGCACTCTCAAAAATACGCGTGCCTTTCCCGTCCCCTGGCTGACCCAGGGGAAGAAAAGTCCTCTGAGAGCCATGACTTGTTCATCTTGGTTCTTTTAGAAACACAGCGAGGGGACTCCAACCACAGTCTCTCTCGTTGCCTGGCATCAATTGACTCAATTTTCAAGATGAAAAAGATGCTTTGCATGAAGCACTCTCAAAAATACGCGTGCCTTTCACCTCCCCTGGCTGACCCAGGGGAAGAAAAGTCCTCTGAGAGCCATGTCCACATTGTCAGTGGACAGACATGTGTGCTTATCTGCCAGCAGACCCCCAGCAGCACTGAAGACAGGTTCCGAGAGAACGCTGGCTGCAGGACACGACAAGATCCCCAAGGCGTACGTGGCGAGCTCAGGCAATTTATCAAGATTGGAAGCCTAAAATGAGCAGGGCTCAAGTTGCACTATAATGGAATCGATGTTTCCTTGCATATACTCATATATCTGTGTGTCCTCCTATTTTTCCTTGTCCAGCTGTTTTGTTTTCGCATGAGTATATGTCCTTGTCACTTTCCCATGTGTTTGAGTTGTTTGTCACCTTTTGGACACCTTTGAGGGTGTTTTCTAGGTGTTTTTATGTGTTTGTGATTGCCTGCCATTGTTTCCTATGCAGTTCGAGTTCGGTTCGTCGAACGTTCGACGAGCCGAACTCGAACGGGACCTCCGTTCGGTGAACCGACCTCGAGCCGAACCGGGACCGGTTCGCTCATCTCTGCTGGCTATGCATGTCAATGGTCCAGGTCAGATGAGTGGACTCCTTTTCGACCACCTTGTCTTCCATCTCATCCTCCTTCCCACTTAAGATTGAAGGCTGACCTGATGGCAACTGTATCTCATCATCAGCAGCCTCCACCTCTGAGGACAGTAAATCATGTTCCTTAAAGTAGCTTTCTTCTGGCCGTAGGTGTTCGAATAATTGCACATCAATGCATGCCACCTCATGTCCTTCAATGCTGCACAGGGAGAGGCCAGAGCCAACCAAACGATATGTACAAAACAGATCTTCAGAGTGGCCAAGCTTGGGGTCATATGTCTCCTGTAACTGATGAAGGGAGGAGGAAGGAGGACCAGGTGGAGGACTGGATGGGCTAGCCTTGTGTGTATCCACTAGGGATGGGCGAGCATGCTCGGCGGTACTCGGTACTCGGTGCTAGCCCAAACATCCCAGTACTCGAGATACTCGGCTCCCTGCATCTTGGAGCTCATTACAGAGTCAGCCCACATGCAGCCATGTTTATTGTGGAATCACAATGATTGACTGGCCGCACAGCGTCATCAGGTCTATATAAGACCTGACGGCACTGTGCTCATCACTCTGATCCACAGTTAGCTAGTGTAAGTGTGGCGCCCTGGACAAGCCAGGGGCCACAGAGCACAACACCCACACACCCCACACTCCCGGTCAGGCACACCGAAGTCAGACACAAAACCCTTGTTGCCTTCCTCCAGGGGCTGATGTTCACACCAGGGGGTGGGCCAGGCGGTTGGTCCCACCCACCGAGGAGTTCACAGTCCTGGAGGCGGGAAAAGTAAACAAATTAGTTTTGGAGGTGAAAGTGAAAGGAAGGAAAGTGGTAGTGGAGCAACTAACTGACAGCGTCCGGGTGTGTGGCCCGGGCGGTACAGCAAGGTTGGCAGACGGTGGTGACCGTCTGCAGGAGTGGCCTATCGGAGTCTACCATTAGGACCGTGGACGGGCGGTGGCCCGGCGGTACCGGACCGGTACGCAAAGAGAAGCCAGCACCATCTGGCAGGGGCTTACAGACTCCGGCAAGGCTAGGAGTCGTGAATTTGCCGAATTCGTTAGTGAAGGGAACCTCCTGGGTTTCCCAGCAGCCAAGTCCCGACAGAAGGCAACAGTCCAACCAAGAGAGGGAGACACCGCCACCGCCAAGGCAGCCGTTTCCCAGGGCCAGAGCCTGCGGGCAGAAGGGCCTCCTCCAGCCCATATCCAAGCTGGGGAGCGGGTTATCGGTGGGAACTCATTGGAACCATCTACCGTATATAGGTGCAGGGAAAGGCAGTCACCATCAACCCGCCGGGAGAAACAACACCGCAGCCGTCTGTGGGACCCGTCCATCCAGCCGTGTGTTTTACCGAGAACTGTGTCCTCATCATTGGCTGAGTGAGTACCACCGTGCCGTGCGGCACAGCGCTGCCCCCGCGACCCTGCACCTCACCAGGCCCTGTAACTCGCCTGTCATCCATCCCTACCCCATCACCGGGCCCCGGGACAACCAACCCCCTACCCACGGAGGGGAGAACTAACATCAAAGCTGCTCCCTGTCACCGCTCCCGGGATCCCCGTCCAGAGCAGTGGTGGTGTCACTAACTTCACCACAACCGTGGGTGGCGTCACGGACAATAACCCAATCCCCACCATCCAATCAAACCCCCCTTTTCACTCACGGGCGAGGAACGCTGCTCGAGTCCCCGGGATCCGGCCCACCGCTCGAGCCACCACAGAGCAGTGGCAGCAGCAGCCGGACCCGAGCAGTGGGAGAGCGCAGCGTCCCCTCCTCCGCCTGCGACAACTTGGCGTCACGAACAGGATCCTACCGTTCTACCAACTGGTGGAAGTGTGCCTTGTGTAACCGCCGGAGGTGTCCGGCCGAAAAATTTGTGAAGCCGCCATCTTGGGCGCGAAGAATTCCTGCTCGAGCGTCTCCTCGAGTAGTGGAGGCGCGAAGGCCAAAACCCCGCCCCTGTAGAGGAGGAGCCGGAAAGAGACTTAGGGGGACAGAAACAAGATGTCTGCGCCCGACGGAGCCGCTGGAAGAGCGGCGGATGCAGCCGTGGGAGCGCCTGTAGATGTGAATGGGCCTGCCCAGGTCCCGGCCGCGCTGGCGGGGGGCGCTGCGGCCCCAGCTCTCGCTCAGGTGATGCCGTTCTCTTTGCCCTATGTGCCCGGAGCTGCCTGGCTACCGCAGTACGATGGGAAACCTGATGCCTTGCAGGTTTTCTGAAAAAAACTTAGTCCGCTACTAGAACTGTACTCCCTGACTGATAAGCAACGTGCAGCGCTAGGGCTGGGGCAGCTAACCGGCGCGGCTGAGCAAGAGGCGGAGACCTGGGCCGAGGGGGACCGGTCCTCTGTAGCCACCCTATTTGAAAAGCTGCAGACTGCATTTGAGACCCGTACCGAGGCCGAGTTGCGGATGCAGTTCTATCAATGCCGGCAACGGCCCGCAGATAGCATTCGGGACTATGCTCTGCGCCTGCAAACCGCACTCCGCACACTGAAGCGGGTGGACACCATCAACAGTGTGGACAGTAACAAAATGTTAAGTGAGCAGTTTGTGCAGGGGATGAGGTCCTCGGAGGACCGCAAACAGCTTCGGCTGTGGGCCCTAGAGCACCCTGATGTGGACTTTGTCGTATTAAAGGAACGGGCCATCAAAGCTCTGCAACCCCCCGCATTTGAAGCTCCTGAGCCAGCCCCGTGGCCGGTCGAGACTGCTCCCGTCGTGGTGGCCCCTACCCCATCAGCACCTCCAGTGCCTGCAGCTCCAAGCGGAGCGATGGAAGAGCTCGCTGCTCAAGTTCGCCGCATGGATGGGGACCTCGCTAAGATCCTTGCCGCACTCCAGCCTCCGACCAGATCCCAGGCCCCGGTGAAGGTGCAACTCGCCGACAGCCCTGAGGACGTCCCCTGGATGCAGCGGGGAAGGGCCAATGACTCACGGATTGGACCCCCGATCTGTTACAGGTGCAGCAAACCCGGCCACTACTCCCGACGGTGTCCGTTAAACGAGCAACCCCTGGGGCCACGGGCCAATCCTCAGGAGTAGAACCCCATGGCCCCCCAGACTGGCGGGACCGGTACATCGAGGCCCGGCCCATCATCCCCGTGGCTGTGGACGGCATACCGGTGATAGCTCTCCTGGACACTGGATCACAGGTAACCACCATACCATACACACTGTATCAACGGTATTGGGGAAAAGACGAGCTGGCTCCCCCAGATGCCAGTATAACACTGATTGCTGCTGATGGACTCCCATTGACCCAAGTGGGATACAAACAAGTGGCCATGACTGTGGGGCGAGCTGAACTGCAACACCAGGGTATGATTGTGATAATGAATGAACCCAGTGATCATAACCCGAAGGTAGTGCTAGGGACCAACGTGATGGAGCACTGTATGAGTGACGTGCTGACCCTACTGCAGCAGCTGGCCGCCACGGCGGTGGGGAGCCGACAGAGAGCTGTGCAGCGTGAGATCCGAGCCTTGATGTACCGCCAACATGTGAACTCGACAGGAGGAGAGATTGGTGGGGTGAGAGTGATGGATGTTGCCCCTTTGATTGTGCCTCCCAGGAGCTAGATGATGATTTGGTGTAGGGCAGCGGTAGGGCCCCAGGGGCGTGACTACCCCGCCATGATAGAGCCCATGCCATCTGAACACTGGCCCACAGTAATGGCCGCCTGAGGGGTGGTAGATGTAAAAAAGGGGAGAGTGCCCGTGAGGGTGCTGAACTGCGGGGAGGAAGAAGTCAGGCTTCCCCGGTACGCTACCCTTGCCAAGTTGTTCACCTTGGATCCCCACACTATCCACGAGGCCACTCCCACAACCTCACCACCTACTGCCAGCACTCACCCATCCCAAGGGGAGTTAGACGAGTGGTGCCGACAGCTACACGTAGGCACTGACGATACCCCTACACATTACAAAGAAGGGGTATACCGGGTGGTACGGGAGTATGAGCGGGTTTTTAGCAAACATCCCCTAGACTTTGAATAGATTATTCAGCTCACCAATATTGCAGTCCCACAGTGTAAATCCAGCGCACGGATGGTCCCCTAGACTTTGGGCAGATTAAAGGGGTCCAACACCATATCCCCACCGGTGAGCATCCCCTCATCAAAGAGAGGTACAGACCTATTCCCCCTGCACACTACCAATGTGCCAAGGACATATTGAGGAACATGAAGGAGGCAGGGGTTATTAGGGACAGCTGTAGTCCCTGGGCCGCCCCGTTGGTACTGGTTAAGAAGAAGGATGGCACCATGCGGATGTGTGTGGATTACCGAAAAATTAACCAGATAACACATAAGGACGCTTACCCTCTGCCCCGCATTGAGGAATCTCTGGCTGCGCTGAGAACCGCTAATTACTTTTCCACCCTTGACCTCACCAGTGGGTACTGGCAGGTGGCTGTGGCACCAGAAGATCGAGAGAAGACTGCATTTGCTACCCCCATGGGACTCTGTGAGTTTAATAGCATGCCGTTCGGGCTGTGCAATGCCCCTGGAACCTTCCAACGGCTGATGGAATGCTGTCTGGGGCATCTAAACTTTGAGACCATCCTGCTGTACCTGGATGATGTGATTGTGTACTCCCAGACATATGAAGCCCACCTGGAGCACCTAGCCGAGGTGTTCTTGTCCCTTGCCAAATATGGGATGAAGTTGAAGCCATCAAAGTGTCATCTGCTGAAACCCAAAGTGCAGTACCTAGGGTATGTGGTCGGTGCAGAGGGTGTCGCCCCTGACCCTGATAAAATCACCACCATTCAGGACTGGCCGAGGCCGACCACGGTGAAGGAGGTGAGGCAGTTTCTGGGACTTGTGGGGTATTACCGTCGCTTCATCAAGGGGTACACGAAGATGGCTTCCCCCATGCAAGACCTCCTCGTGGGACAGACCAAAGGTGGTAGACCCCTAGGAGCCCCATTGGTGTGGGAAGAAAGGCATGAGGAATCCTTCCGTCAGCTGAGAGCGGCCCTGACCGGAGAAGACTTCCTAGCATACCCTGATTGCAACCACCCCTTCATCCTTTACACCGATGCCAGCAATGTAGGCTTAAGGGCAGTCTTATCCCAGGTCCAAGGCGGAAAAGAAAAAGTGATTTCTTATGCTAGCCGAAGGCTTCGACTGACTGAGAGGAACCCCGAGAACAACAGCTCTTTCAAGCTTGAACTCCTGGCACTGGTGTGGGCTATCACCGAGCGGTTCCGCCATTACCTGGCAGCGGCTAAGTTCACCGCTTTCCCGGATAATAACCCACTGACCCACCTGGACACCGCCAAGCTGGGTGCGTTGGAACAGCGGTGGGTGGCTAGGCTAGCCAACTACGATTTCACCATCAAGTACAGGGCCGGCCGTGCCAATGTTAATGCCGATGCACTCTCTCGGATGCCCCACTTGTTGGAAGAAGGGCCCGAGGATGACGACCTCGAAGAGATTGAGCTGCCCGCATTTCATCAGCCACCGACTGAGAAGGTCCATGTCTATAAACAACGGGTAAACCTGGACCCGCCAGGAGTGGCAAGAAGCTCAGGACCAGGCACCCGCTGTTCGCTTAGTCAAGATCTTGGTGGAACAAGGCGCTGCTGGAATAGACCCTGCCGCCCCTGCTGAAGCCCAATGCCTGTGGCGAGAACGGACCCGGCTGTATCTACACCAGGGGAAGTTGTACCGTGAGCTAATTAACCCGAAGACTCATGAGAAAATACGCCAGTTGGTGATTCCCCAGGCTAACGTGCCCACCGTCCTGCAAGCATACCATGATGGTGCTGGACACTTCGGATGGAAGAAACTGGAAATGCTGTTGAGAGAGCAGTTCTATTGGAGTGGAATGCGGGAATCTGTAGAGGCCTGGTGCCGAGAGTGTGGCCCTTGCACGCTGAGAAGGAAGGATGAGGCCAGCCAGAAGGCGCCCCTACACCCGATCGTTACACATCAACCGCTGGAGCTGGTCGCCCTGGACCATGTAAAGCTCACCCCCAGCCGAAGTGGGTACACCTACGCTCTAACCATTGTAGACCACTATTCAAGGTTCATGGTGGTTGTTCCAGTCAAAGACCTAACTGGCCGTACCGCTGCTAGAGCGTTCCAGGCTTATTTCTGCCGACCACATGGATACCCTGAGAAGGTGCTTACTGACCAAGGCCCGGCCTTTGAAGCGGAGGTGTTCCATGAATTTTGTCAGTTGTACAGCTGCAAGAAGATCCGGACCACGCCTTACCATGCCCAAACCAACGGCATGTGTGAAAAGATGAACCACCTGGTCCTGGGCCTTCTCAAAACGTTGCCGCTAGAAGAGCGGAACCTGTGGCCGGAGAAGCTACCTGACTTGGTTGATATGTACAACAATATCCCTTCCAGCTCAACGAAATGCACCCCAGCATACCTGATGAGGGCTCGCCCCGGCCGGCTACCAGTGGATCTGGACATGGCATTGGAAGCCCAAGAAGCACTCCCTTCGACAGCTGAATGGGACACTCGGCGGAGGGTGCAGTACCGACAGATTCAGGAATATGTTGAGAAGAACTTGAGTCGGAGTCGGGAACAACAGGAGCAGCGCTTCAACCAGAAGGCGTCTGCTGGCCTTTTCCAGCCTGGAGATGTAGTGCTGAAGCGAAAGAGGAGGACCCACAAGCTGGATGATCAATGGGACCAAACCCCATATGTCATACAACCCACAGGATGGGAAGATGGGAAGGCCTACCAGATCAGTCGTGACCAAGGGGGCACTTTGGCCACGGTCTCCCGGGACCATCTGAAGAGGTGCCCACCAGCACTGAGGGCAGCGGCTGAAGTTCCGGTTCCTAAACTGGCGGAGAAGGCAAAAGAGGTAATCCACACCGTGATGGGTGACTTCCCGGCGGACTGGCCTACACAGAATGGTGCGGTGATTCTTCCAGTGATACTGTTCCCACAACCCGTGGATGAGGAAGTGATGGAAGTGGTCGACCATGAGCCAGTGCCCAGGGATGAACCCGTACCCACCTCCCCCATGCCTCCGCCTGCCCCACACGATAGCAGGGAAGAGGAACTGATTGTTCCCTCTGTCCCACTGCCTGTCCCCACTGACACTGGACCCCGGAGGTCCACTCGCCCCAACCTAGGTAGACCCCCACTTAGGTACAGGGAAACTGTTCTTTAAAGGGGAAAAATTGTGTGTGTTGAAAGTACTGTTTAAAGTTTTATGGATGATAAGTGAATGATCAACCGAGAAGATTCACCTGATTGCAACCTGCTTAGCACCGGTTGTTGCCGGCAACTGGTCCCCGTTGGGACCCCCCTTTATGCGTAGAAACTGCTACGGACAAGCCCGAGAACTAGCAGGGCAACCACAAACTTGTGGCATGTAAATAATGTTGTTGTGGCTTTTACCGTTGCCGCCTCCGGATAGGCAGATTGGAGGAAGGGCCCGCAGTGGAGCAGGCTGGGGCCCAGCCACCACCGGAACCGGCGGCGATCCTGTGGGGGTTTAAGAGGGTTCCCCATGGACGTGGGTCCCCTGAAAAGGACAGAACCCGCTCGGGCAACTTGTGCAGGACTGGGGTCAAGGGGTGCTGCCTGTTTGCTTAGGGGCAGCATCAGGGCCAGGTTGCTTGGGTGGGAGAGAGCGGAAGCCGTAACCGTAACATTTAAGTAAGAGTACCTACCGATGTGGGAAGATGTTATATTAATTGTAATCCCTGTTTTACTGTTTTTCTATTTTTCAGTTTGTGAAAATAAAGCCGGTGATGGACGGGCAGCCCGCGGACGGTCTGCATTTAACTAAGGGGGAATGTGGTGCCCTGGACAAGCCAGGGGCCACAGAGCACAACACCCACACACCCCACACTCCCGGTCAGGCACACCGAAGTCAGACACAAAACCCTTGTTGCCTTCCTCCAGGGGCTGATGTTCACACCAGGGGGTGGGCCAGGCGGTTGGTCCCGCCCACCGAGGAGTTCACAGTCCTGGAGGCGGGAAAAGTAAACAGATTAGTTTTGGAGGTGAAAGTGAGAGGAAGGAAAGTGGTAGTGGAGCATCTAACTGACAGCGTCCGGGTGTGTGGCCGGGCGGTACAGCAAGGTTGGCAGACGGTGGTGACCGCCTGCAGGAGTGGCCTATCGGCGGGAAAACCAGACAGACTAGTGTTGGAGGTGAAAGTGAGAAGAAGGATGGAGTAGTTAAGCAGCCTGAAGTTGGTCCGGGTGTGTGGCCCGGACAGATCAGCAAGCTTGGCAGACAGTGGTGACCGTCTGCAGGAGTGGCCTATCGGAGTTTACCGTAAGGACCGTGGACGGCTGGTGGCCCGGCGGTACCGGACCGGTACGCAAAGAGAAGCCAGCACCATCTGGCAGGGGCTTACGGACCCCGGCAAGGCTAGGAGTCGCCGTGAATTTGCCGAATTCGTTAGTGAAGGAAACCTCCTGGGTTTCCCAGCAGCCAAGTCCCGACAGAAGGCAACAGTCCAACCAAGAGAGGAAGACACCGCCACCGCCAAGGCAGCCGTTTCCCAGGGCCAGAGCCTGCGGGCAGAAGGGGCTCCTCCAGCCCATATCCAAGCTGGGGAGCGGGTTATCGGTGGGAACTCATTGGAACCATCTACCGTATATAGGTGCAGGGAAAGGCAGTCACCATCAACCTGCCGGGAGAAACAACACCGCAGCCATCTGTGGGACCCGTCCATCCAGCCGTGTGTTTTACCGAGAACTGTGTCCTCATCATTGGCTGAGTGAGTACCACCGTGCCGTGCGGCACAGCGCTGCCCCCGCGACCCTGTACCTCACCAGGCCCTGTAACTCGCATGTCATCCATCCCTACCCCATCACCGGGCCCCGGGACAACCAACCCCCTACCCACGGAGGGGAGAACTAACATCAAAGCTGCTCCCTGTCACCGCTCCCGGGATCCCCGTCCAGAGCAGCGGTGGTGTCACTATCTTCACCACAACCGTGGGTGGCGTCACGGACAATAACCCAATCCCCACCATCCAATCAAACCCCCCTTTTCACTCACGGGTGAGGAACACCGCTCGAGTCCCCGGGATCCGGCCCACCGCTCGAGCCACCACAGAGCAGCGGCAGCAGCAGCCGGACCCGAGCAGTGGGAGAGCGCAGCGTCCCCTCCTCCGCCCGCAACATAGGGAGAGGTGCTGCTAAGCTAGGGACAGATTTAGTATGTCAGAAAGCACAGGGGAAGGAAGAATGCTTCTGCTCTCCGTGCTGTCTAATCACTCAATAAGTGAGCAGAGATTGCGGGTTGTTAAGTGGTGACTAGAGTTGAGCGCGGTTCGCGGTTTGAGGTTCTCCAGTTCGCGGCTCGAGTGATTTTGAGGGCTGTTCTAGATCGAACTAGAACTTGAGCTTTTTGCTAAAGCTCGATAGTTCTAGATACGTTCGAGAACGGTTCTAGCAGCAAAAAGACAAGCTAATTACTAGCTGGCTTTCCGCTGTAATAGTGTAAGTCACTCTGTGACTCACACTATTATGAAATTTCAGTGTATAGTGTGCGGGAACAGCGCATTCATATCACTGCTGTTTGGATAATGGCCATTTTTTTTTTTTCTTTTCTTTGTCTTCCTTCCCTAAGCGCGCGCGTGTAGTGGGGCAGGCCAGCATGTCAGCCAATCCCAGACACACACACAGCTAAGTGGACTTTTAGCCAGAAAAGCAACGGCATGTGTGATAGGATGTCCATGTCACATGTCCCTGCATTATAAAAGCGGACATTTTCCTCCAGCACGCCATTATCTGCCTTCTGCGTCTTGGTGTCAGTCACCGCTGGCGTAGCTCCTGTCTCCGATACTGCTGTGTACGCTCTATACACAGCGCTATACAGAATAGGGATAGAAGTTTCTTTCAGCCCTTGTAAGGGCTAATACCGGCAGGGTCAGAGCCATAGGTGACAGTCAGGTCCGTGAAAACAGATTTTAACAGCTACACAAGATGACAGCGTCTGTGTAGCTAAGGTCAGGGATTTCCTCGCTGCATTTCCCCATTAGGAGGGATAGAAAGGGAGGCTTCCTTTACTCTACCCAGACCCACAACCCTGCCACTGTACCCTCCTGCCCTTTGTGCCTGCATTGCACACTCAAACTCATTGTTACTAAGCCATTATACTAGCAAACACTGAGGAAACTTAGTGGCATCCTAAAAGTGGCTGTTGGACTTCATTATTGTCCCACTAGTGCAAAGATATTTGCAGCACGTCTGCCTGCATTGCACACTCAAACTCATTGTTACTAAGCCATTATACTAGCAAGCACTGAGGAAACTTAGTGGCATCCTAAAAGTGGCTGTTGGACTTCATTATTGTCCCACTAGTGCAAAGATATTTGCAGCACATCTGCCTGCATTGCACACTCAAACTCATTGTTACTAAGCCATTATACTAGCAAACACTGAGGAAACTTAGTGGCATCCTAAAAGTGGCTGTTGGACTTCATTATTGTCCCACTAGTGCAAAGATATTTGCAGCACGTCTGCCTGCATTGCACACTCAAACTCATTGTTACTAAGCCATTATACTAGCAAATTATGCTGCCAGTTTAAGGGCCGTAGTTGCATTGCCAGGGATAATTATTGTTGTTTATTCTAATGTTAATAAAGCTAGACCACCGCTGAAATCTACACCACCTCTCAATTTTTACTACCACATTTTAAGTGCACAATCTTGTCGCAATCAAAATGAGTGGCAAAATGACAGATGCTGGTGGAAAGGGGAAGATGCGTGTTGGAAAAGGAAAAAAAGGGTTTGTCCGTGGGGAAGGTGGCAAAGCTCCATTAACATCTGCTGAAGATAGACCATCTTCCAGCAAAAGTAAGATGTCTACTACTTACCGTGGACAATCCGATGTGCTCCCTTTTTTACGGACAAGAACAACTGGAACAAAGGTAGATGATGGCCAAAAAAGGAAAATGCTTGAATGGATCTCAAGTGGTCCAACAAGTGCCCTCTCCGACACCTCAACTACCGCATCCAAAAAACACCAGTCCTCTGAGTTGTCAGCCCAATCACACTTGCATTCTCCCAGCTCTGAAGTCTCCATCCGCCCTGCACAGTATGGTGGAACTGAGATGGCTGAGTCTGCAGAGCTGTTCAGTCACACTATAGCCTGGGAATCAGAAGTCTGCTCCCAAGCTACAGTGAGTACAGACCAGGAAATGGTCTGCAGTGATGCCCAGAACCTTTGTGACTCAGATTCAGGCCGTGAGGACCAAGTTTCTGAGCATAATGTTGACCCTTTTTCACAAACTGTAACACCTGTTGTTATAGACAATGAGGAACATACTGATGACGATGAGACGCAGATACCAGATTGGGATGACAACTTAAATTATCGGTCAGGGCAAGAAGAGGCTCGGTCTGATGGTGAGGGGAGTGCAAACAAAACAATTGATGAGGAAGTTCTAGATCCCACCTACTGTCAACCCACAGTCAGGCACTCGAGGAGGTCAACAGAGGCGGTGGAGGAGGATGCAACTGACGACGAAGTTACCTTGCGCCTTCCTGGACAGAGTCGGAGCACTGGTAGCACGTCTACAACTGCATCCTCAGCCACCACTCTGCCTCTGAGCACTAGTCGGGGGGGGCTCAGCAGGTCGCATGCCCTCTAAGCCTTGCCTAGCCTGGTCCTTTTTTGACATAGCAAAAGATCGCCCAAATTATGTGATCTGTAAAATTTGTCGTGATTCTGTTAGTAGAGGGCAAAACCTCAGCAGTTCGACAACTTCTTCCATGAATCGTCACATGAATAAATATCATATGTCCCAGTGGGAAGCTCACCGTGCTGCAATGCGGCCTAGCGGAGCGAACCATCCACCACCTGCCCCTTCCAGTGCATCCGCGCGCTCTTCATCTTCTAGGACTGTGGGGACAGCTGTTACACCTGGTTTTCCACGCACAACTTCCACCACTGTAACCGCAACAGGCAGTTTGCTTGGTAGGTCGTCAGTTGGTTTGGAAGGGGAAACGAGTGCGTGTGTACAGCTCTCTCAGACATCAATAGCACCAACGTTGGATGAAGGCAACATCATGTCTACGCCTGCACTTTCCTCACAAACCTGCATTTTTCCAGGGACACCCTACTCAACACCGTCTACACACAGTAGCCAGATCTCTGTCCCTCAGATGTGGACAAATAAAAGGCCATTTCCTGCGACCCATGACAAAGCTAAGAGGTTGACTTTATCCCTCTGTAAGCTCTTGGCTACCGAAATGCTGCCTTTCCGCCTGGTGGACACACAGGATTTTAGAGACCTTATGTCTGTCGCTGTGCCCCAGTACCAGATGTCCAGTCGCCACTACTTCTCTAAGAAAGGTGTGCCCGCGCTACACCAGCATGTCGCACACAACATCACCGCTTCCTTGAGAAACTCTGTGTGTGAATGGGTGCATTTCACCACCAATACTTGGACCAGTAAGCATGGACAGGGACGTTACATGTCGCTGACTGGGCACTGGGTAACTATGGTGATAGATGGTGAAGGGTCTGCTGCACAAGTCTTGCTGTCCCCACTACTTGTTTGTTAATCCTCTGTCTGTCCAAGTTCCGCCACTGCTTCTGCCTCCTCCACCTCCGCCCCAAGCCTGCCTGGTCAGGCCACCAGCGTTCTCACTGCGCAGAAGGAATCACGCACCCCTCATTACTATGCTGGCAGCAGAGCGCAACGGCATCAGGCGGTCTTTAGCTTGACATGTCTTGGAAATAGGAGTCACACAGCGGCTGAGTTGTGGGCAGCTCTGGAGACTGAGTTTAATAAATGGTTGTCTCCACTCAACCTGCACCTGGTAAGGCCGTGTGCGACAATGCTGCAAACCTGGGTGCGGCCCTTCGCCTTGGCAAGGTGACACACGTGCCTTGTATGGCTCACGTGTTGAACCTTGTTGTCCAGCAATTTTTAACACGCTATCCCGGCCTAGATGGCCTTCTGACCAGGGCACGAAAACTGTCTGCTCACTTCCGCCGTTCAACCGCTGCAGCTGAGCGACTTGCATCGCTCCAGAAGTCTTTCGGCCTGCCGGTTCATCGCCTGAAATGCGATCTGGCGACACGCTGGAATTCAACTCTCCACATGTTACAGCGACTGTGGCAGCACCGCCGAGCCCTGGTGCAATACGTCATGACGTATAGCCTGGGCCAACGAGATGCAGAGGTGGGGCAGATCACCCTGATGGAGTGGTCTCAGATCAAGGACCTATGCACCCTTCTGCACAGTTTCGACATGGCGACGAATATGTTTAGCGCTGACAATGCCATTATCAGCATGACAATTCCAGTCATTTACATGCTGGAGCACACACTAAACACTATTCGGAGTCAGGGGGTGGGACAACAGGAAGGGGAGGAACTACAGGAGGATTCATATGCGCAAGACACAACAACATCACCAAAGTCCAGACGTTCATCATCACCAACGCTGCAGGCATGGGACCATGGGGGACAGGGATCAACAAAGGCGCATGGTAGCAGGCGAAATGTTGAGGAAGGTGCAGGAGAACATGAAGAAATGGAGGAGGAACTGTCCATGGACATGGAAGACTCAGTGGATGAGGGAGACCTTGGTCAAATTTCAGTTGGAAGAGGTTGGGGGGAGATGTCAGAGGAAGAAAGAACGGTTAGCACCTCTATGCCACAAACACAACGTGGACTTGGTCCGCATGGCTGCGCAAGACACATGAGCGCCTTCTTGCTGCACTACCTCCAACATAACCCTCGTATTGTCAAAATTAGAAGTGATGATGACTACTGGCTTGCCACACTATTAGATCCCCGGTACAAATCCAAATTTTGTGACATAATTCCAGCCATAGAAAGGGACGCACGTATGCAGGAGTATCAGCAGAAGCTGTTACTCGATCTTAGCTCGGCTTTTCCACCAAACAGTGCAGGTGCAGGGAGTGAATCTCCCAGTTGTAACTTGACAAACATGGGACGGTCTCGTCATCTTCAACAGTCTACCCGTACCAGTAGCACCGTATCTGGTGCTGGTAACAGCAATTTTATTGAATCTTTTCATAATTTTTTTAGACCGTCCTTTGCAAGGCCACCAGAGACAACAAGTCTGACACATAGTCAACGGCTGGAGAGGATGATACAGGAGTATCTCCAAATGAACATCGATGCCATGACTTTGCAAATGGAGCCTTGCTCATTTTGGGCTTCAAATCTTGAAAAATGGCCAGAGCTCTCAACTTACGCCTTGGAGATGTTGTCGTGTCCAGCTGCCAGCGTTGTCTCTGAACGTGTCTTCAGTGCTGCTGGGTGTGTGCTGACAGATATGTGCACGCGTCTGTCCAGTGACAATGTGGACAGACTAACGTTCATCAAAATGAACAAGTCATGGATCCACAAGGAATTTACTACCCCTGTGTCTTCCTGGGGAGAGTAAATGCTTGTGGATTTGGAATGTGCTTGATGCAAATCAAAACATCCTGTTTGCAACTAGGGCACAAGTGCTGCCACTGATGTGGTGTCTGTGTGGCCCAATTTTTGGAAAAAAGGGAGACTCCGCTTGGAGTAACCCTTGCTTACATTGTTTTTAAAAATGATCCAAGATGAACAGATCTGGGATCAGGAAAGACTTTGCTACCTATCCCGGGGTCATCCTGGGAACGGTTAAGTATGGCGTATTTTTGATTGTGCTTGATGCAAATCTAGCTGTGAAGTGTACAACTGGGGCACAAGTGCTGCCACTGAATGGGTGGGTGTGTGTGGGGCCCAATTTTTGGAAGAAAAGGGAGACTCTGCTTGGAGTAACCCTTGCTTACATTGTTTTTAAAAATGATCCAAGATGCACAGAGCTGGTATCAGGAAAGACTTTGCTACCTACCCCGGTGTCATCCTGGGGACGGTTAAGTATGGCGTATTTTTGAATGTGCTTGATGCAAATCTAGCTGTGAAGTGTACAACTGGGGCACAAGTGCTGCCACTGAAGGGGTGGGTGTGTGTGTGGCCCAATTTTTGGAAAAAAGGGAGCCTCCGCTTGGAGTCACCTTGCGGTGTTTTACATGATTTTAGAAGGGCGTGCCATGCCTATATCTGTGTCTCCTCCTCTTTTTCCTTGTCCAGCTCTTTTGTTTTCGCATGAGTATATGTCCTTGTCACTTTCCCATGTGTTTGTGTTGTGTTGTGAGTTGTTTGTCACCTTTTGGACACCTTTGAGGGTGTTTTCTAGGTGTTTTTATGGGTTTGTGATTGCCTGCCATTGTTTCCTATGCGGTTCGAGTTTGGTTCGTCGAACGTTCGCCGAACCAAACTCGAACGGGACCCCCGTTTGATGAACCGAACTCGAGCCGAATCACGGCTGGTTCGCTCATCTCTAGTGGTGATGTCACTGCTGCCACTGTTGCCATAGTAACTTAACGAGCGAGTTACAATAGCAATGGCTATTCATCGGCTCCTGCAGGAGCCACAGGAGTTAAGTCCCTGTTTACCGGAATCGCTATTCAGCAGGTCATGCAGGAGCCGGTGATAAGCGGCGCTAGGAATCAGGTGATCAGAGATCACCGCGGCTATAGTAATCTGCTCATTAGGTTACTATGGCAATGGTAGCAGCCATATTTTTGTATGCCAGTGTGATGCCCTGGCAAAACCAGGTAGTCACAGATGACTGTACCCCCCACCAGGGGTACAGAAATTGCCTCCTCCTTGGGAATTTAAACCACACACCCCACACACGGGAACACCAGCCACAAATCCTAGTCACCCCCCCATGACACACAGGACACACTAGTGGGCGGGACCAGGCGGATGGCAACGCCCACCTAGGGGTCTTGAGGTGACAGGGGGTGGGATCCAGTCAGTGCAGTTTGAGTTGAGTCTGGAGCGGAGTAAAGTCTTAGTTGGAGTTTGGAGTTGGAGCTGAGGAGAGTCGGAGTGCAGTGTGGTCAGGGTTGGAACCCTTGGACCATGGGAGGACCGACTAGGTGTCAGACGGCTCTGTAGGGCAACAGGAGATGGTGACTCGGTCGCAGGAGACCCGTAGTGGACCGAGGCAGGGTCGTAGCCCACCAGAGGGAATCCGGTCCAGACGCCGTGCACGGGCGGGGTACCTGGACCCTAGGATGAGGCAATCTTCAATCCCCTTGTTAATTGACTAGCGGGACAAGGTACCAGGCCTTGTTCCTGAAGAGAGAAGCCCAGATAGAGCGGACCAGCAGCCCAACATGGGGGACAGGGTGTCCGCCAAGAACCCATTGAAGTCCTATGGGTCAGTGTCTGCGGGCAACAGCAGGGGAGCGGATTTCTCCCGTTCCACGCGGGGTTTATCCATACACCACAAAAACACGAGTGCAGAAGGAAGGGTCCCTACACCGCCAACCCGTGTGCGGGACCAGCACACCCCTCCAGAGGCAACCGGCATCCGGCCGTGGTTTACAATATGGACTTGATGTGATTTCTTCCTAATTGTGAGTACACCAGTGTCATCCGATCCAACCTGCCGACAGCGCCCCAGCCCTGCTCCTCTCCCACGCTGGGGCCCCGGGACAACACCTCTCCTCTACCTGTGGAGGGGATACCACCTTGCTGCCCCAACGTCATTGGTCCCAGATGCCAACCCCGAGAGGCAGCGGCGGTGCCACCATCCCATCACCGCGGGTGGCGTCACAGACAATCTCCCCTGTAAATACCACCCTCTTTCACTGTGTGCGTGGATGGGCGGTTGTGCGAGCCCCGGGTCCGGTCACCACTCGAGCTCCCAGACACAATCCCGGACCCGAGCGTCACTCGAGCAGCCCCGGTTGTCGGATGCGGCACCCATTCGCGACACCAGCCAGGTACAGCAGGCAGGTACAGGCTGCCCTGAACCCCCAGCTGCCTATTTGTTCTCAGTTGGGAACTAAAAATATAGGGAAGCCCTTTTTTTTTAATTATTTCATGAATTTCATGAAATAATTAAAAAAAAAACAAAAAAACAACGTGGGGTTCACACACTTTTTGTGTCCAGCCAGGTACACCTAGGCAGCTGGGGACTGCAGTCCATAGTACAGGGTGGCCCAAGCTTTCTGGACCCCCACTGTTAATTGCAGTCCGCAGCCGCTCCATCTTCTGGCGCTGTATCCAACTCTTTCAGTGGCCCTGGTACTGGGTGGCTCGCTGTGTAATAATGGGGTTAGGGCCAGCTATGTATTATCAGCTGACCCTAAGCCCGAAAATCATGGTGTCACACCAATATTAGACATGGCCACCATGAATTTCTATTAAAGATAAAAAAAACACAACACAGAGAAAAATATTTTTATGAGGAATAAAACACAGCACAATTAGTGACTCCATCTTTATTGAACTAGAGACCCCCCCTCCCCGCCATAGTCCTTGGTTAGGGGATCCCACGATGTCCAATCCAGATCCAATATCATCAGATCGGTTTGCCGAAAGGCAAACCGATCAGATCATGTGTCAGGTTCAAGGACCTGAATCAGATGACACATCAGCTGATTGTTTAAAAGCCATTTAAGCAATCAAATAATGCATTAGTAGAAAAATAAAAATTATACCACCTCTCTGCAGACTACCGGGACACGTCCGATTGGCCCCAGGACCCGCTGGTAAGCAGCTGATGCTGTCACCTAATAGCATCATCTGATCATTTAAATTGGCTGAGCGGTATAAAGCCGGACGGCTTTTATGAATGATCAGCTGATTCATCATTTGATTGTTAAAATCAGGGCGATAAAAAGCCAGCCGGCTTTTCGCCGCTGGACTTAAAACGATCAGATGATGCTGTCAGCTAATTGTTTAAGTCTGGTCAAAAGCCAGCTTTTTACCTCCCAGCCGTTTTAAACAATCAGATGATACTGTCAGGTGACAGCATCAGCTGTTTACTGGGAGGTCCTGGAGCCGATCGAACATGTCCCGGGAGTCTGCAGAGATGTTAGTAATAGTATGCTATTTTTTTTTTCTACTGTTCACTTTTCATTTCACGTAAATTTACAGGCAGAGAGAAACTGCCGCACATACGCTACCAAGCGAAAGTGCATGCCACACATGTCACACGGGAGAAGGAACACGGGATTCTTCCTATCCCTAATATTCTGACAAGATTGTTCAGAGCAATGACCTGGGAGTCACAAATGCTTACATGGGTCTTCCCCATGCTGTTTCCATGTCATTTGAGCACTATTCGTATACATTTGTGACATTTTTAGTCTTTCTGCAGACCGCCGGTTGTGCCGCCGGAAAAATGCTTGAGTTTCCTATACGTTAACATTGGGCTCGGTGCTCGGGTCGAGCACCTGAGCATTTTAATATACTCCATCCAAGCATCGAGCACCCAAGCATTTTACTGATCGCTCATCCCAAGTATCCACAGTAGACTGTTTGGTCATGGAAGATTGGTTGCTGCCTTACAAATGCGAAGAGGCTTTGTCAGCCATCCATGACACAATCTGCTCTCACTCTTCTGGCTTCCACACATGTTTACGTTCCAGACAGGGAACTTTGGCAAGGAACAGAGTAGAAGAATCAATCTTCTTCTGACCTGACACAGACTCAGTGCCTTGTCGCCCACCAGTGACAACACCACGCCCACATCCATGTCGCTTAACTATTGCCTTTCTTGTCATTTTGGGTTTTGCTGACATATTGGCAGATGTTGATAGCCCAAGCCAAGCAATCATTGACCCCAAAAATATCGTGGACAAGTGAGTACTTTGTACCAGGCAGCATTAATGGTAGAGTCCTGCTTTGTATTTGCAAAGGCCACTGGCATGTATTAATGTGGCTGATGTGGACGGATGGCACAAGTCAGGCTGTGAACCCCTAAATATTGTGGAAATAAGAACGGTGCTTTACTGTATCAGGCAGCAGTAAATGCTAGAGTACTGCTTTTTAACTTTTTGCAAAAACCACTAGCAACGTATTAATTTGGCTGATGTGGATTGACGGCACTTTAAACGTTGCGACATCGCTAGCATCAGCTAGCAATGCTGAGCGTGATAGTACCCGCCCCCGTCGCACATGCGATATGATGTGAACATTATCGCTACGGCAGCTTCACACGCACATACCTGCTCGGCGACGTCGCTGTGACTGCCGAAATATCCCTCCTTCAAGGGGGAGGTGCGTTCGACATCACAGCGACGTCACTAATCGGCCGGCCAATAGAAGTGGAGGGGCGGAGATGAGCGGGACATAACATGCCACCCACCTTCTCCCTTCCGCATTGCTGTCGGGACACAGGTAAGGAGATGTTTGTCGCTCCTGCGGGTTTACACACAGCAATGTGTGGACCTGCCGGAACGACAAACAACATCGTACTTGCGGTCGACCCGACATTATGAAAATGACCAACGCTACACAGATCACCGATTTTCGACGAATTTGCGATCGTTTATCGTCGCACAAAGGATTTACACGTTGCAGTGTCGTTACCGGTGCTGGATGAGCCTCACTAACGACGTGACCTCGACGATATTTCTGATGCGATGTCGCAGCGTGTAAAGTACCCCTTAGGCTGAGAACCCCCAAACTATTTTGTAAACAGGAATGATGCTTTACTGTATCAGGTAGCAGTAAATGCTATAGTACTGCTTTGTAACTTTTTACAAAAGCCTCTAGCAACATAGTAATGTGGCTGATGTGGACGGACAGCACAAGTCAGGCTGTGAACCCCTAAATACTGTACAATCAGGAACGGTGCTTTACAGTATCAGGCAGCAGTAAATGCTAGAGTACTGCTTTGTAACTTTTTGCAAAAGCCACTAGCAACGTATTATTGAGGCTGATGTAACACACACAACTTTTAACACTGTCCCTGCTCGGAAATCTGTCCCTCTGTACACTACACTGACCTATATTGCAAGTAGCCCTGAAAAGGGATTTTTGTATTATTAAGAGACCTTCACTCTCCCTAGCAGCTTCTCGTTCTAAACCTACGCTGACACAATGCTGGCTCCGGACACAATGTGCACAAAATGGCGGTGGAATGCTTTTATAGACCCTATGATGCATTGAGGCCAGCCAATTACAGTAAGTTTGCTGCATTACTGTGATTGGTTAAAAAGCCTAACATATTTAGAGGCTGCAAATCAGCCACCAAACATGCTAGGCGGGACATCCGAATATAGCGAGTCGTGTACATCATTACTCCCTTTATAACGAGTACCCCGAAGACCACACTATTCTGTGAATAGCTAATAGGGACGAATACATTCGCTCATCATTATTTTACATGTATTGTATGTTGCAATATGTCAAATTTCAGCTTACCCAGTGTTGAAAGTAGAAAGTCCACGGATAGCCTAATTAACCCTGGGCAGTGCACGGATGTCTGGATGCCAAAAATCCAGTTAATGCAACACAGGAAAAACGTAATCCAGTAGCTCACTTGTTAATATAACAAAAAAGTCTTTTAATCCATACATTTAAAATCTTTACAAACACATTATATATGAGGGCGATCCAAAGGTAATGATAATCGGTATTTCTATTGCACACAGAAATGAAAATAAAATGTTTTCTTCTCTCTTAAGCCTGCTTTACACGTTGCAATTAGTTGTACAATTGCATTTGCGATGTGACACGCCCAGGTTGTATACGGGATCTTATGAGATTGCACGTAGGTCGTTCATTTGCTGTCACACGAGCGTTAGTAGTCTATGTTAAATTGATCAATTTTGTGTGCGATCCTTTAGATTATGTGTTCTGTGACGGATGCATTGGGCACCTTTTTTTTTTTATTTATTGACTTGCCAAGCGTGTGTAATGTGTAGGGATGCGTTTTTACTATGTCATCTGCCATTCAGCTCTGCTACATGGCCGCTGACAGCAGACACAGACAGCCATGTAGCAGAGCTGAATGGCAGATGACAGCAGACACAGACAGAGCCGTACTGTCAGAATGAACTCGGTGAACTTCACCGGACTTCATTGTCATGCTGCGGCTCTGTCTGTGCCGCGTCCTGATTAGCGCTCCTGAGTAACTGAATTGAGCAGCCCTCTCTCATACTCACTGATCCCCGATCTCCGGCGCTGCACGGCATTCACACTGCTCCGGCGGCTTTTACTATTTTGAAAAAGCCGGCCGCTCATTAAACAATCTCGTATTCCCTACTTTCCCCGCCCACCGGCGCCTATGATTGGTTACAGTAAGACACGCCCCCACGCTGAGTGACAGGTGTCACACTGCACCCAATCACAGCAGCCGGTGGACGTGTCTATACTGTGTAGTGAAATAAATAATTAAATAATTTAAAAAAACGGCGTGCGGTCCCCCCCAATTTTAAAACCAGCCAGATAAAGCCATACGGCTGAAGGCTGGTATTCTCAGGATGGGGAGCTCCACATTATGGGGAGCCCCCCAACCTAACAATATCAGCCAACAGCCGCCCAGAATTGCCGCATACATTAGATGCGACAGTTCTGGGACTGTACCCGGCTCTTCCCGATTTGCCCTGGTGTGTTGGCAAATCGGGGTAATAAGGAGTTATTGGCAGCCCATAGCTGCCAATAAGTCCTAGATTAATCATGTCAGGAGTCTATGAGACACCTTCCATGATTAATCTGTAAATTACAGTAAATAAACACACACACCCGAAAAAATCCTTTATTAGAAATAAAAAACACTAACATATACCCTGGTTAACCACTTTAATCAGCCCCAAAAAGCCCTCCATGTCTGGCGTAATCCAGGATGCTCCAGCGTCGCATCCAGCGCTGCTGCATGGAGGTGACCAGAGCTGCAGCAGACACAGCCACGTTCCTCAATGAAGAAAACGTGAAAAAAGTGGAAGAAGTTGTATTGGCAGATCAAAGAGTGACTATCAGGCATGTAGCTGAGGTCACAGGGATCTCATATGGCAGTATTCAAAGAATCCTTGCAAAAGAATTGCATATGAGAAAGGTCTCCGCGCGTTGGGTGCCAAAAATGTTAACCGACGAGCAAAAGAAGAAACAAGTTGACATTTCAATAGCAAATCTCGAAAAGTTCCAAGCAGACAAGGAGAATTTTTTGTCACGTTTTTTGACCATGGACGAGACCTGGATCCACCACTTTGGTCCCGAAACTAAACAACAATCGATGACATGGAAACGAGCCGATGAACCAACGCCGAAGAAATTCAAAGTGTCAAGCTCAGCAGGGAAGGTTATGGCGTCTGTTTTTTGGGACGCTGAAGGAATTATTATGGTGAACTATTTGGAGAAGGGAGCCACTATTACGGGCTCCTACTACGCAGAACAAATAAAAAGATTGCTGGAGGCTATCAAGGAGAAAAGGCGCGGCAAACTGCGGGCTGGAGTGCTGTTTCACCAAGAAAAAGCACCGGCTCACAAAGCTGCAGTTGCCATGGCAACCATTCAAGAAGCGGGCTTTGAACTGGTGAAACACCCCCCCTATTTGCCAGATCTAGCCCCCAGTGACTTCTTTCTCTTTCCTCGCCTCAAGGAACACCTCTGGGGCAAGAAATTTGACGACAATAGCGATGTGATAACCACTGTTGGGGATTTTTTTGAGGGTCAAGATCAAGAATTTTTTCGAAGGGAATTCTAAGTTTAGAAAAGCGATGGACTAAATGTATAGACTTGTTAGGAGGCTAGGAGGCTATGTAGAAAAATATTATTTTTAATATATTCATTGTGTTTATTGTGATTATCATTACATTTGGATCGCCCCTCGTATATATACAGTATATATATATATATATATATATATATACATATATATATATATATATATATATATATATATATATATATATATACACAGTATATATATATATATACATATAAATATACATAAGCAGTGCTGGCTCCCCTCCATTTTTCGTTTACTGGTCAGGTGGTTGACCGCCGCCATGCCGTGCACGCCCAGTGTGGTTTGCAAATTCCTTCTGTTGCCATCAAAATTTATGTTGGTGCCTGTTCACATACAGCCACCGCCCCCTGTTCCATAGGCATTATTACTTAAGCACCACCTGCCTGGGGCTGTTCCGCCCTTCATCCATGTCTGCTGGTCTGACACTGTGGGGGCCAGTTCTGACATTGTGCTGGTGTGTGTGGTTCTGCCACGCACACTGGCAGCTGGACTGCCCTTCTACTCGCAGTTGTCAGCCCTTGCAGCATGGGAGCGGTTCTGACACTTCTCAGGTAGGTGATGTTCTCATATGGTCCTGCGCATTACACGAGACCTTATGGTACGTATGTATATTATAACTGTAGTGTAGGGACCCCCCTTATAGAGATTTGCCGTGACGGGGCAGGGGGGCTCAAATCATTGATCAATTATTTGCCAAAAATCTCATTGAATTGTTACAGTAGGAATGAATTTGTGAATATTACACTTTTTACTTTTTCATTGTCGCATGCCACTCATAAGCAGTGCTGGCTCCCCTCCTTTGTTGCATATATATATGGAACCCTGAAAGGCAATAAACAAAGCCCTATCCTGCCTCTGTGGCGCCCCTGACCTGGTCAGGCACCACTGAGTACTGCACCCATGCTGGGGGCAGTACAATACAGGTAATCCAGAAGGCTAACCGAGGTGTGATTACACAGGCGCATAGTAATCAGGTCTCCCACATCAACCATTGAGGGACCCCTGAAAAATCCAGGAGGGGGCGTGGCCTCCATCTCCACTCAAGGGGTGTGGTAGAGAGCCTGGTTGCTAGGTTGCGTACGCAAGCACAGTGGGGAGGACGTAGTGAGCCAGTCTGAACTGGAGCTCAGGGAGAGCAGACGCAAAGAGGAGACCTGAGGCTGCCACTAGTCAGACAACGTACGCGCAGTGACTACCAACGGGAGAGATCGGTCACCTGGTAGTGCCACCCGAAATCCACCCAAGGCTAGAGAGAGCAAAAGGGTGGCAGAGTAAGGGGACTACCAGGGAGGTACCAGGCCCGAAAGGGTAACAGGTCCCAGTGCAGAGATTTATCCAATTTTCTCTTGCCAAACCAGCTGGTGGGGGCACTTCAGACCCACACCATACCACCACAGAGTCCGCAGCCACTTAACAAAGAGAGGGCCCATAGTTCACAGGAGGAAAGCAGCCGGAGTGACCTGGTCCAGGCTACAAGCAAGCGGGCCAAAAGAAGGGGAGAGAGGCATCAGCAACTTCCCTGGGCAACCCTAGCAGGGCTTCAAGTAGGGGTCACCCCAAAACACAGGGCTAGGAAGGCAAGCTGGTAGTCACCCTCATCATCCAGCCGGAAGGATACCTGGTTCCAGCCTGGTTCATCCCAGCTATGCCCGGTTACTCACCGTGTCATCAACTGTGAGTAAAAACCCTGAAAGACTGCCTGGACTGTGTTTGAGTCATTCTGCGCCTTGTGGTTCCACCCACTCAAAACAGGCCCTGAGGCCAGCCCTACTCTCGGGTGGCCACACCATCTAACTGCACCTACCAACAACCCCAGGCATCCCTTAACCTGCAGTGGTGGTCCCCTGACCGCAATACCGAGAGTGGCGTCACGAAAATCCTAAAGAGAAGGGTCCCTACCTGTGACCAGACTGTACCTCCACGTGGAGTCCCTGAAAGTAATGCACCGCTACACCTGGGCTGAGGGCTCCACACCTACAAGGGGCTGTCCTAGCGAGATAGGTGAGAACGGTTTCCCTGACGTCTAGGGTGTGAAAACGACTTTCTTCCGGTGTGGCAGGGGCAGGAAAGAAGGAAGGGAGGATGATCTCTTGACTGCGGTGAAACTGGGACGCCACCTTAGGTAAACAAGCCGGGTCTGTTTTGAGAATGATCCAATCCGGAAATATTCTAAGGAAGGGAGGATCTACGGACAGGGCCTGAAGGTCGATAACACGCTGAGCAGAAGTAAGGGCGACTAAGAGGCAGGTTTTTAGGGACAGCAATTTATCGGATGCTGTGGAGAGGGGCTCGAAGGGTGCAAGGGTCAGGGCATCCAGAACCAGAGTGAGATCCCAGGGAGGTGTGCTGGTTATACGGACCGGCTGGCTGCGGTCACATGCTTTAATGAAACGCATGACCCACCGATTACCTGCAATATTGGAATTGTAGAGGGTGCCCAGGGCAGAAACATGAACTTTGAGGGTACTAACCGAGAGACCAATATCTTGTCCAGACTGGAGAAACTCCAGAATAGAGGAGATCGGGACCACAGCAGGCGAGGAACCAGGAAAGGAGGCAAGGAAGAATTTCCATATCTGACCATACTGTCGGGTGGTGACCGATTTTCTACTCTGCAGCAGGGTATCGAGAACACGGCTGGAAAAACCGTGGGATGCTAGTAACGCCCTTTCAAATTCCACGCCATCAAGTGGAGTCCTTTGACGCATGGATGAAGGAAAGGACCCTGCGACAGGAGGTCTGGCCATGACGGGAGAACCCAGGGGTCTGTGACCGACATTTGACTCAGGAGGGAGAACCAGGGACGTCTGGACCAGAAGGGAGCTATAAAGATTATCCGAGCTCGTTCCTCCCTGATCTTCCGGAGAACCGTAGGCAGGAGAATCAGCGGAGGAAAGGCATAGGCTAGACTGTACTGCCAAGGAACCTGAAGGGCATCTAGGACCATCAGTCGATCCGTCCTGATCAGGGACCCAAAGTGTTTCAACTGCCTGTTGTCTCTGATAGCAAAGAAATATATATATCTATCTATAACCGGTAGGCCCCAGCACTGGACTATCTGAGTGAAAACCTCCGGATGTAAAACCCATTCCCCCTGACGGAGAGAGTGACAGCTGAGGAACTCTGCCTTCACGTTGTCCACCCCCCGGATGTGTATGGCAGAGAGGGACAAAAGATGTGTTTCGGCGAGTTCCAGGACTCAAACTGCCGTCTTCATGAGGGAACATGACCGCGTCCACCCCTGGTGGTTGATGTAGACGACCACCGTCCGATTTTCCGTACAGAGCCGTACATGGGTGCCCCTGAGGAGGGGAAGGAAGGACATCAGGGCTCAACTGACCGCCATGAGTTCTTTCAGGTTGGAGGAGGCATTCGTCTCCTTACTGGACCAGAGACCCTGGGCCATAGAGTCCCCCAGGTGAGCCCCTCACCCCCAGGTGCTGGCATCGGTCGTGATGAGGCTGGTGGGGTGAACATGCCCCTCCTTCCCACAGGTCAGGGTCGTATCTGACAGCCACCAGTTTAGGGAAGCACGGGTGGCGTTTGTCAAGTTCAGAGGACAATCGAGCGACCCGTGATGGGACCTCGCAGCCGCCAGGACCTCCCACTGTAGTTGCCTGGTGTGAATCTGGGCCCACTGTACAGCGGGAATACAGGAAGTCAGTGACCCTAGCAGAGACATGGCGGTCCGGAGAGAAAGTGATTTGTGACTTTGCGCGTGTCGTATGACCCTCTGAATCTTCGCCACTTTGTCTGGCAGAAGAAAACAACGCTGTTTTCGGGAATCCAGGAGCATGCCTAGGAAAGACTGAAAGGTGGAAGGCGTGAGTCTAGACTTCTGCAGATTCAATAGCCACCCGAGACGTCCCGGGGTCGACATAGCATGACTGAGGCGGAGTGAACATTGTGCTGCCGTGCTACCCACAACCAGTAGGTCATCTAAATATGGGACGATGAAGGTCTGGTGTTCGCGAAGGTGAGCCGTGACCTCAGCCATGACCTTGGCGAAAATCCGCGGGGCAAGGGAAACGCCGCAGGGCATGGTCGTAAATTGAAAATGGTGAACAGAGTTGTGAATCACAAGTGCCACCCGGAGGTATTGCTGATAACGTCTCTGGACCAGGATGTGGTAATACGCATCTTTCAGATCGAGGACCGCCATGTAACAATCGGGGAAAAGCAGTTTCATAGTAGACAGGAGGGATTCCATTTTGAACGGCCGGTACTTAAGGAAGAGGTTTAGTTTCTTCAGATTAATAATGGCCCTGAAGGACCCATCTGGTTTGGGGACTAAGAAAAGGGGGGAGTAGAACCCTTGGCCTCTCTGATGAAACGGAACCGGTGTCAGGACCTGACACGAGAGTGAGAACTTCTGACACCAATGCGTGATGTTGTGCCGCCGATCTCCTGGTGGGTGTAACACAAAAAAATGGAGGAGGGAGGGACGTGAATTCCAGCCGGAGACCCTGGGAGAGTAGGTCCAGAATAAAGGAGCTGGAAGTGATGGACTGCTACACGTCCCTGAAAAAACGGAGTCTGCCTCCAACTGGAAAAACCTCATTACTGTTTGGCAACCCTTCCTTCCGTCGGAAGTACCCCAAACAGGGCTCCTTGGACCCCGAAGCAGGATTAACAAACCTGACCCTGGAGTCTGGCGTGGTGGGCTGGAAGCAGCGTTTGCGAAATGGGTGTCTAGAGGGAGGAGGAAACGCGTTAGGGAACCCTTTTTTACTATCTCCAGCCTTGGTGAGGATGTCATCCAGCTGGGCCCTAAACAGGAACTCACCCTGACAGGGAAGTGCACACAGCCTGGATTTTGAGGAAGTTTCCCCCTTCCACGATTTTAGCCAGAGGGCTCCCGGGCCGCATTAGAGGACCCTGCTGACCGGGCCGCCAGGTGGACAGAATCGGCTATTGCATCTGCCAGGTAATTAGGCGCATCCTTGAGCAGAGGGAGAGATGAAATGATCTTATCCCGAGAGGTACCGGATTTAAGCTGTTTCTCCAGGTGGTCCAGCCAGACTGAAAGGGACCTGGCTGTACATGTGGCAGAAATGGCTGGTTTCAGTGCCCCTGCAGAGGCTTCCCAGGTTTTCCGCAGGAAGGCATCTGATTTGCGGTCCAGAGGATCTCTCAGGAATCCCGCATCTTCAAAGGGGCGTGAAGACTTCTTTGAAGATTTTGCCACGGCTACATCCATCTTTGGTACTTTCCATCATTGTGATAGGTCCTCGTCATCAAAGGGGTATCGCCGTTTTGAAGAAGAGGGAAGGAACCCACGTTGATCTTGCTTCTGCCATTCCTTACATACAAGGGTTTTAAGGGCATCATTCACAGGGAAGGACATCCGCTTCTTCTGAGTGAGACCAGCGAACAGGGTATGATCCGCAGACTTGGGGGTTTTCTCTTCTGCCATTCCCATGGTCGAGCGAACGGCTTTTACTAAGCCGTCCATCCCGTCCAAGGAAAAGCATGCTTTTCCCGCCTTGTCAGAAGAAGAAGATGAAGAAGAAGCTGAAGACGAGTCACTGTGGCTAAAGTCCGAGTCGGACGACAGGGGAGAATCAGGCTGTTGTCGAGCTTTCTTGTGCTTCTTAGACCCCTGAAGGGACTTAAGAGAAGCCTGAATCTCCGAGTGGATCAGTTCCCGTAGATCCGGAGGGGGGGGTAGCTGAAGCTGGAGCTTCCCCTCGTATAGCCTGGATGCAGCGCCCACAAAGGCGCTGTTTGTAATCTTTGGAGAGGGGACAGGCGCACAGGGGGCATTCTTTATTATTCAATTTAGCAGCACATTTCCTAGGGGCCTAAAACAGAACCGAAAGGGAACATCAGTATGGGGGGACATTCACGTAGTTGACTCACCCATACCAGGAATAGACGGATACCGGCTTTGGAGGTGGAGATGAGGGCTTCCTCAGGCGACCCTTAGCGGACGCAGAGTCTGTGCGGTCCTTCTTCCTCCTGCGACCCGCAGAACCTCTGGAGTCGCTGGAGTCTTTGTGTCCAGTATCCCTGGACGGAGAAGGGTCCTGGGATGGAGAGATGCGTGGACTTCCCATGATGGAGAAGGCCAAAGCACGCTCCTGCAGGCTCCGCTCTCCGTTTTTGTATTGGAAATACCTGCTCCAGGTCACCCCCCCCTCCCCCCCCCCCAGAAGGGCTCCCATGAACTTCCGGGTTACCGCCGCGGAGACGAGTGCTGACACAGCAGGCCCCGGACACGCCCCCTCCTGCGCGCACACGCCATGCGACCCGGAAGTCGCAGGCACATGGCACAGAGAGAGCCTCCGGCCCCACCGCACACAGCATACTCACCAGTGCGCTCCTGCAGGCGTCATTTCCCTGGCGGACAAGCCGGACTGAGGGAAAGAGGACGAGGTGCACAAGGAGGATGGAGTCCATGAGGGGAGCTCCATCGACCATGCTTCTGGATCCTGAGCTCCACCGTTCTCCTGGAAACCGCACGGACGCTACTGGACCCAGGTACTGTAGGTTCCTATCCGTCCAGGACAGGAAACCAACTGATAGGGGAGGGGGACCACCCCTTTTTATCTGTAGGTTTCCTGTCCTGAAGGGGGCGGATCCCTCTCTCGTGGGTGCTGTCGTGGCGAAAGGAAAATACATTATATATATATATATATATATGTATATATATTATTAGTGATGAGCAAGTACCAAAAAGCTCGGGTGCTCGAGGCTCGGGCCGAGCATCCCAAGATACTCTTGTACTCGGCCCGAGCACCGAGCCCAATGTTATCCTATGGCAGACCCGAGTATTTTTATGAAATAACCCCCCGGCAGCATGTAGAAACCCTAAAAATGTCACAAAAGTCTCAGAAGAGTGCTCAAATTGCATGGCAACAGCATGGGGAAGACCCCTTGAAGCATTTATCACTCAAAAGTCACAGCTGTGAACAATTTTGTCCGAGTTTTACGCCATTTTTACGGACTCACCAGAAAACCTTCCAAAATGACACCAAAATGAATTTTCATGGCGGAAATTTTAAGGGCACATACCCAATAGTGAGATAGAGCTGGTGTATGTTACTTTTTGAGATTACATGAAAGATTTTACGTGAAAACATTGTGTGGCACTCCGATGTCCCTGAGAAGAGACGTACATGAAGGCCTCTTGAGTCTAATGTGCCCATTTTGAGGAAGTTCAAGTGAGTCTTTGTAGTATTTTCCTTTGCCACGGCAGTCCAAAATTGTGAGGTTCACCAATGCCCCTGCATACAGACGTGCATGATGGCCTGTAAACCTGAAGTGCCCATTGTAAGGAAGTGGGTCTATTGTAGTATAGCCCTTTGGCAAGGCAGCCAAATATTGGGAGGCTCCACATTGTCCCTGGATAGAGACGTGCATGATGGCCTGTAAACCTGAAGTGCCCATTGCAAGGAAGTGGGTCTATTGTAGTATAGCCCTTTGGCAGGGCAGCCAAAAATTGGGAGGCTCCACATTGTCCCTTGATAGAGACGTGCATGATGGCCTGTAAACCTGAAGTGCCCATTGTAAGGAAGTGGGTCTATTGTAGTATAGCACTTTGGCAAGGCAGCCAAAAATTGGGAGGCTCCACATTGTCCCTGGATAGAGACGTGCATGATGGCCTGTAAACCTGAAGTGCCCATTGCAAGGAAGTGGGTCTATTGTAGTATAGCCCTTTGGCAGGGCAGCCAAAAATTGGGAGGCTCCACATTGTCCCTTGATAGAGACGTGCATGATGGCCTGTAAACCTGAAGTGCCCATTGTAAGGAAGTGGGTCTATTGTAGTATAGCCCTTTGGCAGGGCAGCAAAAAATTGGGAACCTCCACATTGTCCCTGGATAGAGATGTGCATGATGGCCTGTAAACCTGAAGTGCCCATTGTAAGGAAGTGGGACTATTGTTGTATAGCCCTTTGGCAGGGCAGACAAAAATTGGGAGGCTCCACATTGTCCCTGGATAGAGACGTGCATGAGGGCCTCAAAACATTGTTCCCATTGCAAAGGAGCGGATCTCCTGTCATTGTAATGCCCATTCTGAAAGAATGGGCGAAAAAATTTAACACTGGGGGTATACCTGAAACAACGGCCTAACTATTGTAACGGTCATCATGGTGGCGCATGAGGAGAAGGAGGAGCAGTTCAGCGATTATCCAAAGTCCAGAAGTGTGTACCCATGGGTGAGTGGAGGTACATGGCAAATTCCCGTTACAAACTTTAAATTCCGCTCTCATTTGCTGGTGGTGTGGTGAAGTCTGGCCCAATACAACCCTTGTTCATCTTGATCAGAGTCAGCCTGTCAGTATTTTCAGTTGACAGGCGGGTGCGTTTATTTGTAATGATTCCACCTGCGGCACTAAAAACACGCTCTGACAAAACGCTAGCTGCAGGGAAGGCCAGGATTTCCAAGGCGTAGAGAGCCAATTCAAGCTATGTGTCCAGCTTGGATACACAATAATTGTAAGGCACAGAGGAATGTCGGAGTACAGTTGTTCGATCTGCAAGGTACTCCTTGAGCATCTGGGCAAACTTAGGATTTCTTGTGGCACTACCCCGCACCTCAGGGGCTGTGGTACGTGAGGGGCTGAGAAAACTGTCCCACATCTTAAAGACTGTTCCCCTACCTCTGGCGGATTGGACTTGTGCCCCTGTACGACTTGGTTGTCCACTGATTCCTGACCTATGCCCCTAGCGTTTTGTGAGGGGAATGCTTTGCCTACTTCCGTGACTATGGCCTTCCGGAACTGCTGCATTTTTCCTGACCTCTCCGTCTCGGGAATAAGAGACATAAAGTTCTCCTTGTAGCGTGGGTCTAACAGTGTTACCAACCAGTAATGATTGTCAGCCAAGATGTTCTTAACGCGAGGGTCACGAGACAGGCAGCTTACCATAAAGTCAGCCATGTGTGCCAGACTCTTAACAGCCATCACTTCAGTATCCTGACCAACACGATGACTGAACATGCTGTCCTCCTCCTCCTCCTCCTCCTCATCTACCCTGTCCTCTGGCCAGCCATGCTGAACCGAGGATATGACTGGTGTGCATGTCATATCCTCAATTTGGCCGGAGAGTTGCTCCATGTCTTCATCCTCCTCCTCGTCATAGTCCTCCACTGCACATTGTGATGAGACGAGGCTGGGCTGTGTGTTATCACCCACACCCACTACTGTTTCTTGCTCCAACTCATCGCGCTCCGCCTGCAATGCATCATGTTTGTTTTTGAGCAGAGACCGTTTTAGAAGGCAGAGAAGCGGTGTATGGTGACGCTAATAATGGCGTCATCGCCGCTCACCATCTTGGTGGAGTCCTCAAAGTTTTGGAGGATGGTACATAGGTCGGACATCCATCTCCACTCCTCAGGTGTTATGTGTGGAGTTTGACCCATTTCCCGACGGCTTAGGTGATGCAGGTACTCAACAACTGCCCTCTTCTGCTCACATATCCTGACCAACATGTGCAGAGTTGAATTCCAACGCGTGGGAACATCACACACCAGTCTGTGAGCCGGAAGATGCAAACGGCGCTGAAAGCCGGCAAGGCTGGCTGAAGCAGTAGGTGACTTTCGAAAATGTGCAGACAGGCGGCGAACTTTTACCAGGAGATCAGACAGCTCTGGGTATGACTTTAGAAACCGCTGAACCACGAGGTTGAGCACATGGGCCACGCATGGAACATGTGTCAGCTGGCCTCGCCTCAAAGCTGCCACCAGGTTCCGGCCATTGTCACACACGACCTTTCCTGGCTTTAGGTTCAGAGGTGTGAGCCAGTGATCTGCCTGCTGTTTCAGAGCTGTCCACACCTCTTCTGCATTGTGGGATTTGTCACCTATGCAGATTAGCTTCAGCACAGCCTGTTGCCGCTTCGCCGAGGCAGTGCTGCGGTGCTTCCAGCTTGGGACTGGTGTGGAGGGTAAAGTGGATGAGGATGCGCAGGAGGAGGAGGAGGCTGAGGAGCATGACATTCCGGAGCTGTAGAGTGTGGGTGAAACCCTGACTGAGGTGGGGCCTGCAAACCTTGGTGTGGGAAGGACGTGTTCCGTCCCTCGCTCAGACTGGGTCCCAGCTTCCACAGTATTAACCCAGTGTGCCGTCAATGAGATATAGCGGCCTTGCCCACAAGCACTTGTCCACATGTCTGTGGTTGGGTGGACTTTGGCTGAAACAGCGTTGTTCAGGGCACGTGTGATGTTTTGTGACACGTGGTTATGCAATGCGGGGATGGCACACCGGGAGAAATAGTGGCGGCTGGGGACCGAGTAACGTGGGACAGCTGCCGCCATCAGGTTTGTGGAATGCTTCTGTCTCCACCAGCCTAAAAGGCAACATTTCCAGCGCAAGCAGTCGCGAAATGTTAGCATTTAGAACTGTGGCATGTGGGGCGTTGGCAGTGTATTTGCGCCTGCGTTCAAAGGTTTGCTGAATGGATAACTGAACGCTGCGCTGGGACAAGGACGTGCTTGATGATGGTGTTATTTCTGCGTGGGCAGCTGCAGGTGCAGGGCCGGAGGAGGCTTGTTCGCGGGCAACATGGACAGGGGATTGGCTCGCATGCACAACAAGCGAAGACGTAACAGTGACATCAGCAAGCACTGCTCCTCGACTCTGTTGTACATCCCACAAAGTCGGGTACTTGGCTGACATGTGCCTGATCATGCTGGTGGTGGGCAGGCTGCTAGTTTTGGTACCCCTGCTGATGCTGGCATGACAGGTGTTGCAAAGGGCCTTTTTAGAATCATCTGGAGCCAACTTAAAAAACTGACAGACTCGGGAAGACCTAACATTTGTACAGGCACCTTGTGTCGTGTTGTTGTTCCGGGGAACGGTTGCCTGACTTCTGCCTGGGGCCACCACCCTGCTTCTTACTGCCTGTTGGGATGCTACGCCTTCCTCCCCCTGTGCACTGCTGTCCTCGCTCTGCATATCCTCCTGCCAGGTTGGGTCAGTTACTGGATCATCCACCACGTCGTCTTCCTCTTCCGCACCCTGCTCCTCCTCCTGACTTCCTGACAATTGTGTCTCATCATCGTCCAACCCTTGTTGAGACACGTTGCCAACTTCGTGAGAACGTGGCTGCTCAAATATTTGGGCATCTGTACATACGATCTCGTCATGACCCACTTCAACAGGAGCTGGCGAGAGGCCAGAATGTGCGAATGGAAACGTGAACAGCTCTTCCAAGTGTCCAAGTGTGGGATCAGTAATGTCCGTGGACGTGTACTCGGCCTGGTGGTAGGAAGGAGGATCAGGTTCTGAAATGTGCGGTGCAGTATCACGGCTACTGACACTTGACCGTGTGGAAAACAGAGTGTTTGTGGTGGTGCCAATCTGACTGGAAGCATTATCCGCTATCCAACTAACAACCTGTTGACACTGGTCTTGGTTCAAGAGCGGTGTACTGCTGCGGTCCCCAAGAATTTGGGACAGGACATGCGACCGAGTAGATGTGGCCCTTTGTTGTGGCGAAATTAGAGCTTGCACACTACCTCGGCCTCTGCCTGCACCACCATCACGTCCACTTCCTTGTTCGTTGCCAACGCCCTTGCGCATTTTGCAATGCTGTGCTGACGTGTATTCACTAGACTTGTGCGTTGTATCCAAGTTTGTGCAAAATGCACACAAGTGCACCTGTACGCTGCCACCGACAGGCACACACGTGCGGTTTTTAAATGCAAGCACGGACGCACTAAGAACCTAACAGGTTTTTCGGAGCGACAATTACTGAGAAGTTTGACACTATCAGACACTGCTGACGTGTATTATTCACTAGACTTGTGCCTTATATACTATTTTGTGCAAAACGCACACAAGTGCACCTGTACGCTGCCATCGACAGGCACACACGTGCAGTTTTTAAATGCAAGCACGGACGCACTAAGAACCTAACAGGTTTTTAGGAGCGACAATTACTGAGAAGTTTGACACTATCAGACACTGCTGACTGACGTGTATTATACACTACACTTGTGCGTTATATAATAGTTTGGTAAAAACGCACACAAGTGCACCTGTACGCTGCCACCGACAGGCACACACGTGCGGTTTTTAAATGCAAGCACGGACGCACTAAGAACCTAACAGGTTTTTAGGAGCAACAATTACTGAGAAGTCTGACACTATCAACCACTGCTGACTGACGTGTATTATTCACTAGACTTGTGCGTTACATCCAAGTTTGTGCAAAACGCACACAAGTGCACCTGTACGCTGCCACCGACAGGCACACACGTGCGGTTTTTAAATGCACGCACGGACGCACTAAGAACCTAACAGGTTTTTAGGAGCAACAATTACTGAGAAGTTTGACACTATCAGACACTGCTGACGTGTATTATTCACTAGACTTGTGCGTTATATACTAGTTTGTGCAAAACGCACACTAGTGCACCTGTACGCTGCCACTGACAGCACACACTTGCGGTTTTTAAATGCACGCACGGACGCATTAAGAATCTAACAGCTTTTTAGGAGCGACAATTACTGAGAAGTCTGACACTATCAGGACTGTTTTAGACTGTGTACACCAGCCCCAGATATGATGAAGGCTGGTATACGGTCACCACTAGGAATGGCTATATACCCTGCCTGCCTGTATGCATCTACAATAGTCCTGAGAATGACTCTTCTGGTCACTAGCCTGTATTCCGACCTGGCTATATCCTGCCTGCCCTGCCTGTATACAGCAACAATAGTCCTGAGAAGGACTCTGCTCCTGTACTCCGACCTGGCTATTCCCTACCTGTATATGTGGCGCCCCTGAGGCTTCCGTCGCCACAGGAACATTGCACCCCATCCAGCGGTGTGATGTCCCATCCTGGGTAAGGAAAGGAGTGAACACCAGTCCACAATCAAATCTGCACTACACCCATTGTTAGGTATACACAGGGACCAGGGACAGTGGCAGCAACCTTCCCATGCTGCATGCTGGGAGGAGCCTTAAGACCCATCCCTGCTCCCATAGGGTGGTAGCTTAGCAACTGGGTGGGTGGGAGGAGCCAGCAGAGTGTAGAGTAGACAGGGAAGGTCAAGAGTAAGCAGTGAGTGAGAGAGACGAAGTGGAAGTGGAGGGAGAAGGAAGGAGGTCTGCGGGAGGCAAAGGAGAAGGAGAGACAGTAGGAAAGAGCTCTAGTCAGTTAGGAGCAAGAGAAGAAAGTGATGCTTCCTGGTGAAGACCCTGGGACCCAGAAGGTCCAGGTGACACCAAGTAGAAAAAAAAGAAGGGATTCCAAGGCCACAGATAGCTTTCAGGCTTGTGGCCTGTTCCACAGGAACATCGGTGGAGGGATCAAGCTGCACACAGGGGACGGTCCCTAGAAACTGGAGAAGTCAACTCCAAAAGTAAGAACCGAGGCCCAGGGAAGTTACAAACTCCCCGGGCCACAGCCCACAGCAGAACCTCTGGAAAGGGGGTAAAACTACCGACAGGCAAGCCCCTGGCCCGGAGGCTGTAGTGGAGGCCGAGCCAGGTTCAGCCAACAAGGACAAGGGTTAAGGAGTCAGCTGAAGAAAGGAACACATAGAGGGGTGCACCGGCTTTTATTCCAGGATCTACCCAGGATCGGCGGAGGTCCCTGACAGTGGGTTCCAGCAGTCCAAAGGCACCAGTGTGCTGCAGCCCAGGAACTGTGAGTAAACATCTTGAAATTGCACCCCCAGGTGTTGTCTCCGTTATTCCGCCTGCACTATTCCATCACTGCATAGACTCTTAGGAGCACCAACTGTTTCCCCGGGGCACTGCTCCACCTGTGGGGAGCAGGACCATCCAAGCTGCCATTACATCAGCCCCGGAAGCCCCATAGCGTCACTTTGGCGTCACGAACAGGATAACGTGCCTGGGCCCCACCAGGTACTGTGCACCTGAAAAGACTGTGTGTTTTACTGTTGAAAAACTGCTGCCGCCATTACCACTTGCAAAGTGCGGGAAGAAGGGGGCATGCCAGAAGAAAGGGCGCGAAAAGAAGCCCCGCCCCCTTGGTCTTGCAAGAGTGCGCAAAGTGGAACCCGCTATGCAGAGCGGAGGAGAGAGAGATGGCGCCTAGAGAAGCTAGCTGGCTGGCAGAACAAGTCTAAATGCCAGACCAGCAGGCCAAGAAGATGTACTGGATTGTGAGCGGAGCGGTGCCGGCTGTGATGGGCTGGGTGCCAGTCTGGTGCCAAGTGCTGGTGCAGCCCCCAGCCCCACCTCCAAGAGGGGAAAGGGTGCAGCCGGGTGGCGTGGTCGAGCATCCAGCCAGAGCAGCAGCAAGCAAGAACCAGGCAGGAAGCATGGCCGAGCATCAGCAGCCGAGCACCCCAGGCAGCCGACTGATGGATCCCCTGCTAGACCTGCTCCGCGAGAAAGTGGAGCTGCTCACCCAGAGGCTGAGCAAAGTGAAAGCGGAGGTGGAGAAGCGGATCGAGCATGAAGCTGGAGGGGCGAGTGCCGAGGAGGAGCGGGCGGCACCCGAGGTTGTGGGCCACCGTGAGCAGGCCATCGTAGAGCACCCGGGTAAGCTGTACGCTGCCCCTGTCCGTCCAGACCCAGGGCATTATGCAGCACCACCGCCCAGCCCTCCTGCAGGCTTGCAGGAGGCGTCCGCTGAACGCAGCAAGGCCACAATTTGTTGCTATTTTTATATTTAGTGTAGGGACCTACAGAAATGAGGTCCCGTGACGAGGGTGTAGGCTTACGTTTTATGGCCATAAATACCAACAAAAACCTCATATTTTTTTGTTTGTACAGGATACAGCCAGGCCCCTTTCTGTTGGGCCTTGCATTGTAGAGTGTCTGTCCGTGCATGATACACAGTGGGGTACGGCTTGACAGCCCGCCTGATCTAATAGAAGGGCGTCACATAATAGGCTGCGGGTTTGTGACTGTGCCATCTGCATGTGAACAGCGCTCTATGCAAGCCACTTGTGTGCAGTTTTATCTTCTAGCATTCGCCTCCCCTCCATTCCATGGAGGTGTGTGTGTGATCTGCTTCTCCTGCACCTGTGACGCTTCCACATTAGTGGGGGTTTAGCTGTATCCTGGTAGAGCATTAGCTTTTGGTCTGGGCGATGTACACACTACAGCCCAACTTGCTGTGAGTAATCCAAAGTAAAAACCGAGGCCCAGGGAAGTTGCAAACTCCCCGGGTCACAGCCCACAGCAGAACCTCTGGAAAGGGGGGAAAACTACCGACAGGCAAGCCCCTGGCCCGGAGGCTGTAGTGGAGGCCGAGCCAGGTTCAGCCAACAAGGGCAAGGCTTAAGGAGTCAGCTGAAGAAAGGAACACATAGAGGGGTACACCGGCTTTTATTCCAGGATCTACTCACGATCGGCGGAGGTCCCTGACTTTGGGTTCCAGCAGTCCAAAGGCACCAGTGTGCTGCAGCCCAGGAACTGTGAGTAAACATCTTGAAATTGCACCCCCAGGTGTTGTCTCCGTTATTCCACCTGCACTATTCCATCACTGAAAGTAGAGAAAAAAGGTTTTCAGCTCACCCATGTAAGGTCCTCCAGTCTGCGGTTGATGCACGTAGTCCTGCGGACAGGCAGGTCCAGCTTCAGAGTAAACGGTAATAGAAAAGAGTGGGACTCAGCACCAATATGGATGAATAGAAATCTTCATGCTTTATTTGAGAAGTTTAAAAATATAGAAAAAGGTCACAAATCATCCAAAATTGCCATGCGACTTGCCGTGCGGCTTGACGCGTTTCGGACACAAAAGGGGGAATTTAAAAACAGTCCTTAATCATAAGCCATGTAGGATGGGAGGCAAGAGATATATATAGCACCTTAAGAAGCAATGAAATACAAGAGCAAGATGGAAAACAGGAAGGGAGTCCACCCGAAAACATGCAAATTAGTAAGAGGGTTGGTATATCATTGGATTCTCTTAACCCCATATGCGTATGTATATCTACTGGGGAATTCAATGAAAAACAATTCTTAGATTACAAAAGGACCTCAAAATAAGGTCAATGCAAGCATACATGTGTATATGTGCACCATTCCACCCACCCATATATTTCGTATAGCAATTATTTCATTAAGGAAAAAAGAAGATTATTTCATTGGTCTGTGAAAAGATGTTCATACAGATATTATAATAAGTGGATATGTCTTATATAGATGGTATGTGTACACATGCATGTAAATGCATGTGCTCTGTGGGTGCAGGGCAAAGAAAAAAATAGAAATACATGTATGTGGACTAGATATTACATCGTTTCCAGTATAGGATTTTATATATTATAGACATATGAAAAAAAAAAAAAAATATTTTAGTTTTTATTTTTACTTTTATATTTTGTATGTGTAGCTATATGAGCTCTATGTACACATGTGTGCAGTGTGTACACATGTGTACGATGGAAAAAACATATAAAACATAGAATATCCAGGAATTCAGTTATGAGAATTATTAATGAGATTTATATCCTACTCTGAGATATGAGTAATTCTCCAATAAATTCATATTGTCTTTTTGTGTTGTTATATATATGATCATTGGTTTGTGTATATGTTAATCTTATTTTATTCTTAGCTATACTGGATTATTTCATTCGTTATTTCACTATATTTATGTATTACTGTAATGTTTGTTATTATTATATATTCATTACTTATAATATGTATATATTTCATTATTTTTTTTTATTTTTATATTTATTCATAATTATTTACATATATATTTGTATGCTCTTCTATATATACGTTTATTCATATTAAATTTTATGACAAATATTTATATCTTCTGATTGTTTCCTCAATATATATCTGTCACACAAAATGTTCATATGGCCATTAATATTGGAGGTGAGGTAGAATAAAGAAAAAAAACAAAAAATAAAATTATATTTCATATATATATAATAATCATATGACATAGCGTAGATCGGAACGATAATTAAGTCCCTTTGGATGCCGGGTATAGAGCCGTAATATCCATTTGGCCTCGGTGTAAAGAAGTTCACGAAACCAATCGCCTCCTCTTAGAGGTTTTTTGACTTGCTCGATGCCTACAATGTTCATAGTGGAAAAATCACCGTTGTGAAGGTCAAGAAAATGTCTGGTGAGACCTGAAATAGATCTTTTATATTTCGGCGGATTCGAAGAAAGAGTTGGAAGTGGGATGTGGGTATGCTCGGATATCCTTTTTCTGAGAGGCCTGGAAGTGCAGCCTATGTAATCCTTCGAGCATATGGTACAAGAGGCCTTATATATAACATATGTAGTAGAGCAATTTATGAAAGCGGAAATGTTATAGGAAATGTCACCCACTGGAAAAGACAGCGTTTTTTTCATAAATTTACAAAGTCCGCATCGTGGCAAAGCGCACTTGTGGGAGCCTTTTGTACTGAGCCAGGTCTCCGTTTTTTTTTGAGAAATGAAAAGACTAGGAGATATCATATTGCCTATGGTTTTGGCCTTCCTGGCCACGACATTGACACCATTTATAATATTTGAGCTAACTCCGGATCCTGTTGGAGAAGGGGAATATAGCGTAAAAAAACTTTTTTTATTTCAGAAAAATCAACACTGTAAGGAGTGGAAAAGACAATGCGGCACTTTTTTTCATCAGATTTGACTTTGTCAGAGAGTAGATCATTGCGGGTTCTTTCTCCAGCGTTTTTTTCAGCACGAGAGAGGATCTTATTCTTATAACCTCTGTATTGTAGACGCTTCTTCATAGTTTCCAATTCCAGGGAGTAGGCAGTATCTGTAGAGCAAAGCCGGCGTGCTCTGAGGAATTCGCCAAGGGGTAGATTATTTATGGTATGTCTAGCATGATTGCTATTTGCATGTAGAATAGTATTCCCACTAAGCGGTTTTCTATATAAAGAAGTATCAATGGAACCTGTTTCGGGGTCACCGGTAAGATATACATCCAAAAAGGGGGTAGAATTTCCAGAAAACATTACGGTAAAGCTCAAATTCATGTGGTTTGAATTCAAATAAGAAAGAAAATTATCTGATAGGTTTGTGATGGGTGCGTTTTTCTTGCGTTTCCAGATCATTATGAGATCGTCTATGTATCTCGCGTACCAAAAAATTTGATCCAAAAAGGGATTGTCAGGTGTATGTATGTATATGGCTTCCCAGGAAACCATGTATAAATTAGCTAGAACGCAAGAAAAACTAGCACCCATAGGGCATCCATTAACCTGTAAAAAGAACTGTTGGTTAAAACTGAAAAAATTATGTTTCAAAAGAAACTCACAGATCAAAATGACATAATCTTTGTGTATGTCACTCATATTGGTCAATCGATTTAAGTGGTGAGATAAGGAATTAAGAGCTGATTTATGTGGAATACATGAATATAATGATGCAACATCACTTGTGACCCAGAAAAGGTTGTCAGTCCAGGTAAAGGCAGGAAGAATTTGTAACAAATGTTTAGAATCCCTGATGTAGCCAGCTGAATCTTTCACAAGAGGCTGTAAGATGTTATCTAGCCAATCTGAGGTCCGATTTGTGAGAGAATTAGTGCTGGCTACAATAGGTCGTAGTGGTGGTGGAAAAAGACCCTTGTGGGTTTTGGGAAGTCCTTGAAAGATCGGACACACAGGAACATCATTAATTAGGAAATCACGGGTTGGTTTATCAAAAATACCCAAAGACAATCCTTGGTCAAGAATGGTATTTAATTTCCTGGAAAAGGCTTCTGTAGGATCAGATGTAAGCCGTTTATAAGTGGTAGGATCCTCCAACATGTGCATAATTTCTCTCTCATACAGCGAACTGTCGAGAATGACCACTGAGCCACCCTTATCGGCTGCTCTTATGGTGATATAAGGGTTTTTGCTCAAATCCTTAAGAGCTTTGCACTCATGGGTGGTAAGATTGTTGGACGATGCAGAACTGGAGGAAAGAATATTTTTTATTTCGGTTTCCATTAGATCCTGGTATGTGTCCATGATGGGAACACGTGAAGCCACTGGATAAAAATCCTTATTCGTTGTTTTAAACGGAGAAATGTGAAGATACATAGACGATCTCATAATGATCTGGAAACGCAAGAAAAACGCACCCATCACAAACCTATCAGATAATTTTCTTTCTTATTTGAATTCAAACCACATGAATTTGAGCTTTACCGTAATGTTTTCTGGAAATTCTACCCCCTTTTTGGATGTATATCTTACCGGTGACCCCGAAACAGGTTCCATTGATACTTCTTTATATAGAAAACCGCTTAGTGGGAATACTATTCTACATGCAAATAGCAATCATGCTAGACATACCATAAATAATCTACCCCTTGGCGAATTCCTCAGAGCACGCCGGCTTTGCTCTACAGATACTGTCTACTCCCTGGAATTGGAAACTATGAAGAAGCGTCTACAATACAGAGGTTATAAGAATAAGATCCTCTCTCGTGCTGAAAAAACTGCTGGAGAAAGAACCCGCAATGATCTACTCTCTGACAAAGTCAAATCTGATGAAAAAAACTGCCGCATTGTCTTTTCCACTCCTTATAGTGTTGATTTTTCTGAAATAAAAAAAGGTTTTTTACGCTATATTCCCCTTCTCCAACAGGATCCGGAGTTAGCTCAAATATTATCCAATGGTGTCAATGTCGTGGCCAGGAAGGCCAAAACCATAGGCAATATGATATCTCCTAGTCTTTTCATTTCTCAAAAAAAAACGGAGACCTGGCTCAGTACAAAAGGCTCCCACAAGTGCGCTTTGCCACGATGCGGACTTTGTAAATTTATGAAAAAAACGCTGTCTTTTCCAGTGGGTGACATTTCCTATAACATTTCCGCTTTCATAAATTGCTCTACTACATATGTTATATATAAGGCCTCTTGTACCATATGCTCGAAGGATTACATAGGCTGCACTTCCAGGCCTCTCAGAAAAAGGATATCCGAGCATACCCACATCCCACTTCCAACTCTTTCTTCGAATCCTCCGAAATATAAAAGATCTATTTCAGGTCTCACCAGACATTTTCTTGACCTTCACAACGGTGATTTTTCCACTATGAACATTGTAGGCATCGAGCAAGTCAAAAAACCTCTAAGAGGAGGCGATTGGTTTCGTGAACTTCTTTACACCGAGGCCAAATGGATATTACGGCTCGATACCTGGCATCCAAAGGGACTTAATTATCGTTCCGATCTACGCTATGTCATATGATTATTATATATATATGAAATATATATATATATTTTTTTTTCTTTATTCTACCTCACCTCAAATATTAATGGCCATATGAACATTTTGTGTGACAGATATATATTGAGGAAACAATCAGAAGATATACATATTTGTCATAAAATGTAATATGAATAAACGTATATATAGAAAAGCATAAAAATATATATGTAAATAATTATGAATAAATATAAAAATAAAAAAACAAATAATGAAATATATACATATTATAAGTAATGAATATATAATAATAACAAACATTACAGTAACACATAAATATAGTGAAATAACGAACGAAATAATCCAGTATAGCTAAGAATAAAATAAGATTAACATATACACAAACCAATAATCATATATATAACAACACAAAAAGACAATATGAATTTATTGGAGAATTACTCATATCTCAGAGTAGGATATAAATCTCATTAATAATTCTCATAACTGAATTCCTGGATATTCTATGTTTTATATGTTTCTTCCATCGTACACATGTGTACACACTGCACACATGTGTACATAGAGCTCATATAGCTACACATACAAAATATAAAAATAAAACTAAAATAAAGATTTTTTTTTTTTTTCATATCTCAGAGTAGGATATAAATCTCATTAATAATTCTCATAACTGAATTCCTGGATATTCTATGTTTTATATGTTTCTTCCATCGCACACATGTGTACACACTGCACACATGTGTACATAGAGCTCATATAGCTACACATACAAAATATAAAAGTAAAAATAAAAACTAAAATATTATTTTTTTTTCATATGTCTATAATATATAAAATCCTATACTGGAAACGATATAATATCTAGTCCACATACATGTATTTCTATTTTTTTATTTGCCCTGCACCCACAGAGCACATGCATTTACATGCATGTGTACACATACCATCTATATAAGACATATCCACTTATTATAATATCTGTATGAACATCTTTTCACAGACCAATGAAATAATCTTCTTGTTTCCTTAGTGAAATAATTGCTATACGAAATATATGGGTGGGTGGAATGGTGCACATATACACATGTATGCTTGCATTGACCTTATTTTGAGGTCCTTTTGTAATCTAAGAATTGTTTTTCATTGAATTCCCCAGTAGATATACATACGCATATGGGGTTAAGAGAATCCAATGATATACCAACCCTGTTACTAATTTGCATGTTTTCGGGTGGACTCCCTTCCTGTTTTCCATCTTGCTCTTGTATTTCATTGCTTCTTTAGGTGCTATATATATCTCTTGCCTCCCATCCTACATGGCTTATGATTAAGGACTGTTTTTAAATTCCCCCTTTTGTGTCCGAAACGCGTCAAGCCGCACGGCAAGTCGCATGGCGATTTTGGATGATTTGTGACCTTTTTCTATATTTTTAAACTTCTCAAATAAAGCATGAAGATTTTTATTCATCCATATTGGTGCTGAGTCCCACTCTTTTCTATTACCGTTTACTCTGAAGCTGGTCCTGCCTGTCCGCAGGACTACGTGCATCAACCGCAGACTGGAGGACCTTACATGGGTGAGCTGAAAACCTTTTTTCTCTACTTTCCTTGTTTTTGGCGTTTTTTATTCGCGCCCACCCTTGAATTTGTTCTAACATATACTGGATTTATAATGCTACGAAACGCTTTAATATATATCTCCAGCTATGCACATACAACTATATGAACCTAACATACATAAGAGTTTTTCTACTATTTTGGTCACAAATCATACCTGACGCCTGCCAAACATCAGCATTATTTCATCATCAAGCACATATATACATATATATATTTTTTCACAAAGAGCAAATTATCGATATCTCATCATTTGACAATGAGGAGAGGCGAAAAAAACTTGAATTTATTTTTTCTGATAATATTGTGGACACACCTGATTTTCCCCTTGGCTCAGAAAAAACTTATACCTTTTGGGACCTTGAAAAAGCGTTCACACAGAGACTCAGGACTTGGTGGGACTCAGCCACTCTCAAAAAGTACATTGAAAAATCCATAATCCCACGTGGCTTAAGAATAAAGAAGTTCCCCACCTTTATATTGCACCAAGATTTTCAGACAGAGTGGAATAATATTCTTACCACCTGTTCACTCAACCTCATGAATCTCATCATTAAGGAGGAGGAAGAAAGACTAAAATCTTTTGACACACAAATTAATGAAATTCAAGATTTCCTGAACAAAAATTATGATGCAGTGGATTATAAAAAACTCCATGACAAATTCCTCATTAATATCCATAGAATTGAAGATAATCTCATTCAATACAAACAAAGAAAGTATAAGAGGGATACTAATGATTACAGTACCAACCAAGTTTATTCTTGGAATACGTCAAAAAGATCCATCTTTAAATACCGCAAGGATTATAATCCTAAGGAAAAGTCTGTAATATTCACTTCAACCGACCTGGATACCACAGGTGGAAGTGGCAGTTCATTGGATTCAGATAGAAGTTCAAATATTGCTGAAGGTGCGATTCCCAAGAAGTCAAAAAACAGAATGGCCATCGAGGAGGAAGGAAGCACCAGAGGTGCGGTAAAATTCACTCCTCGACGCACCAACAGAAACCGGCATCAGAGGTATTAAGTACATCCAATCATGCTGAGTTTTCCGTTATAAATCTATCTGCATGTTCTATCAGCTCTGCTCAATTACAGGTTCTTAAAAAGGGTCTGAATTTTGCCCCTACATCCCGGGCCAATTTGTTTCAGACCATTAAGGACATCAACATATTTATCAGAAACCTTACGGTTAAAAAACATTTTCTTTCATCTGAACAGAGCCGTGCTGATACTGCTTCCACCTCCAGTGCCGCCACTGAAGTATCCTCCTTTCCATTACATATGAGTCTTAGGGAACATATCTCCACAAAAATCCTGTCTGAAATGGACAACTCCAATAGTCCTGAACTTCACATTTCTCCATTTAAAACAACGAATAAGGATTTTTATCCAGTGGCTTCACGTGTTCCCATCATGGACACATACCAGGATCTAATGGAAACCGAAATAAAAAATATTCTTTCCTCCAGTTCTGCATCGTCCAACAATCTTACCACCCATGAGTGCAAACCTCTTAAGGATTTGAGCAAAAACCCTTATATCACCATAAGAGCAGCCGATAAGGGTGGCTCAGTGGTCATTCTCGACAGTTCGCTGTATGAGAGAGAAATTATGCACATGTTGGAGGATCCTACCACTTATAAACGGCTTACATCTGATCCTACAGAAGCCTTTTCCAGGAAATTAAATACCATTCTTGACCAAGGATTGTCTTTGGGTATTTTTGATAAACCAACCCGTGATTTCCTAATTAATGATGTTCCTGTGTGTCCGATCTTTCAAGGACTTCCCAAAACCCACAAGGGTCTTTTTCCACCACCACTACGACCTATTGTAGCCAGCACTAATTCTCTCACAAATCGGACCTCAGATTAGCTAGATAACATCTTACAGCCTCTTGTGAAAGATTCAGCTGGCTACATCAGAGATTCTAAACATTTGTTACAAATTCTTCCTGCCTTTACCTGGACTGACAACCTTTTCTGGGTCACAAGTAATGTTGCATCATTATATTCATGTATTCCACATAAATCAGCTCTTAATTCCTTATCTCACCACTTAAATCGATTGACCAATATGAGTGACATACACAAAGATTATGTCATTTTGATCTGTGAGTTTCTTTTGAAACATAATTTTTTCAGTTTTAACCAACAGTTCTTTTTACAGGTTAATGGATGCCCTATGGGGGGGTTGGTTTTTCTTGCGTTCTAGCTAATTTATACATGGTTTCCTGGGAAGCCATATACATACATACACCTGACAATCCCTTTTTGGATCAAATTTTTTGGTACGCGAGATACATAGATGATCTCATAATGATCTGGAAACGCAAGAAAAACGCACCCATCACAAACCTATCAGATAATTTTCTTTCTTATTTGAATTCAAACCACAAGAATTTGAGCTTTACCGTAATGTTTTCTGGAAATTCTACCCCCTTTTTGGATGTATATCTTACCGGTGACCCCGAAACAGGTTCCATTAATACTTCTTTATATAGAAAACCGCTTAGTGGGAATACTATTCTACATGCAAATAGCAATCATGCTAGACATACCATAAATAATCTACCCCTTGGCGAATTCCTCAGAGCACGCCGGCTTTGCTTTACAGATACTGCCTACTCCCTGGAATTGGAAACTATGAAGAAGCGTCTACAATACAGAGGTTATAAGAATAAGATCCTCTCTCGTGCTGAAAAAACCGCTGGAGAAAGAACCCGCAATGATCTACTTTCTGACAAAGTCAAATCTGATGAAAAAAACTGCCGCATTGTCTTTTCCACTCCTTACAGTGTTGATTTTTCTGAAATAAAAAAAGTTTTTTTACGCTATATTCCCCTTCTCCAACAGGATCCGGAGTTAGCTCAAATATTATCCAATGGTGTCAATGTCGTGGCCAGGAAGGCCAAAACCATAGGCAATATGATATCTCCTAGTCTTTTCATTTCTCAAAATAAAACGGAGACCTGGCTCAGTACAAAAGGCTCCCACAAGTGCGCTTTGCCACGATGCGGACTTTGTAAATTTATGAAAAAAACGCTGTCTTTTCCAGTGGGTGACATTTCCTATAACATTTCCGCTTTCATAAATTGCTCTACTACATATGTTATATATAAGGCCTCTTGTACCATATGTTCGAAGGATTACACTTCCAGGTCTCTCAGAAAAAGAATATCCGAGCATACCCACATCCCACTTCCAACTCTTTCTTCGAATCCACCGAAATATAAAAGATCTATTTCAGGTCTCACCAGACATTTTCTTGACCTTCACAACGGTGATTTTTTCCACTATGAACATTGTAGGCATCGAGCAAGTCAAAAAACCTCTAAGACGAGGCGATTAGTTTCGTGAACTTCTTTACACCGAGGCCAAATGGATATTACGGCTCGATACCCGGCATCCAAAGGGACTTAATTATCGTTCCGATCTACGCTATGTCATATGATTATTATATATATATGAAATATAATTTTTTTTTTTTCTTTATTCTACCTCACCTCCAATATTAATGGCCATATGAACATTTTGTGTGACAGATATATATTGAGGAAACAATCAGAAGATATAAATATTTGTCATAAAATTTAATATGAATAAACGTATATATAGAAAAGCATAAAACGTATATATAGAAAAGCATAAAAATATATATGTAAATAATTATGAATAAATATAAAAATAAAAAAACAAATAATGAAATATATACATATTATAAGTAATGAATATATAATAATAACAAACATTACAGTAATACATAAATATAGTGAAATAACGAATGAAATAATCCAGTATAGCTAAGAATAAAATAAGATTAACATATACACAAACCAATGATCATATATATAACAACACAAAAAGACACTATGAATTTATTGGAGAATTACTCATATCTCAGAGTAGGATATAAATCTCATTAATAATGAATTCCTGGATATTCTATGTTTTATATGTTTCTTCCATCGTACACATGTGTACACACTGCACACATGTGTACATAGAGCTCATATAGCTACACATACAAAATATAAAAATAAAACTAAAATAAAGATTTTTTTTTTTTTTCATATCTCAGAGTAGGATATAAATCTCATTAATAATTCTCATAACTGAATTCCTGGATATTCTATGTTTTATATGTTTCTTCCATCGCACACATGTGTACACACTGCACACATGTGTACATAGAGCTCATATAGCTACACATACAAAATATAAAAGTAAAAATAAAAACTAAAATATTTTTTTTTTTTCATATGTCTATAATATATAAAATCCTATACTGGAAACGATATAATATCTAGTCCACATACATGTATTTCTATTTTTTTCTTTGCCCTGCACCCACAGAGCGTACACATACCATCTATATAAGACATATCCACTTATTATAATATCTGTATGAACATCTTTTCACAGACCAATGAAATAATCTTCTTGTTTCCTTAGTGAAATAATTGCTATACGAAATATATGGGTGGGTGGAATGGTGCACATATACACATGTATGCTTGCATTGACCTTATTTTGAGGTCCTTTTGTAATCTAAGAATTGTTTTTCATTGAATTCCCCAGTAGATATACATACGCATATGGGGTTAAGAGAATCCAATGATATACCAACCCTCTTACTAATTTGCATGTTTTCGGGTGGACTCCCTTCCTGTTTTCCATCTTGCTCTTGTATTTCATTGCTTCTTAAGGTGCTATATATATCTCTTGCCTCCCATCCTACATGGCTTATGATTAAGGACTGTTTTTAAATTCCCCCTTTTGTGTCCGAAACGCGTCAAGCCGCACGGCAAGTCGCATGGCAATTTTGGATGATTTGTGACCTTTTTCTATATTTTTAAACTTCTCAAATAAAGCATGAAGATTTCTATTCATCCATATTGGTGCTGAGTCCCACTCTTTTCTATTACTATTCCATCACTGCATAGACTCTTATGAGCACCAACTGTTGCCCCGGGGCACCGTTCCACCTGTGGGGAGCAGGACCATCCAAGCTGCCATTACATCAGCTCCGGAGGCCCCATACAGCAGCGGCGGCTTAATAGCCGCAAACCACACGTGGCGTCACGAATAATACAAACTATAATCACCCCCAAGCCACAGAAGCCATATTTATTGACTCCCGCCATGGTCACGGAGTCGGGCCCCGCCACCACTGACGACCCCCGTACTAGTCCGGCCCGGCACCGGGTGTCCCATAGCCCTGGGGTGGGCGAGTCATATACAACTACAATAGTCCTGAGAAGGACTTCTGGTCACACTGTTTGCAGCCCTGCTACGGAAATAACTACAAAGGGCCGCAAACCTTTCCCTGAAGCAGCAACACTCTCCCTGCACTGACTGTCTGGATGGCTGTGTGCAGAGCACAGCGCGCCCGCCAGTATAAAGGCTCGGTCACGCGGTGCGGACCGGCCAATCACTGCAATTCCACAACTAACAGGGCTGTGGCATTGCAGTGGTCTGCCAGCCAATCCCTGCATGAGGGCTGGCTCTCAAAAGAGCGCCAACATGCAGGGATGAAGACCACGAGTACAGCACGAGTATCGCGAGATTACTCAGTACCCGCCGAGTAGCCCGAGTACAGTGATACCTGTGCGAGTACCGAGTAGTGACAAGCGTACTCGCTCATCACTATATATTATATGTAAAAATCACAAATCCATTCCCATGGGTAGGAGTGGTTTACGTGTTTCAGACTGTATGGTCCTTTCTCATAGCATACAAATAAAATAATGCAATATCATTTCATAACAACACGCAGGAAAATTGAGAACAATTAAGGGAGATAATATTTTAGCATATTTACATACTGTATGTTAACATAATATATAGCTGTGCTAAGCATAATATTTCCTATATTGCACATTTAATAGATGTTGTTAAAACCAGAATTTTCCATACACAATTTAAAAAGACACATATGCATGTTTCTCTCACTATCTGATATAAAATCATAATAAACTTTTCCTTTTTTAGGTCAATTAGGATTTACAAAATTATTTATATTTGCCAAATGCTAGAATAATGAGAGAGAATGTTTTAAGGCATTTTTATTACTTTTTGCAAAGTCAATAGTTTACATACATTTCATTAGTATTTGGCACCATTACCTTTAAACTGTATGACTCATGTCAAATGATTTGGATATCCTTCCACAAGCTTCTCACACTAGTTGGTTGGAATTTGGGCCAATTCAACCTGACAGAACTGGTGCAACTGAGCCATGTTTGTAGGTGACCTTGCTCGCACATGCCTTTTCAGCTTTGACACATTTTCAATAGGATTGAGATCAGGGCTTTGTGATGGCCACTCCAAACCATTTAGGCCCTGGGTGCACTAGAAAATGGAAATTTCTTAATAAAATTCTGCACCCTCTGAAAGATTACCGCACCTGCGGCAAAAAAATTCAGCAAACCTCCCCCTAAAACCGCATGCGTTTTTAACCGCGGAGTTGCTGCGGTTTTGCCGCAGGTTGGTACCTGTGTTTTTATGCCTTCAATGCAATAAAGCACGATGAAAAAATATAAAAAAATGTATATTGTCATTTCCTTTTTCTTCTTAGATAGATAGATGGATAAATAGATAGATAGATAGATAGATAGATAAAGTTGATAGATATTACAGCTTTTATTTCTGATGTATGTGTTTTCCCCCCCGAACAATATGTGTGATACAGCAGTGACCCTGTGGGACCTTGGGTCTGAGTTCTCGCAGGGTCACTGCCGGTCAGTGATGTCACTCTATTACCGCTTGTGAGGTCCTGAAGTTCTCTTGAGCAGTAATGTGTTGACATCACCGACCATGAGAAATGACCTGGAGTTACCCCTGCAGTCTCGTCCACAGAATGAGGCTGCATTGAGTACTATGTCTCAGACGCCGCTGGAGCAGTATGCAAGTGTCATGGGACCTCGTGTGGATTATGCTGGACCTGGAGGAGTATTTAGGGATTTTAATAAAGTGGTGAAAGAGGGGGATTTTTTTGTGTTTTATTTCAAATAAAGGATTTTTCAGTGTATGTGTTTATTTACTTTCACTTACAGATTAGTGACGGCGTGTCATACACGCTGCCATTACTAATCTAATCTTGGACTTAGCAGCTTGGCAGCTATGGGCTGCTATTAACTCCTTATCACTCCGATTGCCACTACATCACGACAATCGGGATGAGTCAGGTAGAGTCCCGGGACTGTCGCATATAATGAATGCAGCAATTCCGGATGGCTACTGGCTGATATTTTTAGGCTGGGGGGCTCTCCATAACGTGGGGCTCCCCAGCCTGAGAATACCAGCCCTCAACCGTGTGGCTTTATCTTGGCTGGTATGAAAATTGAGGGGGACCGCAAGCCGTTTTTTTTTAATTTATTTATTTTACTGAACGATAAAGACCCGCCCATCGGCGGCTGTGATAGGTTGCAGTGTGACAGCTGTCACTTAACATGGGGGCGTGTCTGCCTGCAACCAATCACAGTCACTGGTGGGTGGGGGAAGCAGTGAATATGAGATGGAATAATGAGCGGCCGGCATTTTCAAAAGAATTAGAAGCTGCCAGAGCTGTGTGACAGCCGCCCGGTGATCGGTAAGTAAGAAGCGCTTGCTCCTACCCCTTTTCGTCTGATTCTGGTCCCCATAGACTTTATATGGGGAGCAGCATCTGGCCAAATACCAGCCCACCGAACGTACGTTGCTGATTTCTGTGTCTGTGGAATATATATTTATGTGTCTGTGTATGAGTGTGATATGTGTGTGTTTACTCTCTGCTCTATTTCCTCTTCCTCTCCTAGTGACATCACTTCCTTGCAAAATGCAGGGAAGTGATGAACATTATGTCCCGAAAAACGTGTAATACCGCGGGAATAACACAGGGAAAATGCAATGAAACACACATATTTTGCTACCTGCGTTATTCACTAGAACACACATCTGACAACGGCTATAGTCACTTTCTGGATTTAAAGGTGTAAACCAGGGACTAAAACCTCAATAAACCAAAGGTTTTCTGTGAAAGGCTCCCCAAAACATATTTAGAACTATATAAGAATGGAGCCATACTTCCACAGTTATGAAAATATCAAAATATTTTATTTAACATATATGCAAGACAAACAATGAAAATACAATAGAGTGTAAAGTGCAAGGAATCGGACGATTATGGAATCCACATTTCTAGATATTACAGTGGGAGGAGAAGTTAACTCCACTGGGCTATGTGTTATTCACAAGGTCACAAGATCAGCAGGGGTTACCATGCATATAATAGAATAGAATTTCCATACATAAACTGTACCAATTGGTGTCAGTGACCATCCGTCTAAGGATGTACAATACACAAGGTGCAGTCAGATGGAAAATCACGATGTACTAACGAGTTGCACATGTATACTCAAACCACCCAGTGCATAGACTATAATTAAATAAGGTCTGAGTATAAAGTTCATTTGCAGTAAATGTGCCACCTCAAACAAGAATAACACTTACCCATGTTACACCCAGTCTGGAATTGTGGGTTCCTAAACCCCTATGCGCATTTCGCGTAGGCTTCCTCGGGAGGTCATGTTTAACTCTGTCCAAAGATTCATATATATCCAGTTGCCACCTCATGAACAGCTGATACCACTGATTGCGCACGCAGGCGCGGCAGAATCCTACTGTGTCAGATGCAGCGTATCAATGCCATCAAGCGAGTTCCGGGTGAGGGAAATCCCTCGTGACGTCATTTACCCAGAAACTCGCTACGTGAAAGCATTAGTAACGCCCATCCGACAGGATATACCGTGCATGCGCGAGCCGGCGCCATGTTGAAGACCAAGGTATATATATATCATAGAATGCTGCCATTTTCAAGCGGATCAACAGCAATAATAACCATTCCCCATATACGGCGTTCACAATAATAATATCACAAAGATAGTGAGATAAGGCTAGCTATCGATTGCACATTTTGAAATATCAGGAAAAAAGACAGCATGCACAGCAACGGGAGCAATATCTCCCCAAAGTAACAATAGTAATTTAATTAGCCTTTAAAAAGCCTACAACTTACAATAGCCCTCAGTCCAGTAGACCACTGCGCAACCAGCTCTGTCCTCACCTATTGTATCATCACCCATTCCCTGTAGACTGTGAGCCCTCGCGGGCAGGGTCCTCTCTCCTCCTGTACCAGTCTGTCCTGTACTGTTAATGATTGTTGTTCCCATCCATTGATCCATTGATATACGATAATACGTTCAAAAGGGGGATGCCATAAAGTAGGTTTTGATCATCACGAGGATGGCATAGATATCAAGATGCAACAAGATAGTATTCACACACTATAGGAATAAAATAAAAGACAGAAACAAACACAAGTTAAAAAACAGGAGGACCCATTCAAAAAGCATAAAACTAATCACTAATAAATCCTTAACATGATTTAAAATATTGGAAAAAAGGGGGGAGGGGGAGATGGAGAACCTTATAAAAAGGGGGCTGTAATGGGGGAACCGGCAGATTAGGACCAGGGGGTATATATCCCAATTGCCAGTCGGGGCCCACCGTGCTCCAAATGGCAATAGAGCTGCTGGCACCCTGTAGGTTAGGCGGAGACTATAGAGCTGATGAGTCAGAGATAACCCAGGAGACCTGGGAACCGGTCACATGTGTAGGGACATGTCAGACAGGACGACAACCCAGTTAGCGTTTCGGTGGAGCAGGCACTACTCCGACCACGTGTGTAGGGAACATGTCAGGCCGGATGGTAACCAGTTAGCGTTGACCGAGAAGACCGCTGCAACAACGCCCTGTCGGCTACATGTGTAAGACACTTCAGGTCGAGTGGTCTTCCGATTAGCGTTTCTGGTCATCACTCAACTGGCCACGTGTGTGAAGAACACGTTAAACCAGGTAGTCACACCAGTAGCATTTGACTGGGAAGCCGAGGAGGATAATAGGGTTAACACACCCAATCCAGGAACACCCTGCTAACTTCACAGGAGTTCTGGGATACGCTGTCCGTGCACGTAGAAGGCACAACCGGACAGGTGGCGCAGCAGGTACGCTGTCCGTGTGCGTAGATTGCACAACTGGACAAGTAACGCAGCAGGTACGCTGTCCATGTGCGTAGGAGGCACAAACAGACAGGTGACGCAGCAGCCGCAGCCCAGTTAATGCCACTGGACTGCTATTGCACAACTGGAACGGCAGCAAGGAAGCACGACGCCTTACCCTGATGTGCTGAGCCACGAATCTTAGTATGACAGGCACCTTTCGCCTAGCCCTACCTACTGCTTCCAACAAAGCTTATGCCATCATGAACTCTAAGTGAAGACTGCGCACATCCATGTTGTCTCCAGCCCCTTTTATAACCTGGGTCTGCCCCAAACCCAGGTGGAACCACCAAAGTCCAATAGCAGAGTGCCATGTCATCAGCGACGTCAACAGCGGCCTATCCGGAACCGCCACGTCATTGATGACCTCATGGCAGCCACGCCCCAAACACCTCACCAGTCATCATCTGATGACCAATGGTGAGGTGCCAGGTTATTGGAGCAGGCCTCTGCCAGCCAGTCCAGAGTGGCCACGTCATCAGGACACCTGACACCCTCTGCTCTATCAGGGCCTGCCACCTCACGGACATACCCAGTGAGGTCCTTACCGGACCTAGCCTCTAATGCAATAAGTGCCTGGGCATGCTCAGTAGCCTGAACAACAGACTCAGAAATCAGACTATCTGCCTGAGCATGCTCAGTAGGCACATCCCAGAACTTAGACACAGCACAAAGTCCAAGTACCTGTGCAAAGAGGCTGTTAGGATTAATTGTGGGAGCATGCTCAGTAGCCTGAACTGAGGACGTAAGCAGGCTTTACACGCTACAATATATCTAACAAGGTGTCAGCGGGGTCACGTCGTAAGTGATGCATATCCGGCATCGTTAGTGACGTAGTTGCGTGTGACACCTACGTGCGACCCTGATTGTTCGCAAAAACGTTCATCACATACACATCGTTCATTTTCTAAATATTGTTAGTCTCATCCTCATCGTTCTTATATACGTCATATGCGACGCGGGCGAGTCCTTACACGCCATGGCTCATGCCCAACGCTATGATTGGCATCACCGGTGTTTGCGCAACAACTTTGACGCAGATGAAGTCTTTTGTTGTCATGACGGCAAAACGCAAAGATCAGGTGAACAGAAATTAAGAAATTAAGGACGTATGTGTGTCGGTAGGGTGAGACTTCACACACACAAGGGTGTGAATTAAGTGCGAAGCTACGACTCTTTCATTCCCGGAAAAGGAGAGTAATATGCTGCTGTCATCGTAAACAAGATCTCCTAAATCTAACGAGATATTGATCGATGTGGCATCGTGTAGAATATGCACGTGTGAAGGCTCCTAGACGACCTATGATCTCTGCAGATCGTATATACGACACGGGCGTGTCACATCGCATACGAGATTGCATATGAAATTGTAGAGTGTAAAGCAGCCTTATGTCTCAGAAATAAGACAAAACAATCACTGATCTAGGGGAGACCAGCCAGAGAAAACACTGCCGGCAGCCAGCGAGGGTGCTCAAGACAGTGAAATCCTAGATACATTGCCCCCTGGGAAATATGCAAATCAAAAAAGTCCATGGAGCCTCTGTTAGCAGTCTCAACAGAGAAACCAGCCAGATATCTCTTCGGGAAGGACCCAGCCAAGGGGTGGCTCTTTTTAGGAGACCACCATAACCACGATGTTAAGTGGCTCTTTTAGTCAATATCCAACTTTTTGACAAGTTTAAAGATATGACAAGGGAAATACCAAGGCCAGGTATCCATCCACAGACAGCTGTTTCGGGGTATTGGCCCTCATCAGTATGGAGTAGGATTCTGGCCAGGTGGGAGCAATGCCTAGTAGACCAACAAGACAAAACAATCACTAATCTCGGGGAGACCAGCCAGAGAAAACACTGCCGGCAGCCAGCGAGGGCACTCAAGACAGTGAAATCCTAGGTACATTGCCCCCTGGGAAATATGGAAATCAAAAAAGTCTGTGGAGCCTCTGTTAGGAGTCTCAACAGAGAAACCAGCCAGATATCTCTCCAGGAAGGACCCAGCCAAGGGGTGGCTCTTTTTGGGAGACCACCATTACCACCATGTTAAGTGGCTCTTTTAGTCAATATCCAACTTTTTGACAAGTTTAAAGATATGACAAGGGAAATACCAAGGCTATGTATCCATCCACAGACCGCTGTTTCGGAGTATTGGCCCTCATCAGTATGGAGTAGGATTCTGGCCAGGTGGGAGCAATGCCTAGTAGACCAACAAGACAAAACAATCACTAATCTCGGGGAGACCAGCCAGAGAAAACACTGCCGGCAGCCAGCGAGGGCACTCAAGACAGTGAAATTCTAGGTACATTGCCCCCTGGGAAATATGCAAATCAAAAAAGTCCATGGAGCCTCTGTTAGGAGTCTCAACAGAGAAACCAGCCAGATATCTCTTCGGGAAGGACCCAGCCAAGGGGTGGCTCATTTTAGGAGACCACCATAACCACCATCTTAAGTGGCTCTTTTAGTCAATATCCAACTTTTTGACAAGTTTAAAGATATGACAAGGGAAATACCAAGGCCAGGTATCCATCCACAGACAGCTGTTTCGGGGTATTGGCCCTCATCAGTGTGGAGTAGGATTCTGGCCAGGTGGGAGCAATGCCTAGTAGACCAACAAGACAAAACAATCACTGATCTCGGGGAGACCAGCCAGAGAAAACACTGCCGGCAGCCAGCAAGGGTGCTCAAGACAGTGAAATCCTAGGTACATTGCCCCCTGGGAAATATGCAAATCAAAAAAGTCTGTGGAGCCTCTGTTAGGAGTCTCAACAGAGAAACCAGCCAGATATTCCTCCAGGAAGGACCCAGCCAAGGGGTGGATCTTTTTAGGAGACCACCTTAACCACCATGTTAAGTGGCTCTTTTAGTCAATATCCAACTTTTTGACAAGTTTAAAGATATGACAAGGGAAATACCAAGGCCAGGTATCCATCCACAGACAGCTGTTTCGGGGTATTGCCCCTCATCAGTGTGGAGTTGGATTCTAGCCAGGTGGGAGCAATGCCTAATAGATTAACAAGACAAAAAAATCACTGATCTCGGGGAGACCAGCCTGATAAAACACTGCCGGCAGCCAGCGAGGGCGCTCAAGACAGTGAAATCCTAGGTACATTGCCCCCTGGGAAATATGCAAATCACAAAAGTCCATGGACCCTCTGTTAGGAGTCTCAACACAGAAACCAGCCAGATATCCCTCCAGGAAGGTTCCAGCCAAGGGGTGGCTCTTTTTAGGAGACCACCATAACCACCATGTTAAGTGGCTCTTTTAGTCAATATCCATCTTTTTGACAAGTTTAAAGATATGACAAGGGAAATACCAAGGCCAGGTATCCATCCACAGAAAGCTATTTCGGAGTATTGCCCCTTATCAGTGTGGAGTAGGATTCTAGCCAGGTGGGAGCAATGCCTAGTAGACCAACAAGACAAAACAATCACTGATCTCGGGGAGACCAGCCAGAGAAAACACTGCCGGCAGCCAGCGAGGGCACTCAAGACAGTGAAATCCTAGGTACATTGCCCCCTAGGAAATATGCAAATCAAAAAAGTCCGTGGAGCCTCTGTTAGGAGTCTCAACACAGAAACCAGCCAGATATCCTTCCAGGAAGGACCCAGCCAAGGGGTGGATCTTTTTAGGAGACCACCATAACCACCATGTTAAGTGGCTCTTTTAGTCAATATCCAACTTTTTGACAAGTTTAAAGATATGACAAGGGAAATACCAAAGCTAGGTATCCATCCACAGACAGCTGTTTCGGGGTATTGGCCCTCATCAGTGTGGAGTAGGATTCTGGCCAAGTGGGAGCAATGCCTAGTACACGAACAAGACAAAACAATCACTGATCTCTGGGAGACCAGCCAGAGAAAACACTGCCGGCAGCCAGCGAGGGCACTCAAGACAGTGAAATCCTAGGTACATTGCCCCCTGGGAAATATGGAAATCAAAATAGTCAGTGGAGCCTCTGTTAGGAGTCTCAACACAGAAACCAGCCAGATATTCCTCCAGGAAGGACCCAGTCAAGGAGTGGATCTTTTTAGGAGACCACCTTAACCACCATGTTAAGTGGCTCTTTTAGTCAATATCCAACTTTTTGACAAGTTTAAAGATATGACAAGGGAAATACCAAGGCCAGGTATCCATCCACAGAAAGCTGTTTCGGGGTATTGGCCCTCATCAGTGTGGAGTAGGATTCTGGCCAGGTGGGAGCAATGCCTAGTAGACTAACAAGACAAAACAATCACTGATCTCGGAGAGACCAGCCAGAGAAAACACTGCCGACAGCCAGCGAGGGCACTCAAGACAGTGAAATCCTAGGTACATTGCCCCCTGGGAAATATGCAAATCAAAAAAGTCTGTGGAGCCTCTGTTAGGAGTCTCAACAGAGAAACCAGCCAGATATCTCTCCGGGAAGGACCCAGCCAAGGGGTGGCTCTTTTTAGGAGACCACCATTACCACCATGTTAAGTGGCTCTTTTAGTCAATATCCAACTTTTTGACAAGTTTAAAGATATGACAAGGGAAATACCAAGGCCAGGTATCCATCCACAGACAGCTGTTTCGGGGTATTGCCCCTCATCAGTGTGGAGGAGGATTCTGGCCAGGTGGGAGCAATGTCTAATAGATTAACAAGACAAAACAATCACTGATCTCGGGGAGACCAGCCTGATAAAACACTGCCGGCAGCCAGCGAGGGCGCTCAAGACAGTGAAATCCTAGGTACATTGCCCCCTGGGAAATATGCAAATCACAAAAGTCCGTGGACCCTCTGTTAGGAGTCTCAACACAGAAACCAGCCAGATATCCCTCCAGGAAGGATCCAGCCAAGGGGTGGCTCTTTTTTGGAGACCACCATAACCACCATGTTAATTGGCTCTTTTAGTCAATATCCAACTTTTTGACAAGTTTAAAGATATGACAAGGGAAATACCAAGGCCAGGTATCCATCCACAGAAAGCTATTTCGGAGTATTGCCCCTTATCAGTGTGGAGTAGGATTCTAGCCAGGTGGGAGCAATGCCTAGTAGACCGACAAGACAAAACAATCACTGATCTCGGGGAGACCAGCCAGAGAAAACACTGCCGGCAGCCAGCGAGGGCACTCAAGACAGTGAAATCCTAGGTACATTGCCCCCTGGGAAATATGCAAATCAAAAAAGTCCGTGGAGCCTCTGTTAGGAGTCTCAACACAGAAACCAGCCAGATATCCCTCCAGGAAGGATCCAGCCAAGGGGTGGCTCTTTTTAGGAGACCACCATAACCACCATAATAAGTGGCTTTTTTAGTCAATATCCAACTTTTTGACAAGTTTAAAGATATGACAAGGGAAATACCAAGGCCAGGTATCCATCCACAGACAGCTGTTTCGGGGTATTGGCCCTCATCAGTGCGGAGTAGGATTCTGGCCAGGTGGGAGCAATGCCTAGCACACGAACAAGACAAAACAATCACTGATCTCGGGGAGACCAGCCTGATAAAACACTGCCGGCAGCCAGCGAGGGCACTCAAGACAGTGAAATCCTAGGTACATTGCCCCCCGGGAAATATGCAAATCAAAAAAGTCCGTGGAGCCTCTGTTAGGAGTCTCAACACAGAAACCAGCCAGATATCCCTCCAGGAAGGACCCAGCCAAGGCGTGGATCTTTTTAGGAGACCACCATAACCACCATGTTAAGTGGCTCTTTGAGTCAATATCCAACTTTTTGACAAGTTTAAAGATATGACAAGGGAAATACCAAGGCCAGGTATCCATCCACAGACAGCTGTTTTGGGGTATTGCCCCTTATCAGTGTGAAGTAGGATTCTAGCCAGGTGGGAGCAATGCCTAATAGATTAACAAGAAAAAGCAATCACTGATCTCTGGGACACCAGCCTGATAAAACACTGCCGGCAGCCAGCGAGGGCGCTCAAGACAGTGAAATCCTAGGTACATTTCCCCCTGGGAAATATGGAAATCAAAAAAGTCCGTGGAGCCTCTGTTAGGAGTCTCAACACAGAAACCAGCCAGATATCCCTCCAGGAAGGATCCAGCCAAGGGGTGGCTCTTTTTAGGAGACCACCATAACCACCATAATAAGTGGCTCTTTTAGTCAATATCCAACTTTTTGACAAGTTTAAAGATATGACAAGGGAAATACCAAGGCCAGGTATCCATCCACAGACAGCTGTTTCGGGGTATTGGCCCTCATCAGTGCGGAGTAGGATTCTGGCCAGGTGGGAGCAATGCCTAGCACACGAACAAGGCAAAACAATCACTGATCTCGGGGAGACCAGCCTGATAAAACACTGCCAGCAGCCAGCGAGGGCACTCAAGACAGTGAAATCCTAGGTACATTGCCCCCCGGGAAATATGCAAATCAAAAAAGTCCGTGGAGCCTCTGTTAGGAGTCTCAACACAGAAACCAGCCAGATATCCCTCCAGGAAGGACCCAGCCAAGGCGTGGATCTTTTTAGGAGACCACCATAACCACCATGTTAAGTGGCTCTTTGAGTCAATATCCAACTTTTTGACAAGTTTAAAGATATGACAAGGGAAATACCAAGGCCAGGTATCCATCCACAGACAGCTGTTTTGGGGTATTGCCCCTTATCAGTGTGGAGTAGGATTCTAGCCAGGTGGGAGCAATGCCTAATAGATTAACAAGACAAAGCAATCACTGATCTCTGGGACACCAGCCTGATAAAACACTGCCGGCAGCCAGCGAGGGCGCTCAAGACAGTGAAATCCTAGGTACATTTCCCCCTGGGAAATATGCAAATCAAAAAAGTCCATGGAGACTGTGTTAGGAGTCTCAACACAGAAACCAGCCAGATATCCCTCCAGGAAGGATCCAGCCAAGGGGTGGCTCATTTTAGGAGACCACCATAACCACCATATTAAGTGGCTCTTTTAGTCAATATCCAACTTTTTGACAAGTTTAAAGATATGACAAGGGAAATACCAAGGCTAGGTATCCATCCACAGACAGCTGTTTCGGGGTATTGGCCCTCATCAGTGTGGAGTAGGATTCTGGCCAGGTGGGAGCAATGCCTAGCACACGAACAAGACAAAACAATCACTGATCTCGGGGAGACCAGCCTGATAAAACACTGCCGGCAGCCAGCGAGGGCACTCAAGACAGTGAAATCCTAGGTACATTGCCCCCTGGGAAATATGCAAATCAAAAAAGTCAGTGGAGCCTCTGTTAGGAGTCTCAACACAGAAACCAGCCAGATATCTCTCCGGGAAGGACCCAGCCAAGGGGTGGCTCTTTTTAGGAGACCACCATAACCACCATGTTAAGTGGCTCTTTTAGTCAATATGCAACTTTTTGACAAGTTTAAAGATATGACAAGGGAAATACCAAGGCCAGGTATCCATCCACAGAAAGCTGTTTCGGGGTATTGCCCCTCATCAGTGTGGAGTAGGATTCTAGCCAGGTGGGAGCAATGCCTAATTGATTAACAAGACTAAACAATCACTGATCTCGGGGAGACCAGCCTGATAAAACACTGCCGGCAGCCAGCGAGGGCGCTCAAGACAGTGAAATCCTAGTATGCTGGTGTCATCGTAAATAAGATCTCCTAAATCTCCTAACGAGATATTGATCGATGTGGCATCGTGTAGAATATGCACGTCTGCCGGCTCCTAGACGACCTATGTACGATCTCTGCAGAATGTATATACGACCTGGGAGTGTCACATCGCATACAAAATTGCATATGAAATTGTAGCGTGGAAAGGAGCCTTATGTTTTAGAAATGACACAATCAGGCTGAGCATAGAGAAAGCAAGGAAAAAATTGTGAAAACATACCCTGCTGTAACTAAATGAAAGCATAGTGCATATAAACATAGGGTACTTAGTAAACACTGTTTTTGATAAAAAAAAGCATAAAGCTATCCCACCAAACGTCAAGGTGTACCCAGTTGGGGTTTTAATATTAGAGAGTGTAGGTACTATCCCAACTGGGTACACCTTGACGTTTGGTGGGATAGCTTTATGCTTTTTTTGATCAAAAACAGTGTTTACTAAGTTCCCTATGTTTATATGCACTATGCTTTTATTTAGTTACAGCAGGGTATGTTTTCACAATTTTTTCCTTGGTTTCTCTTTGTCTCATGGCCAGTGTGAACATGGTCTCACAAGTTCCATGTATACTATCTCATACTCCGGCTCACTTTTTTGTTTTTATGTAGTTTTTTTGTATTCAGTACAAACAGGGAGTGGCCCCCTTCTCAGCGAGCTGGACATTTCATTCTGTGAATCCCCCTGACTGTGTGTGTCCTGTTGGGACCCGGTCGCTCTCAGCCCTTAACCACATTGAGGCCTATCTTAGACCCATGGTAAGGTTTTAATATTAGAGAGTGTAGGTACTATCCCAACTGGGTACACCTTGACGTTTGGTGGGATAGCTTTATGCTTTTTTTGATCAAAAACAGTGTTTAAGTACCCTATGTTTATATGCACTTATATGCACTATTCTTTTATTTAGTTACAGCAGGGTATGTTTTCACAATTTTTTCCTTGGTTTCTCTTTGTCTCATGGCCAGTGTGAACATGGTCTCACAAGTTCCATGTATACCATCTCATAGTCCGGCTCACTTTTTTGTTTTTAATCAGGCTGAGCATGCTCACTAGGCAAAACACCGGACTTAAACTCTCTCTGGGGTGAATCGGCGTGCGCACTTAGACGTGGTGGAAGGAGCAGCCAATTGGACGACCCGAGGCACAGCCAAGAACGGCAGCCGGTGCCTGGGCGCAACAGGAACCGCAGCAGGCTGCTTGTGGCTATGATGGCGCCGGTTCATAACAGTACCCCCCCTCTAGCAGCCCTCCCACTCTTATGGTCTATAGTCGCCACAGGTACCACTGAGCGACGGGCGGAAGATGGAGACATGCAGTGGGAGCTACAAGACTTGCTCCACCGCGTAATCAACCCAGACGATCAGTCGATATGTGGGGAATGCCGCTTCAACCAAGGAATACCCAGCAGAACATCATCTGCACCCTTAGGGAGAACCAGAAATTAAATGGTCTCCCTATGCCCAGATGACATGGCAAGGGTAATGGGCACTGTCCAGTGGTGAATTACCTCAGGCAACAAGGACCCTCACTGGCCTTGGTATTTGCACCAGCAGGATGGCATGCCACCGGGCAAAAGAGGAGGAGATGAAACTATCCCCAGCACCAGTTTCCACACTTGCCCTTGTGGGCCATGTTGTCCCCTTAAAGGAAATGGACACAGGAAATGTCACCGTTATGCAGGGGCGGTCAATTGCCCCCCGGGCCGTCCTCCCATCTGCTATACAGGGCAGGCCGCCTACTGCATAATGTCATTATAACACACATGGCCGCGCACAGTTCACTGCGCACGGCCGTGTCTCCTGTACTGTGATGCCGCGGGGCTGAGACTGACACTTCTACTGGTGCAGACAGTGTCAGCCGGGAGCATTATAGTACAGGAGACATGGCCGCGCACAGTGAACTGTGCGCGGCCATGTGTGTTATAATGACGTCATGTCAGGGCCGCCATCAGGGCATTACTGCCCGTACTGGTGTATGTGGCACAGAAGCAAGGAGGGAGAACGGGCCGCTCACAGAAAGCTGCCCAACCCCCGGCTGCTCTGCACCAATCTATGTGATCGGTGTAGAGCAGGGGAAGAAGCTATTGGGAGATGAACGGAGGCTGTTGGAGAAGAGGCAGCAGGTGAAGCGAGTAAATCCAGGACCTTTCAAGTCATGTGCGTGATCACATGACCGGTGAAGGGACAGGCCATGTTGTTCAGCTGCTGCAGCCTCCATGCAGCTCCCAGTGGCTCCTCTTCTGCTCTGCAAGATGTGGTAATGTGTAGTGTGTGTGTGTGTGTAAGTAAATGTGCCTGTTATGAGGCTGTGTGTTTAAATGTGCAGTATTTAACAGAGTTATGTTTGTGCATGTATTTGAGCTTTGACTGTAGATGTAGATGCATGCAGTAGGCAATGTGTTTGTACATGTGTATGTAGTAGAGCTGTGTGTGTTTATGTGACGCGCTGGACCCCAGGGGTCACAGGTAACAACAACCACCACACAACACACACACCCTGGTGTGCCCTACTTGCCTCCCTCAGGGCAAGTAGGGCACACCAGATGGGTGGAGTCAGGCGGAAAGACACGCCTACCGAGGAGACTACTGTCCTGAGGCAGGAAATACAAGTGAGTCTAGTCAGAGGTTGAGTTGGAGAGTGACAGTGACAGGAGGTGTGAGGAGCAGAGCTGTCAGGGACCTGGGTTGGAGCCTGGGATCCCCGTAACGTCAGGTAGGCAGACGATGGTGGCCGCATGCAGGAGTACCGGTATAGCAACCGGCGGAACCGTAGGGACTGGGCCAGGGTTGGCGCCCGACGGCCCTGAACCGGGGAGTCAACCGTTTAACGGAGCACCAAAAACCGGGTACTCAGATCCCGTCCTAGCTTAGAAGCCACTGAGTGTAGGCAAATTAACTGATTGCAGTCTGGACCTCACGGGTTCATCCTCACCCAAAGTCCCGAAAGAAGGCAACAGCCCACCGATACCGGGTGAGAGCCACCGCCAAGGGCCAAACATCCGAAGGGCCAGCGCCTGCAGGCAACTGAGGGCTCTTCCGGCAGCTAAACGCCGGGGAGCGGGCTACCACTGCCCAGGCAGGGGAGCTGAAAACCACAACAAGAGGTGCAAGGGAAAGGGGCCACCATCAGCCTCACAAGGGACACAAACAGCCGGCTGCAGAACCCGACCATACCCGAACTTTGGTTTACCAGTGACTCTGAGTGTGAATTAATAGTGAGTACACCAGTGCCATCCGGGCACAATACTACACCGCTATACGGCACCTTGCACCCCGACAACATCATCGCCCGTCCCGCCGGGCCCCGAGACACACCGCCCCTACCCACGGAGGGACTAACATCCAGGCTGCGCCTTCGATCCCGGGAGTCCCCTTCACTCCAGCCGCAGTGGTGGTGCATCTCGTCACCACGACTTGTGGGTGGCGTCACGACCCGTCCAATGACAATGCGGCCCCCAGCTGCGGACCTCGTCCCACACCACCACCCCACTGCCTCCCCTTAACAGAGCGACGTGGCCCCCTGGTCCGGAGGCGTTCAAGCAAACGACCACCCGAGCCCGGACCTCGAGCGGCTCGGCCCGGCCAGGGAGCGGCCGAGCCCCTCTCAGGGCGGTACACATCGACTCTTCTGGCGTCACGAACAGGATTCAGACAGTCCACTTAGCTGGGGAAGTGCGCCTTAGAAGTATCCGTCAGCGGCGTCCTGCCGAAAAAGTTGAAGTTCCGCCATCTTGGCAAGAAAGTTTCCCGCTCGAGTCGTCTTCCCCGAGCAGTGAAGGCATGAAGGTAAAGCCCCACCCCGGAAGGAGGAGTGCTGAAAGAAAACCAAGGGGGAAGCGGCGAGAACATGTTGGCACCCAGCGGAGACGATGGGATGGCGCAGGCCGCCGGAGCGGCGGCGCCCAACGGCGGGGATGCGGTCGTCCCTACTCCGGTCGCACGAGCGGAGGAGGCCGCGGGTCCGGGGGTCGCCTAGGTAATGCCGATCTCCCTGCCCTATGTGCCTGGTGCAGCCTGGCTACCCCAGTATGACGGGAAGCCTGATACATTGCAGGCTTTCTAGAAAAAGATATGCTCGGTTCTCGACCTGTATCCCATGACTGGCAAGCAGCGTGTGGTGGTAGTCTTAGGGCAGCTGACTGGGGCGGCTGAGCAGGAGACGGAGACCTGGGCTGACGCGGACTGGGCCTCTGTGACCACTATCTTCGAAAAGCTCCAGGCCGCCTTTGAGACTCGCACCGCAGCCAAACTCCGGATGCAGTTTTACCACTGCCGGCAGCGGTCAGCAGACAGCATCAGGGACTACGCCTTACGTCTGCAGACGGCTCTCCGAACCCTGAAGCGGGTAGATACCATCAGTGAGGCCAATAGCAACAAGATGTTGGTGGAGCAGTTCCTACGGGGCCTGGGGTCTGCTGAAGACCGCAAGCAGCTGCGGCTTTGGACCCTCGAGCACCCCGATCTGGACTTTGCAGTAGTGAAGGAGCGGGCAATCAAGGCCTTGCAGCCCCTGGAGGTTAACCCCCCGGACGCGGCCCCCTGGCCGGCCGCCACCGGTCCTGTTGCTGTACTACCCCCGCTGTTGTCCCTACCGGCCCCGGCTGCGCCCGCTGGGTTGAGGGACGGGCTGGCTGATAAGGTGCAATGCATGAACGAGGATCTCGGCCGGTTGATCGCCGCACTCAAGCTTCCGTCGAGAGTCATGCCCCTGGAGACCATCCAGCTCGCCGACCGTCCCGAGGATGTCCCGTGGATGCAGCGGAGGAGAGCCAATGACCCCCGGTATGGGCTGCCGGTGTGCTACCGGTGTAACCAGCCTGGCCATTATGCTCGTCGCTGTCCGTTAAACGAGCAGCCCCTGGGGCCAAGGGCCAATCATCAGGAGTAGACCCCCATGGCCCGGTGGACTGGCGGGACCGGTATGTTGGAGGCCGCCCTATCATCTCAGTGGCAGTGGATGGGGTCCCGACCACAGCCTTACTGGACACTGGATCGCAGATAACGACCATGCCCTATACGTTGTACCAGCGGTATTGAGATGGCAGTGAACTTAGCCCTCCCGATAGTAGCATGACTGTTCTTGCAGCTAACGGACTTCCTATGACTCAAGTGGGGCTTAAGGAAGTAACCCTGACTGTGGGAAGGACAGAACTGAAGCGCCAGGGAATGACTGTAGTACTGCATGAGTCTAGTGACCGTAACCCGAAGATAGTTTTGGGGACAAATGTGATGGAGCACTGTATGGGTGAGGTGTTGAGTTTGCTGCAGCAGTTGTCCGCCACAGCAGGAGGGGGCCGGCAGAGGGCACTCCAGCGCGAGATCCGGGCCCTCCTGCAGCGGCAGCAAGTGAACCTGACCGGTGGAGAGATTGGTGGTGCGCAGGTGATGGATGTGGCACCCCTGGTGGTGCCGCCCAGGAGCGAAATGATGATCTGGTGCAGAGCAGCAGTCGGCCCCCAGGGACGGGATTACCCAGCAATGGTGGAGCCCTCGCCTTCGGAACACTGGCCCACTGTAATGGCCGCCAGAGTGGTGATCGACGTCAAGAAGGGGAGGGTGCCGGTGAGAGTGCTGAACTGTGGAGAAGAGGAAACTAGGCTCCCCCGCTACGCCACGATAGCTAAGCTGTTCACCATAGACACCCACGCCATCCACGAGGCCGCTCCCACTGTCCCTGCACCCGACACTGGCCACGATACACCACCCTTACAGCCAGAGGCCTGGTACCGGGAGCTACATGTCGGCACCGAATCTACCCCAGCACATCACAAAGAGGGGGTATACCGGGTGGTTCAGGAGTACGGGCAAGTGTTTAGCAAACATGCGCTAGACTTCGGGAGGAATAAGGGGGTCCAACACCATATCCCTACAGGCACACACCCGTCCATTAAGGAGAGGTATAGGTCAATTCCCTCAGCACATTATCAGTGCGCTAAAGATATGCTGCACAACATGAAGGAGGCGGGGGTCATTTGGGATAGTTGTAGTCCCTGGGCAGCCCCACTGGTGCTAGTGAAGAAGAAGAACGGCACCATGAGGATGTGCGTGGACTACCGCAAAATCAACCAGAACACACATAAGGATGCCTACTCTCTCCCCCGCATCGAAGAGTCTCTGGCCGCGCTGAAAACCGCTACCTATTTCTCCACTCTTGATCTCACCATTGGCTACTGGCAGGTGGCAGTTGCGCCAGAGGACCGTGAGAAAACCGCGTTCACTACCCCGATGGGACTCTGCAAATTCAACAGCATGCCGTTTGGGCTGTGTAATGCCCCGGGGACCTTCCAGAGGTTGATGGAGTGTTGTCTTGGTCATCTTAATTTCGAAACAGTTCTACTGTATCTGGATGATGTGATCGTATACTACAGGACGTATGAATCCCATCTGGAGCACCTGGTGGAAGTGTTTGCGGCCCTCGCTAAATACGGAATGTAGCTGAAGCTGTCCAAATGCCACCTGCTGAAGCCCAAAGTGCAGTATCTCGAGCATGTGGTGAGCGCTGAGGGTGTGGCCTCGGACTTGGAGAAGATCACAGCCATCCAGGAATGGCCCCGCCCAACCACCGTGAGAGAGGTACGGCAGTTCTTAGGCCTGGTGGGCTACTACCGCCGCTTCATCAAGGGGTACACGAAGATGGCCTCCCCGATGCAAGACCTCCTCGTGGGACAGACCAAGGTTGGTAGACCATCCGGGACCCTGTTTGTGTGGGGTGAGAAGCAGCAATGTGGGCCTAGGTGCTGTACTGTCCCAGGTCCAGGACAGAAAAGAGAAGGTGATCGCCTACTCTAGCCGGAAGCTTCGACCCACCGAGTGGAACCCCGAGAACTACAGCTCCTTCAAACTGGAGTTCCTGGCCCTAGTGTGGGCAGTAACCGAAAGGTTCAAGCACTACCTGGCCGCTGCAAAGTTCACCGCCTAAACGGAAAACAACCCATTAACACACCTGGACACGGCCAAGCTAGGCGCTCTCGAGCAAAGGTGGATTGCTCGGCTGTCTAACTACGACTTCACCGTCAAGTACCGGGCCGGGCGCAAGAATACCAACGCAGACGCCCTGTCCAGGATGCCGCATCTACCTGATGAGGGGGCGGAAGAGGACCGTCTGGAGGAGATAGAGCTGCCCGCGTTCCACCGGCCACAGGAGGAGAAGCCCTGTGTGGCCCAGCAGCAGGTGGACCTCGATCAGCTGCCCAGTCAGGAGTGGCGAGAAGCCCAAGACCAGGCGCCTGCGGTCCGACTGGTTAAGACCCTGCTAGCCCAAGGCGTGCGCCGAATGGACCCAGCGGCCCCCTCCGAGGTCCAGTGACTGTGGAAAGAGCGGGACCGCCTGTGCCTGTGCCTGTACCAGTAGAAGTTGTACCGGGAGTTGATCAACCCAAAGACCCACGGGAAGGTTCGTCAGTTGGTGGTGCCTCAGGATTGTGTACCCAAGGTCCTTCGAGCTTATCATGACGGCGCTGGGCACTTCGGTTGGATAAAGCTGGATATGCTGTTATGAGAGCGGTTCTACTGGAGTGGGATGCGGGATTCCGTAGAGGCATGGTGCCGAGAGTGCAGCCCTTGTACGCTGAGAAGACGGGATTAAGCTAGCCAAAGAGCCCCGCTGCAGCCGATTGTCACCCATCAGCCACTGGAATTGGTTGCCTTGGACCATGTCAAACTTGCACCCAGCCGAAACGGGTACACCTACGCCTTAACCATCCTGGACTACTACTCTAGATTCATGGTGGTTGTCCCGGTAAAAGATCTGACTGGCCGCACCGCTGCCAGGGCCTTTCAAGCCTACTTCTGCCGGCCCTCGAAGCAGAAGTATTTCAGGAGTTCTGCCACTTGTACGGGTGCAAGAAAATCCGGACCACCCCCTACCATGCCCAGACCAATGGGATGTGTGAGAAAATGAACCATCTGGTCCTGAACCTCCTCAAAATATTGCCCCTGGAAGAGCAGAACTTGTGGCCGGAGAAGCTGCCCGACTTGGTAGATATGTACAACAACATACCCTGTAGTTCCACTAAGTGTACCCCGGCGTACCTGATGAGGGCCCGACCCGGGCAACTGCCGGTAGACTTAGAGATGGGCTTGGAAGCGCCCGAAGCCCTGCCCTCCACCGCCAGCTGGGATGCCAAACGTCAAGTATAGTACCGGCGGATTCAGGAGTATGTAGAGCGGAACCTGCGTCAGAGCCGAGAGAAGCAGGAACAGCGCTTTAACCAACGAGCTCCGGCTACTCCCTTCGAACCAGGAGATGTGGTGCTAAAGCGTAAACGCAGAACCCATAAGCTTGATGATCAGTGGGAGAGAACCCCTTATGTTATACAGCCCACTGGATGGGAGAATGAGAAGACCTACCTGATCAGTCGCGACCAGGGGAGAACCACGGCTACCGTTTCCAGGGACCACCTGAAGAAATGCCCGGATCCCCTGAAGTTGGTAGAAGAGGCTCCAGTTCCCGTGCCTCGTGACGAGGCCACGAAGAAGGAGGTGATCCATACCGTCATGGGAGATTTCCCAGCAGATTGGCCCATGCAGAAGGGTGCGGTGATTGTTCCCGTGATAATGTTCCCGCAACCCACGGAAGAAGTGGAGATGGAAACGCCCGCCAGAGAACCAGCAGAGCCAGTGCCCAGGGATGCACTGACACCCAGTACCCCTAGGCCTCTACCTACTCCACCCGACACCCGGGAAGAGGGACCTGTCGTCCCACTCCCCTGTTACCTTACACTGACACCTTAGTACTGAGACGATCCACCCGCCCCAACCTAGGCAGGCCCCCGCTTAGGTATAGGGAGACTGCCATTTAGGGGTGTGAGACTTGATTGTGTATATAAGTTGAATGAACTAATAACCAATTGACGAGACACTCACCTGATTAGGCTATAAAAGGACCCGTACCCGTTGGGACTTGTGTTTGACCCCAGTTTTACCCTGTTGCGTGAGTGACTGCTCATGGTCAAGGCCGTGGACTTGCTGACCACTAAAAAACTATTGGGCTTGTAAATATTGCCCTATCCTGCCCTTTTACATGCCTTCCCATTTCGTTAGCCTCCGGAGAGGCAGATTGGAGGAAGGACCCGCAGCAGAGCAGGCTGGGGTCCGGTCACCACCGGGACCGGTGACCATCCTCCGGGTAGCCCTTTGACAACTGCCGGGTGCGCCGCACCGTACCCGTTCCCGCCTGGGTGATCTGGCCATGTTCCTGTTTCCGGACTGGGGAAAAGGGGTGCTGCCCATTTCTTAGGGGCAGCATCAAGGCTAGGTTGTTTGGGTGGGAAAGGCAAAAGGACATGAACCCGTTCCGTTAATAAAAGTTATGCAACGTTAAAGTAAAATGCCTCCCGTTTTGGGAAGACCTTCAGTAACCTTGTGTTTGCAAAAATGTTATTATAATTGTAAGTGTTTCCCGTTTTTTCCAGTTAAAAGAAAACAAAAATAAACCGGAGTTGGTCAGGCAGCCTGCGGATGGTCTGCATTAAACCAAGGGGGAATGTGATGCCCTGGACCCCAGGGGTCACAGGTAACAACAACCACCACACAACACACACACCCCCATCCCTTGTGAGGACACACCCGTCACCCGAAAGGGAGACCGATGCCTCCCTCAGGGCAAGTAGGGCACACCAGGTGGGTGGAGTCAGGCGGAAAGACACGCCCAACGAGGAGACTACTGTCCTGAGTCAGGAAACACAAGTGAGTCTAGTCAGAGGTTGAGTTGGAGAGTGACAGTGACAGGAGGTGTGAGGAGCAGAGCTGTCAGGGACCCGGGTTGGAGCCTAGGATCCCGGTGGTGGCCGCCTGCAGGAGTACCGGTATAGCAATCGGCGGAACCGTAGGGACCGGGCCAGGGTTGGAGCCCGCCGGCCCTGAACCGGGGAGTCAACCGTTTACCGGAGCACCAGAAACCGGGTACTCAGATCCTGTCCTAGCTTAGAAGCCACTGAGTGTAGGCAAATTAACTGATTGCAGTTTGGACCTCACGGGTTCATCCTCACCCAAAGTCCCGAAAGAAGGCAACAGCCCACCGATACCGGGTGAGAGCCACCGCCAAGGGCCAAACATCCGAAGGGCCAGCGCCTGCGGGCAACCGAGGGCTCTTCCGGCAGCTAAATGCCGGGGAGCGAGCTACCACTGCCCAGGCAGGGGAGCCGAAAACCACAAAAAGAGGTGCAAGGGAAAGGGGCCACCATCAGCCTCACAAGGGACACAGGCAGCCGGCTGTGGGACCCGACCATACCCGAACTTTGGTTTACCAGTGACTCTGAGTGTGAATTAATAGTGAGTACACCAGTGCCATCCGGGCACAACACCACACCGCAGTACGGCACGTTGCACCCCGACAACATAATCGCCCGTCCCGCCGGGCCCCGGGACACACCGCCCCTACCCACGGAGGGACTAACATCCAGGCTGCGCCTTCAACACCAATCCCGGGAGCCCCCTTCACTCCAGCCGCAGCGGTGGTGCATCCCGTCACCACGACCCATGGGTGGCGTCACGACCCGTCCAACGACAACGCGGCCCCCAGCTGCGGACCTCGTCCCACACCACCACCCCGCTGCCTCCCCTTAACAGAGCGACGTGGCCCCCGGTCCAGAGGCGCTCGAGCCACCAACCACCCGAGCCCGGACCTCGAGTGGCTCAGCCCGGCCAGGGAGCGGCCGAGCCCCTCTCAGGGCGGTACATTTATATTTAAATGAAGCAGAGCCATGTGCGCCTGTGAGTATGGAGCAGAGCCGTGTGCGCCTGTGAGTATGGAGCAGAGCCGTGTGCGCCTGTGAGTATGGAGAAGAGCCATATGTGCCTGTGGGCATGCAGCTGAGCCGTGTGCGCCTGTGGGCATGGAGCAAAGCCGTGTGCGCCTGTGGGCATGGAGCAGAGCCGTGTGCGCCTGTGGGCATGGAGCAGAGCCGTGTGCGCCTGTGGGCATGGAGCAGAGCCGTGTGCGCTTGTGGGCATGGAGCAGAGCTTTGTGCGCCTGTGAGCATGGAGCAGAGCCGCGTGCGCCTGTGGGCATGGAGCAGAGCTGTGTGCGCTTGTGAGTATGGAGCAGAGCCGTGTGGTCATGGAACAGAGCCGTGTGCGCCTGTGAGTATGAAGCAGAGCTGTGTGCGCTTGTGAGTATGGAGCAGAGCCGTGTGGTCATGGAGCAGAGCCGTGTGTGCCTGTGGGCATGAAACAGAGCCGTGTGCACCTGTGAGTATAGAGCAGAGCCGTGTGCGCTTGTGAGTATGGAGCAGAGCCGTGTGCGCCTGTGGGCATGGAGCAGAGCCGTGTGCGCCTGTGAGCATGGAGCAGAGCCATGTGCGCCTGTGAGCATGAAGCGGAGCCGTGTGCGCCTGTGGGCACGGAGCAGAGCCGTGTGCGCCTGTGGGCATGGAGCATAGCCGTGTGGGCATGGAGCAGAGCCTTGTGCGCCTGTGGGCATGGAGCAATGCCGTGTGCACCTGTGGGCTTGGAGCAGAGCCGTGTGCGCCTGTGGGCATGGAGCAGAGCCGTGTGCACATGCAGCAGAGCCGTGTGCGCCTGTGGGTGTGAAGCCCCACAAGTGTTGTGTCGGTGCATTACCTTCAGGGACTCCACATGGATGGAACAGTCTGGTCACAGGTAGGGAACCTTCTTCTAGGATTGTCGTGACGCCACTCTCAGAATTGCGGTCAGTGGAGACCGCCACTGCAGGTTAGGGGTGCCTGGGGCTGATGGTAGGTGCAGTCAGTTGTAGTAGCCTCCTGAGAGTGAGGCATGCCCCAGGGTCCCGTGTAGGTGTGTAGAACCACAAGGTGCAGAATAACTCAACACAAGCAGGATGTCTTTCAGGGGTTTTACTCACGGAAGGTGGCAGGGTGAGTAACCCGGGCGTAGCTGGGATGAACCAGGCTGGAACCAGGTGTCCTTCAGGCTGACTGATGAGGGTGGCTACCGACTCGCCTTCCTTAGCCCTTTACGTTTTGGGGTAACCCCGACTTTTAGTCCCTATGGGGGTCACCCAGGGAAGTTGCTGGCGCCTCTCTCCCCTTCTTTTTGGCCCGTTTGCTTGTAGCCTGGACCAGGACACTCCGGCTGCTTGCCTCCTGTGAACTATGGGCCCTAACTGTGGCTACGTGGCTGCGGACTCTGTAGTGTTGTCTTGGGGGTGTAAAGTGCCCCCTCATGCAGGTTTGGCAAAGGAAAGGTGAATCTATCCCTGCACTGGGACCTGCTACCCGTTTGGGCCTGGTTCTCCCTGACAGTCTCCTTACTTTCCACTCCGTTGCTCTCTCTTTAGCTGTGTGTGGATTTCGGGTAGCACTCCCAGGTGACCGTTCTCCCCCGTCGGTAGTCACTGCGCGGACGCTGTTAGACTGCCACAGCTCCAGGGTCTGCTCCTCACGTCTGCTTTCCCTGAGCTGCACACTAAACCGGCTCACTCGTGGGACCTGCACTGCTGCTCCTGTCTGAGCTCCACTTCCATGCTCCTCACTCCTCCACACTCTGCTTCAGACTGCTCTTCTCCTCCTCCTTCCTCTTTTCCCTTTTGTGCCTGCCTACGCCACCTAGCAACCAGGCTCTCTACCACACCCCTTGAGTGGAGATGGAGGCTTCGCCCCCTCCACCCCTCGGGTGGAGGTGGAGGCTTCGCCCCCTCCTGGGATCCCCAGGGGTCCTCTCAAAGGTACATGTGTGAGACCTGATCACTACGCGCCTGTGTAGTCACACCTCGGTCAGCCTTCTGGATTACCTGTGTTGTACTGTCCCCAGCATGGGTGCAGTACTCAGTGGTGCCTGACCAGGTCAGGGGCGCCACATTCCCCCTTAGTTATCACCAGCACGTCTTCGGGCTGCAAGACAACATTTTAAAATGCATAAAACATTAAAACATGGTAAAACGTTTTAAAACCACCAGGTACCATACATCACCACCCTCCACCCACAAGTCCGTTAACCCACCCTAAACCCTCTCACGTTGGCCGCGCCTTCAGCCACTTCTGGCAGGATGTAGAGGCGGCTTTCATGGTCTGGTGGTTTCAGGGTATACCTGGCCTGGTGGAGCCGCGCCTTCAGCCTCTTCTGGCAGGATGTAGAGGCGGCCTCCACAGTTGGTGCTGACCAGGTACCCTCTTTGTGGTGGAGAGCCAGGCCCCATAAACAGGCGTGCTCCCTGGTTGCAGGCGAGCCAGGCCCCTAAACAGGCTGGCTCTGGTGGTGGTACCTCTGGGGTAACTATAAACACTGCGAGAGTTTGTGGCTATAGCCAGTTCATAGCCTTAAGGTTCATTTTTCAAAGTGCAAAAAGAGGTTTCTCACATTAGTTCATGTGGGCACATTTCTTGAACATTAACGTTGCAAAACTTCAAACTTTAACTTCTGTACTTTACTTTACATGCTTTACACAGATTCCTCCTTACCAGGGCTTGGGCCTGTAGGGCTGCGGCACCTGTTGCTTTCTCCATCTCTGTCATCATCTGTAGTGGTCTCATCAATGGGTTCTTTGTCTTTTCTTTCCTCTTCTTCTGTGTCTGTTTCTTTTGCAGGATTACTGTAGGGACTTCTGGGACATGGTGTAACATCCAGTGCGTACCATCCGCGTTCTCCTTGGTGCATGGTGAATTCCACTGAGTCTCCCATCTGTAAGTTTCTTCCTGGATGTCCTCTAGGCAAATGGGCTCTAACGTCCCTTCTGTTTACAAAGATACCTTCTTTCATGCCAGGTGCAACTATGAAACCATATCCACTCTTCAAGCTGAAGTCTTCCACAACTCCACGACAAAGTGGGCCTCTGACCTGTGATTTGGCTCTTCTTAAAGACCGTTTCTCTTCCAAGTCTCTAGCTGTTACTTCATCCTTCCTATTCGGAGATTGCTGTGCAGGGGAAAACTTTGTTCTGCTGCGGCGCCGTGTCTTGCGGGCTGGATTCTGCTGGGTTGCTACTTCACTGCTTGCAGGCTCCCAGGTGAGGTTTCTGGACAAATCTTCCTCAGCGGAGGGTGTCGGGCTCTCTTCATCCCAGCGGGAATATGGCAACATCTCTGGCTCTGGGCATGGATCCACTGCTGATGGCTCCGGGGTCAGCTTCTCAGCCTTCTGTTCTCCTCTCCCCCTTAGTTCTTCTGAGCACTCCTGTTGTGGCAGCGCTGGGGATGGGTGTTCATCAGCCGGCCAGGGCAGTGGACTTTTTGGCGTGGATATTGCCGGAGTCTTCCTGGGGGTGTGCGGAGGGAGCAGATACCGGTCCACCATCTCCTGTGGGAACTGGGCCTCTAGGTCAGCCTTCAGCTTCCAGTATTCGGGGTCCTCCCCCAGCAGGGACTTCCTAGCAGGGACTTCCTTGGGCTGGGGAGCGGTGTCTGCTCTGGCCTTGCAGGCCGGGGTAAACAGTGGTACAGTCTTGTCTTGGCGGGCCGCGCCCTGCATGGCGGCGGCCTGGTCTTGACGGGCCGCGCCTGACATGGCGGCGGCCTGGATCAGCGTCGCTGTCGCAGTCTCAATCAGGGTCGCAGCTGGAGTCTTAGCGGGCATCGCTACTGCGGCCGGTTCTTGGCGGGCCGGGCAGGGCATCGCTGCGGCGGCCTGAATTGGCGTCGCAGCTGCGATGGGATCTGTGCAGGCTGGACTGGGCGTCGCTGCAGCGATCTGGGCTTGGCGGGCCGCACCTGACGTGGCTGCGGCCTGGTTCAGCACCTCACTTGCGACGCGGACGAGCGTCGCTGCTGCGGTGGGGTCTTGGCGGGCCGGGCCTAGCATGGCGGCAGCCTGGGTCAGCGTCGCACCTGCGGCGTGGAGGAGGGTTGCGGTGGCAGCTGGATCTTTGCGGGCCGGGCAGGGCATCACTGCGGCGGCCTGGGCTTGGCGGGCCGCACCTGGCGTGGCTGCGGCCTGGTTCAGCGTCGCCGCGCCGGGCATCTCATCAGGGACCGCGGGCGTGGAAACAGGGGTCGGGGCACTCGCGCTGGCAGTGGCAACACAGGACTCACCCATCGGTAGCATCATCGGGGTCTAAGTCGTCGCCGCTCGGTCTGGCACTCGTCGTGCGGTTCTTCTCTCGTAGGCCTGAACCGCTGCAGCCATCTCCAGAAGCTCCGTGCGTCCCTCGCTGATCTGCCGTATAACCCTGGCCTCCAGTTGGTCGCAGAACTGGGCAAGCTCTTGATACCACCAGGCAGCGGAGCCTGGCTCTGGGTCTCTGCATCCAGACGCCATTTCCTCTGCGTCTCCTTCTTTTAACAGCAGGCTTCTGGCTCCCTTTCTGTCCCGACGTCTCTGAACGCCTCCGCTCTCATCACTTGCGAGACCAGGACTCTGCAGGGGATCTCTGGGTAGCCACACCTCTTCGTGGGCGGTAACTTCTCCCAGCGTGGGCTGCTGTTGTTTTTCAGCGCGCTTTTCATGGTGGCAATATGGCGGCGCTTCCAATTTTCCAAGCGGACCGCCCAGGCACATGGTCACCTGTCTGAACAGGTCTAGTCCTTATCCTGTTCGTGACGCCAGATGTGAAGCCCCACAAGTGTTGTGTCGGTGCATTACCTTCAGGGACTCCACATGGATGGAACAGTCTGGTCACAGGTAGGTAACCTTCTTCTAGGATTGTCGTGACGCCACTCTCAGAATTGCGGTCAGTGGAGACCGCCACTGCAGGTTAGGGGTGCCTGGGGCTGATGGTAGGTGCAGTCAGTTGTAGTAGCCTCCTGAGAGTGAGGCATGCCCCAGGGTCCCGTGTAGGTGTGTAGAACCACAAGGCGCAGAATAACTCAACACAAGCAGGATGTCTTTCAGGGGTTTTACTCACGGAAGGTGGCAGGGTGAGTAACCCGGGCGTAGCTGGGATGAACCAGGCTGGAACCAGGTGTCCTTCAGGCTGACTGATGAGGGTGGCTACCGACTCGCCTTCCTTAGCCCTTTACGTTTTGGGGTAACCCCGACTTTTAGTCCCTATGGGGGTCACCCAGGGAAGTTGCTGGCGCCTCTCTCCCCTTCTTTTTGGCTCGTTTGCTTGTAGCCTAGACCAGGACACTCCGGCTGCTTGCCTCCTGTGAACTATGGGCCCTAACTGTGGCTACGTGGCTGCGGACTCTGTAGTGTTGTCTTGGGGGTGTAAAGTGCCCCCTCATGCAGGTTTGGCAAAGGAAAGGTGAATCTATCCCTGCACTGGGACCTGCTACCCGTTTGGGCCTGGTTCTCCCTGACAGTCTCCTTACTTTCCACTCCGTTGCTCTCTCTTTAGCTGTGTGTGGATTTCGGGTAGCACTCCCAGGTGACCGTTCTCCCCCGTCGGTAGTCACTGCGCGGACGCTGTTAGACTGCCACAGCTCCAGGGTCTGCTCCTCACGTCTGCTTTCCCTGAGCTGCACACTAAACCGGCTCACTCGTGGGACCTGCACTGCTGCTCCTGTCTGAGCTCCACTTCCATGCTCCTCACTCCTCCACACTCTGCTTCAGACTGCTCTTCTCCTCCCCCTTCCTCTTTTCCCTTTTGTGCCTGCCTACGCCACCTAGCAACCAGGCTCTCTACCACACCCCTTGAGTGGAGATGGAGGCTTCGCCCCCTCCACCCCTCGGGTGGAGGTGGAGGCTTCGCCCCCTCCTGGGATCCCCAGGGGTCCTCTCAAAGGTACATGTGTGAGACCTGATCACTATGCGCCTGTGTAGTCACACCTCGGTCAGCCTTCTGGATTACCTGTGTTGTACTGTCCCCAGCATGGGTGCAGTACTCAGTGGTGCCTGACCAGGTCAGGGGCGCCACATGGGCATGGAGCAGAGCCGTGTGCACATGGAGCAGAGCTGTGTGCGTTTGTGGGCATGGAGCAAAGCCGTGTGCGCATGGAGCAGAGCCATGTGCGCCTGTGGGCATGGAGCAGAGCCATGTGCGCCTGTGGGCATGGAGCAGAGCCGTGTGCACATGGAGCAGAGCCGTGTGCGCCTGTGGGCATGGAGCAGAGCCGTGTGCACATGGAGCAGAGCCGTGTGCGTTTGTGGGCATGGAGCAAAGCCGTGTGCGCATGGAGCAGAGCCATGTGCGCCTGTGGGCATGGAGCAGAGCCATGTGCGCCTGTGGGTATGGAGCAGATTCGTGTGTGCCTGTAGGCATGGAGCAAAGCAGTGTGCGCCTGTGGGCATGGAGCAGAGCCGTGTGTGCCTGTGGGCATGGAGCAGAGCCGTGTGCGCCTGTGGGCATGGAGCAAAGCCGTGTGCGCCTGTGAGCATGGAGCATAGCCGTGTGCGCCTGTGGGCATGGAGCAGAGCCGTGTGCGCCTGTGGGCATGGAGCAGAGCCGTGTGTGCCTGTGGGCATGGAGCGAAGCCGTGTGCACCTGTGGGCATGGAGCAGAGCCGTGTGCGCCAGTGGGCATGGAGCAGAGCCGTGTGTGCCTGTGGGCATGAAGCAAAGCCGTGTGCGCCTGTGGGCATGGAGCAGAGCCGTATGCGCCTGTGGGCATGGAGCAGAGCTGTGTGGGCATGGAGCAAAGCAGTGTGTGCCTGTGGGCATGGAGCAGAGCCATGTGCACATGTGGGCATGGAGCAGAGCTGTGTGGGCATGGAGCAGAGCCGTGTGCGCCTGTGGGCATGGAGCAGAGCCGTGTGCACCTGTGGGCATGGAGCAGAGCCATGTGCGTCTGTGGGCCTCTCTGTCTCTCAGCTCATACACAGCACCATACTGTATATATAGGAGCACACTACAGCCCGTATTACATCTGTATATACTATATGTATATAGTATGGATGTGTGTGTACAGTATAGTGCTGTTGTGGAGCCCCGCAAACGCTGTGTCGGTGCATTACCTTCAGGGACTCCACGTAGATGGATCTGTCTGGTCACAGGTAGGAAACCTTCTTTGTAGTTTGTCGTGACGCCACTCTCAGATTTGCGGTCAGTGGGGACTGCCACTGCAGGTTAAGGGATGCCTGGGGCTGATGGTGGGTGCAGCCAGTTGTAGTAGCCTCCTGAGAGTGAGGCAAGCCCCAGGGCCCTGTGTAGATGTGTAGAACTACAAGGCGCAGAATGACTCAACACAGGCAGGATGTCTTTCAGGGTTTTTACTCACAGTTGATGGCAGGGTGAGTGACCCGGGCGTAGCTGGGATGAACCAAGTGGGAACCAGGTGTCCTTCAGGCTGACTTGTGAGGGTGACTACTAACTCGCCTTCCTTAGCCCTTGGTGGTTTGGGGTAACCCCGACTTTGAGTCCCTATGGGGGTCACCCAGGGAAGATGCTGCAGCCTCTCTCCCCTTCGTTTGCCGTTTGCTTGTCGCCTGGACCAGGCCACTCCAGCTGCTTGCCTCCTGTGACCTATGGGCCCTAACTGTGGCTACGTGGCTGCGGCTTTTGTGGTATTATGGCGTGGGCTTTGAGAGCCCCACACCGGCAGGTTTAGCAAAAGAAAGCTGGATCTATCTCCGCTTCGGGATCTGCCGCCCGTTTGGGCCTGGTACTCTCTAGCAGTCTCCTTACTTCCCACTCCGTTGCTCTCTCTCTAGCTGAAGATGGATTTCGGGTAGCCCTCCTAGTTGACCGTTCTCCCCCGTCGGTAGCCACTGCGCGGACGCTGTCAGACTACAGCAGCCCACGGGATCTGCTCCTCACTCGAGCTCCCTGGACTCTGCACTGCCTGGCTCACTGCTCCTCCTCTCCTGTTCTTGCCTACGCCACCTAGCAACCAGACTCTCTTACCACACCCCTTGAGAGGAGATGGAGGCTTTTGGCCCCCTCCACTATTCCAGTGAAGGTGAAGGCTTTTCCCCCTCCTGGGATCCCCAGGGGTCCTCTCAAAGGTATATGTGTGAGACCTGATCACTATGCGCCTGTGTACCACACCCCAGTCAGCCTTCTGGATTACCTGTGTTGTACTGTCCCCAGCATGGGTGCAGTACTCAGTGGGGCCTGACCAGGTCAGGGGCGCCACATTCCCCCTTAGTTATCACCAGCACGTCCTCGGGCTGCAAGACAACATTTTAAAATGCATAAAACATTAAAACATGGTAAAACATTTTAAGACCACCAGCTATCATACATCACCACCCTCCACCCACAAGTCCGTTAACCCACCCAAACCCTTTCAGGAGGCAGGTCACCGGTCCTTTTGGTAACCAGATCTGGGCCATCTACTTCCCCAGACCTTTCCTCCAATCTGCCTCTCCCGTTGGCCGCGCCTTCAGCCACTTCTGGCAGGATGTAGAGGCGGCTTTCATGGGCTGGTGGTTTCAGGGTATACCTGGCCTGGTGGATCCGCGCCTTCAGCCTCTTCTGGCAGGATGTAGAGGCGGCCTCCACAGTTGGTGCTGACCAGGTACCCTCTTTGTGGTGGAGAGCCAGGCCCCATAAACAGGCATGCTCTCTGGTCGCAGGTGAGCCAAGGCCCTATATACGGACGGGCTCCTCCTGGTTGCAGACGAGCCAAGCCCCTAAACAGGCTGACTCTGGTAGTGGTGCCTCTGGTGTAACTATTTACACTGCGAGAGTTTGTGGCTATAGCCAGTTCATAGCCTTAAGGTTTATGGTTTTCTCACACAAGTTTATGTGGGCACATACTTAAACGTAAACGTTGCAAAACTTCAAACTTTTCAAAACTTTAACTTGCTGCATGCTTTCTTCTTGCTTTATGTGAACTTTGCTCCTGTTTCCTCCTTACCAGGGCTTGGGCCTGTAGGGCTGCGGCACCTGTTGCTTTCTCCATCTCTGTCTTTTCTTTCTTCTTCTGTATCTGTTTCTTTTTCTGTATCTGTTTCTTTTTCTGTTGAGACAGCAGGTTCACTGTAAGGATTGCTGGAACATGGTGTAACATCCAGTGCATACCATCCTCGTTCTCCTTGGTGCATGGTGAATTCCACTGAATCTCCTGTCCGTAGGTTCCTTCCTGGATGTCCTCTGGGCAAATGGGCTCTAACGTCTCTTCTGTTAACAAAGATGCCTTCCTTCATACCAGGAGCTACTATGAAGCCATATCCTGATTTCAAGCTGAAGTCTTCTACTACACCACGACAAAGTGGACCTCTGACCTGGGATTTGGCTCTTCTTAAAGACCGTTTCTCTTCCAAGTCTCTGGCTGTTACTTCATCTTTCTTCTCTGGAGACTGCTGTGCATGGGAAAACTTTGTTCTGCTGCGGCGCCGTGTCTTGCGGGCTGGATTCTGCGAAGTACAGCTTACAAGCTCCCAGGTGGGGCGGTTGAGCAGGTCTTCTTCAGCAGGAGGTGTCAGGTCTTCCTCGTCCCAGCGGGAATATGGCAGCATCTCCGGCTCTGGGACTAGCACTGCCGCTGGCTCCGGGGGCAACTGCTCAGCTTCTTGCCCTCCCCTCCCCCTTAGTTCTTCGCTGCACTCTGGTCGTGGCAGCGCTGGGGATGAGTGTTCCTCAGCTGGCCCAGGCGGTGGACTCTTCGGCGTGGTTGCCGCAGGGGTTGCCTTAGGGGTGTGCGGAGGGAGCATGTACTGGTCCACCATCTCCTGTGGGAACTTGGCCTCCAGGTCAGCCTTCAGCTGCCAGTATGCGGGGTCCTCACCTACCAGGGATTTCCTAGTAGGGACTTCCTTAGACTGGGGAGCGGTGTCTGCTCTGGCCCTGCAGGCCGGGATAAATGGTGATGTAGTCTTTTCTTGGCGGGCCGCGCAGGGCATCGCTGCGCTGTGCGTCGCTGCAGCGATCGGAGCTTGGCGGGCCGCACCTGGCGTGGCTGCGGCCTGGTTCAGCACCTCACTTGCGGCGCGGACGAGCGTTGCTGCTGCGGCGGGGTCTCGGCGGGCCGGGCCTAGCATGGCTGCGGCCTGGGTCAGCGTCACACCCGCGGCATGGATGAGGGTCGCGGTGGCAGCCGGTTCTCTGCGGGCCGGACTTGGCGTTACTGCAGGGACCGGGTCTTGGTGGGCCGAGCAGGGCATCGCTGCGGCGGCCGGGGCTTGGCGGGCCGCACCTGGCGTGGCTGCAGCCTGGTTCAGCGTCGCCGCGCCGGACGCCTCTTCAGGGACTGCGGACGTGGCAGCAGGGATCGGGGCACTCGCGCTGGCAGGGGCATCACTGGACTCACCCATCGTTGGCAGCATCGGGGTCTGAGTCGTCACCGCCCGGTCTGGCACTTGGCGCGCGGCTCTCCCCTCATAGGCCTGAACCGCCGCGGTCATCCACAGAAACTCCGTCCGTCCCTCTCTGATCAGCCTTCCGACCCTGGCCTCCAGTTGATCGCAGAACTCGGCGAGCTCCCGACTCCACCAGGCAGCGGAGCCTGGCTCTGGGTCTCTGCATTCAGACGCCATTTTCCCTAACAACAAGCTGCTGGCTTCTTTTCCGTTCCGCCGTCTCTGGACGCTTCCGCTCTCTTCACAAGCGAGGTCAGAACTCTGCAGGGGATCTCTGGGTAGCCACACCTCTTCGTGGGCGGTAACTTCTTCCAGCGCGGGCTGCTGTTGTTTTTCAGCGCGCTTTTCATGGTGGCAATATGGCGGCGCTTCCAATTTTTCAAGCGGACCGCCCAGGCACATGGTCACCTGTCTCAACAGGTCTAGTCCTTATCCTGTTCGTGACGCCAGATGTGGAGCCCCGCAAACGCTGTGTCGGTGCATTACCTTCAGGGACTCCACGTAGATGGATCTGTCTGGTCACAGGTAGGAAACCTTCTTTGTAGTTTGTCGTGACGCCACTCTCAGATTTGCGGTCAGTGGGGACTGCCACTGCAGGTTAAGGGATGCCTGGGGCTGATGGTGGGTGCAGCCAGTTGTAGTAGCCTCCTGAGAGTGAGGCAAGCCCCAGGGCCCTGTGTAGATGTGTAGAACTACAAGGCGCAGAATGACTCAACACAGGCAGGATGTCTTTCAGGGTTTTTACTCACAGTTGATGGCAGGGTGAGTGACCCGGGCGTAGCTGGGATGAACCAAGTGGGAACCAGGTGTCCTTCAGGCTGACTTGTGAGGGTGACTACTAACTCGCCTTCCTTAGCCCTTGGTGGTTTGGGGTAACCCCGACTTTGAGTCCCTATGGGGGTCACCCAGGGAAGATGCTGCAGCCTCTCTCCCCTTCGTTTGCCGTTTGCTTGTCGCCTGGACCAGGCCACTCCAGCTGCTTGCCTCCTGTGACCTATGGGCCCTAACTGTGGCTACGTGGCTGCGGCTTTTGTGGTATTATGGCGTGGGCTTTGAGAGCCCCACACCGGCAGGTTTAGCAAAAGAAAGCTGGATCTATCTCCGCTTCGGGATCTGCCGCCCGTTTGGGCCTGGTACTCTCTAGCAGTCTCCTTACTTCCCACTCCGTTGCTCTCTCTCTAGCTGAAGATGGATTTCGGGTAGCCCTCCTAGTTGACCGTTCTCCCCCGTCGGTAGCCACTGCGCGGACGCTGTCAGACTACAGCAGCCCACGGGATCTGCTCCTCACTCGAGCTCCCTGGACTCTGCACTGCCTGGCTCACTGCTCCTCCTCTCCTGTTCTTGCCTACGCCACCTAGCAACCAGACTCTCTTACCACACCCCTTGAGAGGAGATGGAGGCTTTTGGCCCCCTCCACTATTCCAGTGAAGGTGAAGGCTTTTCCCCCTACTGGGATCCCCAGGGGTCCTCTCAAAGGTACATGTGTGAGACCTGATCACTATGCGCCTGTGTACCACACCCCAGTCAGCCTTCTGGATTACCTGTGTTGTACTGTCCCCAGCATGGGTGCAGTACTCAGTGGTGCCTGACCAGGTCAGGGGCGCCACACTGTGTATACACTATATGCAGACCCCAGCCTCTATATTATATTCAGCAGGTACGGAAAGTATTCAGACCCCTTTTCAAACTTTTCACTCTTTGTTTCATTGCAGCCATTTGGTAAATTCAAAAAAGTTCATTTTTTTCTCATTAATGTACACTCTGCACCCCATCCCCCATCTTGACAGAAAAAGACAGAAATTTAGAAAGTTTTGCACATTTATTAAACAAGAATACTTTCCGTACCCACTGTATATGCAGCCAGCAGCCTCTAGATTTACATATATATATATATATATATATATATATATATATATACATACAGCCTCTAAATTATATATACACACGGCCAGCAGCCTGAATCCTCAATTTATTAATATATATATATATATATATATATATATATATATATATATATACTTGCTGTAGTACCCGGTTATTGCCCAGGATAGTAACTGTCTCTCTGTCTCCCTCCCAGTCTCTGTCTGTCTGTCTCTTTCCTTATCTGTCTGTGTCTGCCTCTATCTATTTCCATCTCTGTCTGTCTTTGTATCAGTCTATCTGTCTCTATATCTATGTTTCTGTGTCTGTTTGTCTCTCTTTGTCTGTGTCTGTCTGTCTCTCTCTATCTCTTTGTCAGTCTCTCTCTCTTTCCCCGTCTGTCTCTTTCCCCATCTGTCTCTTTCCCTGTCTGTCTCTTTCCCCGTCTGTCTCTTTCCCATCTGTCTCTTAGTTGGTTGGTTGGTTAGGGGGCAACTTTGTCCCTCTTTCCCTTCTTTAAAAGTTGGGAGGTATGCCAATTTGGTCTAACAGAAGATTAGTAAATATTTAGAGGTGTTGTCTGCTGTATAGGGGATAGAATCATTTGATAACATTCTTTCCAGAGAAGATGCCCAAAAGTGAAGGTCCAATATTTTAACCCCTCAGTAGGTATTTTTAAAAAGATAGAATCTATACAGTGTAATTTGCTACTATGCAGGCTGCACTATGGAAATACTGTAAGTGCATTGCAATCAATACATGTAATGTAACGAGAGCTATTATTCACAGTCCCTGTCTCCCTTGCAAGCAATAGCCCTGAAATTAGGTTCAGTCAAAATCACTTTAATGATTCAACATAATTTGGCCCTCAGGGAGGAACCTTTATGTCTACTCTGTGCTGCTTTATTATGCATTATATTTTTTTCATTTGTTCTTTATTTTTTAGGTAGTATATTAACAAACATTTACATTGGTGGGACACCCTAAGCTTAGCCTTGGGCAAATTTCATGCAAAGGCTTTATAAAAACTTATGAAACATTACAATGCTGTAGATCATTCTTTTGTATCTTGCGACGCCCTGGCGCCGCCAGGTGGTCGCAGAGGAACAATTCACCCGACATAACACCATCCCACATCAGGTACCATCTGCCACAAAATCCTAGCCACCCCCTGTCACGCTTCCGGTGTCCCGAGACCGCTCCGTACCCTCTGATCCGGCCTCTGTGTCCCGAGACCACTCCGTACCCACTGATCCGATCTCTGTGTCCCGGCACCGCTCCGTACCCACTGATCCGGTCTCTGTGTCCCCGGTTCCTCTGCGCCCTGTTACCGGCCTTCTGTCCTTACCTCTGGCTCCTGGGCTTCACGCATGCGCGTTAGGGAGCGGGCGCGCTCAGTCACCTGGTCTTATATGGCCAGCATCCCTGGAACAGGATGTGGCTGATTGCAGGTGCAGGGTATAAAAGACTTCCTGTTACTTATGGGTGGTGCCTGTTCAATGTGTTCCCATAGCTAGGTGTTCAGGACCCTTTGTACTTTGTCTCCAGATTAACTCTGTCTCTTCCTCAGAGCCTGTCTGCCGCCCTAACATTGTCCCGATTGCGGAGCCCGAGGAAGTGTCCTGTGACTGTCTGCTGTAGATCCCACCATCATCCCTCAGTCTGATCCTGTCACCGGTTCCTGGTAAACCTCACTCTGCACTTCTCGTCTGGATCCGGACACTGTTTGCTGTTCCTTCTCGGCACCTGAACCCGGTTCCAGTCATCCGTCCTGCCTACGGTTCTCTTTGGACTCTTGCAGACTTCTGTAGGACTTGGACTCAGTACCTCCCGTGTTCCGGCTACCATGCATCTAGGCACTCTGGCGGGGTGACCGGACAGTCCCTGTATATGGGTTAGCTCCAGGTTTCCTCTCTGGGGGAGTCCGGTGAACAGCCCAGTGAACCACCACCAGGACGTTACACCCCCCTCAGGGTAGGAAGGACACACCAGTGGGCAGGACCAGGTGGATTGGGAGCGCCCACCTAGGGGTCTTGAGAATCCGGGGGTGGGAACACAGTCAGTTGAGTTAGAGTGGAAGTTCGAGTTGGAGTTGAGCAGAGAGTGGAGGACAAGGCTGTGCCTAGTGAAGGGTAGCCAGGGTAGTGGCCCTGGTCTACTGGCTAGGTGGCAAGCAGTGGACCGTGTCCAAAGGCGACGAGAGTCCGGTCGCGGGAAATCCAGAGTGGACCGGGACAGGGTTGGGGCCCGCCGCTACCGACAGCGGAGATCAGGTCTGGAAACCATGCACAGGCGGGGTACCTGGACCTTAGTTAGAAGACAGTTGCAAGCCCCTTCTCTAATTAACCAGGCCGGGAGCAAGGTTCCAGACGTTGTTCCAGAAGTGTTAGCCCAGGTAGAGCTAAACATCAGCCCACCGCGGGGGATAGGGTATCCGCAAACACCCACTGAGATCCCAAGAGTCAGTTTTCACGGACATGACTCCCAACCACAACAGCAACGGGAGTGGACTTCCCCATTCCATATGGAGTTGTCCAGAATTGAGAAAGTTACAGAGTGCCGGAGGAAGGGACATCGGTACAGCAGCCGGGTGTGGGACCCGAGTACACCTGAATGCGGCAGCCGGCCACTGACACCTTGGTTTACCAGCAGACTTGTGTGCAATTATTCAACAGTGAATACACCAACATCCCCCGGTCCGGCCCGGCGCGCCAACTCCAGCCTACATCATTCCCCGTGTCCTGGACACTGAGCCTCGGGGCATCCATCCCTACCCACGGAGGGGTTAACACCAAGCTGCCATCCCACCCCCCGGGTGCTCTCCAACGGCAGCGGTGGTACTACATCTTACCACACACCGTGGGTGGTGTCACGAAGTATCCACAACAATCCCCATACATATACACCCCTTAAATTTGAGTGTCCACGCAACCCCCAGGTCAGGAGACCCCTCGAGCAACTCCGGATCCGAGGAGCCTGGCTGCTGCTGACTTGGGGGCGGCACAATCTCATAGAAGAAAGGTAAGGGAGAATTTATTATTCGGTTCTGCCAAAATTTTCTTATTTTTTGATTTTAAGCACGTTTATAAAAACATTTGCTCCAAGTCCATAATTTTTATATTACCTAAGTTTATCATAAAGGCACGTCCATGGTATTGTCACATTTATGTGTACCACCCCGCTCTCAGCATTCGAGCTGCTCGGATCCAGACCTGCTGTGGGTGGCTCGAGGGTCTCCGGACCCGGGGGTCTCACGGTCACTTCAATCAAAAAGGGGGTTATAGTGGTGGTGGATGTAGGACGTATATGTACGGGCTGAGCCATATTAAGTTCGTGACGCCACCCACGGTGTGTGGTGAGGTTGGACACCACCGCTACAGTTACGGGGCACCCGGGGGAGATGTTATGCAGCAAATTGTTAACCCCTCCGTGGGCAGGGATGGTGGCCCCGGGACCCGTTGGGGCTTTGGTGCAGGGAGATGGGCGACCGCAGGGTGCTGCTGTACTCACTATTGAAGGAAACACACGAGTCTCTAGTAAACCAAGGTTATGGTGGTCGGTGCCCGCAGCCGACTGCGTTCTGGTCCCCCACCCGGCTGGTGGTCTCTGTCTTTCTCCTGCACCTTTGTAAGATGGTGGATTGCCTGTGCTTGCAACTTCAGGAGTCCGCTCCCGGCTGGATGTGGCCTAAGGAGCCCTTGCCCGCAGACGCTGGCCCGTGGGATCTCTGAGCCCTGGCGGTGGCCTTCTATCCCCCTCAGTGGGCTGTTATCTTCTAATAGGGACTCTGAGTGGGACAGTACCACTAGTCCTGACTTCAATCGGTAAATTAACCGGTTCCAGTAGATTCTGGTCCTAGCTTCAGGGTCCGAGCACCCCCCTGTGTGCTCCGGTTTCCGAGTCGGTTCCGGGGGTCGGTACCGGCGGGCTACAACCCTGTCCCGGTCCACCTCGGTTCCACCGAGCCGTCTTCCCGTTTCCTGCAGATGGAGACCGCCATCTGCCTCCTAGCCACTGGCACCAGGGCTCCTACCCTGGCGCCGTTCAATTTGGCGTATTCACCTCTGCTGGAGCTGCACCCAGCTCCAGCCCACACTCCTTTCCAACTTGAACTCTAACTCTCGACTCACTACTTTCCCGCCCCCGGGCTGTCCAGAATCCTTTGTGGGCGTCTTCCAACCACCTGGTTCCGCCCCCTGGTGTGTCTACCCAGCCCCGAGGGGGGTGACTAGGGTTTTGAAGGTTGGCTGATGTCACCTGTGAGGGAAAGGTGTAGTGCAGGGGCCAATTTGTGACTCCCTGGCCCGGCCAGGGCGCCACGCTACCCCTTGGTTAAACACAGACCGTCCGCGGGCTGTTCGACCACCACCGGTTTATTTTTCTAACAGCAAAAGGGGATAAAAGGGGATAAAACATTTACAAGCATAATAACATATTTACATTTATGGATACTTTGGTTTCTTCCCTTAACGGGAGGCATTTTACTTTAACGTTGCATTAAACATTTTTATTAACCGGGACGGGACAGGGCCATGTCCTTTTCACCTTAGCCACCCAAACAAACCTAGCCCTGGTGCCACTGCTAAGCACTGGTGTGCACCCCTTTTCCCCAGTCCAGGAAACTGGTCCAGGTGGGGCCCACACGGGCCGAGTAATAAGTTCTTTACCCGGCAGTCTCACCCAGAGGCCCCACGTCCAGGGGACCCCTGACCTGGAGGGTAGCCACTGGTTTTCATTGTGATGGGACCTCGGCCTACTCTGCCACAGGCCCTTCCTCCAAACAGCCTCTCCGGAGACTGCGGCATTATGAAAAAGGGTGGTCTGGAGCTATTTACAAGACCCAATAGTTTATGGGTTGGCCTGCAAGTTCTTAAGCGGGCTTTACACGCTACGATTTCGCTACAGCGATCTCGTTGGGGTCACGGATTTTGTGACGCACATCTGGCCGCTGTAGCGATGTCGTAGCGTGTGACTCCTAGGAGCGATTTTGGATCATTGCAAAAACGTCCAAAATCGCTCCTCGTTGATATGGGGGTCCGCTGCCAGTTATTGCTGCTGTCGCAGGGGCGAAGTTGTTTCTCGTTCCTGCGGCAGTGCACATCGCTACATGTGACGCCGCAGGAACGAGGAACATCTCCTTACCTGCCTCCGGCCACAATGCGGAAGGAAGGAGGTGGGCGGGATGTTACGTTCCGCTCATCTCCGCCCCTCCGCTTTCATTGGGCGGCCGCTTAGTGACGTCGCTGTGACGCCGAACAGACCGCCCCCTTAGAAAGGAGGCAGTACGCCGGTCACAGCGACGTCGCTATGCAGGTAAGTATGTGTGACGGGGGTGCAAGATTTTGTGCGCGACGGGCAGCGATATGCCCGTTTCGCACAAACGATGAGGGTGGGTCGCATGCTAGCGATATCGGGCCGGATATCGCAGCATGTAAAGCCACCCTTAGCCGTGTCTTTTTATAAAGGCATTTAAACTGGAAACATCAAAGGGTCCCAATTGGGAACTGAACTTTTTTTTTTTTTGGTAGCCGGGAACCACTACCTCTTTAACACTCTGAATCAGATGAGAATCTTGGTTAATTGGCATTCATTCATACATCTATTTACACGATCAACATGCAACACCCCTAGATTGTACTCTCCCTGTATCCAAGTGGGAGCTGACCGAAGTTAGGGCTTGTGGACCTTCTGGGCCCAATACTCTCGTGTGGGGCTAGTGGAGGCCTCTCCCAGCTCTGCCGCAGGTTCCTTTTCACATACTCCTGGATCTGCCAGTACTGTCTCTGTTGCTTGATGTCCCACTGGGCAGTGGGGGGAAGAGTTTCAGGTACCTCAACGTCCAGTTCTAGATCCACCGGCAACCTTCCAGGCCGGGCTCTCATTAGGTACGCAGGCGTGCACTTAGTGGAGCTGCAGGGGATATTATTGTACATGTCCACCAAGTCGGTCAGCTTCTCGGGCCACAAGTTCCGCTCCTCCAGGGGCAGGGTCTTGAGGAGGTAAAAGGACTAAGTGGTTCATCTTCTGACACATCCCGTTAGTCTGGGCATGGTAGGCCGTGGTCCGGATCTTCTTGCACCCATACAGGTTGCAGAACTCCTGAAACACCTCCGCCTTGAAGGCAAGGCCCTGGTCCGTGAGCACCTTCTCCGGGTAGCCATGCGGCCAGCAGAAGTATGCTTGAAAGACTCTGGCTGCAGTGTGGCTCGTTAAATCCTTGACAGGGACCACCACCATGAATCTGGAATAGTGGTCTATGATGGTCAGGGCATATGTATATCCACTCTGGCTAGGCGTAAGCTTGACATGGTCCAGAGTGACCAACTCCAACGGCTGGCGGGTGACAATCGGCTGCAGCGGGGCCTTCTGACTGGTTTCATTCCGTCTTCTCAGCGCACAGGGGCCACACTCTCTGCACCAGGCCTCTACGGACTATTGCATCCCACTCCAGTAGAAGCGCTCCCTCAACAGCATCTCTAACTTCTTCCAGCCGAAGTTTCCAGCCCCATCATGGTAAGCCTTCAGGACCTTGCGTATGTACACCTGCGGCACCACCAGCTGGCAGACCTTCTCGTGCGTTTTCGGGTTAATCAGTCCCCTGTACAGCTTTCCTTGTTGCAGGTAAAGGCGGTCCCTCTCTTTCCACAACCGTTGAGCTTCGATGAGAGCTGTAGGTTCTAGTCGAGAATCACCTTGGGCAATCATCATTTTTGACAAGCTGGACTGTGGGTTCCTGATCTTGAGCTTCCTGCCACCCCTGGCAGGGTAACAGGTCAAAGTTCGCTTGCTGCTGGCCAACATAGGACTTTTCGTCCCTCGGCTGATGGAACCCGGGCAGCTCGATCTCCTCCAACCCATCTTCCTCCACCCCTTCATTGGGCAGGTGCGGCATTTGGGACAATGCATCTGCGTTGTTGTTCTTGCGGCCGGCCCTGTACTTAATGGTGAAGTCATAGTTGGCTAGCCGGGCCACCCATCACTGCTCCAGGGCACCCAATTTTGCCGTGTCCAGATGCGTCCAAGGGTTGTTTTCCGTGTAAGCGGTGAACTTTGCCGATGCCAGGTAATGTTTGAACCTTTCTGTTACTGCCCAGCTGAGTGCCAAGAACTCCAACTTGAAGGAGCTGTAATTCTCGGGATTCCTCTCTGTCGGCCGAAGCTTCGTGCTTGCATAGGCGATCACCTTCTTCCTGCCATCATGCATTTGGGACAGGACAGCACCTAAGCCCATGTTGCTGGCATCTGTGTAAAGAATGAACGGGAGTCCATAGTCGGGATAGGCCAGGATTTCCTCCCCCATCAGGGCTGACTTCAATTGCTGGAAGGACTCCTCGTGCTTCTCGCCCCAGGCAAACGGGGGTCCGGGCGTTCTGCCATTCTTGGTCTGTCCCACGAGGAGGTCTTGCATGGGCGCGGCCATCTTGGTGTACCCCTTGATAAAGCGATGGTAGTAGCCCTCCAGGCCCAGGAACTGCCTCACCTCTTTTACCGTGGTAGGTTGCGGCCAACTCTGGATGGTGGTGATTTTCTCGGGGTCCGGGGCCACTCCTTCATTACTTACCACATGCCCGAGGTACTGCACTTTGGGCTTCAACAGGTGGCACTTAGAGGGCTTTAACTTCATCCCGTACTTGGAGAGGGCTGCAAACACTTCTGCCAGGTGCTCTAGATGAGCTTTATATGTCTTGGAATAAACGATCATATCATCCAGGTACAGCAGCACAGTCTCGAAGTTAAGGTGCCCCAAGCAACACTGCATGAGCCTCTGGAAGGTTCCCGTGGCATTGCACAGCCCAAAAGGCATGTTGTTCAACTCACAGAGTCCCATTGGGGTAGCGAACGCAGTCTTCTCGCGGTCTTCCTCCGCAACTGCCACCTGCCAGTAGCCACTAGTGAGGTCAAGGGTAGAGAAATAATTAGCAGTCTTCAGCGCGGCTAACGACTCTTCAATGCAAGGAAGAGGGTACTGTTGTGAATGTTAGTTATGTCTTGGCTGCTGGGAGGCTCCCTCTGGTTTGGACAGAGACCAGGTGGGTTGTGCAGTGGGTGTTTCCTTTCCTAACTCTCTGCTTATTTAAGTCCTGGTCTGATTGCAGGCTGTTGCCGGATGTCAGTTGTTCTTTGTATCTCCAGCCTGCTTAATCCTGCTCTACATCACATCCACTCCAGATAAGTTCTTGCTCTTTATTTATTGCCTGGTTCTTTTGCTTATCTGGGTTTGTCATTTGTTGTGGTTGGTTTCTGTTTATTTCCTTCCAGGGATTTTCCCCCTCAGTAGATTGTTGAGGAACTCCCTGCAGTTCTGTGTGGAGTATTGCTCCTTTGGGTCCATGTGTTTGTGGCTTGTTGAATTACTTATAATTCTTGTTTTCTGTTCATTGGTATGACAAGGGCACCTGGTATAGGACGGAGTTCAGATCGAGCGATCTGAGGGCCTTTTTGTACTATCAGGAAGTTGGTATTTTGCAGGGTTTTTCTCTGGCTACCATCAGTCCCTTTCCTGTCCTTTCCTATTTTAGGCCTGCGCCACACATCCGTGCCTCCGGTACGTTTTTGGCATTTTTTACACGTACCGGAGACACGTGCTGATGTTGACACAGTATTTTTAATATAAAAAGCCTCACGTCAGTGTTTGCGCACGGAGCGTGTGTCCGTTCCGTGCGTACGTTTGAGCGTGCCGAAAAAGCGCTGACATGTCCGTTTTCCACCGGCATAACGTCCTCACGGATCCATTAAATCCTATGGGTCCGTGTTTACACGTACGTGATACGGATGGCCTCCGTATGCTATCCGTGTGGTCCGTGTCCGTGTTTTAATTAGAAAGGTTGTTACAATCTCAAATACTTTCAGGTGGCGTAGCTAACATATTTTTTTTGCACAAAACTAACTATGCATTTGCAGAAGGAGTGAGCAAGCAAGCAGTTGTAGTTCTGTGTATTGTAAGATATATTTTCAGCAAAATTTCGGCTTCGAAATATAATAATGGCACCACGGGTGGACATGGAGAAACTGATAACAGCTGTCGAGACTCACCCACCATTATGGGATACACGTGTTGATGGTTACCATGACCGACTGACAGTTGACCGCCATTGGAATCAAGTAGCTGAGGAAGTGTACCCCAATAATGCATGGGCTAGATGTTCGCCTGCAAAGCGTGCTAAATATGGTAAGTTGTTGTATGTTTTTATATTTATTTTTTTAATATATATATTAGGATTTTTCAAATAATTACAAACTGTGAATGTTTTGTTATAGTTATGTTGTTTTTAAGTTAAAAAATCTTTGTGAAGAATTGGTATATGTACTACTCTATATATTGAGTTCATGTTAAATTTTTAAAAAGTTAACCAAACATTTCATAACTTACAAAAATCAAAGTATACTTATTTTTGTAATCTGACTTTGAATTCTTCATGAAGTTAATTAATTAACTGATTAAACTGTCATGTGTTTTTAAATTCCCTGTTTTATTAGTCTAATTTTAGTATCACAATTTCAATTCATGTTTTTTTATTTTTAATATTTTTTTTTTATTTAGTTAAATGACATTTCAATATCATGACCTACATGAATAAAATAATATTTCTAGTAATTTATTGCCAAATGTTATTGCTAAAAAAAAAACAAATGGAAAATTTAAATATATATGACAATTAGTGATGAGCGAGTACTAAAAAGCTCGGGTGCTCGAAGCTCGGGCCGAGCCTCCCAAGATACTCGTGTACTCGGCCCGAGCAACGAGCCCAATGTTATCCTATGGGAGACCCGAGTATTTTTGTGAAATGACCTCCCGGCAGCATGGAGAAACCCTAAAAATGTCACAAAAGTCTCAGAAGAGTGCTCAAATGACATGGCAACAGCATGGGGAAGACCCCTTGAAGCATTTATCACTCAAAAGTCACAGCTGTGAACAATTTTGTCCGCGTTTTACGCCATTTTTACGGACTCACCAGAAAACCTTCCAAAATGACCCCAAAATGATTTTTCATGGCGGAAATGTTAAGGGCACATACCCAATAGTGAGATAGAGCTGGTGTATGTTACTTTTTGAGATCAATACATGAAAGATTTTACGTGAAAACATTGTGTGGCACTCCGATGTCCCTGAGAAGAGACGTACATGAAGGCCTCTTGAGTCTAATGTGCCCATTTTGAGGAAGTGAGTCTTTGTAGTATTTTCCTTTGCCAGGGCAGTCCTAAATTGTGAGGTTCACCAATGCCCCTGCATACAGACGTGCATGAGGGCCTCAAAACATTAAGTGTCCATTGTCAGGAAGTGGGTGTATTATAGTATAGCCCTTAGGCAGGGCAGCCAAAAATTGGGAGGCTCCACATTGTCCCTGGGTAGAGACGTGCATGATGGCCTTTAAACCTGAAGTGCCCATTGTAAGGAAGTGGGTCTATTTCAGTATAGCCCTTTGCCAGGGCAGCCAAAAATTGGGAGGCTCCACATTGTCCCTGGGTAGAGACGTGCATGAGGGCCTCAAAACATTAAGTGTCCATTTTAAGGAAGTGGGTGTATTTCAGTATAGCCCTTAGGCAGGGCAGCCAAAAATTGGGAGGCTCCACATTGTCCCTGGATAGAGACGTGCATGATGGCCTTTAAACCTGAAGTGCCCATTGTAAGGAAGTGGGTCTATTTCAGTATAGCCCTTTGCCAGGGCAGCCAAAAATTGGGAGGCTCCACATTGTCCCTGGGTAGAGACGTGCATGAGGGCCTCAAAACATTAAGTGTCCATTTTAAGGAAGTGGGTGTATTATAGTATAGCCCTTAGGCAGGGCAGCCAAAAATTGGGAGGCTCCACATTGTCCCTGGATAGAGACGTGCATGATGGCCTTTAAACCTGAAGTGCCCATTGTAAGGAAGTGGGTCTATTTCAGTATAGCCCTTTGCCAGGGCAGCCAAAAATTGGGAGGCTCCACATTGTCCCTGGGTAGAGACGTGCATGAGGGCCTCAAAACATTAAGTGTCCATTTTAAGGAAGTGGGTGTATTATAGTATAGCCCTTAGGCAGGGCAGCCAAAAATTGGGAGGCTCCACATTGTCCCTGGATAGAGACGTGCATGATGGCCTTTAAACCTGAAGTGCCCATTGTAAGGAAGTGGGTCTATTTCAGTATAGCCCTTTGCCAGGGCAGCCAAAAATTGGGAGGCTCCACATTGTCCCTGGGTAGAGACGTGCATGAGGGCCTCAAAACATTAAGTGTCCATTTTAAGGAAGTGGGTGTATTATAGTATAGCCCTTAGGCAGGGCAGCCAAAAATTGGGAGGCTCCACATTGTCCCTGGATAGAGACGTGCATGATGGCCTTTAAACCTGAAGTGCCCATTGTAAGGAAGTGGGTCTATTTCAGTATAGCCCTTTGCCAGGGCAGCCAAAAATTGGGAGGCTCCACATTGTCCCTGGGTAGAGACGTGCATGAGGGCCTCAAAACATTAAGTGTCCATTTTAAGGAAGTGGGTGTATTATAGTATAGCCCTTAGGCAGGGCAGCCAAAAATTGGGAGGCTACACGTTGTCCCTGGGTAGAGACGTGCATGAGGGCCTCAAAACATTGTTCCCATTGCAAAGGAGCGGGTCTCCTGTCGTTGTAATGTCCATTCTGCAAAGAATGGGCGAAAAAATTTACCACTGGGGGTATACCTGAAACAAAGACCTAACTATTGTAACGGTCATCATGATGGCGCATGAGGAGAAGGAGGAGCAGTCCAGCGATTATCCAAAGTCGAGAAGTGTACCCATGGGTGAGTGGAGGTACATGGCAAACTTTAAATTCCGCTCTCATTTGCTGGTGGTGTGGTGAAGTCTGGCCCAATCCAACCCTTGTTCATCTTTATCAGAGTCAGCCTGTCAGCATTTTCAGTTGACAGGCGGGTGCGTTTATCTGTAATGATTCCACCTGCGGCACTAAAAACACGCTCTGACAAAACGCTAGCAGCAGGGCAGGCCAGGACTTCCAAGGCGTAGAGAGCCAATTCATGCCACGTGTCCAGCTTGGATACCCAATAATTGTAAGGCACAGAGGAATGTCGGAGTACAGTTGTTCGATCTGCAAGGTACTCCTTCAGCATCTGGGCAAACTTAGGATTTCTTGTGGCACTACCCCGCACCTCAGGGGCTGTGGTACGTGAGGGGCTGAGAAAACTGTCCCACATCTTAAAGACTGTTCCCCTACCTCTGGCGGATTGGACTTGTGCCTCTCTCGGCTGTACGCCTCGGTTGTCCACTGATTCCTGACCTATGCCGCTAGCGTTTTGTGAGGGGAATGCTTTGCCTACTTCCGTGAGTATGGCCTTCCGAAACTGCTGCATTTTGGTTGACCTCTCATCCACGGGAATAAGAGACAAAAAGTTCTCCTTGTAGCGTGGGTCTAACAGTGTTACCAACCAGTAATGATTGTCGGCCAAGATGTTCTTAACGCGAGGGTCACGAGACAGGCAGCTTACCATAAAGTCAGCCATGTGCGCCAGACTCTTAACAGCCAGGACTTCAGTAGCCTGACCAACAAGATGACTGAACATGCTGTCCTCCTCCTCCTCCTCCTCCTCCTCCTCCTCATCTACCCTGTCCTCTGGCCAGCCACGCTGAATCGAGGATATGACTGGTGTGCATGTCATATCCTCAATTTGGCCGGAGAGTTGCTCCATGTCTTCATCCTCCTCCTCGTCATAGTCCTCCACTGCACGTTGTGATGAGACGAGGCTGGGCTGTGTGTTATCACCCACACCCACTACTGTTTCTTGCTGCAACTCATCGCGCTCCGCCTGCAATGCATCATGTTTGTTTTTCAGCAGGGACCGTTTTAGAAGGCAGAGTAGCGGTATGGTGACGCTAATAATGGCGTCATCACCACTCACCATCTTGGTGGAGTCCTCAAAGTTTTGGAGGATGGTACATAGGTCTGACATCCATCTCCACTCCTCAGGTGTTATGTGTGGAGTTTGACCCATTTCCCGACGGCTTAGGTGATGCAGGTACTCAACAACTGCCCTCTTCTGCTCACATATCCTGACCAACATGTGCAGAGTTGAATTCCAACGCGTGGGGACATCACACACCAGTCTGTGAGCCGGAAGATGCAAACGGCGCTGAAAGCCGGCAAGGCCGGCTGAAGCAGTAGGTGACTTTCGAAAATGTGCAGACAGGCGGCGAACTTTTACCAGCAGATCAGACAGCTCTGGGTATGACTTTATAAACCGCTGAACCACGAGGTTGAGCACATGGGCCACGCATGGAACATGTGTCAGCTGGCCTCGCCTCAAAGCCGCCACCAGGTTCCGGCCATTGTCACAAACGACCTTTCCTGGCTTTAGGTTCAGAGGTGTGAGCCAGTGATCTGCCTGCTGTTTCAGAGCTGTCCACAGCTCTTCTGCATTGTGGGGTTTGTCACCTATGCAGATTAGCTTCAGCACAGCCTGTTGCCGCTTCGCCGAGGCAGTGCTGCAGTGCTTCCAGCTTGTGACTGGTGTGGAGGGCACAGTGGATGAGGATGCGCAGGAGGAGGAGGAGGCTGAAGAGCATGACATTCCGGAGCTGTAGAGTGTGGGTGAAACACTGACTGAGGTAGGGCCTGCAAACCTTGGTGTGGGAAGGACGTGTTCCGTCCCTCGCTCAGACTGGGTCCCAGCTTCCACAATATTAACCCAGTGTGCCGTCAACGAGATGTAGCGGCCTTGCCCACAAGCACTTGTCCACGTGTCTGTGGTTAGGTGGACTTTGGGTGAAACAGCGTTGTTCAGGGCACGTGTGATGTTTTGTGACACGTGGTTATGCAACGCGGGGACGGCACACCGGGAGAAATAGTGGCGGCTGGGGACCGAGTAACGTGGGACAGCTGCCGCCATCAGGTCACGGAATGCTTCTGTCTCCACCAGCCTAAAAGGCAACATTTCCAGCGCAAGCAGTCGCGAAATGTTAGCATTTAGAACTGTGGCATGTGGGGTGTTGGCAGTGTATTTGCGCCTGCGTTCAAAGGTTTGCTGAATGGATAACTGAACGCTGCGCTGGGACAAGGACGTGCTTGATGATGGTGTTCTTTCTGCGTAGGCAACTGCAGGTGCAGGAGTGGAGGAGGCTTGTTCGCAGGCAGCATGGACAGAGGATTGGCTCGCATGCACAACCAGCGAAGACGTAGCAGTGACATCAGCAAGCACTGCTCCTCGACTCTGTTGTACTTCCCACAAAGTCGGGTGCTTGGCTGACATGTGCCTGATCATGCTGGTGGTGGTCAGGCTGCTAGTTTTGGTACCCCTGCTGATGCTGGCACGGCAGGTGTTGCAAATGGCCTTTTTTGAATCATCTGGATCCAACTTAAAAAACTGCCAGACTCGTGAAGACCTAACATTTGTACAGGCACCTTGTGTCGTCGTGTTGTTACGGGGAACGGTTGCCTGACTTCTGCCTGGGGCCACCACCCTGCTTCTTACTGCCTGTTGTGATGCTACGCCTCCCTCCCCCTGTGCACTGCTGTCCTCGCTCTGCATATCCTCCTGCCAGGTTGGGTCAGTTACTGGATCATCCACCACGTCGTCTTCCTCTTCCGCACCCTGCTCCTCCTCCTGACTTGCTGACAATTGTGTCTCATCATCGTCCACCACTTGTTGAGACACGTTGCCAACTTCGTGAGAACGTGGCTGCTCAAATATTTGGCTATCTGTACAGACGATCTCCTCATGACCCACTTCAATATGAGCTGGCGAGAGGCCAGAATGTGTGAATGGAAACGTGAACAGCTCTTCCGAGTGTCCAAGTGTGGGATCATTAATGTCCGAGGAGGACGTGTACTCAGCCTGGTGGTAGGAAGGAGGATCAGGTTCAGAAATGTGCGGTGCAGTATCACGGCTACTGACACTTGACCGTGTGGAAGACAGAGTGTTTGTGGTGGTGCCAATCTGACTGGAAGCATTATCCGCTATCCAACTAACAACCTGTTGACACTGGTCTTGGTTCAAGAGCGGTGTACTGCTGCGGTCCCCAAGAATTTGGGACAGGACGTGCGAGCGACTAGATGTGGCCCTTTGTTGTGGCGAAATTAGAGCTTGCCCACGACCTCGGCCTCTGCCTGCACCACCATCACGTCCACTTCCTTGTTCCTTGCCAATGCCCTTGCGCATTTTGCAATGCTGTGCACTGCTGACGTGTATATTCACTACTTGTGCGTTATATCAAAGTTTCTGGAAATTGCACACAAGTGCACCTGTACGCTGCCACCAACAGGCACACACGTGCGGTTTTAAAAACCAAGCACGGACGCAATAATAACCTAACACAGGTTTTAGGAGCAAAAATTAAGAACTCTGACACTATCAGCCACTGCTGACTGACGTGTATTATACACTACACTTGTGCGTTATATAATAGTTTGGTAAACGCACACCAGTGCACCTGTACGCTGCCACCAACAGGCACACACGTGCGGTTTTAAAAACCAAGCACGGACGCAATAATAACCTAACACAGGTTTTAGGAGCAAAAATTAAGAACTCTGACACTATCAGCCACTGCTGACTGACGTGTATTATACACTACACTTGTGCGTTATATAATAGTTTGGTAAACGCACACCAGTGCACCTGTACGCTGCCACCAACAGGCACACACGTGCGGTTTTAAAAACCAAGCACGGACGCAATAATAACCTAACACAGGTTTTAGGAGCAAAAATTAAGAACTCTGACACTATCAGCCACTGCTGACTGACGTGTATTATACACTACACTTGTGCGTTATATAATAGTTTGGTAAACGCACACCAGTGCACCTGTACGCTGCCACCAACAGGCACACACGTGCGGTTTTAAAAACCAAGCACGGACGCAATAATAACCTAACACAGGTTTTAGGAGCAAAAATTAAGAACTCTGACACTATCAGCCACTGCTGACTGACGTGTATTATACACTACACTTGTGCGTTATATAATAGTTTGGTAAACGCACACCAGTGCACCTGTACGCTGCCACCAACAGGCACACACGTGCGGTTTTAAAAACCAAGCACGGACGCAATAATAACCTAACACAGGTTTTAGGAGCAAAAATTAAGAACTCTGACACTATCAGCCACTGCTGACTGACGTGTATTATACACTACACTTGTGCGTTATATAATAGTTTGGTAAACGCACACCAGTGCACCTGTACGCTGCCACCAACAGGCACACACGTGCGGTTTTAAAAACCAAGCACGGACGCAATAATAACCTAACACAGGTTTTAGGAGCAAAAATTAAGAACTCTGACACTATCAGCCACTGCTGACTGACGTGTATTATACACTACACTTGTGCGTTATATAATAGTTTGGTAAACGCACACCAGTGCACCTGTACGCTGCCACCAACAGGCACACACGTGCGGTTTTAAAAACCAAGCACGGACGCAATAATAACCTAACACAGGTTTTAGGAGCAAAAATTAAGAACTCTGACACTATCAGCCACTGCTGACTGACGTGTATTATACACTACACTTGTGCGTTATATAATAGTTTGGTAAACGCACACCAGTGCACCTGTACGCTGCCACCAACAGGCACACACGTGCGGTTTTAAAAACCAAGCACGGACGCAATAATAACCTAACACAGGTTTTAGGAGCAAAAATTAAGAACTCTGACACTATCAGCCACTGCTGACTGACGTGTATTATACACTACACTTGTGCGTTATATAATAGTTTGGTAAACGCACACCAGTGCACCTGTACGCTGCCACCAACAGGCACACACGTGCGGTTTTAAAAACCAAGCACGGACGCAATAATAACCTAACACAGGTTTTAGGAGCAAAAATTAAGAACTCTGACACTATCAGCCACTGCTGACTGACGTGTATTATACACTACACTTGTGCGTTATATAATAGTTTGGTAAACGCACACCAGTGCACCTGTACGCTGCCACCAACAGGCACACACGTGCGGTTTTAAAAACCAAGCACGGACGCAATAATAACCTACTAACAGGTTTTTTTGGGGAGCGACAATTACAGTACAGACAAGTCAGACACTATCTGGACTGTTTTACACTGTGTACACCAGCCCCAGATATGAAGGCTGGTATACGGTCACCACTACCCTGCCTGCCTGCCTGCCTGTATACTGCTACAATAGTCCTGACAAGGACTCTTTTGGTCACTAGCCTGTATTCAGACCTGGCTATACCCTGCCTGTATATAGCAACAATAGTCCTGAGAAGGACTCTGCTACTGTACTCCGACCTGGCTATACCCTGCCTGCCTGTATACAACTAGAATAGTCCTGAGAAGGACTTTTGGTCACACTGTTTGCAGCCCTGCAACTGAAAAAGCTATAAAGGGCCGCAAAGCTTTCCCTGAATCAGCGACACTCTCCCTACACTCACTGTCAGAATAGCTGTGAGCAGAGCACAGCGCGCCGGCCGATATAAAGGCTCGGTGACGCTGTGCAGGCCGGCCAATCACTGCAATTCCACAACTAACAGGGCTGTGGCATTGCAGTGGTCTGCCAGCCAATCCCTGCATGAGGGCTGGCTCTCAAAAGAGCGCCAACATGCAGAAATGAAGACCACGAGTAAAGCACGAGTATCGCGAGATTACTCGGTCCCCGCCGAGCAGCCCGAGTACAGTGATACTCGTGCGAGTACCGAGTAGTGACAAGCATGCTCGCTCATCACTAATGACAATTACTTCAAAGATAATTGATCAGAAATATTATTTTGTTATGTGTGAATGTCTAAAAATGCTTTTGAATGAAGAATATATAAAAAAATGATTTTTCCTCAAAAGTATTTGGCCTGCATTATTTTGTTAAATTGTATATTACATTTAGCAAACATTATTTTAATTAATGTGTGCAGATTTATGGTGAATGTTGCAAGTGACATATTTTTTAAAATTACACAGTTGACTTGGTCAAAAGGCGTTGGCGTTCAGCACGTGATCAGTACCGAAGGGAGTACAACCCTATACCATCATCATCCAGCCAAGGCCGCAAACGCAGATATGTTTATTATGAACAAATAAGCTTCCTAGCACCCATCTTAGAAGTAACACAGTAAGTTTTTTTTTTTTTTAGAAAAAAAATAAAAAATGCAACATTCATTTACTTCATGAAGATAATTGAACAAATATAAATGTTAAGATTGTAATATGTTGTCTCATTTCTTATAGAACGGAGGATAATCTAGACGATTCAGATGATCAACCAACAGCAGGTCCCTCTGCTACAGCCACCTCAGCATCAGAACAAGAACCTGGCAGAGAAGACAGTGAAAATCCAGAGATTCAACAAGATGCAGCAACTGAATCACATGAGGGTGGGACAGAGAGTGCACAAACCAACACCCAAGGCTCATCAACACAACAAACAACCACACCAGCTACACAATCAACCCAAACAAATGTACTTCCACGTTTTGCACCACAACCTCTACGTGCAAGAAGAATCCGCAGACCTGAGGAAATGAGATCCTTACCGGAAATAATTGACACACGCATTATTCACATAATGAACACTCTAATTCCAGAAACAGATGCCGAGCGCTTTTGTCGGTCTTTATCTTCTAGCTTAACCAAAATTCCATCCGATAGGCAGGAACGTGTACGTGCTGCTATGCTGACCCTACTTTCAGCTAGTCAGGCAGAACAGGAACCAGTGAGAGTATATGACGCCATAGAAAATTGGCGTAACATTATGCAACAACAAACAGTCCCAAACACAACAGACAATCAAAATACCATTTCAACACAAACAATAATGGCAACTGTAATAGTCAATAATCCAGTATTACAACAATCTGGTCAACCTTCAATTGCTTCAAGTGCGTTATTCCCAACACCAATTAGACAAGGGTATGTTGCAACCAATACTGGTGCCTTAAGCACTGTACAAAGTTCTACCTCACAGCAACCCATGAACTATATGAATTTACAACCCACTCCAAGTACTAGTTACTTTACTCAACACACAAATATTGGTGGTTTACCTAACTTGTTTCCTGGTTCAACATACCCACAATCATTCATGATGCCTCATTATCCAATCTCAACTATGTTACCTACACCACACTTAGGGTACCTTCACACTTAGCGATGCAGCAGCGATCCGACCAGCGATCTGACCTGGTCAGGATCGCTGCTGCATCGCTACATGGTCGCTGGTGAGCTGTCAAACAGGCAGATCTCACCAGCGACCAGTGACCAGCCCCCAGCCAGCAGCGACGTGCAAGCGACGTTGCGCTTGCACGGAGCCGCCGTCTGGAAGCTGCGGAGACTGGTAACTAAGGTAAACATCGGGTATGGTTACCCGATGTTTACATTAGTTACCAGTGTGAGCAGGGAGCAGGGAGCCGCGCACACTAAGCGCTGGCTCCTTGCTCTCCTAGCTACAGTACACATCGGGTTAATTAACCCGATGTGTAATGCAGCTACATGTGCAGAGAGCAGGGAGCCGCGCACACTGAGCGCTGGCTCCTTGCTCTCCTAGCTGCTGTACACATCGGGTTAATTAACCCGATGTGTACAGCAGCTACATGTGCAGAGAGCCGGAGCCGGCAGCACAGGCAGCGTGAGAGCTGCTGGTAACTAAGGTAAATATCGGGTAACCACCTTGGTTACCCGATGTTTATCTTGGATACAGCTTACCTCAGCTGTCAGATGCCGGCTCCTGCTCCCTGCTCGCTTCATTTGTCGCTCTCTTGCTGTCACACACAGCGATCTGTGTGTCACAGCAGGAGAGCGGCTTTGAAGAAAACGAACCAGGGCTGTGTGTAACGAGCAGCGATCTCGCAGCAGGGGCCAGATCGCTGCTCAGTGTCACACACAGCGAGATCGCTAATGAGGTCACTGCTGCGTCACAAAAAGCGTGACTCAGCAGCGATCTCGGCAGCGAGCTCGCTGTGTGTGAAGCACCCCTTACAAACATCAGTCAACTATCCTCAAGGTCAACAACATACACACACACAATACCCAATTACCCATGTAGATCCACAGGTGTACTCAACAACAGGCAATGTGTTGGGACAAACAAGCATGCAACAGACTGTTCCACACACTACTGTAGTTAGTAATAGGAATGTTGTTCAGCAAACAACTGCTTCCATTCCTGAAAATACCATTTCTGAGGCCACACAAAACAACATACTCAGCAACACTCAGGTTACTTCACTAGAAGATCTTGTTGACTTATGATACACATTTTTGGTAATCTTTACATTCAAACAACAAATATGATGAATGTGTCAAAATTTAAAAATAGAGGGATTTCCAAAAATGTGTAAACTCTGAGTTAAAAAAAAAAAAAAAAACATGTGTGATTATATTTAGTGACGGATCACATATATGTTTGATGGGCTGGTTTTTCTTTTTTATTTTAGGAACACATTAGTACCCCACCAATTTGATGGTTAGATTAGTTCTTATATTCTCAAAACACAGTTTACATTTATTATGTCTATGTCAATGTCCAACATGAGACCAACTTAATTGGTAGACAATTTTACAACATTGTAAGCAATGCACACATTTTTGAAAATGTACTCTTTTAAGTAAAGTATATTTTTAATTTTAGAAAGAATACCATAAAAATTTACATTTTGTAAAATTTAACAGAAGATGAACAATATGTTCATTTTTTATTTTGATGTGAAAAAATAACAGCATTACTTTATGGATTAATATGCTTATTATTAATAAAAAAATATGTTTGTGAAAAAAACTATCATGTTTATTATTTAAATTTAAAAATAATATTGCATTTTTTCAATAGACGTTTAACATTATTAATGTTGTAAGTTTAAAATAACAACAAAAACATGATAGTAACACAGAAATTTCCAAAAACATACATACAACATTCAGAAATCCATGTTGTTAACAGAAATGTCAGTTGATGATTAACGCATTTTCACTTTAATACAAGTAAGATTTAAGCTCTTAGATGTTTAGAAAAAATTAAACATTTTCGTATAAGAAAAAATAATAAATTTTTATCGAAATAAATCCATGACAATCTTAACAAACATCACTATTATTATTATCATCAAAACAATTAAAGTAATCAGTAAATAAATTTCTAATTTGTAAACCAGATGTCACGGAATTATGAGACATAGGTTCACCTGTTGGATTAACAACATGGTTTATCTGAAATTCATCATCCACATAAGTTCCTCCTTCATGTATCCGACAGAAATTGTGAAGCACTATGGTAGCCTTGAGGACAGATGTGACAAAGTTTGGCTGCAACTGAATAGTTGTCTGATAAATGCGCCATTTGTTAGCTAAAATACCAAATGCACACTCCACATAACGTCTTGCTTTAGTTAGCCGATTATTAAAGTACTGTTTCCTGTCATCAATGGATCTCCTTGGATATGGTCGCATAACATGTTTGGATAATGCAAATCCTGCATCTGCTACCATCACATATGGTGCCAACGGTCCAGATGTACCAGGTAGGGCAACTGGTGGGGGGATCAATAATGCATTTTCTTGCAGGCGTTGGGCTAATCTTGATGAACGGAAAATACGGGCATCTGAGGCACTACCATAGGCCCCAATGTCTGCATAAATAAAACGGTATTCTGTGTCAACCAATGCCAAAATAACAACGGAAAAAAACTTATGAAAATTGAAATAACGTGACCCAGAGTTTGGTGGCTTTTTAACTCTGAAATGCTTGCCATCCAAAGCTCCTATGCAGTTAGGAAAGTCAACAGAGTCCTTGAAGCCCTTAGAGATTTTCAACCAATCTTCTCTGTTTGGCTGAGGCATCATTTGTTCTTTTAAATGTTGCCATATCATGTCGCATGTGTGACGTACTATAACGGCAATGCTTGATCTCCCCAACAAAAAATCAAAATGTAAAGCACTAAAAGATTGACCAGTCGCCAAGAATCTATGAAAACAAGACAAACAATGATTTACAATTAACAATATGTTATTTTAAATTAAAGCAATCAAAAGAAAACACAAACATTGATTCAAAACAGATATTACATCAATAAAGATCAATTACACATTTCAATGTTAAAAATAACACATTTACAAAAATTTAAAAAAAAAAAAAAATTACCTCAGAGTCACCATAAATCTCTCCTCTGGGGAAATGGAAAGCCGCATCCAAGTGTCCTGATGTTGCAAATGAGGTCGCAAAATATTTAGTAAGTAATCAAAACTCTCAACTGACAAACGGCAGTATGAAAAAAACTTATCTGGGAAATTCCGTAACTCAAAAAATAAAGTATGGAAATGACCATGCATAGGCCGCATCATCATTAGTGGATGCACCCACAATCTGGTTCTTCTTACATTATCATATTGCAACATGTGCCGTCTAACGCCAAAACGACGAGATATAATCCAACATAAAAACACTAAGGCCTCCGTGGATAATGGCATTGCGACAATTTTGTCTCAACACATAGGTGCTCCAAGGCAAAATACAAGCAGGAAACAGTTTATAGTTAACTTATATTTATGTCCTAATCACATACACCTATGTGTCATTTAATTCCAAGTAATCACCATTATCTCAATGTGTGAAACATGTTAAATACGCACAAAAAACGGACTGCACACGGAACACACACTGACGTATTTCACGCACAGGAAAACGCACACACGTACACACGTATGACACACGATATGCATACGGACACTACACGGAGGGGAAAAACGGACTGCAAATACGGAACACGGACACAAAAAACGGACTACAGCAAACGTACGTTTTTTACACGTGAGTGTGGCAGAGGCCTTAGTCAGCGGGGGCCTCACCTTTTGCTAATCCTGTCATCTACCTGTGTATTGTGTTTTTCCTATATCACCGCAGTCTTTGAATGTGGGGGGCTTGCTATTCTTGTCTATTTTCTGAGGCAGAGAGTTATTCATCTTTCCTACCTTTAGGATAGTTAGTTCTCCGGCTGGGTTCGCGGTGCACAGGATGTTAGTTCACCCCTCGGCTACTTCTAGTTGTGTTGGTTAATAAGGGGATGGCGGCCAGATTAGTTGCCAAGGCTCTTGTCACCTTTTTGCCAATGATTTGTGGTGATCTTCCATGGTTCCGGATCATAACAGTACATCCGGCCAAACAAATTTAAAGGGTACTCTTAAGAAGGAAAAAAAAAGCTGCTGAGAAAATTTTTTTTTTTTTTTGGTGTTTTTCCTCTTCTTCTTTGGGTTCTGTGGAAGATTTCTTTTGTCTGCATGGATGAATTGGGTGAGCGTGTTGCTCATCTTGATGCTAAGGTTCGTCGTATAGAGTCTTATCTTGCACAGACTTCCCTTGCAAAGCCTAAAATTCCCGTTCCTGAAGTTTTTTCGGGAGCTAGATCGAGATTTTTGAGCTTCAAAAATAATTGTAAATTTTTTTGTGACCTGCACCCTAAGTCCTCAGGGAATCCCGTACAGCAGGTTAAGATTGTCATCTCCTTGCTGCGTGGTGACCCTCAGGACTGGGCGTTCTCTTTAGCGTCTGATGATCCGATTCTCAATGATGTGCACTCCTTTTTTCAGGCCTTGGGATTATTATATGTCGAACCCAATATTGTGGACCAAGCAGAAAAGGTCTTGTTGTCCTTAATTCAGGGTTTGGATTCTGCAGAAACGTTTTGTCAGAAATTTCGTAAGTGGGCGGTCCTTACCAAATGGAATGATGATGCGCTTGCGGCTCTTTTTCGCAAGGGTATTGCGGATGCTGTGAAGGATGTAATGGTAGGATTTCCCGTCCCTTCTGGTCTTGATGCCTCTATGACCTTGGCCATTCAAATTGATAAGCGTTTACGTGAGCGCAGGAAGATACCTGCTGGTTTTGTGCCTGTGGAACAGCCTTTGGAGCCTATGGAGTGTGATAGGGTCCTTTCTAATGCTAGTCGGCAGGGGTTCAGACGGAAGAATAGACTGTGCTTCTATTGTGGAGACGCTTCTCATAACATCTCTGTCTGCCCTAAACGTGAAAGGAGATTGGCTACTTCTGTTACTGTGGGTTCTTTGCAACCAAAGTTTCTTTTGTCTGTCACATTGATTTGCTCATTGTCTTCCTTTTCTGCATTTGCCTTTGTGGACTCAGGGGCAGCGCTCAATTTGATAGATTTTGGGTTTGCTAGGGATTGTGGTTTTCCCATGGTTCCTTTGCAAACTCCTATTCCTTTAAAGGGCATTGATGCTACCCCTTTGGCAGAACATAAACCCCAATTTTGGACCCAGGTGCCTATGAGAGTTGCACCAGCGCATCAGGAAACTTGTACATTTTTAGTATTGCATAATCTACAGGATACCTTGGTACTGGGATTTCCGTGGTTGCAGACCCATAATCCGGTTCTTGACTGGAGATCCTTGTCGGTAGTTAGTTGGGGTTGTCAAGGTTTGCATCAGGACCTTTCCGTGTCGTCCACGTCTGCTCAGGCAGTTGATGTTCCGGCTTTCTTGTCTGATTTCCGTGATGTATTTAATGACCAGGAATCTGATTCTCTGCCCCCACACCGGGACTGTGACTGTGCCATTGAGTTGGTGCCCGGTTGTAAATTTCCCAAGGGGCGGATTTTCAACTTGTCTGTGCCCGAACATGATGCCATGCGGTCATACATCAGAGAATTATTGGAGAAGGGGCACATACGGCCCTCATCTTCTCCTTTGGGTGCTGGCTTCTTCTTTGTTGCTAAGAAAGATGGTTCGTTGAGGCCTTGTATTGATTACCGTCTTCTTAATAAAATTACAGTCAAATATCAGTACCCTTTGCCTCTGATGTCTGATCTGTTTTCTAGAGTGCAGAGTGCCAAATGGTTTACGAAACTGGATCTCAAGGGTGCGTATAATCTCATCCGTATTAAGGAGGGTGATGAATGGAAGACGGCTTTTAATACTCCTGAGGGGCATTTTGAGTACCTAGTGATGCCTTTTGGGCTCACTAATGCACCCTCCGTCTTCCAGGCCTTCATGAATGATATTTTTTGGGACCTTATTGGTAAATTTTTGATTGTGTATTTGGATGACATCTTGATTTTTTCTGATGATTGGGACTCTCATGTGGGGCAAGTACGGGAGGTTTTTCAGATACTTAAGGATAATGCACTGTACGTTAAGGGGTCAAAGTGCCTCTTTGGGGTGCAAAGGATTTCCTTTTTGGGCTTCATCCTGTCTCCCTCCGCTATTGAAATGGACCCGGTTAAGGTTCAGGCTATTTACGACTGGGTGCAACCGACTTCTCTAAAATTCCTGCAGCGGTTTTTGGGGTTTGCTAATTTTTACCGTAAATTTATAGCAAATTTTTCTGCCATTGTCAAACCTCTGACAGATTTGACAAAGAAGGGAGCTGATGCTGAGCATTGGACCCCTGAGGCTATTGTGGCCTTCCAGGAGCTTAAAAGGCGATTCACTTCTGCCCCAGTTCTGCAACAACCTGTTGTGTCTCGCCCATTTCAAGTTGAGATCGATGCCTCAGAGATCGGAGCAGGTGCTGTTCTGTCTCAACGAGACGCTACTTCGGGTAAACTTAAGCCCTGTGCCTTTTTCTCTCGGAAGTTTGCTCCTTCTGAACGGAATTATGATGTGGGGAACCGGGAATTATTGGCTATGAAGTGGGCATTTGAAGAGTGGAGGCATTGGTTGGAGGGGGTTAGGCATCAAGTTGTGGTGCTTACGGACCACAAGAATCTCATCTATCAAGAATCGGCCAAGAGGTTGAATCCTCGGCATGCCAGGTGGGCTTTGTTTTTTACCCGGTTTAATTTTGTGGTCTCTTTTTTGCCGGGCACCAAGAATGTTAAGGCCGATGCCCTTTCCAGGAGTTTCTGCGCTGACTCTTTGGAGGTTGTCGAACCGTCTACTATCCTGAATGATGGTGTAGTTTTCTCGGCTATTTCGCCTGATCTGCGGTTGGCACTGGCGGAACTTCAGGGGGATAAACCTGAGAGATGTCCTACAGGGAAACTGTTTGTCCCAGACCAATGGAGAGACCGAGTTGTCTCTGAGGTTCATTGCTCTGTTTTGGCGGGTCATCCTGGCATTTTTAGTACTTGGGATCTTGTGAGACACTCTTTTTGGTGGCCTTCCCTGTCCCGAGATGTCCGTCGTTTTGTGCAGTCGTGTGGAGTTTGTTCTAGGTCCAAGCCCTGTTGTTCACATTCTAGTGGGCTATTATTGCCTTTGCCTGTACCTAAGAAACCTTGGACGCACATCTCTATGGATTTTATTTCAGAGCTTCCCGTCTCTCAGAAAATGACTGTGATTTGGGTGATCTGTGACAGATTCTCCAAGATGGTCCACTTGGTTCTCCTATCTAAGTTGCCGTCTTCATCAGAGTTGGTGCCTTTGTTTTTGCAACATGTTGTCCGTTAGCATGGTATTCACGAAAACATTGTTTCTGACAGAGGGGTGCAGTTTGTATCCATTTTTTGGAGGATTTTTTGCTCCAAATTGGGTGTTCAGCTGTCTTTCTCCTCGGCGTTTCATCCTCAGACCAACGGTCAGACTGAAAGGGCTAACCAGACCCTGGAGACCTATTTACGGTGTTTTGTTTCTGCGGATCAGGATGACTGGGTTTCGTTTTTGCCTTTGGCTGAATTTGCCCTAAACAATAGAGCTAGCTCTACCACGTTGGTGTCCCCCTTTTCTGCAATTTTGGGTATCACCCTAGGTTCCTCTCAGGGCAGCTTGAGGCGTCTGACTGTCCGGGGGTGGATTCGGTGGTCGACAGAATGCAGCAGATTTGGGGGCAGGTAGTGGATAAATTGTTTCAGTCCCAAGAAACTGCCCAAAAGTTTGCCAACCGGCGTCGGACTGTTGGTCCCCGGTTTAAAGTAGGGGACATGGTGTGGTTGTCCTCTAAAAATATTCCTATGAGAGTTCCGTCTCCTAAATTTAAGCCCAGATTTATTGGACCTTATAAGATTTCGGAGATTATTAATCCTGTATCTTTCCGTTTGACTCTGCCTGCGTCATTTAAGATTCACAATGTCTTCCATAAGTCCTTGTTGAAAAAACATGTGGAGCCGGCAGTTCCTGCAGCAGCGCCTCCTGACCCTGTTTTGGTACAAGGGGATCTGGAGTATGAGGTTGAAAAAATTCTGGATTCCTGTCGCAGTAGGTGTCAGCTTCAGTACCTTGTGAAATGGAAGGGTTATGGGCAGGAGGATAACTCTTGGGTTGTGGCTTCTGACATTCATGCGGACAGGTTGGTTCGCGCCTTCCATCATGCTCATCCCGAGCGACCCGCTAGCGTGGGTGAGGGTTCGGTGACCCCTCCTCAAGGGGGGGTACTGTTGTGAATGTTAGTTATGTCTTGGCTGCTGGGAGGCTCCCTCTGGTGGCCAGGAAGGGTTTGGACAGAGACCAGGTGGGTTGTGCAGTGGGTGTTTCCTTTCCTAACTCTCTGCTTATTTAAGTCCTGGTCTGATTGCAGGCTGTTGCCAGATGTCAGTTGTTCTTTGTATCTCCAGCCTGCTTAATCCTGCTCTACATCACATCCACTCCAGATAAGTTCTTGCTCTTTATTTATTGCCTGGTTCTTTTGCTTATCTGGGTTTGTCATTTGTTGTGGTTGGTTTCTGTTTATTTCCTTCCAGGGATTTCCCCCTCAGTAGATTGTTGAGGAACTCCCTGCAGTTCTGTGTGGAGTATTGCTCCTTTGGGTCCATGTGTTTGTGGCTTGTTGAATTACTTATAATTCTTATTTTCTGTTCATTGGTATGACAAGGGCACCTGGTATAGGACAGAGTTCAGATCGAGCGATCTGAGGGCCTTTTTGTACTATCAGGAAGTTGGTATTTTGCAGGGTTTTTCTCTGGCTACCATCAGTCCCTTTCCTGTCCTTTCCTATTTTAGTCAGCGGGGGCCTCACCTTTTGCTAATCCTGTCATCTACCTGTGTATTGTGTTTTTCCTATATCACCGCAGTCTTTGAATGTGGGGGGCTTGCTATTCTTGTCTATTTTCTGAGGCAGAGAGTTATTCATCTTTCCTACCTTTAGGATAGTTAGTTCTCCGGCTGGGTTCGCGGTGCACAGGATGTTAGTTCACCCCTCGGCTACTTCTAGTTGTGTTGGTTAGTAAGGGGATGGCGGCCAGATTAGTTGCCAAGGATCTTGTCACCTTTTTGCCAATGATTTGTGGTGATCTTCCATGGTTCCGGATCATAACAGGGTACGCATCTTTATGCGTTATCTGATTAATCTTCCGGTAATCCACACACCTTCTCATGGTACCATCTTTCTTCTTTACCAGGACCAACGGGGCTGCCCAGGGGCTACAACTATCATGGATGACCCCCAGCCTCCTTCATGTTCCTCAACATATCTTTGGCGCACTGGTAGTGTGCAGGTGGGATCGGCCTGTACCTCTCTTCAATAGGTGGATGTGTGCCTGTGGGGATATGGTGCTGAACCCTCTTAATCCTTCCGAAATCTAATGGGTGTTTACTGAATACCTGCCCGTACTCCTGCACTACCCGATACACCCCCTCTTTGTGATGTGTGGGTGTAGATTCGGTGCCGACATGCAGCTCCCGCCACCACTCCTCTACCTGTCTGGGCGGGGTGTCACTATCTGACTGTGATGCAGTGATGGTGGAGGTTGCTACATGAATGGTGTCTGTGTCTACAGAGAACAGCTTAGCAATGGTGGTGTAGCGGGGTAGCCTAACCTCTTCTTCTCCGCAGTTTATCACTCTCACGGGCACTCTCCCCTTTTTGACCTCAATCACCCCTCTGGCTGCCATTACTGTGGGCAATGTTCTGAAGGCAAAGGCTCCACCACTGCCGAGTAATCCTGTCCCCAGGGAGCTACTGCTGCCCTGCACCAAATCATCATTTAGCTGCACGGAGGCACCACTAGGAGCGCAGCATCTATCACTCGCACGCCACCGATCTCTCCACCTGTCATGCTCACCTGTTGCCGCTGCAGCAGAGCCCAGATTTCACGTTGCAGAGCCTTCTGCCAGCCCCCTCCCACCGCGGCAGACAATTGTTGCAACAGATGCAGTCCCTCTCCCATGCAGTTCTCAATCACATTGGTCCCAAGGACCACCTTTGGGTTACGGTCACTAGGGTCATTCTGTACCACAATCATCCTCTGACATTTCAACTCCAATTGCCCCACTATCAAAGTCACTTCCTTGAACCCCACTTGGGTCATAGGGAGACCATTGGCTGCAATGATGGTCAAACTGTCATCTGGAGGGGCATGTTCACTATCAGACCAATACATAAGGTATAGTCGTTACCTGCGATCCGGTGTCAAGAAAGGCTAAGGTAGGGATACCATCCAAAGCCAGGGAGACGATGGGGCAACCTCCAACATACCGATCCCGCCAATCAGCTGGGCCTTGATGGTCTATTCCTGAGGATTGGCCCTTGGCCTCAGGGGTTGTCGTTTAAAGGACACCGACGGGAGTAGTGACCGGTGTTGTTGCACTTGTAGCAGACAGGTGGTCCATACCACATTCTCCGGGCTGTCGGCGAGCTGTATCTTCTCCGCTGGCTTGACTTTCGTAGGTAGCTGCAGGGCGGCGAGGATCCTAGCGACGTCACCACTCAAGCGCTGGACTTATGACGACAGATCTTCTGGAACCTCAGGGGTTGCTGTAGTGGCCAGCAAGGCCCACAGGAGGCCTGTTACCAAGACGGGAGCGGTATCAGCCGACCAAGATGGTGGGTCGGTAGCACCAGCATCCGCTGTCTTTAAGGCTTTAATAGCCCGCTCCTTTAGGACTGCAAAGTTCAAGTCTGTGTGTTCCAGAGACCAAAGTCGTAGTTGCTTACGATCTTGAGCGGACCCCAGCCCCTGCAGGAACTGTTCTACCAGCATTTTGTTACTGTCAACCTCATTGATGGGGTCCACCCGCCTCAGCGTACGCAAGGCCGTCTGTAGCCGTGAGGCATAGTCTCGGATACTGTCCCGTGGCCGCTGTCGGCAGTTATAGAACTGCATCCGTAACTCTGCTTCCGTGCGGGTCTCAAAAGCAATCTGGAGTTTATCAAAAATGGTGGTTACGGAGACCCGGTCCGCGTCTGCTGAAGTCTCCACCTCCTGCTCGGCGGCGCCGGTCAGCTGCCCAAGTACTACCGCTGCACGCTGCATGCCAGTTATGGCATACAAATCGAGAATTGTGCATATTTTCTTCCGGAACACCTGCAAGGCATTAGGCTTCCCATCGTACTGGGGTAGCCAGGCAGCATCGGGGACGTAGGGCAAGGAGATTGGCATTACCTGGGTGACCGTCGGGGCCGCAGCTCCCCCTACTCCTGCGACCGGAGTGAGAGCCGCCTCATTCCCGTTGTCAGGCGCATCTGCAGGCACCGCCGCTCCAGTAGCTGGCACCACTCCGCCGCCGGGGTTAAGCGCGGACATCTTCCCGCTTCTCCCCCTTGGTCTTTTTCTGGCACTCCTCTTTTAGGCCGGTAAGTTTTGTTTTGCGACTTCCAGCCCTGCTTTCCGGCCATATTCCCAGGGGGCGGGGCTTCGGCTTTCGCGCCCTTTTCTCGGGGAAGAAGACTCTGGGCGGGAATCTTCGCACCCAAAAATGATGGCAAGATGGCGGTTTCTGGAATTTCTGCAACGGATCACCGCTGACTTCAACACAAGGCGCACTTCCACAAGGTAAGTGGATGGGTATCTATCCTGTTCGTGAAGCCAGAAATCGAGGTGTACAGCCCCACTCTCAGCAGCCGAGCTGCTCGTATCCGGACCTTCTGTGGGTGGCTCGAGGGTCTCCGGACCCGGAGGTCTCACGGTCACTTCAATCAAAAAGGGGGTTATAGTGGTGGTGGATGTAGGACGTATATGTACGGGCTGAGCCGTATTAAGTTCGTGACGCCACCCACGGTGTGTGGTGAGGTTGGACACCACCGCTACAGTTACGGGGCACCCGGGGGAGATGTTATGCAGCAAGTTGTTAACCCCTCTGTGGGCAGGGATGGTGGCCCCGGGACCCGTTGGGGCTTTGGTGCAGGGAGATGGGCGACCGCAGGGTGCTGGTGTACTCACTATTGAAGGAAACACACGAGTCTCTAGTAAACCAAGGTGATGGTGGTCGGTGCCCGCAGCCGGCTGCATTCTGGTCCCCCACCCGGCTGGTGGTCTCTGTCTTTCTCCTGCACCTTTGTAAGATGGTGGACTGCCTGTGCTTGCAACTTCAGGAGTCCACTCCCGGCTGGATGTGGCCTAAGGAGCCCTTGCCCGCAGACGCTGGCCCATGGGATCACTGATCCCTGGCGGTGGCCTTCTATCCCCCTCGGTGGGCTGTTTTCTTCTAATAGCAAAAAAGGAGGGGAGCCAGCACTGCTTATGAGTGGCATGCAACAATGACAAAATAAAAAGTGCAATATTCACAAATTCATTCCTACTGAAAAAAAATTCAATGAAATTTTTGGCAAATAATTGATCAATGATTTGAGCCCCCCTGCCTCGTCACGGCAAATCTCTATAAGGAGGGTCTCTACACTATATTTATAATTTATATACATACCATAAGGTCTCGTGTAATGCCGCAGGACCATATAAGAACACCACCTACCTGAGAAATGTCAGAACCGCTCACATGCTGCAAGGCTGACAACTGCGAGTAAAAGGGCAGCTCAGGTGCCAGTGTGTGTGGCAAAACCACACACACAGCACAATGTCAGAACTGGGCCCCACAGTGCCAGACCAGCAAACATGGGTGAAGGGCGGAACAGCCCTAGGCAGGTGGTGCTTAAGTAATAATGCCTATGAAACAGGGGGCGGTGGCTATATGTGAACAGGCACCAACATAAGTTTTGATGGTAACAGAAGGAATTTGCAAACCACACTGGGCGTGCACGGCAAGGCGGCGGTCAACCACCAACCAGCTAAACGCAAAAAAGGAGGGGAGCCAGCACTGCTTATGAGTGGCATGCAACAATGACAAAATAAAATTGTAATATTCACAAATTCATTCCTACTGAAACAATTCAATGAGATTTTTGGCAAATAATTGATCAATAATTTGAGCCCCCCTGCCCCGTCACGGCAAATCTCTATAAGGCGGGTCCCTACACTATATTTATAATTTATATACGTACCATAAGGTCTCGTGTAATGCGCAGGACCATATAAGAACACCACCTACCTGAGAAATTTCAGAAATCATTGATCAATTATTTGCGACATCGCTAGTGATTGCTAGCGATGTCGAGCGCAATAGCACCTGCCCCCGCCGCTCGTGTGACATTTGGTGTTCGCTGCCGTAGCGAACATTATCGCTACAGCAGGGTCACACGCATAATACCTTGTCAGCGACGTCGCTGTGACCGCAGAATAATCCCTCCCTCAAGGGGGAGGTGCGTTCAGCATCATAGCAACGTCACTGCGGCGTCACTAAGCGGCCAGCCAATAGAAGCGGAGGGGCGGAGATGAGCGGGACGTAACATCCCTCCCACCTCCTTCCTTCCGCATTGCTGGTGGACACAGGTAAGGAGATGTTCGTCGTTCCTGCGGTGTCACACATAGCGATGTGTGCTGCCGCAGGAACGACGAACCATATCGTACCTGCAGCAGCAACGATATTAAGGAAATGAACTACGTGTCAACGAGCAACGATTTTTCACGTTTTTGTGCTCGTTGATCGTTGCTCATTGGTGTCACACGCTGCGATGTCGCTACTGGCGCCGGATGTGCGTCACTAATGACGTGACCCCGACGATATATCGGTAGCAATGTCGCAGAATGTAAAGCACCCTTAAGGCTTTTGTAAATGCCCGGACGCCCCCGGGGTGACTCAAGACAGGCATCCTGCCCGCCCGCCGGACCCTCAGATGACAAGGGAACCCCTACGTATAGGGGATATTCCATTGGAGCAGCGAGTCCAGGAGTGGCCGCAGAGCCCTCCTTTTATGCAGAGTCCACCTGGATAAGTCCGGCAGGAGCTGGATCCTCACTCCCTGGTGTTGTAGGTTCTCTGTCGAACGGGCACGCATCATGATGGCATCCTTTAGTTGATATCTGTGAACCTTGCAGATAACATCCCTGGGACGGACCGGGTCCAGGGACCGGGGGCCCAGAGCTCTGTGTGAGCGATCCAGCTCCAGAGGAAAGTCCAGAGGAACCCGCAGCAAAGCAAAGATATGATGCAAGGTTTTGTCTAGGTCAACTGATTCAATCGACTCCGGGAGGCCACAGACCCTTATATTGTTGCGCCGATTACAATTTTTAACATCATCAATAAGGTCGGCTAGGTACTGGAGGTGTGCTGTGTGAGAGGCCAGGCCAAAGTCCTGCTCAGATACTTTGATTGATAAAGATTGTGCTGCGGATTCAATGGATCCCACTCTGTCCCCTATCTGCTGGACTTCATCTCTCAAGCCTGAGAGCTCTGATCTGTAGGAGCTTTCTAATCTGGTTACATATAACTACATGTCAGCTTTGGTAGGTATATTTTTCATAGAAGGACTAAGGCCCTCCAGCTCCTTCCACATCTGCAGCATGGATGCTGATGTTGCAGAGCTCAGCATCTTGTGCAGGTTTATCAGATATGGCTGTGTAGCACCCCTGAGCCCCTCAGGGCACCACTAAGTACTGCATCCTCACCAGGATGCAGGGCCTACCCCCAGGGACCTGGAACACGAGTGCCAGCAACACCTAGACACACCAAAATCCCAGGTTCCACTCCACACCAGGGGTAATTGGCTAGTCGGACACAAGGGGATGGCCACCTAGAGGGCGGAGTTAGACCAGGGAACTAGACAACCTGGTGAGAGGGGACAGTAAACAGTCTGTAGTAGTGAGTGAAAGTGGAAAGATGTGCCTAGAGCTGGGTTGTGTAACGGTGACCCAGGTGCACAGGAGAGTGGTCGCCATGGCAGGTACACCCGAGTACCGCTGGGACCAAAGCACCGATGGGGCACAGGGCCCTAGGTCAGTCAACAGTTTCATACGGCTTGGGAAATACCTGCACAGTGAGGGGACCTTCACTGACCTCACTAACCCACAGATCCGGGGCACCAGCAGTAAAGCTAGGATCAGGGTTCGGGACACAGACCAGCCCTACAGGGTCCACACTGTCCGCTGTACGGACAAAAAGACTGCCACAAAAAAGGGACAGTCAGGCCCCAAACTGCTCCACGCTACGGGGACCCAACCACACTGACTGTGCCGAGGACAGAGCAACCGAGTCATCAACTGGCACTGGAACTACAGGGACCTGAACCAGCCGTCCGAGGGTCAAGAGTGAGTAGAGACTGTTAACTACAACCCACGGTGTGGCCTCCCTTATTAACGGGGAAAGTCTCCATCATACATCTCCCCGAGCTGAGCCCTGAGTGCAGGGGGCCTATCATCATAGCTGCCATTACCACTAGCCCTAGGGGTAACCAACTCGGCAGTGACAGTTCCCTCATATTAACCGCAACCCACAGGCTGCGTCACACCAATGACTTTAATCTCCCCAGTAAATAATCCACATTAAAAAAAGCACCCAGGGCATGGGACCGGGCAACGACCACCAAAGTGATATTCCCCAGTTATACACTGCCTGGGACCGAGTACCCCATTCCCCGGGTGACACAGCTTTTTCCTGGCGTCACAAACAGTATATGGACCAGGCCTGTTA